>NW_022474694.1:0-600000 GCF_009176365.1 Aspergillus alliaceus
CTTCATCAAAAAATCTAAGTATAATTTATTTAGTATGTTGCTTTAAAGCTTCATTTTTAATGTTGGTTGCCATACAGAAATTCGTGCGGCAGGTGGGGACGTGCGTCAGGTGATCAAGTACGGTAGCGGGAGGAATGGAGAGAAATACCGCCTTACCATCATGGCGTCGTACCCAGGTTTACGCGACCATGCCTGCGGGAATAGATTGTTTCTATACCTAGATCCTAGGGTAGATAGGGACCGGCTTTTGCTCTTCAAAAAAAAAAAAAAAAAAAAAAAAAAGAAAAAAAAAAGGGAAGAAAAGGTTATTCGTTAGGTGTGGAGATTGCCCCGGAATCGCCAGAGTGGTTGAAGCCCTTGTCGCAGAATACGGAGTGCTAAATGTAATATGTTGAAGACCTGACCGATGAGTTAGGTTGCTCAAAAGGGATTTTGCTTTTCTTTGGATAGATTCCTAGAATGAAGGGTACGGAGTACGTCCCATTCCATTGGATTCTGTGATCAGACGAACTATTGCTTAGGCTAAGATAGGTATGATCTAGAGTAACTGTGAAGCTCTGACCACAGAGGAAAATCACTCTCCAGCCGGGGTGAGCATTTCCATTCCATCGAAAAAAAGGAAAACCAAAATTTTATTCACGTATTAATAAAACAGTTGGTGGGAGGCTCTACACTTGTTTGAGACAGAAGTGATTTAGCTCACGAGACGGCTTTAACCCTAGCTGAATTAGATAGCTTGACGGGATAGTTAGAGAGGCACGGGCACTCAGCCAACTAGACAACCAAGGCTAGTGCAAGACCCAGTGACTACTATTTATCTAGTATATACGTAATTAGAATTCACCTGCCCTCTCATAGTGTGATTTCGCCCCTACCTCGGAACTGACTCCATGTTGCAGTTTGTTCTCTTCGAGGTGATATACATTCATTTCTACCTACAGTACAGTCCACGAGGAATATACTCCGAAAGTTCTCCCTATACCCTCGTCATGAAGACTCTCCGGAAAATGTTGAATAGAATGATATCCGAAAGGGACCCATCTCTTTCCGGTGCATTTACCAATAATATTTTGGTGAAGCTATCTGAAGCTCATCCTCATCAAGATCATCTTATTGCTATCTAGAGCTATCTTCAGCACTGACATCTCTCGTAGGACCTAAATCCGCTTATCGGCCGGATCATCCCACTAGCCGGCCCAATCGGAACCGCCAGCCGGAATCCCCTGCCGATATAATATGATAAATTGATGGGCTAAGCTCCCGCCTGCAGCGGAAAATCTTCCGCACCATTGGTAATGGTGTCAAGAAAAAACCAGAAAAAAACAAGAAAAATGGTTACATGAGCTCGTCATCATTCCTAATATCCAGGGTTTTCCCTGTGTAATCCTCATTCACGGCATAAAATGGAGGAAACCGAACGGGCGGTGGCCAGCGGGTGCGATGAGAAGAAATTGGATGCCAATGTCAACTCTACAATGGCTCCCACGCCGCGCGACGAGGAAGCTCGACCGGAAGTCTTCTCATCCACTGTCCAAGAGATCTTGTTTGTTTCCGTTGCGACAATGGCGATCGCTATGTCGTCCCTTCTCACGGGAGCCATTACCGTGCTCACATCGCAAGTTCAGAGGGACCTGAATATGACCACCGCGGAGCTAACGTGGCTGACTGCTTCATCTTCGTGGGTCGTCTGAGATGTATTGTATAGAAATCGGCCCGTAACTAATGCCTTGTCACCAGTCTGGCTTCTGGGTCCTTTCTCTTATTCTTTGGTCGCTTGGCGGATCTATTTGGCCGGAAGACACTCTTCATCGGGGGTATGGCTCTCTTCGCCGTTTTCGCTTTGGCCGCTGGCTTCTCCAAAACGCCCATACAAGTCGACATTCTCAACGGCGTCATGGGCCTGATGTCGGCTGTCTCCGTTCCACCGGCGCAGGGTATGCTCGCCAACATCTACGAGAAACCGTCGAAAAGGAAGAACAAGGTCTTTGCCTGCTTCAGTGCCGGCAACCCCATGGGATTCGTGTTCGGAAGCATATTTTCCGGCATCGCCACGCAACTATTCAACTGGAGAGCCAGTTTCTTCTTACTAGCCATCATCTACGTCGTCATTGTCGCCATCTCATTGTTCACCGTCCCGCCCGACCACTCGGCTAAAGAAAAGGTATCCGTTCAAGCCATCGAGAAATTCGACGTCCTCGGCACCATCCTGACCATTGCGGGCATCGGGTTGTTCTCCGGTGCACTGAGGTGAGTCCACCCATTCCAGTCGCGAACAGGGCCTCCGGCTTACAACTTCCACCCGTAGTCTCGGTTCGGACGCCCCCCAAGGCTGGAAGACCCCGTACGTCCTCGTCTGCCTCATCCTCGGCGCCCTCCTGATCATCGCCTTCGTGTTCTGGGAGTGCTGGTACTCCTATCCCCTCATCCCCATGTCCATCTGGCGTGACCGCGACTTCTCGCTGGTCATCGTGGTCCTTCTTCTCGGTTTCCTCGCCTTCCCGATCATGGTATTCTGGGTCTCCCTTTTCATGCAGGAGGTCAAGCACTACTCCGCGCTCCCCGTCGCCGTGCACATGCTGCCCATGGCCATTGGGGGCATCATCGTCAACATCATCGCGGGGCTCGTCATGCATCGCGTGCCCAACAATCTCCTCATGCTCATTGGCGCGAGCGCCTACGTTGGATCCTTCCTTCTCATCGGCCTCCAGCATTCAGACAGCAGCTACTGGGCCTTCATCTTCCCGGGTTTGCTCCTCGCGGTGGTTGGGGCGGACTTCGAGTTCTGCGTGGCGAACATGTACGTCATGAGCTCCCTCCCAGCGGAGCAACAGAGTATCGCGGGCGGGATCTTCCAGACGGTGACGAAGCTATGCGTGGCCATCGGCATGGGAATCAGTACCGCCATTTTCGATGCAGTGAAGACGAATGGGACGGCAACGAGCGGGTACTTCAAGGGTGACCCGATTGAGCCATATAGCGCTGCGTTCTTGTACTGTGCGGGTATTGCGGCGCTTGGCATTCCACTGTGTGCGTTCTTGAGGATTGGAGCACAGGGGCACGGTGGAGATGGGAAGAAGGTAGAGGTAGTGGCCGGCAAAGAGTCAACTGCAGGGAGTGCACTTGAGGGACAAGGAGAAGAGAATAAGATGAGGGATGACGAGAAGGTCTGACGGCTTGCGTTATCTGTCTCGTGGGATTGTGTCTACTAAAATGATATTACCTGACGCATTTCCCTAGGCGGATAAGGGGGGTCCTCTACTGGTTCACCATAGTACACAAGTGTTGGGTGAAGCATATCAAGGAGATATAGATACATAAGCCTAATAGATTTGTTATTGACTTTTCTTAAGACATTGTGTCTAGGAGCCCAGGGTACAGTAGCAGTGTGAAGAATTGGCCGGATTTACCTATATGTATATATCGCAACGGAAGCGCTGAGGATGCAAGAGATCTAACTTCTCCGTTGACTCGTTTCGTAAAGAGGCCATTACCCAATGTCAATTGCACGATGCTCGCGCATTGAGCGGTCTGCTGCAAGTACAATAGACAGCGATAGAACGGCAGCGTCCATATGTTGTTCGAGGTCTCGATCCTCGCGAATGACATCCAACAAAAACTGCTGCTCCCGTGCGCACAATCCATAATGATCTGGCTCCCCTTCCATTGATAGGACTACGTCCTGAGAGTGACCGTCAACCACCGTGCTCACACGTAGATTCGATGTTTTGGTATGGTTATTGATATTAGCAGAGTCGCCAGGATTGCCGTTGCTTGGTGCTTTCTCGTCCATCACAATCGATACCGAGCCACGAGGACCCATCACATCCTTGACGAAGTACGCCTCCTCCGACATCATCGGACCCCATCCAGCTTCATACCATCCGATTGACCCATTGGCAAAGAGGACCTGGAGATGCCCATAATTTACCTGTCCATCCGCCGGAAGATCATCGCTGAGACGGAGGCCCATGCCACGCACTTGAATCGGCTTGCTATCGGCAATCTGCAACATAACATCGACATAATGCACGCCGCAGTCAACAACCGGATTCTTGACATCCTGGAGGAGACGTTTATGAATGGCCCACGCATCACCGCTGGATCGCTGATTCAGGTTCATCCGCATGACGAATGGCGGACCGAGCTGCCGAGCATGGTGGATGAACTTGATCCAGCTAGGATGATGCCGTAGGATGTAACCGATGACCAATTTACGGTTTGTTCGTCGAGCAGTCGCTACCACACGCTCTGCCTCTTCGACTGTGGTTGCCAGAGGCTTTTCCACGAAGACGTGTGCTCCGGATTCCATCGCTGCCACGGCATAGTCCGCATGAGTGGCAGTATGCGTGTTGATCGACACAACTTTGGGTTTGAGCGTGAGAGCCTCCTCGAAACTTGGCAGAAACGGATATTGTGCGAGTTCATCGGGTAAGTTCTTGACTGGACTTCGGTTGTAGAGGCCGACAATCCGAAACCCTGGGTTCCGGTGGTAGGCCAGCGCATGGCTGTGACCCATCTGCCCCATTCCAACCACTACAACCGATAGGGGATCGTCGGGATTTATTTCCATTCTGGACATTTATTTGACTGTGGACTGTCAGGAAGGAGAGAAAAAGGCGAAGGAAGACTTCGCAACACCCCTGCGGAGACGTTCATTATTGCCTTTTTAACTCGAACAGGAGGATTGGATTGTAGCTACTTATTAACCAACCTTCTTGGTGGATGGGACGTTAGAATGTCTCTCTCATGTAACCTTATACGAGGGGAACATACGTCGAGGAAGGTGGAGATTTCTCGGTTACATTTCTATTGGCTTGTCTATACTCTTAGTTATGGCGTATTCCTCGTATGAGTCACAAATCCTTCGAATGCCCTTGTGAAGGAAGAACCTGATTTATAACGTCGGTACGCTATGGTTGCATCAACCGTGCTTAAACTTCCGCAGTCTCATCTCTCTCTCTTTCTCTCGTATTCTTTATGACAATGCTGGATAGAAAGACACCATGAATGTTACATGAATCCAGCAGTTGACCTATACTATTTAACACAGCAAGAAAATAGGACCATGACTTATTCCCTCCCTTCCCAACCAAGTATTATCGGTATAACATTCCTATCTTCCCTCGGTTGGGAACTCCATGTACCTACCCCCTTTTAAGATCACCGAAGCGCAACTTAACCGTCTTTAATATTGGCTAATGTGATAGAAGGAAAATGGAAGTACGTACATACCAGCAGCCAGCTACCATCCACTGGCTAATATAGTGTAGCCTACCAGAATACGTCACAAGAAGTAAACCGGGGTTCCAGCATATCCAATCCCACCTAGATAGATAGTATGTCTTCAAATAGCGGTCGTTCCCAGGATAGGCTTCATAGTATCTATGGCAATCGCGAAAAATAAGGGAACATTCTATTTTATACATGCTACTTAATTAACTGGCAAGTGATCTACGATTTCTAAGGCTTAGAATACTCTTCGCATGAACTACTACACACCACACGCCAACCGGCTAGTAAATAAAAGGGACAGGCACCAATTAGTTTTTCTGGAGCTATTCTACTCTTTTGCTCTTTTCCTTTTGGTTTTTTTTTGGTTTTTTTTACCTCTCTCGTTTTCTTGTTCCTACTTTTTCACCTGAGATGCCTCCCTGCATTCTTGATCTTTGCCGTTGCCTGAACCAGTAATCCCAGTCCCTTTACGCGGGACGGTTCTAATAAATTAAATCCATACCCACAAAACAGCACTGAGATCTTTGTTTACTGTAGCTCACTCGGAGAGATTTGCTGGAGCATGAGCTTTTCACAACTTGACAGGCACCATCAAATGGGCTGGCTGAATTTCAGCTCACGACGATCAATCATTGGCATGCATGAAGTGTACCACCACATTCCATGTCCAGCAGTAAGGGTTGCTCGACATCTGAGAATCCTAGATGTCGAAGGCACTGTCGCCTAAGTTGATTGAATCAATAAACAATTAAGAACCTCTTCAATTGGTCCGCAGACAATGTCCCTTCACATTCCTATTATAGTGAGGTATTACAAGGATAATCGAGGACTGCAAAAAGCAAGAGGAGTGAGCAGTTATAAAGGACTCGCTCCCTTGTCCCCCACTCTCGCAAACGTGGGCACAAATTTATCTGGGGAGGCGGCAAAAAAAGTCCACGATGCACCGGTATTTGACTCTCTGGCTTCTAGCGGCAGCTTCGTGTGCTAGTGCTGCTTCTCAGGAAGAGGCTAGCAAATATACAGAGCCTACTGCTACTAGTGCCGAGCCTAATTGGTTCCAAACGAGGCCTCAAAGCTTCCAGGGTATGTGTTTTTTTAATATGGTTTGATACAAACTATGCGTTCTTCTGACAGACATGCTCTAGGCCCTACTGCCACTGGTGTCGCGCCCTTTCTGGCACTGACCAACCCGGCGCCATTCGGCTACAGAACATATCTCCCAAACCATCCGATAGAAACATCACAGCCGATACCGGGAGCAAGGGGACGGAATGCTTTTCACTCCATGGGTAATTTGAGGTACATAAAAGCCCGGCGTTACTAAGGCTCCAAGCGCTCACATATAATAGCCCCTACCATTCGGATGAGCGCGGGTTTGGAGTCGATGAGTATCCTCGACCTGTAGGATCGAACATTACCCAAATGCATATGTTACATCGCCATGGCTCTCGTTACCCTTCAACTGGGGAAGCATTAGACAAGTGGGCCAAGAACATATCCTTTGCCATCGCTCAAGGCACGGTCTTCACCGGTCCTCTTGCTTTTCTCACTAAATGGTCGTACCCTCTGGGAGCGGAAATCCTAGTCCCCAACGGCCGTCAGGAGTTGTTCGACAGTGGGGTACTCAACTACTTCAACTACGGAGCGCTCTACAACAACAACTCCAAGATTGTGGTGCGTACCACGACCCAAGACCGGATGCTGAAGAGTGCCGAGAACTTTCTCTCTGGCTTTTTCGGCCTCGAATGGACGGAGAATGCAAAACTACTGGCAATCATCGAGGAAACAGGGTTTAATAACTCACTGGCATCGATGAACGCCTGTCCTGGTGCATTCAAGTCATTCGGCTCCTTCTATACGGAGCCCATGAAGACATGGAAGAATATCTACCTCGAAAATAGGACACGGAAACTGAGGATGTTTTCCGGTGGTTATAATTGGACAGTAGAGGATAGCTTCAATGCGCAGTTACTCTGCGCCTACGAAACGGTCAGCATTGGGTACAGCTCCTTCTGTCAACTTTTCAACTACGAGGAGTGGGAAGGCTTCGCTTATGCCATTGATATCACCTTCAACGCCGTGGCAGGATTCCAGTGCCCTACAGGTCGTGCACAGGGGATCACTTGGGTTGAAGAGTTTATCGCTCGAGTCGAAGGTCGTCCTTGGGATCACCCAGCCGACACAACTGTCGCGAACGTCACTCTCAACACCAATCCGATCACCTTTCCTCTTAACCAGTCTCTCTATCTGGACTTTACACACGATAATATGATTGTGGCTGTTCTTACTGCGTTTGGGTTTAAGCAATTCTCGCAATACCTTCCCCCTGATGGTCCTCCTCGGCATCAGCGTTTTCACACTAGTCAGGTTGTCCCTTTTGCTGCACGGATGAATATTGAAATCATCAAGACACCCCATAAGGTGAACCCACGGCGGTCGCACGAGCCACACATGGATCCTTATCTCCATGGTACCGGCGAGACGACCTATGTGCATTTCTTGCAGAATCAACGGACTCTGCCGTTGCATCGCAGCTTTAGAGAGTGTGAATATCGGAGCGATGGGTGGTGTGAGTTATCCACATTCTTGAAGATCCAGAAAAGAAGTCTAGAGAAAGCGAAATTTAAGTATTCATGTAGAGGAAATTGGACGGTGGGAACATATGGTGATGTGACAGATGGTGTTCCATTTAACTAAACAAGAAGAAAGGTGGAAAGGGTCATAAGCAGCATTCTGTGAGTTCTACTACTTGGATGGATAGCGGGAATTTAGATCCCAACTCGTCGCCTTAAGCCTTGAGTTTGACCCGGAAAAAGCTAGATAGAATTTAGCATGAAACAAGAAAAAGAAATTCCATTATAGCCCAACGCCCTATCTGTCCAAAAATTTGTCCTCTAAATCCACGGTTCTAGTTTACTCCGGAGGTCTGGATCCTTTACCTCCTTCCCTTCTTCGTTCCAATCCGTTCAGCCTTCTCCATTCCCACCTCGGCCCTCCTGGCGGCCTCTCTGGTGCCGTCGCGCAACTGTTCCAGGTCTCGCACCTGTCCAAAGCGTTTCTTCCAAAATTCCCATCTCTCCACAGTAAAACCTTGCTCGCCCTCCCAAAACTCGTTCCCTTCCTGCCATAATACATTAATATTATTTTCGTCATATCCATTGGATCCCAACGGATGGTGCAAAATGTCATTAGCCGCATAGATAAAGTACTGCGCAGCAGCAGCGATATCAACATCTTGTCTCGCTGTGAGCTTCTCCGGGTTGACGGGCTTCTCCAGAGCGTCAACGGTATGGAACAGGACCCAGCCATAAGCTCCGACAAGAGAGGAAGCTATCAGGCGAGCGGTGAAGGCCTGGTAAGTCACCCACTTGGAACCAACCGGGTCCGAGAAGGATTTTATATTGCATTCCTGGGCCCACAACGCTACACATCCGCGAATTAGTGTCGATGTACCTTCAACCAGGGAGCTTGGTTCTAGCTAATACGTACAATCATGATGGGCGCGCCAGCAGAATGGGAAGCCGTACATCTCTTCGTCTGCCCGACCCTTCGCGTCTGACTGGGAGAGCAAGGCTTTAACGAGAGAAATTATGTCATCGTGCGCTTCGTCGTAGTCCTCGGCCAGGGTTAGGAGGACCTCCCACACTTGGCTGGCCTGGTGGGAGTTCCACTGGGGCTTAGAGGGGCCCGTCAGCCGGGAGACTGCATCCTGGAGAGAGAAGTTGCCTTCGAAGTAGGATTGCAGGGTCGAGTGTTCACTGGGTTCAAGGAAGAAATCCTCATCCTGGGAGGCAGATGCGAACCACTGAGCATATGTAGCAGTCATGATGATGACTTTGTTTTACTTTTTCTTCTGACCCTGGCGAAGTGGAAGGAAGATGATGAGTGAAGTGGATGATGAATTGAATGAGTTGCTACCTGAAATGAAGTAACTTATATAATGTAGACTACCGTGTATTATCTTCAATATCGCACCGGAGTACAGAGAACAGCGTACTAGAGAAATTAAACTATAGGGCTACTCTGCCCTCCCCGCGCGGCCCGGTCCCCGGTACAAACCTTGATCAATAGTAGCCTCAAATTATTATTGCTCAGTGGATATACCAGTTAGACTTGTCTATTTAGCTAGAAAATAACTATTTATTTTAATGAAATGCTATCTTAAATAGTTACTAGTATAATAAAAATGTAAACAAGTATAGATTTCAGATATTCTAGAGTTGCGATTTGCTGTCTGAGAGAGGTCGAAGTTATAGAATTACCCCACTTTAGAGCAGTGCGGGGGACCCTCCGTTTCATACAATCCCACTGTACTACGGATCTTGCTTAAAATAGACCCTAGTTAAATGCAACCATACTCCGTCCACTATGTAGAGTACACAGTACCATGTCTATCCCACTAAAAGAAAGAACGGAGATCAAGGATTCTCCTCCTCCTCCTCCTCCACCGCCGCCGCCGGAACATCCGCAGTCGAAAATGTCACCCTTAGTTTTGAAACTGAAGAGTACCTCCCCAAGCCAATTCTTTCAGCCCTCTACTTTGACTCCAATCACAGATTCACCCACTGGGCCTTACTTCCTTTACGGCACCCTAGCCGATCCCTTCCTACTTAGTGAGATTCTCGGGTTGGCAAACGAACCGGAATACCGACCAGCATTTGTCAAAGGATACAAATGCAAGCTTTGGGGCCAATATCCGGCTCTCCTAGAGGAACCCGAGTCGGTCGTGGAGGGGATCGTATATCATGTTCTGACAAAGGAACATGGCAACGAACTGGCAGCGTATGAAACCGGCAATTATCGTGCCGAGCCTTGTCGCATTGTGTATACGGATGGCTATGAGCCAGCACAGGATTCTGGGTATACCTTCAAGTTTGTTGGTAATGTGAAAGACCTGAGTGATGGAGCATTTGATCTAGGAGTCTGGCTGAAGAGAGTGGGACGCTAAGAATCGGATGTAAAGTGATTGTTATCACCGCACCTTCTCATCGCCAAATGTTGATCTTTATTGGTCCTGAGTGTGCCACTTGCACGGACAAGTTAGGCTTCTTTCGCGCCTAGACTGTGTTCTTTTCCCGTACACGATCTTAGCTGCAGGCAGTGGATACACCTTAAAGATACTCCATCCCAGACAGATGCTCAAGGTGAAATGCTAAGGACAACTGCTGCACGGAAAGGGGTACGGGGTGTTCCTTTCATGGTCGGAACTACACATACTCACGTTCAGAAGCCTCATACCAATGTCGACTCCCTACATGCCTAATTAGGATAAGTCAGGATAATATACAGACATGAAAGGACGTTTGAAGCCATCATTTCACGGAATTTTCGGCATTTGGAAGTCAGTTTGTGGGGGAATATAAGTATGCGATACACCCCCGCATGGTCAGCTGGGCAGCTTCTCAGCTTCTGAGTCGCTCAGTTCCATAGCGGTGTACGATACACTAGGTACATGATTTCTGATAGGACGAGAGTCCCGCGTCGTGGATCTATTCCAGGACGATGAGTGCGTTTTACTATGCAGGGTGAAACGTGGCATGGAATTCATTGCCGTCTTTAGACGCACTCTCGCCGGCACTTACAGTATTAGGCGACCATCCCGGCGAACTTTACCTTTTCGAGCAGTACATTAATCGTGCCCTAAACCTATGGATCTATGCCAGTAAAGATAGCAATGGACCTGGTATAAAAGTGCCGCTTCACAAACGACAAGATGAAAGATGAATAGATAGATTGAAAGAAGCCCATATTTCAATATCCCACATATCGCCTGCGAATCAAGATGTACAGTTTACTTCTCATCGTCACCTTCCACATCCTCCTCATCTACTACCTAGTTATACCAATAATCAACTTCTTTCGTGCCAAAAGTCTCCGGAAATATCCCAATCAAATTTCTATCTTGAATTTCGGACCTCCCCCTCATCTACTACTCCCACACGGGCTTCCGCTCATATATCATCTTCGAAGCCCACAAAAAGCATCTAGTCATCCGGATCGGGCCGAATGCACTCTCCTACGCAGATCCCGTTGCTATCAAAGTCATCTACGGACATGGCGCAAAATGTACCAAAGATGTCTTCTACTACACACTGTCCGGGTCTCATTTCCACCTGGCAGACGTAGTCGATAAAGAAGACCATGCCTGATCCTCCCCAGCGCGTATGCCATCAATAGTATGGAAGAGTAGGAATACAAGGTAGCCCGACATGACGCAGCATATAGTTAAGACATTCGATAAAAGATTTACCAGCCCACTACCGAAGGGCCAAATTCTAGACCCCAAGGACCTAACGATCGATTACCGCATGTGGATGAATCTGTATACCATCGCCGCCATCGCGAATATCGGACACTAAGCGAGGATCTACGGTTCCTAGATCAACGCAGCGACATCATCACCTCGGAAGCAAAAGACAGGACCCTGAAAAAGGTGCACTTCCGCGAATGCCTCTATACCAACGCATGGGTCACTTCAAACCTGGTCTGGGCGTATGACTGGAACAAGACACTCGCGCGAGTCAGCAAACTGGTGTCCTCGATGTATCGCCAGAAATGGAAGTTGAGTGAGGTCTGGGGCGGGATCGTGTACAACCGGGCCACGACGCGGTCGAAGCGGTAGGTGAGGGGAGAATAGCAGGGTGGCTTCTTCGCTGCACTGATGGAGGATAATACCGGTTCCCCGAATAGCCTCGAATGGGGGGAGATCGCTGCCGGAGTGAGTATCATGATGGATGCGGGATCCGATACTACAGGCATCGCGCTAAGCAAATGTGATGCTTCTTTTGTTGAAAAATCTGCATTGTCTGAAGCGACTGCGAGAGGAGATCGTCGGAGTGCTCGACCAGGATGAGGTCATTGTCCCTTATGGCAAGGTGAAACATCTGCCATATCTTCGAGCTTGTTTCGATGAAAGCATGCGCATGTTCCCTCCTGTGTTACTCCATATTCCCTGTCGCACACCTCTGGAAGGCACCGCCGCCGTCCGAGGTGAGTTCGTCGCAGGTGAGACTTCGGTCGAGATTTCAACGTATGTGGTTCACCGCAACGAGGCCATATCTTTAGACCCGGAAGCATACAAGCCAGAGCGCCGGCTAGGGGAAACAGGAGGGATCTACAGCCGTATTTTGTTGCTTTCAACAAGGGGCTACATTGGTCGCAACATCAGCTATCTGGAACAGACTGTTCTTCAGGCTTCCCTCGTACATGCTTCGAATTCTCTTTACCATCGTCGTCCTGGGAGCCAGTCAGTCGGGAAAGGACTAATCTCACCTCTGGGCCGATGCTAGTGAAGGTATGGAAGCGAGCGGATGAAATGTGCGCGGACATCTAGCAGAGAAGCACACGAGCAGAGCCATGGATCTATTCGGTCGGTCTTTCTGCGGCAAATAGGAAAGGCAGTAGCCAGGCATAGGAAAGCCGAATAGAATTGAAAACCACGGATAGTTAGCAGATCGCGAAATTTTAGAGCTAGGAGGAACTACTGATCCACAGTCGAAGAGGTCGTCTAACTCAATACCGCATTATGTATGTACAGTTCCCAAAACATTTAGCCCATAATTCCAGAAATAGCCATTATAAAATATATGGTATCATACACTCAATGCAACCGCTCAACACATTTGACCATAATATCCAAACTGCCGTGAAGGGTTCAGCTCTAGAGAAGGAAGCCGAGTACTGTGACAGCGGCACAGATAGCAAGGCTAGGTCTCCAAGCTGGAGCGGCATTCTCCTCGCCCTTGTCCGACGAGGTGCTGTTTTCTGACTGCTTGCCATTCAGATCACCAGGGCCAAACGGCTTGTACCCACCGCTAATACTGGACGATTTCTTGGTAGAATCCTTGACACACTTGCTGTCATCGGTATATGCTGACCACGCGGCAGCCCATGCAGATTCGGGCTGGAGCAGCATCTTCGTTGTATAAAAGATACGACAGTCGGCATCTTCATAGACGTACTGAAGGGGGGTGCCTGACTCGTCACCCTTGCGGATCTGGTCTTGAACCTGAATGCGGCTGCTAGCGTCACCAGCGCGAGTGAGAAGCACGTCGGGGTTAGCAAGTTTTTTGAGAGAGTCGTGATCGAGGCTATCAATGCCGAAGGATGCAGTGATGTTCATCATTGTCTGAAGATAAATAGGGATAGTGCTCAAGGGAATGACCTCTCCTCCTTTGGAGCCACCAATGGTCTGCATGGCACCTTCCTGGGGACGGCCACCAACTGCGACGGCTTTAACGCCTCCAATGTTCTTCAGCTCCTCGTGGAATGAAGCACAAGAGGATCCGCAAAGTCCGTCAGAGAGCATCACGATGTTCTCAGCAGCAAAGGGAGGATCTGCGGCGCGGGGATTCAGGAAAGTGAAGCCCTCCTGATCCAAGATGCTGATAGGGTTGCTGTTGGACATCTACGGCACATGAGCCAGGATATTCAAGTTTTCCGTACGCCAATTGGGTTGTACTTACGTTGTACCTGAAAATAGTCGTGAATTCATCGTCATTGTACTTGTGGGGACCGTAGAACTCGTCCCACGAATCAAAATTGTCGCCATTAACATCGACAAAATTCCAGTAAGCCCAATATCGGACGAGATCAGTATCCGCAAAAGCTGAAGGAGGGAGAAATTAGCATCTTGTGGGACCAGCTTCTGACATTCTTCTGCTTACCTTGACCAGTCATTTTCTTGATTAAAGTCTGCATAGACTTATTCTCATAAACTGAATTGATGGCCTTGCCAATGAGATTGAATTGCTCCTGTGCCCGGTATCGCTGGGCGCTGAAGGGTACCTCGCCAGGGAAGAGTTGCATGAAGGTATCGAGGAGGAGATCAGTGTCACCACCACCGTTCTCTCGAAGATCAATGACGAGCTTCTTCTTGCCTGCCTCCGTAGCATTGCCTAGGAACTGCTTCACAACACTTTGGAACTCGATAGCGGCCTTACCCCTGTCCTCTTCCTCACCCGTGGAGAAGGTGATAATCTTCAAGACAGCAACATCTTCGAAGCCAGACTCGGTCATATAATAACCAGCGACCATGCCGGAACTGTGTTCGACAACTGGCTTGGGGTAGGAGTGGCTAGGGATGCTTTGCCTTTTCCAATGGTGAGGAGTCCCCTTGTAAGAGATTCTTTTGTCAGATGTGGCCATTGCCTCGGCGCTAGCAAAGCTACCGGTGCAAAGCTCCTCAAAAAAGGACTTTCCGTTGGTCACCTCGGTCAGGTTCTGACGCACCTCGGCGACATTTTTCACGGCATGCGTAGTGTCGTTCTTAAAAGTGATGTTCGTCGTTGCTCCTTCATAAACACCGAACCCCATGTTGACAAAGCTGCCTAGGGATGTGTTACCCCTCCACATGAGGCTGTTGAATCGGGCGTCGGGATCAATATACTGCTCCTGGGTCGCGATCCTGTTCAAATACTTCTGCACATCTTCACCGTTGATTTTGGCGATGGGGGAGATCTTAACGCTATCGTCAGCTTCCTTCTCACGAAGATCCGCGACAACATAAGTTTCCGGCACGCTTATTCCATCCTGAGAGACGGTGGTCACGGGGAGCAAACGCGCAAACCAGAAGACCTGTAGGATATCAGGCACATAGTTGAAGTGAAAGTTGCCCGTCTTCAGAGTCAACGTGTTGATCGCGACCTGCACATCATATTCACTGTCGTAAGAGGAAAGGTTCTCTTTAATCTTGTCCAACTCCGCGAGAAGGTCAACGGAGCCCAGTTCCCACGTGTCAGGAGTGTTCTTCAGATAGCCCGTTTCCGAATGCCACTCCCACAAGAGTTTGAGCTGGTCAATGAGGGCTTTATCTTGCTCCACAGCTACCGGAACGGAGGTCAAACATTCATAGGCGATCTGAGCTGGGACGACATTGTCGTTCTCCTCCGCGAGACGGCTGGCGACTGCACATGGTTCAGAGGTGCTTGACGGAGTAGTGGAAGAAGAGGTAGGAGTAGACCTCTGGGCAACAGCCAGCACAGCTGATGCCAGGATGATGCCGAGGAGACGCATTATCGAACAGCGTCCGGAATCTGCGTTTCTCGGAAGCTGCGGAACAATAGGATTATAGGAGTAATCGACAAAGGAAAGTCCCCTTGAACAAAGACTTACATTGCAGGCCGCAGGATTTATAACTCGAAGGAACCAGCGCACTGCGATCTTGGCAGCAGTGAAAAGAGAGGCGCAGCCTAGCCCACCTGTCCAAAGACAAGGCTGAGGTGGGTCAGTTAGAACTTTCACTGGGGCTCTCCGAACGGTTCGCTTTTTCGGGGGGTCCAAAACCAATCCGACTTGTTCAAATCTTCTTCTTCTTCATCACCACCACTAGTGACATTGAGGGTGAGCTCCAGCTAAAAATATCTTGATCCTGATACTTAAGATAAGATCAGCATTGCGACAATATATGATTCCGTAATCATGTCGAAATATATACGGCAGTGAAACAACCGCAAGGCATCTCGTCTCTTTTTGTCATTATTATCAAGTATTATAATTATCATTACCTTTTTTTTTAGCGGTCACTTTTACCACTTGCCCTTGGGTATCGCTCCTAATAGTCCTCATAAGAGGAAGCCATAGTATGTTAACATCCCGTTTCCGAAATTTGTATCGACAATGCATGTTGCCTAAGCCAGTAAGGCGTCATAGGGCAATAGGTCACTTTCCTGATGAAGAATAGTAAACATGCTCAGGGTCCTTGGCCCCCACGTTCGATTTGTTGATGAGGCTCTCTCGACTGCTGCCTTCCCTTAAACCATGGTACAATGGCAGTGAAGACTTGGCGTGAGTTGAGATTTTAGGGGGCGAAAGAACAACCACGGAAACTGAGCCATGTTGCCTATTTTGGCCCCAGGACCCAGCGTGTAGACTAGTCTGTACTATCGAGGACGGTTCTCCACTCCACTCCGTATGAGGCAGTTCAACTTCGGTCCCTATGTTGTTCAATTGTGAATTGATGTTGTTGGAGGGGAGAACGATCGATCAAGAGCAGCCTATCAGCTCAACCATGTAATGCCATCCCTCCGAGCGGAGAGGCCCAAGTCATCGACGATCGTTGATGTGGTTATAGGTGCCAAGATTTTAACCTGGAGGAGGACTTCTCGAATGACAAATGAAAATAGCGGTTCAGGTTCAGTAGTGGGAACAAACTGCGCCCAAATTTGGCGGCGGAAAAAAAAAACTTCTTTCTCCATCCAACAGTAGAAGCGTTGGTTTTATTCGCCAAACATGTTTCTGTGGAATTGCATGTCTTTGGCAAGATTGGTTAATATATGAAATCTTTGACTGACACAACAATTTGTTGGCAGTGCGCTTCAACCTGCTTGATGTC
This sequence comes from Aspergillus alliaceus, assembly GCF_009176365.1. Classification (NCBI taxonomy): domain Eukaryota; kingdom Fungi; phylum Ascomycota; class Eurotiomycetes; order Eurotiales; family Aspergillaceae; genus Aspergillus; species Aspergillus alliaceus. Next base: position 16,565 of record NW_022474694.1, read on the forward strand.
AGCTCAGTTACCCCGGCAGTGATGTCTGACATTGGACACAAATGTCTCTCATTCAGTATTATCATTATTCTTAAAGAAGTCCAAGAGGTGTTTTTCAAAGGGAAAGGAAAGAGATATTGCCATTCCTTTTTGTTTGGATTGCAAAGGTAGATCGAATCACCTGAGCACTAGTCCGGATGTAGTCAAGAGACATCTCCTGCATTTTATACTACGATCAACAGAGATATTTATTCTATTCCCTTCTCAATGATCATGGAAAACAAGAGAATCCTGTTCGACCCCGAAGAGGGTATTCCAAATGATTTGGACATTTCTCTCTTACTATTCCCTCTTTTTGACCTCTTTAGACGACGAGACTTATCCCCCGACATCTGAGAATAGCATCGACATTCTACCAGAAACATGGTATCACAGAAATCTGAGAACCCTTGTTTGGCAGGATAAATTCAGAAAAGGTCACACGAGAGTAGTGACTCATGTGGCAGAGTGGGAAATGCAGCCGAATACGAACTCATCCGAGGATCGCGGATCGTCATGCTCTCTCTATTAATATACGTTGTGCAGGGCTGCTCCGCGGAAACCAAAGACAAAAATGTCGCTCCTTTACCGCTGGTTTGGTCCCGTCTACGAGGCGATTCTATGCCCAGGTCTTCCATTTGGTCTTCGTTGGCGCCTTCTAGTATTCCAGCCCATCGTCTTGTTCGCCAATACAATTCAGTATTGGCGTAGTATACGCTCGAAACATCCCAGGACCACCATCTGGATTCCTCTAAAGCGCACACCAGGCCACTCCGTTCGCGCCATCGTATATCATCCTCCAGAGAAAGTGGCACAATCCAAACCACGAGCTCTCCATCTCAACATACATGGGGGTGGATTCCTCGGCGGTCTTCCTGAAGGCAATACACCGTTCTGTGAACGAATTGCGGTAGAAACTGGGTCGGTGGTGATCTCGACATCACATCGGTATGCCCCTCGATATACTTTTCCGGTTGCACACGAGGATATCCAGGATGTAGCAGAATGGTTAATTGAAAATGCCGAGAGACTCTGGGCCGCCGATCCGAGATTAATGAGCGTGAGTGGATTCTCCTCCGGAGGGAATCTGGCATTGGGCGTTGCGCAATGGTTGGCCCGGTCGGAGTTCAATGTGAAGGCGGCGGTGATCTTCTACGCACCCGTGGGTTTTACCTAGGCTCCTGGCTTGTCGAAGGCTCAGCTGAATTCCCCTTAACTGATCCCCAGGTTGATCTGCGATTGCCACCGTGGGAAAAGCCGAAACCGGCCAGTTTCCCCGAACAAGATCCCTTGGCTTTTGTTTTACCGTTGATGGATTCCTATGCAGGTCCGGAGCGGGAGAAGTATTGGGATAGCCCATTACTCCATCCCATTCTAGCAGATATTGAGTCACTGCCGCGGAATATATTGTTCCTTTCTGCGAAAATCGATATACTTCTGCATGAGCAAACGGTGTTTATAAGCAGACTGCAAGAGGAGGCCGCCGTTCTGAATCGCCAGATCAACCTCTCAAAGGACGCATCACAAGATGAGGATGCTGAAGAGCCGGTATTGCTATTACCAAATTCTAATACACTTAATCAACAGCCCTATCGTATTGAGGGAAGGTTCTTTGATGATCAACTGCATGGATGGGTTGAGAGTATGTGATTTTTGTTCTATCAGTTGCCGTATGCGCTAACTATACTGGATGCGCAGTTCCCTCGATTTTCATCGATACAAAATTGAGAGACCAGGTCTTTCACGACGCAGTACAATTCCTGGATAGAGTCTATACTAGTCAAGGATAAGCTGGCTTGTCACCCTGGATACACTATACTAACTATCGGCCGTAATGATGATATCTTCTTTATTTTATTTTGTAAAGGCCTTCAATCCCCGCTCTATATTATGTACATAACAATTTAGGATCTTCTCATAACCCAAATGAACCCAGCAACAAGTGTGTGGCTCGAAGTCAAAAGATTACCTATCACCAACATCTCGTCGGCCATCCCTCTTGGCACAAGGAATCAATAACGCAAGAAGCGGCCACTAGCCACGTCAGCTATGCCATGGCCACGGCGCCTATATGCAGGTAAAATTATTGGCTAATTATGGAATGTCCAATGAACAAATATATACTGTACAAGGCTGAGTATCATCGCTTTATACCACGTTTCCTCCTTCGCCAGTTCGCCGCGGCCGAGCAACCCCCACCACTGCACCTCACACGGTGTCAAAGAAGAAGGCCAGGCAACGGCAGGCCACAGGCGCAGTCGTCCAATTTCGTCAACGCGATAGGCTTAACAAGGAATGTCTTGATCCAAGTACTGGTATCTCGCGAGTTTGGGCTGGTCGACATGTACCCGGATCGTGGGTACCAAAACCCCAGACATATCGAGGATGATCTCGGGAGGTTGGAAGACCGTGCTACTAGAATTATCAGAAGATCATCTGATACATTCAAAGCCGACCGTACACTAGAGTTAACTCGTTACGAGAGAGATACCCTAAGAAAGTCTCTCTTTTTGATGAAATACAGGAACTCTACCCTTTGCGATCGCTACAACTATGACAGTATCACGGCATACGATTCCAATGACAAACATCGCTTGGAGATCTACATGAGGGAGAAGGGTTTCAAATCGTCCCGTGATGTCTGGTACACCTATCTCAAGGCATTTTTAGATCTTGAGATGGGTCCAGATATGCTGTGGATCAGCAAGGTGCATGGCCAAGCTTTCCCGGAAGACGTAATGATGTTTATTACGCACATGCAGTTTAATTCATGACGTTCTGCCAGCCTGTGGCAGAAGAGGAAGAGTTACATTGACTCATAATGCGTATGGGGTCTTTGAAAGGTTCTTCAGATTCACTCTTCGATCAGGCCACCGAGAAACTCGTTGAAGGAGCGTACGCGGAATATCATAATTTTGCGCCGATCTCTGCAAAACTAATCATTGTTTTGAGAAGTACGTTGTTATAAAACCCGCTGAAGAAGGTGCAGAGGATCTCCAGAGTGAGTGGAATAGGATGCGTGAAATGGTCAGAAAACAGCATCTGTTCCCTGACAGCGCCATCTCACTACTCAAAAAGTCTTCCTATCAAGAAATGCGGGGACTCCTACTCGACCATCATCAACGGTAAACCCGTCTTGAAGCCAAATCGGGGTTCGCGGTCTGAAGACCGGTTCTACTTTACCTGTTTCCGCATATCATCCTACCACATCAATCTGATCAACAGTGTCTTTCTCGAGGAAGCGTTGAAAGCAAACTAGTGTACAAATCTAGATTAGCTCTCGGAAGAACCCTCAAAGCATACCTCGAAGACGATAGGGCCTATTTCAAAGCTGTAACGGACAATGCCACTGGCCCTCGCTTGGCATTCCTAAAGAAATTGGAAAAGATCGCACAATAATCTGTTGGAAGCGTCCACCTCAGGGACAAAACCATCGAACTTCCGAAGCCTGAGGTTCACATGTCCCAATGGGTCGCACTAGTCGTGGGATCGAAGATGGTTGAGTTGTCGAGGAAATCGAAAGTACTAAAAGTGTACAAGCTCATGAAACCAGGTAGGTTCCAACTCGTCCAGCCTGGCAAAGTAGGATAAACAAACTAACAAGAATCTACAGACGGGACAGTGAAGACATATTTTGACGATCTCAAGCAAGCGCAACATATGGTTTTCTAGAAGACTAAAATAGATGTGATTTTAGCTCGCTCCAAATTGACTCAGGATGACAGGTTGGACGTCAAGTTTCATTTGCAGCAGCTTTACCAAGGATTTCCCGCACAGCGCGTGTGGCTTTACTTAAAGGTCATGCAGAATCTACCGAATTTCGACGAAAGAGACTTCAAGAAACAGGTCCATGAGTTGGAGATCCACGGACAAGAGGATGACGTTGCGAAATGTGAGCACACTTCAACCCTGAAGATTGTTTCTTTATTTAACTTGATCCACAGTCATTGCCTTGTTTCCTTCCTGTACGGGTCAGCTTATAGAGCTGATGCTTTATAAATCGCAAATGACAGCTCTAACCATCATATAATAACGCGCTTCAGTAACGATTATCCCCGATAGGCCTCTCCCTTGGGCAAGTCCATGAAACCGTACAGGTTCATCCTCGGTGCGTCCTCCTGCATCTTCGAGGCCCACTCTCCCAGATGCTTCAAGAACAGTGCCAGGTTATTTTCGTCACTCAGATCAATTGGCTGCTCGTCCTTGCCCACCTGCTTCATTTGGGTTCCCGCTGCTGCACTTGTCAAGCCAAAGTTCTGCTGGTCGACCTTCTGTTTGATCACACCGGTTACGCGGCCATCGAGGATATCCCGTGGAAGGCTGAACTCTTGACAGGCGGGTCTCGCCAAACCAACACCGTCTACCGTTTTCAGAGCGGCCACCATTCCCGAAGCCGACCGCAGACCGCCAGTCACGTAGCTCTTCGTCTTGCTAAGCACCGGAGTAATCAGCGAGGCGAACTCCAGGAAGAACGCCTCCCGATTTGCGGTAGATTCCCGCTCCCCTGAGAATGCGGGTGCTTCATATGTGCCACCGGAGAGCTCTACGAAATCGAATTCACTCTGTTCCAAGATCTGACAGAGTTGTTGTGCCTCGGCCGGGGTGAAACCATCAGCCTGGAACTCGACCGAGTTGATCTTGATGCCCAGAATGAAACCCGACGATGACGGCAGCTCCTGTCGGATGGAGCGAGCGACCTCGACAATCAAACGCGCCCGGTTCTCCAAGCTTCCACCATACTCATCCGTTCTCTTGTTCGTCGTCTGCGACAGGAACTGAGCCAGCAGATACCCGTGCGCGCCATGGAGCTGGATCCCATCGAATCCCGCCTTGTGGAGATAGACGGCGGCGTGAGTCCACCTCTTGATGAAGTCCTGAATCTCATCCTTCGATGCCGCATGCGGCTTGGCAAACTTCATCCTGAGCGCCTCGGTGTGCAGCTGCACATCACTGGCCGACACGGGATCAGAGTTCACCCGCTCTTCCACCTGGCGACCGGGGTGGCTGACCTGCGCGACGATCAAACTACCGTGTTTCTTCGATTCGGCCGCCATGCGGGAGAAGGCGACGAAACGCTCGCCGTGGTAGGGATTCTCAAGGTCAATGATGGGGTTTCCCGGGGCCTCGAGCTGATCGTAAGCGATCATGATATTTCCGGTGGAGATCATGCCGTAGCCGCTCTCCCCCCAGCGCTTGTACAGGTTGATCAACTCATCGCTGGGGACTCCTCGCGCTTTCAGATCCGTGGGGGACCAGGACGACAACCGCTCCGTCATGGCACCTTTGTAAAAGCGGTTCGGGGCGGTTCGCTGGCTGAAAGCGAAGTGGAGCGGTTCCCCCAAGGGGGTTACATCTACGCGGTCAGAGTGGTATCTGGCGGCCATGGTGCTTCTGAAGTCCGTATCCGGCTCTAGGAATAGTCGGTAGATGTGCGGAAAGAGTGTTGTAGAACACAAGATTCCCGTCAAGTCGAACATGTTACCGCCATTTTGGCAACTCCGTATACTAATCAGAAATTCGATTGATTTCAAAGCACGATGGGTCCCCAATGTTTCCCCGTCGTGGTCGCGGAACGAATGATTTTGGGTGAAATTGTTCCCACAATTCTTCAACTCCAGATATGCCGAGGTTACCGCATTCGGACAATGCCGCTTAGTAATGGATTTATACATTGTCTGCATGAAGGGGGGCCATATCGTAAATGATCATCCTTTGACACTCCAATAATTCAGAGTCAAACTCGAATTGGGCAACTTCGGAAGGAACTATCCGATATGCTCTCTAATTTAAGCATTTTCAATGTTCAAAAAGAACATTTTTCGTCCAGGTACGCGGAATGGTGTACATATAAAACACCCCCTTGCGTCCCGAGAAGCTCTGCGTGGATCCGTCTAGTTCCCAAGTAGGGAGGTATTCTTCTTTACATTCAGCCTCTCTCTCTCTCTCTCTCTCTCTCTCTCTCCCCCCCCCTCTCTCTCCCCTTCTATATATATATATATTATAAAAGAGGGTAGGAAAAAGAACACATCAACCCTCTCGTCTAAAGGTACAAAAAATCAGCGCATCCATGACAACCCCATTCTTCTCCACGGCTTTCCGTCTCCGCCCTTCCAACTCATAGCCCACCTTCGCCAACACACTCTGGCTCGCCTTATTTGGCTCGTAGACCTCCGCCTCCAGCCGCAGAACATGGGCAAAGTTCTCAAACGCCCAGGCCGTCATGGCCGAGAGAACCTCCGTAGCAATTCCCTTGCCCCAATGGTCCTGGCCCAGCCAGTACCCGATCTCCATGGTTCGATAGTACACGTCCCCCTTGGCCTTTAAGCCGATGCTCCCAATGGCGACATTATCCTCCCGTAGACAGATGGCGAAGTCGAGGACTGGCGACGCCGAGTTCGCGAGGGAGATCCAGGCTTTGGCGTCGTCGAGGCTGTAGGGGTGGGGGAATTGATTGCGGAGCCAGCGGGCGATTTGGGGGTTGTTGGCTTCTCGGCTGATGGCTTCGATGTCGCCGGGATAGTAGGGACGGACGACGTAGTTGGAGAGCTGAAGGATGGGGGTTGGTGCCTCCATTCTTTGTTCACCGTGGTATGATGGATCACTCCGAGGGGTTGAATAAGGGAAACGAAGAGGGTCTCCGGGCCATCTTCACTTTCTTTCTTTCTTTCTTTATATATATATATATATATATATATATACAAGCAGTGGCTTAGCTTGTGAGTCAGACTTGAGTCAGGGCTAATGAACCCGTTGGAATGAAAGACTACCAGTATGCTTCTAGATGACCGATCTTGGGTCATTCCCCGGCGACAAGTAAGCGCTAATTACATCTGGCGATGTCTCGACGAACAAGCGTCGTGGAGGACATTAATTCCTCCGATCTACTCCCGTCCATATCGGAATACGCCGGCGTAACTGATAACGTAAGATTGACAAGCAGTTCAACATCCACAACCTCTTGAGTCCAAGTGGCTTCAATGAGTCCTACGTAATTCGGACTAACTCTCCACATTTCCGGAATGAGTGGGGTCCGGGGAGGGAAAAGGGCGAAAGGGAAAAAAAAATAAAAAAAAATAAAAAAAAAAAAGGAAAGAAAGAAACGTAGAAGAAAAGAGAGTGCATTATGTCATACATTCCTGTGCTAAAATACTCTTAATCAGACTAGAAGGGTGCTTGCTGAAGCTTCTTTTCAATCGTGCTGCAGTGAGGCCCACCTCCAGGGTAGCACTGTGCTTCTCTTTCAATGTAACTCTCCAGTTGACGAACCTGGAGAGCTATAATTATCTTTCTTGGTGAAGGACTTACGCGGTGGCAGTGGGGGTCGGACGGGACTCTCAGCGTATCATAGCCGCATTGGGGCACGGATCCAATTTTTTTTCTACATTGGCTCGCTGAATTAGCAAGAACAAAAACCCCTGACTCCACGATCGACAGGGAAAGACAGGGTCCAAAAGGTGTAGCAGAGTCGAGTTGATTCTTTCTTGTCTGGCTCACTGTAACCTCAACCCTAGTCAGGTGACCCCGGGATGCTCCCCGTGCGGCAAGAAAGAGAGCGCGCGCGCGAGAGAGCCCGGCAAGGTTAAGGAACGGGAAAAGAGAACCAGAGGAAAAACAAGACTTTTCTTGGGCGAGACGTCCAAAGCGACTTCTCCATCATGATTGGCCCCGTTTCACCAGGGCCGATCTGCCAAGGCAGCGTGGAGACCATTTGATAGGGAGTTAGTCAGGACAAGATGGGGCCATGGCACGGGTCACTTAAATTAAGCCTTGCGGGATGCACTTTGCCCTCTGCAATCTCTCTCTCTCTCTCTCTCACTCTCCCACTCTCTCTCAGCTTTCGATGTTGCGATTACTGCGTCCGATCTCCACTGGAACGTAAACCTCAACGAGAGAATGCACCTTCTCACCAGCCGACAGCTATGGGCCACCTCGATATGTCTCCTTTTCCACGCCCAGACGGCTTTGTCCGACTTGGGCATTGTGGCCAATGATGACGGTATGCCGCTTTGCTTCCCCCCCCCCCCCCCCCCCCCCCCCCCCCCCTCTCCTCCAGAATATTATATCGCGGTCGCAAAATGCCCCCACGGACGCTCCACCGTTACAACTTCGCTAATGCGCGACACTAGCCTCATTAAAAAAGGGCGCTCAGGAAATCATCCCTCCGATGATGGAGTTCTACAAACAGAATCAGACCGAAGGAATCCCCGGGAAGCTGACCGACACATGGTATATCGCCGGCAGCATGTTCATGACGTTAATCCAATACTGGCAAGCCACGGGCGACGATTCGCAAAACGCGGTGGTGTCGCATGATTTGATGTTCCAAGCGGGCGAAAACTATGACTTCTTCTCCGCGAATTATAGTCAATGGCTGGTATGTCGCCCTCATGAGACCCTTGCCTCTCACGCTGACCGTCACGTGGTTAGGGTAACGATGATCAAATGTTCTGGGGCCTGGCGGCCATCACTGCATCCGAAGCTGGCTTCCCCGAGAGGGAAGGGAAACCCTCCTGGACCTCCCTGGCACGTGCGGTATTCAACGAGCAGGTTGAGCGCTGGGACGGTCAGACCTGTGGAGGTGGTATACGCTGGCAGGTCTGGCCGTACCAAGCTGGGTATCAGTTGAAGAATGCGATTTCCAACGGCGGTCTGTTCGAATTGGCGGCGCGGTTGGCGCGGTTTACCAAGAACGACACCTATACCGAGTGGGCGGAGAAGATCTGGGACTGGTCGGCCAAATCGGGATTGATGGACGTCAACAAGTGGACAATCAACGACTCGGTCAACAACGACGATCAGTGTAAGAGCCCGGACAATCTCCAGTGGACCTACAACTATGGCACCTACTTATCCGGAGCGGCCTTCTTGTACAACTACGTAAGTATCTACTCCGGCCGCCTGTTCAAAGGAAGATCTCTCCTAGGTCCACCCCCGCTAACAGTCTATGTAGACGAACGGCGACGAGAAATGGCTGAAGCGCGTTAACGGTCTGCTCGGGACGACCCTCAAGGTTTTCTTCCCGGAGAAGTATGGTGGCAACACCATGTCCGAGGTTGCCTGTGAGCCCATCATGTCCTGCGACAGAAACCAAATCTGTTTCAAAGGTTATCTGTCCATGTGGCTGGCCTTCACCTCCATTCTCGTGCCGTCCACCAAGGACCAGATCGTGCCCAAGCTACAGGGCTCGGTGGAGTCCATCTCCAAGATGTGTAACGGCCAGTCCGATGGCCAGAGCAATCTCTGCGGTCTCACTTGGGGAGCCAACAAATTTGACGGAGTCAAGGGCCTTGAAGCCCAAATGTCGGCCCTGGGCGGCGTCACGGCTAATCTGATGCTGTCCGCAACGGACTCCCCCAACACGATTGACACGAACCCCGATGCGAAAGAGCACAATGTCCCGTCATCGGGGGGGGATAAGAAACCCAATGAGCCAAAACCGATCACGACCGCGGATCGTGCGGGCGCCTGGATCCTCATGGTGATCATGATCGCCGCAATCACGGGCGCAGTCGGCTGGCTGGTTAAGCCGTAGGCATTCCAGCAGGTGAAGGGCCCAAGGGTGGCCGGATTGTATGTATATAATGTTCTTATTTTTCATGGTGTTGCTAGGGCGACGGTTGGGTTCTGTACATCCTTGGGCATTGATTGTCCCTTTTTTTCTCCGCTGTTCCTTTCTTGTCTTTCTTTTTTTCCCTTCTTCTTTGTTTTCTTTCCGTTTCTCTGTTTCTTTTTAGGGCACTGATTGCCATACACTAACCACTACATACTGGCCCGCTGTGTGTCTGCGGCATGCGAAATGAACCAAGTCTCGACACAAAGAACGAATTTCTATCTTGAAACCCTTAATAACAAAAGAGTTTATGGACCAGATATATACGCATCCCATCCTTATAAATCATACGAGCTAAGAAGACCGTACATGAACAGGGAAGTCATACCTTCTCAGCGCCCTCGTACAGCCTTCCTCTTAAAGTAATACTGCAACCCCAGCGCGACCGTTAAAACCCACGAAGCGCCCGCCAGGATACAAATCGCCGTCAGACCATGCAAATACTTGGGTTTATCCGACGTACGGAAGATCTGCGACCCAGAGATACCGGCACAATTGGCCGCCATAATGATCAACCTATCATCTTCATTAGCCAAGGATGAACCCAGAAAAAGTACGAGGGGAATAGGGTTGAGGGAGACACATACGCCATGGAGACGCTCCGTTCCTGGGGCGTTTTACAGTAAACCGACAACCAGCCGATATTCAAGACGCTATTCCATTCCCATGGTTAGCATCGTTGAAAGGCGGGGGAGAGGGATAGCAGAAATGGACGCACTGCATGCTAGCATAAGAGACATTAGCGACGGTGATAACGCCATATTTATGCCATTTGGACGAGGAATATGGTGTGGTCCTGAGACAGGCATACGAGATCACGTTCCAGGTGATGGCCAAGAGGACGAAGGGGCCTCTATGGCCGAGCCGGTCTCTATTCGAACAATTAGTTCCTGGCCTTCCACCTTACGCGAGAGAGAGAGAGAGAGAGAGAGAAAAAAAAGCCATACGCGAAATAAGACAACCCCAAGCACCAAGCCATGGCACAGTAAACGGGCACCGAAGCTAACGCGTTTGCGCGCACGGCGCTGAATCCAAACGACTTGATCATGCTCGGCGTATACTGCGTAAGACCCTGAAAGGCTGACATGGCGACCAGGGTAATGAAAAAGTGTTGGATGGTGGTCGGTTGGCGTACGGTTTTCCAGATATCCTTCGCTGTGATCTTGATGTGGCCACGGGCTTTGTGCGGGTCGTCGTGGAGAACTCGGTTGCGGATGATGTGGGATTCGCGGGGAGTGAAGTAGCTCCAGCGCTTGAGACTGATGATGGCGTAGCCATTGCCTGCAGATGGTGGGATGAGGAGGGTGAAGAGGATGCCAGCGAAGATTGTTATCAGGCCTTCGACTATGGCATTGTTAGGGAGGAGGGTTTTCAATGGAAATGGCCCTCTATCTTCGAACCGGGAATTATACGTACCAAGGAAAATCCATTGCCAGCCGGAGAGTCCGCATCTACCTGATAATTTCAAAAGACCGGCCGATATAAGACTTGATGTTGCAGCTGCAAACATCTGTCCGAAGAAGAAGAGAGTGGTACGGGAACTGGTTTCTCCTTTCTTATACCATGTCGACAGATAGTATAGAGCACCTAGTCATGTCAATTCATGAGCGATCTAGCGGTGTCTAGTGTGTACTGAATAGAGACCCCTACCCGGAATGAATCCCCCCTCTAGAAGCCCCAACAATAACCGCGTCGCTAGAAAAGCAGGATAGCTCTGCACGAACGCCTGGAACGTCGCGACAAGACCCCAGGCGAACAGCTGTATCGAAAGCCAAACCTGCGGCCCGATCCGCTGGAGGACAATATTTGATGGGATCTCTGTGATCACAATACCTGCAGAGAGCAGCTGCGTGCCAATATTGATTTGGTTGGTTGTTATACCCAGATCCTCGGTGATGGTGGACGTGAGGGCTGCGCTGATGTTTCCACGGTCAACCTGAAGCGCGAAGAAGGCGAGACCGAGGATTGGGAGGAGAATGAAGTCAATCCTGCGTTTGAGGTATGGTGGTTTAGTTATTCAATGGCCTCTTGGACAAGCTCTCTGTATAGAGTATCAAGTTGAAGATGCGATTGCTCACTTTCGGCGCAGCGCATTCTCCTCCCTATCATCCCAATCTTTGACAATCTCTTCGTCCAAGGATTCCTGGTCCGTAGATATTTCACTTAAGATATTCTTCTCTTGTGGTAGTTCGTTACCAATCGATGGATGGTGATCAAGTGAGGAGGCCATCATGGCATCAATACCGGAGAACAATTAGGGTACTGTTGTGATCTTACTACTTCTAGCAGCTCCACAGGGGCAACTTTTATCTGGTCTCATTCTCGTATGGGATTCTCCGGTCGGCAGTTCCACGATATTTATATTTTTACTTCCTTTATCTAGGACAGGAACGTTGTGTCTGGACTAGTTTTATCCACGCTATGCTGCGAGACTGGGGCTTGATGGCGCAATCAAAGCTATCTACGCGTCAATGCCAAACAACGTCTTTCTCTGGACGCTCTAACACAGTCTAAGTCCAGCCAAGAGAATTTAGATCCAGATAAAAAAACAAACAGGCAATAGAATGCTCGAAGCACTTCGCTTAAAATTCCGTTCGGCATGGTGATTGGTTCAGATAGACGCAGCGTAAGTCTTGTAGTGGAAGTTGAATTACGTTAATTAATTGTGTTCATTGGATGCTTTACAGAACCACTGCAGCTTTCCTAAAAGGAATGCATATTGCCAAAGGCACCTAGAAATCATGATACATCTGAGATAAGGTTGGAACTATGTATGAAATCTTATTAGAGCTAATATGGCGATCTTTGTACTGTACGTGCAACATGTATATCCAGGGAACATAACAATGCATAAGAACCGGGGAAAAAAAAAAAAAAAAGTAACATCCTAGTTCTGACCAAATCTGTCCAAGTTCATGACTTTAGTCCAAGCAGCAACAAAGTCTTTCACGAACTTCTCTTCGCCGTCACTGCTGCCATACACTTCGGCGATGGCCCGTAGTTCGGCATGAGAGCCAAACACAAGATCAGCCCGCGTAGCAGTCCATTTCTTGGAGCCGGTTTTACGGTCGATACCCTCGTAGATGTCATTGCCATGACCGCATGACTTCCATGAGGTGTTCATGTCCAGGAGATTGACGAAGAAATCATTCGTTAGGCGACCTGGTCTGGCTGTGAACACACCATGAGCGGAACCATCGTAGTTAGCATTCAGAGCGCGCAGACCACCGACTAGGACCGTCATTTCAGGCGCGGATAAGGTGAGCAACTGCGCCTTGTCAACCAGGTAGTGTTCAACTCGCACCCGAGCAGTGGATGTGCCGTAGTTCCGGAATCCATCCGCCACGGGCTCCATTTGGTTGAAAGATTCAACATCTGTCTGATCCTGTGAGGCATCCATGCGCCCTGGAGTGAAGGGCACAGTGATCACATGGCCGGCATCACTGGCAGCTTTCTCTACGGCCACGCAGCCGGCGAGTACGATGAGGTCCGCTAAGGATACTCGCTTTTCGCCTCCCTGAGCACGGTTGAAGCGGTTTTGAATGTCTTCCAATGCAGACAAGGTTTCCTCAAGCCATGGCTGGTCATTCACTTCCCAATGGCGCTGTGGGGCAAGGCGAATGCGCGCACCATTGGCGCCACCGCGCTTGTCACTGCCCCGGAAAGTGGATGCGGATGCCCAAGCGGTTGAGATAAGCTTGGAGGAATCCACCCCGGTCCCAATGATGCTCCGCTTAAGTACAGTAACATCAGCATCATCAATCAACTGATGATTGATTGCCGGAATCGGATCCTGCCAGATGAAGTCTTCAGCTGGGACCTCCGGACCGATGTAGCAGGCACGCGGCCCCATGTCCCGATGTGTCAGCTTAAACCAGGCCCGAGCGAAGGCATCTGCGAACTGCTCTGGATTTTCCAGAAAGCGGCGCGAGATCTTTTCGTAAGCGGGGTCGAATCGCAATGATAGATCAGTGGTAAGCATCTGTGGCCGGTGCTTCTTGGACGGATCGTACGCATCCGGGATGAAGGCATCTGCATCCTTGGCTACCCACTGGTTCGCACCGGCAGGACTCTTGGTCAGTACCCATTCAAATCGAAATAGGTACTCGAGGAAGTTCAAGCTCCACTGAGTAGGGGTCTTCGTCCAGGTCACTTCTAGACCGCTGGTGATGGTATGTGCGCCTTTGCCGGAGCCGTAGCTGTTTTGCCAGCCCAACCCCTGTGCCTCTAGATCAGTGGCCTCCGGTTCGCTGCCGACGTGGTCCGAAGACGCCGCACCATGAGTCTTGCCGAACGTGTGACCACCAGCAATCAGCGCAACTGTTTCCTCATCGTTCATTGCCATGCGACCAAATGTGACGCGAATGTCTCGGGCGGCAGCGACTGGGTCGGGGTTACCATCAGGGCCTTCTGGGTTCACGTAGATTAAGCCCATATGAGCGGCCGCGAGCGGCTTTTCAAGTTGGCGAGAATGAATGTCACGATGGGGTTCTTCATCGGCAACGACAGTGCCATGCTTAGCGGACCCGGCAAAGCCATGGGAATAGCGCACATCGTTCCCCAACCATGTCGTCTCACCACCCCAGTAAACAGACTCGTCCGCCTCCCAAGTATCCTTACGGCCACCGGAAAAGCCGATTGTCTTGAAGCCCATTGACTCCAACGCCACGTTTCCAGTTAGGATCATTAGATCGGCCCAGGATATCTTGTTGCCATACTTCTGCTTGATCGGCCACAGCAGGCGGCGGGCTTTGTCGAGACTCACGTTGTCCGGCCAGCTGTTGAGCGGTGCGAACCGTTGTTGGCCTTGCCCGCCGCCGCCTCGACCGTCGAAGGTGCGATATGTGCCTGCACTGTGCCAGGCCATGCGGATGAAGAGGCCGCCATAATGACCGAAATCTGCTGGCCACCAGTCCTGTGAATCTGTCATCAGGTCTCGCAAATCCTTCTTGAGACCAGCATAGTCCAGACTGTTGAATGCAGCGACATAATCAAAGTCTGGATCTAGCGGGTTCGAGGCTGCCGTGTGCTGGCGGAGGATGTTCAACTTCAACTGATCCGGCCACCAGTCGCGATTCTGAGTGCCACTGCCAGCAACGTTGGGCTTTGGACCTTGCCTGTGGAAGGGACACTTCTCTGCCATAATGGATGCAAGTGAAGGGCGTTCTGTGGTGGGTTGAACTTGAACTTGTTCGTTGGATAGAAACAAAGTTGTGATTAATGTACTTGTCTCATGGCATAGCAGCAGACTGGCGATGATCAACCCCGCCTTTTATATTATTCATTCAGGATCACGCGCACACCCTCATTAGTAACGCGTACTACTCCATGAGACGTCGATGTCCGAGCGTAAGCGGGGTGAATTGTACAAGGTTCTCGACCATGCATGATTATGCGCCGTGGAAGGAAACCCACCATTCATCGCTCTATGAATAGTAAGCACTCAGGCGACGTCATCTGTCGTACCATCAGAAGGAAGATTAAGCTATCTGGCAGTATACTAGAACAATAGCCAGATTGAAAATCGCCTAGACCAGGCGAATTGACATAACAAGAGAACACGATTAACTTGGAGGGAGCTCTGAAGGAGAATGATCTGTAATAGCCCCATGTATGTACGATCTAGATGGCTTAGATAAGAACGATTTGAATATCAATTGCCGGTTGTCGACTTGAAAGGCTAGAACTGTAAGTTGGACATTAGGAAGCAACTTGGGTCTCGAATCGAATTTTAATAAGCAGTACCTGACTTTCCATTCCAATGGATCTGGGGTATGGATTTCGCCGAATTAGGAAAAACTAACCGTTTCAAGGCCATCGATTAGTAAAGCCCGAGGAAAGACCCTAAAATGACTCCAGTGTCGCAACGCGAACTACAAAAAGACAGAGGATATTGAATCTCGTGGAGGCCTAGAACTGCATGTAGTGATACAATAGCTTGATTCGTCGTCTCTGACATGATTCAGGCACGTGCATGAAAATTACGTTGAAGATATGGATGCAGCATGCCAACACTAGAACTGGCGTCCAACTTCCACCGAGGAGTTCTTGCGCAGATGATGATTTGGGATCATACACATAATCTTGAGGTTAAGAGTTGGCCTCAAGTGGTTCGATTACCTAACTGAGATTTTCTGCCATCCTATAGTAAGAGAACCATATCTCCTGGGAATTTGAGTTATGGAGGCGAGTCATTACTGGACTTTTAGGGCATGGGCCTTGTTCGCCGGGGTATGGGTGGGCAGTGGTAGAATTCAATGTTATGGCTTGAAGGATGTTCATGAACTCGGAAATACTCTCGAGGGCGTTGCTTAGGAATTGGAATTTTTTGCATCCTCATCGACCAAGCTATCCGTACACAACATACTAGTCATTAGTCATGATTGTGATTGACGGTGTCGAATTCAATCCATCTACCTGTGTACCTCTGAATTGTGTCGACGTTCTTACCGTTTGTTGCTTTCCCGTGGAGTGGATAGGATATCTGGGATGACTTTAACTGTAACTATTGTGACCGAAGCCCTCTTCGCCCCTTGAGCCGCAATATGATTGTACGTACAGTGATTCATCTCCACATATGTACTTTCCATTGCTTTCCCACCAGGCAAGGTTGTCAGAGCTGGCTTCAGGAATTTAACTGGTAACCATTATGTCCACATCGTATGATCGAGGTAAGTTGAAAGAGGTATTATTGGTAGCTCCTAGAGCTTCTAATCTCTTTCCAAGCAACTCTCTCAGAGTCAGATCACGTAGCCGCCGTTGCGGCCTGGTTATCTTAATAAAGTGTCGAATATTTGGAAAGTAGCAATCCCAGAAAGCAAATTCACAACATTATTGTGAAGCATTCCTATTGAACACCAGATGTCGTGGTCCCGCAAATACTGTCGCATGGACACGTTTCTAAGAACGCATTGCGAGACTTCACTAAAGGCTTTCAGGAGCATCTGCAAGGGCATATTTTTTGGTGTTTTCGTTGATGCTTCGAAGCTCATCTAGGAGCTTCATCTATTTCCTCTAGTATAAATTATCTTGATGGTTTTTTAGACAGATTACTCTGCGTAAGGAGCAAGAGAAGGGTTACGGAATGACTGAGGACAAAAAGGGAGGGGACCCAGGGCAGAAGACCAGCAAGTTGAGAAGTTATACATGTCCATGCTTTTATGATCATACAATAGTCTCTATACTCCGTATGATGATTTTATTCCCTACGGAGAGTAGTTGGAAAGCGCATATTATCATTTTGAAATAGAACCACACTAAGTTTGTGGATTTGGTGGCGGATATGGCGGGCTAGAATCTGTCATGGAAACGAAACGCGCGCTTCTCTCGGCCTAATGAAGGGGTTATCGTGCCTTCTGCCATTTTAAGAGGACAGTGCCCAGTCTTTCACGTAAAAAGAAAAAGATTCTGCTGTAATCCTTCGATGTTTGGGACATGTCATGTGAATATCTCGTGATACTGGAGCCCTGCAAATTGTCGCAGCCTCGGCATACTGCATTATCTCCGTAATCTTACTACCATTTTGTGGCTCAGTCCAGAGAAAAATACTCCTAGCGAAACTCTGCCGTGTCTGAATACTAACCCTAAGGGGAATCTGCTGAGGCGGTAGTGTTTGCGGCTAGAAGACGTTGAGAATGAAAGGTTAACGGAAAAAGAACCGCCTAAAAGAGGTATTTGATCGACAGGGCAAAAGGGAAAAGGAGAAAAGCATCTGCAAGGTTTGTGTCTTCGCTTCCCAAATTCCCTAGTGCTGTTATCTATACGATTCGTTCCAGTTGAGCTATCAGTATGATACAGAGACATATTGCCTTCCTCATTCAGAATTAGGAGTCAACACCCAACCGTTTTCATTAGACGAAAGAGAAAAGGAAAAAAAAAAACCTCTAGTGGAGAAAAACTGGAAGGCGGCCGTAGATTGGTTCTCATCATACCATGGATCCACATCAGTGGCTGGATCGTCAAATAGTCCCGCTGCTAAACAGTCTGTATTATCAGGGGAATTAGACTTATGGGAAGGTTGGTTTCCAAAAGGTATCCCTCAAGGGTTCCATACCTTTTCTGGAAGATTTAGGAGACAGGGGCTCATAGACCAATGGCGATGCTGGGATTTATGTAACTTAGGGCTTTATTTTAATTCTAATTTTATTTTTTATCTTTGGTTCTTTATTTCTGACAGAGCTTAGTTTTTTATTTTTTATTTTTTGAGCAGCTAGTCTTCACTCCTTTGTCCCTTTTTTATTTTTAAACAGAGGGGTTCAGACATTTTTCGTAGCTGTTGCTCTATATCGAGTGTGAGCGTGCGACAGCCATGGCCGAGTTACACAACAGAAAAGCCGGGAAGGTATGCGCTCATCTTGGATCTGACCCCAGAAATGAAGAGTGCTCAATGCGAGGGAACAGGAAAAACAGATGCGAGTCATTGCTGACACTCAAGTCTCATAGGCTGACGAAAAAGACACCACTCCTACCTTGAAAGAGCTCAAGGATGCAATCCCCAAGGAGTGCTTCGAATCCTCGACCGTAACATCCCTCTTGTACCTGGCTCGTGATGTCCTGTATTGCATCATTCTGACAGTCGCCGCCTTCCAAATCCACCTAATCCCCTCATTACCGCTTCGTGCCCTCGCCTGGATCACTTATGGCTTCTTCCAGGGCTGCGTCGGTACTGGACTATGGATTCTCGCACACGAATGCGGTCACGGAGCCTTCTCTCCTAACCAGAAACTGAATGACTTCGTTGGATGGGCTGCGCATTCCTTCCTAATGGTGCCCTACTTCTCCTGGAAGATCACCCACGCACGCCACCACCGCTACACCGGCCACATGGAGAAGGATACCGTGTACGTGCCGTGGACAGAGGAGGACCTAGCCAAGAAGAAGAACATGCGTATTGAAAAAATTAAGCATCTCGCGGAGGAGACTCCGATTGTGTCTTTTGTGCAGCTGATCGGCCAGCAGCTGTTCGGATGGCAAATCTATCTGCTCCTGAATGCCACCGCCGGCTCGAAGAGCTTGCCCGATGGAGCAGGAAAATTTGGACCTGCCAACCATTTCAATCCTCTTGGTCCCCTCTTTACGGGCTCGCAACGGATCTCGATTGCGCTGTCTGATCTGGGACTGTTGATCATGGCCTCCATTCTGTACTATGCGTCCACTCAGATTGGCGTGTGGAACGTCGTTCTGCTGTACTTTATTCCTTACCTCTGGGTTCACCACTGGCTGAGTATGTCTCTCTCCGCTTCCCCGCCATGTATTATCTTTGTAAAGCTAACATGGCACTTCAGTCGCTATTACCTACCTACAACACACTCACCCCGAACTCCCGCATTATACCGCCGAAGCCTGGACTTACACTAAGGGCGCTCTAGCTACCGTCGACCGTACAATTGGCTTCATCGGTCGCCATTTCTTCCACGAAATTATCGACTACCACGTTGTCCACCATCTATTCAGCCGCATTCCTTTCTACAAGGCCGAAGAAGCAACCTGGGCCATCCAGCCTCTGCTGGGTGAGAAATATGTCGAGCAGAAGGATGAGAGCTTCCTGTACTCACTGATGATGACCTTCCGGAAGTGCATATACGTGTCGGCGAGCTCTCAGCCCGGCGTTTTGCATTTTGTTAGGGCTGAGGAAAGCCAATAAAAGGCTTAAGGGTCCCTGGAGGGCTCTATTACTTACAAGGAGTGAAGCCCTGACAGCGGGAGAAAATGAATTGATTTAGAATATTGAGGTGTAACATAATCCACGGCCGAGCCGGCAGTTTTCATGCATCCTCGAGAAACCTAAAGCTTTTCAACCATAAAACCAGACCCGATTGACCTAACTCTTCAAGACGTATAAAGCTATTTACTAGGTAAATCCCTTATAGTTTGTCCAACTATCCCACAGCCACTGCAGCGTTGCGAAGCTCGACGTCGAGGCAAAAGTGGAGGTTCCTCATCCTGCTCATTAAGCTGCGTATCAAGCTGCTGAAAGTGATGTTCACCTTCCTGTACCATTAAAAGCCTATTATTTTCTATTATAGCACGTCTTCCAGCTTTTTTCTTATATTTCCACTTATTCTCAGCTCGTAAAGCCTTAATTTCTTGCTGTAAAAGAAGGTTGGTATGCATCGCTATTTGCCCAGCTTTTGCGAGATGTTGAATATGAGCAATTGGGCTGCTAGAAAGCTACCGTTTTGCGCTAAGACTATTCTGTAGACTGCGGATCTTTTGATCTAGCTGATGGGTATTTCCAGGAGTTTGAAAAGCAGAGGAAATTGGGCCTTTGACTAGTGGTGGTGTTGGCGTACGTAGTTGAGATGTAAGCATGGAAAGAACGGCTCTTGATCAAATAGCCTAAAACACTATATTTGCTAAAGTAAAGACCTTAGCGCGTGCTTTTAAATATGGAGATAAAAAGTCCTCTTCATCAATATGATCGTTCCTAGCAACCATACATTCTTCTAGAAGCTTGCCGTAAAGGCTCTGTCGCCTGCTCTAGTGATGGTAGTTGCACAAACAGAGATATCAGAAGAAAGTTGGTCAAAAGCCTGGCGCATTTCGAGCCACATCTTATGTCCAGATTATCTTTGGCCAAGACATCCTCGCGAGAAGTCCCTATGCCCAGTTGCAACATACGGCTCAATGGAAGTATTCGGTTTTTCTGGGCGGTTGATCTCAACAGGGCGACGTATGGTCGTGCTACAGGAAATTGAACGGTGAAATGTTGTATGAGTACATTGCACTGCTGGTGGCCATCTTGCCGGTGACTTCACGAGGGTCCTTGCGTTTGGTATAGATGTTCACTGTCCGGAGCTGATTTCAAAGCTCAATCATGAAATAGTTAGAGAGAGAAGCAGACTCCTAGACACTCAGTCGATATTGGAAACAGGCCATGGCTTTGTCTCTAACAACTGGGGTAACATCGATTTCGGCCGACCTCGGGTATCCTCCTACTTTCACGTCTGTTATCTAAATCCCAGTGGGTATTACCAATGTAGTGTTAAGAAAAACATGCGTTCCGGTGTCTAGAAATGCTTCTATCATCGGCTTTACGGGGGAAAACGGATGATCCAGCTCAGACGATGTTCGCTCATTCGAAACCACGAACACTTCAACAGCATATGGATCTCTGCAGACCTTATTGAGACCGACATGGGATGGCTCAGTATTTGACAAGTATGTGGGGAAATAATCCTAATGGCGCTTGAAATGTAAAGGCCATTGAGCTCCAGTAATGGATACTACAAGTGTCATGATTTCACTAACGATATTGGTCTACTCGTGTCCTGCTAGTGACAAGTATCATAACGATGGGTCAGATTCTGATTTATGAAAGCTCAGAGTATAAGTGTAATCTAGTATAGCGCAGAGAATATATCATGGGCAATAATTAAATAACACGAAGATGCTCCAACCTGATTCTATATCCTGTCCACGTGACTCTGCTATCGATAACTGGTTCTTATCGATAAGGAGGCCAGACCGTCGGCCCTGAACGGTCATCCAATCAGAAGGAGGGTATTGGGACTCCACTTGCAGCAAAAAGTCCGACTTTCAATTTTCACTCCGGATTATCTCCGCAAAACAATCCAGCACAAGGGCGCCATTCTTTCTTTTTTTTCTCGTTTTCTGGTTTGGCCGTTTACTTGTTTCTTTTCCAATGCAGCAAACGGAGTGAAAAATATCATAAATACACCTTTTCTTGTCCAGAAATGCAAAACATCGCACATAAGCCGGGAGATTCTGCCCAAGGTTCACTCACGTCGCCACTCCCGACTAATGCAAAACCCCATGTCTCGTCTTTAGGATCGTGGTCTCATTTGATCGCTGGCGCGTGAGTAATTTTGAATGATTTATGCTGTGACTTGTGTACTAACCACCCGTCCCGATACAGCACAGGTGGAATGGTCACAGCGATTCTCACAAGCCCACTCGATGTCCTACGAACTAGGTATGATACGATCCTCGGATACCTTCTACTTCCTGATTAGTGCCAGTAAATTAATCAAGGTCACCATGAGTGCAGGTTGCAAACAGACTATTATCGAACCCAGGGAGCTCAAATTCGCCCGGTTCCCGCACAGCCCCATCTGCGCCCATCATTTTATCGCACCTCCATTCTTCATTTCCGCGACACATTCGACATTCTCTTCTCCATTCATCGCGTAGAAGGATGGCGAGGTCTTTTCAAGGGCCTCGGACCCAGTCTGACTGGTGTTGTTCCGGCCAGCGCGGTGAAATTCTACACCTACGGAAACTGCAAACGGATTCTACCGGAGATCATAGGATGTGAGAAGGACTCATCCCTCGTACATGCTATGTCTGCTGCATGTGCTGGAATCGCCACCGGTTCGGCCACGAATCCCATCTGGGTGGTCAAGACGCGACTCCAGCTCGATAAGGCTGGGGCCCGGCGATACAAGAACAGCCTGGACTGCGCCAGACAGGTCATACAGCAGGAGGGACCGAAAGGTCTTTATCGGGGTCTCTCTGCGAGTTTCCTCGGTACGATTGAGACGACACTGCACCTTGCGATGTATGAGAAGTTTAAGGGAATGATCTCAAAGAGAATTGACCTGGATGATAAAAGCGGTGATACGAGTGGGTTTGTTCAGGGCCTTGCTATGAGTGGAGCTTCGGGTTTGTCGAAGTTCATCGCGTGTTTGATTGCATACCCTCATGAGGTAAGCTTCTAAGCTATTGCCTTGGATGAGAATCTTTTTTCTAACCCGTCGTAGGTCATCAGAACAAGGTTACGACAGGCTCCCATGGCGGACGGTCGCCAGAAGTATACCGGGATCGTCCAGTGTGCGCGGTTGATGCTGAAAGAGGAGGGCGCGGCGGCATTGTATGGCGGTTTGACGGCGCATCTTCTTCGGACCGTTCCTTCTGCTGCTCTCACAATTGGTACCTATGAGCTGGTCCTCAAGGTCCTGGAGCGTCGGTAGGCTCGTGTTTGATTGAGGTCCAGGCCTCCAAGTTTCCCGTCTCATGTATTATAGATGTATGATAGACCAGGTGCAACGATACCTTGTAATATAATAACGACACTAGATATAAAAAGCCCAATATCAGAGACCCTTCGGCGTAGTAAATCAGCCAACATTCGTCCCTGTTGTGTGAATAGCTCTGGCACAAGTCGTTAGCCCTAATCGACGTGAGATACAAGACCAACTACCATATACTGAGGGATCATTCGAACACAACCACACATACGTTGGAAACCATCAGACTCGCATCTCTTCACTATGACCATATTCAGCCAGTCAAGTTTGATCTTTCACCGGAGGGGTATTGCAGCACGCCAGCCCCTCATCTGCATGGTCTTAGAGAACGAGGCATTCCGGGTACGTCATACTACTCTTGGGGTAGGGATCTCCACGAATCAACTAACTCTAGTCAGATACAGCATATTGGAGGGGAAGACAAGAGGTATGGTATAGGAGGGGTAGACCATGTCTGATGCGCGACACAAGACCGAGGTTATCCGATTGATCGTCATTGGACTGCAAGTTCTCCTTCCGAGTACCTGTTATAATGGTGCAATGAAGCGTATTGCCAGGATACTCGACATTTACTGTTACCCTGTCTAATTTCTCTTCAATTACCCTCATCATCACACATCATGGCCACTCAAACGGAGTCGGTAGTGGAAGTACCAATAACCAAATCCACCAAGCCACTAGAAAAATACATTCATCCGCCTGAGTCAAAGCAAGACTGTGAGGAGCCCAGTGCTCGGTCAGAAAAAGTATAAAATACTAAAACGCAACAGTGAAATATGCAGACCTGGTCACAATCGACCTGTCCGAGTTTGATCGTCCCGGTGGGAAAGAGAAGCTGGCAGCGCAGTTGAAAGACGCTGCCCACGAAGTTGGTAAAAAGGAACCTCCTCTCCCATCCCACCCTGAACTGGCTGACATAAAACCGAATAGGCTTCTTCTACGTGGCCAATTTTGGTCTCACCCAGGAACAGATCGACCGGCAATTCGCCATCGCAAAAGAATTCTTCTCGCTTCCGGAGGAAGAACGACGCAGTTTCCGCGCCCCCCTGGAAGAAGGAATCTACAATGGCTACCGACCCCTCGGCTCGATCGAGATTCTCCCCGGGCTCCGTGACAATATCGAATTCTACAACATCATGAAGTTCCTCCCCCAATACGACCGAAGTCACCCAGACGTAGTGCGACGCTACTGGGAGGAAATCGAGAAGTTCCACCGTCACTGCCACGAACACATCGCTTACAAGCTCTTCCGGCTCCTTGCAATCATCCTAGAGCTACCAGAAGAGCAGCTCGTAGATGGACATCGCTACGAGGCAGAGTGCGACAGCGGTCTCCGCTACATGTGCTACCGAGCCCGTACACCAGAGGAGAATGAGAAATACAAGCATCTCTATTCCCGCGGACACACCGACAACGGGACCATCACCTTTGTATTTCAGCAGCCTGTGTCCGCCCTCCAGGTCAAGAAATACGATGATTCAGAATGGGAATATCTCGCGATCCGCCCGGGAACGCTGGCGGTGAATATCGCGGATATCATGACCATGTTGTCGAATGGGTGGTTGAAGAGCGGCGTGCACCGCGTGATTGTTCCCCCTGAGGATCAGCAGCACCACGATCGGCTCGGGATACTGTACTTTGTGCGGCCGAGCGATCGCTTGCAGCTGAAGAGTGTGGATAGTCCGCTACTTCGGAGGGAGGGGTATCATAAGGATACTACGGACATTGATATTCCAGCACCCGAATGGACTAGGGCGAGAATCAAGAAGAATTGGACTAGGTCACCCACTGATCTAACTGAGAATGTCACCATGGGCGGTTTTAAGGCAAAGGTATTCTATGAGTGATGGACCCGTGCCTAAGCATTTCCTTAGCTACGATGCTCAGTTCTTCCATGAATCCATTCGTACTAGCTATGTTGTGCAAGTCAGGAAAATCTCCCCGTAGAGCTACTTAGGGAAATTACTCGACACTCGATTTGCAAACTATCGTCGATAGTTCATTCTGTGCCGTGACGTGGCAAAAGCACAGAAAAAGTGCAGCGGAGATCATCTCACGTCTAGGATTTCTCCATTAGGTGGGGAATTGTTTCCACGATGCGCAGTATAAACGCTGCAAATCTTGCTTTGCTCATGCAGATCAAGTGGGAACGTTCGTATGAGCGCAGGATCCACCCCAAAGTCATGCAGCACACTAATTGCCAACTTATAGCCGGGAAGGCCGCGGGACTAATGAGATAGGAAGGACCACGCAGCGAAATTATTGGCGAGTCAGTTAAATGAGATTGATCAGCGCTTTGTCCTCATGTTTCCATAATCCAAGGATCTCCGCAGCATCATATTCTTCCGGTTAGGGTTTCAGTTTGATTTCTCAGGTCATGCAGCTAAATATTAGAAAGAGGAGCCTGCATGAACAAGAAGAGGGGTAAACAGAAAGGAGCAGCGAGTAACTCATATACTTAATAACCCATGGTGAGGCACTTCTTGTCATGCAGTAAAGTAAACCATCCGCCCCAGCATCTCCAACCAAACGCTATAATTTATTCGTTCTCGTCCGCCACGCCAATGCAGACGCACGGAGCATCTCATTCGTAAGGATCATGACCCCCTCATCAGCACCAATCCCAGGCTTGGAGAGAAGAAAACCAGGCTTCGTGGCCAAGGCAACATGCGCGGTAACCCGGGCAGAAATATCAGTCTCATTGGCCGACCCTCCGAGGCAGCAGCCTATACCCTTCTCCTGGCAGTAAAGCACTGCATCAATGCTATTGTGTATTCCTCCGAGATCAGGCATCTTGATCTGCACGTAATCAACAGCCCCCGCGTCCGCAAATTCCCGCATATCTTCTAGAGTGTTGCACCATTCGTCTGCGACAATCTGAACACGGAGGGATCGCTTTCGTAGAAGCTGTCGGAGACTCGCTAGTTGTCGGATCTGCTCGTGCTTAGTGGGTGCAATGATTGGGGACTCGATAAGTAGACCGTACGGCTGAGCGGATCGCTCCAGCCGGCCAAGGAAAGATGCTAGATCTTCATTGTCGGAGAACAGATCACCGATCGTTCCGTAAACATCAAAATGGAGACGGGGGTGGTATCCAGTGGTTCCCCTATTCTGAACGCGCTCAGATACTGTCCTGATATAGTCTATCAAGGTACTGCCATTGGGCCCTATATCGTGGACATGGACGAAGGAGGCATGGGGAAGCATCGGAACTCTTTTCATAATCATCCGGTCCAGCTGCAGATAGTCATTCCGGTGACAAGAGGCCAGGATGTCAATGGGATGACGTGACAGTGTAGTCCCCCACTCTCGAGATATAATCTCGGCCATCGTGCAACGATGTACCAACGCGGTAGCCGCAAGTAGCGCCTGCGTAATCCCATATCTAACGGCCGAATGCAACTTAGTACATTTTAGCTCAGGCCACGGACCGTCTATCTTTACTGCATTCTGCCGGAATCCAGTGACATCACATCCAAGGAGCCGGGGTTTGACGATAGATTCTAAGATAGGAAGATGCTCTTCGGCGATGAAAAGGGGGTCCCGCGACGCAGCCCCGGAAAAGATAACATCGGCGCAGTCACCAACTGCTACTGCTCCATCCGGAAGGTGTATCAAGATGGAGATAGCATGGCCAGCCTGCACGACACTTTTGAACCCAGGTGTTTGAGGGGGGATGTTGTCTATTAGTGGATCGTACGTTGGACTTTGTCGAACAGCTTGTAGGTCTTTCACGAAGTATCCAGAAAGACAGACAACGAATTGTATGTCGGACGGGTACATGTTTGCTTGTCAATATTGGTAACAGATTGCTTCAGAATTTAGTATATTATTAGGTTGGTACATATATACCTCCAGAGGAAAGTAAACCCCCACAACAGTAGTATCTCAGACCGTGCGGGTCGCCTCTCGCCTGGGAGAAGCTGTGCGTGGAGATATGATCGGCATCTAGGTCCATATACTTTAGATTGTCCTCCATCGGGAGTTAAGGCTGTTTACTACTCGTATCCAACAATAATGTCTAGCTCACAGGTGTAAAGTATGTTCGCTCCAACTGTTGAGCTACAAACAACATCACTAACGGTGTTTCAAAATATAAGGTACCTGATAGTTCAGGATCTTTCGTAGAAAGATTGAAGAAAGCTGAGCTTTTCGCATGCTCTCACATTGTTGGAGCTAAATATCGAACTAGATACCTTGTGCTTGATGTAACATGGCAACGCTCGACTAGTCCTAGTTGTTCTGGCAAAGACTGTTGAAAATTGTTCTATCTAGATTGTAAAAGGTTTGATAGAGACAGCCAGAAACACTGTCCTTGAGAATGAGGTGGCAGTTGAAAGTATTTTTATTTAAGTGGATACCGAGATAATGGGGGATCTAAAAAAGAAAATAAAAAGAATGACCGACGCAGGATTCGAACCTGCAATCTCTTGATCCGTAGTCAAGCGCCTTACCATTGGGCCAGCCGGCCAACTGTTGAGATTATTTGTAATAATTTGACAATATATTCCAAATTGTATCTCAGCAATCTTTTTAACTTTGCATGGAAAGGTAACACATCTACAGAGTCTTCAATGGTCATTGGCTTACCATCCAGCGATTTCTAGCTATTTATTGCCCTAGTTCCTTTGTGTAGCTTAGGTTACGGCTTTAGAGCGTTTATTCGACATGAATTCGTGATAGTTATGAATGAACTCAATGTTTTGGTTTATTATATATATCCCCACGAAGACATATATGTAATTGGGAGCTGAGGCCCTAAGCTGGCATGCATTACTCTCAATTCACCGTGGGGAGATATAGCTTACCTCAATACCTATCAGTTAACTATCAAATACAGCGACCTATAAGATACGCTCGAAGCCTGGTGCGCTCTTGCAAGCTACGGAATGCCAAGCTTTGAATACGAATTTCTAAAGACGCCGAGCGATTTGGAACTAGAAGGAATACTAGGAATTAATAATGTTTGATTTGAAATCAGTTTTGAGTCACAGTAGTTTGGATAGAATGAGGGCATTGGATATGTTGTACTGAGGGGGTCTCTATATATAAGGGCTGTTATGGTGGTCTACTATCAGCCTCTCCACAGAACCAGGATAAGCACCAACCTCTGTCTATCACAATGCCTAAGCAAATCAGCATCTTTGGCCTCGGAGCCATGGGCAGGGCCCTTGCAGAAAAGTATCTCGACCATGACTACGAAACAACTGTGTGGAATCGAACAACCGCTAAGGCTAGTCCGCTCGTCGAAAAAGGTGCCAAGCTAGCGTCCACCATATCAGATGGTCTCAGCGCTAGTGACCTCATCCTGTTCTGCCTCCTTGACAATCATGCAGTGGAAGGGACTCTTCGAGATACGTCTCACATATTGCCCGGCAAAACCATCGTCAACCTCACCAATGGTACACCCAACCAAGCCCGCAAACTTGCAGATCTGGTCACCTCTCACGGAGCACGGTACATCCACGGCGGTATCATGGCAGTTCCTGCCATGGTTGGGTCTCCGCACGCAGTTCTTTTCTATAGTGGAGGATCTCTTGAACTGTTCCAAAACATTGAAAGCCACCTGTCTCTCCTCGGAACTGGAAAATATCTTGGGCTAGATGCCGGATCTGCCTCCTTACATGACTTGGCTCTGCTATCGGGCATGTACGGTCTTTTTTCAGGGTTCCTCCATGCAACTGCTCTGATCAAGTCCGAGAAGGGCAATACCGCTACGGGTCTGTTGCCACTTTTGACCCCTTGGCTGTCGGCAATGATGGGTTATCTTGGTTCCATCGCGAACCAGATTGATCAGGGAGGTTACGCCACGCAAGGGTCTAATTTGGTGATGCAACTGGCCGGTGTGGAAAATATTATCGCAGCTGGGGAGGAACAAGGAGTCTCATCGCAGACAATTCTTCCGATGAAAGCCTTGATGGAGAAGGCAGTGGGTGAGGGACATGGGCCCGAGGATCTATCTGCGTTAATAGAATTTTTCGAGCTGAAGAAGGGTTCGAGTTAGGGAGTCACTGTCAAAATAAAGCCATGCTTAAGCTCCTTTCATTATCAATATCACCACAATCTGGCATCATGTAGCAACCGAATCCTTCAATTTATTTTACCGTGTAATTTCGAAACTCTTTACCAATGTTGGCAAGCGGGTCCCTCCAAGATCTGGCAATCGTGAAAAGCGGGAATATGAACTTCGAAGGATGAAACCGCGGACGAACCAGAGAAATTCAGGCGTTGGGCCAAGATATGGGGTAAATGTATGTATGGCCAAGAAGAGATCTGCATTGAAGGATGATGTTGATCGGTTGTGGCTCAGCCCTATCTCTGATAGCTAGTATACCTCTGATGTGATATTGAAAATGTACAATGTTTGCATGACTGGCGTTGTCATAGACTGAATAGTTCATTGAGTTCTTTATACACACTGTGGGCATATCCTGGCCTATAATGCAAACTTAACGAGGTGGTCAATTCTGATGATGATTAACTGGAAAGGTCATTGAGAGCTATTGAAACACTACCACAAGTTCAAACATAGAATAGCTAGGTACTAAGACTGTAAGCCTCTGAGCACCCTTTGAATAAATGTTAATGCATTATCTAGCAAGATTGCCATAAGATACGCACTGATGCTGTCTCACTCAAGCTCGACGGCACACTACTAATGCACCTTCAACAACGCCAATCCACCATCAAGGGCCACTTCCGAGCCTGTTGTAAAAGTCGCCTCAAACGCTAAGAAGATGACGGCGCGCGCGACCTCACTTGGCTCGCCGATCCTACCCAGAGGAGTAGTCTGCACACCCTGGTTCTCAAATTCCCGCAGATCATCATTCGAAGCACCGGCAACGCCCATGGTTGGGGTCTTCACGAAGCCAGGGGAAACCGCGTTAACCCGGATCTTCCGACCAACTAGTTCTGCAGCCAGGGTCTGCACAAAGGACTGGACAGCGGCTTTTGAAGCCGAGTACGTCGCCATGCCGGGGATACCGACCCGGTTGGCGACTGAGGTAGTGAACACGATGGAGCCACCATCTCTAAGAAGAGGGGACAGTTTCTGAGCAACGAAGAAGGCACCGAACACGTTGGTGTCGAATGTTCGACGGAAAGAGTCTTCTGACACGACATCGAACGGTTCTAAAGCTGCATATCCAGCGTTGATAAAGAGCAGGTCAATATTTTGTCCCGTGCCGAAGTAGGATTCGACTTTCTGAACAAGAGCGGAGATGGCTATAGTTGAAGTGATGTCGCAGGATACAACATCGGCCTTTTCTTTCAGCTGCTGCTTTGCTGCTTCAATGGGTCCAAGGCTCCGACCAGTGACGAGGACCTTTGCACCCCCATCGACCAGAAGCTGAGAGGTTGACAGACCGATACCGTGGCTTCCACCGATGATGACTGCGTTCTTGCCCGTGTACGATGCCATTTTCAAATATTGGCTGGAGGGGTGTTGGAAGAGGTAAAAATTGGAATCTTTGTTTGTGTTAAGGATTTAACAAAGTGTTGTTGGTGATGGCTGGGATAGTTTCCTTGATAGCGCTACATTTTCAAAGCCTGGTCACAAAACCGTTTATATAGCCATTGAAATTAACGATATCTCGTATTCTGAAGTATAGGAAGTCGTGAATATGGACTATGAAGGACATCGTACGTGGTAGTTGGTGAGTGATGGGCCTCGTACTTTTGCTTGGCATGTACCACTGACGACCTTGGCTGCCATTAGAACTACCATGTTATTAATAATCATGATTATAAATATAGGGTTTGGCTGTTTTGATGCCAAAGTTGACTTGACTCACATCGTGATGGTGGATACGATAGAAGACTTATATTCATAAGCAGCTTCGTTGTACTTCTATATAACGCGCGAAAGCAACAATATTGTCCAGACATTGGTCTTGGCAGTTCTGGAATAACCTTTGGTAGTATTTTCTTCTGTCTTGTGTGACATTTGGAAATAGATTCATAATATGAAAAATTTACGAAGAGATCCTTGAGATACATGCGACCATGATAATGGAAGAGCTACCCCGGAACCGTGACCTGTGCAAACTAGTAACGCGTTAAACAGAGGATACAAAGCATGGTCACCGGCATTGCGCCAAAAGCACTCAGGACCAAGATGGCCACGGCTGTTGTATAAGTGGGGTTCATGAAACAAGTCCAAACTATCCCTC
This sequence comes from Aspergillus alliaceus, assembly GCF_009176365.1. Classification (NCBI taxonomy): domain Eukaryota; kingdom Fungi; phylum Ascomycota; class Eurotiomycetes; order Eurotiales; family Aspergillaceae; genus Aspergillus; species Aspergillus alliaceus. The sequence goes on from NW_022474694.1 coordinate 47,353, forward strand.
ACTATATGGGCCTCACCCTCAATGTGGGCATAGTTTCAATGATATCGAAGGATATCTAATCACATACTACTTGTTCTCTACCACTTTTAGCTCCAAGGATGCGAGGTGAGAATCTGCACGCATTCGATTCGATGTTCGTCTAGATGTGGAAAGGGATAGTGTTGATAAAGTGTATGGTTTTTTAACTAATAGTGAAAAAAAAAAACCGTGGGCAGAAGGTTAAGTACTGAAGCAATATCGCTGACAGCTAACTCCAACAATTTAGGAACCCCCCAATTAGTCAATGTTAAACCTAGCAGCTGGCCAAGGGAGCCTTGAACTTGCAGCTGTTGCTAGGGCCGGAGGCCACCTTCTTGGGCTCCTTGCCGTTGTTGTCGGTACCCTGGTACTCAACGCAAATCTCCTTAACGCTGCTAGCACAGCCGTTGATGCTGGCACTATCGCCGTAGTTGGGGTTGATACCGACAAGAGACTTGCCGTTGCTGGCCTTGATGCCGCTGATCTCAACGGTACGCTTGAACTGCTTCTTGCAGTTACCGCAGGAGCGGTACAGCTTGCCGAAGTTCTGGACGGTGAAGTCCTTGATGGTGACAGAACCGCCGCTGTTGTGCTGGATGACCTTGTCGTCGGCGCCCTGAGCACCACCGCCAATGACCTTGTGGACACCGCTGCCGGTACCCTTGAAGGTCAGGGCATCTATGCATGACTATTAGCTCCTGTTTGGTCGTGGGTAGATGGGGGGAGGGAATGAACATACCCTCGCAGACCTCCTTCCACCAGACGTTCTCGAGGGTGCAGGAACCCTCGCAGTGCACACCCTCAATCTGATCGTCACCAATGATAGCGTTGCGGAGGACACCGCCGTCAGCAATGATGAAGACAGCGTCCTTGTCGCCACCCTCCTTCTGACCAGTACACTTGACGCCACGGCCAAAGGTCTTCATGCCACCGTCGTAGGAACCCTTGACGTAGTAAGGCTCCTTGAAGGTCTGGCTGCCCTTGGAGGCGGGGAGGGGGAAAGCGGCGCGCTCACTCAGCTGGTGGAACTGGTTATGGGAGGAGGCATCGTGAGGGCTGGCCAGAGCCGAGACGAGGAGAAGGGGAGCGAGAAGAAGCTTCTGGTACATGGTGAATGCGAAGAGTGGTTGGGTACTAACGAGGAAGGTAGATATGACGATTGTTTTGCTTGTCTGGGGGAGAGAACGAGGGGGGTATTGATGAGGATTTTATACGCCGTTCCGTTGCGTACAGGTTAAAAAGTGGGATGGCTCTGTATCGATGGGCAATCTAAGAGTCTTGGTATGTCTTGTTTCAATTTCCAGACCGGGTATAGCTGAGGAATGGGAGGTTAGGGCGAAACGGTGGTCAGCTTGAAGCTCTTGATAGAATTCAACCAGAATATGACCTTAAGCTCTTTAGATGGAGATCTCCACCCGGAACCTTCATCCGTCGAGCATATATTGAACCCCTTCCCTTTGGAGTTTGGGAAGGCCCCTTCTGGGCCTAAATGACCAAAACCTCCTGCGTTATCAACCTGCGACAATTGACATGGATTCTAAACGTCTCATTGGTGGTCATGAGTCAATAGTTTGCCCATCAATAGCTAGTGAGCGCTTGGAAAGTAGAGTCCCGAATCAAGGAGTGGAATTATCCGACGCCAACACGACTCAGCCCGGATCAACTTTAGCCAAGCCTTTGTGAATGGTATATCTCCGACAATATTGGGATATAACTCCGGCCTAGCTCTCCTCATTAGGCAATGTCGAGGAGCACCCTTCTTCCCCAATAGGCCCTCCTTGTCTCACTCTAAAGGAACCCTTTCTGTGGCGCAGCAAGCCCGACTTTGACGCTATTAGAGACGCCCGTACGAGCATTAGTTCCACCGTGGAACGGTGGAGTGGGAAATTCTGCCGCGGAAAGGCAGATGGTCTGCGGGTAACGACACCTAGGCCAATTGATGTTCTTCATGCTATATTGCATATTTATATTCGAGATAATCTAATGGGCTACCTTCTAGTGACTTCTAGTCCATGGTATGACCGGGAAGATGGGATTATCCCCAGGATAAATCCCACAGCATCAAATTACCGATAGTGAGCCAAGTGACCCCAAGACTTGCCAAGCCGAGCTTAGGTTTCAAGTCGACTCACAGAATACATGGCCCAGACCCGTCCCTTCATTAGTCAATTCACCGCAGTATCGCCGCGATATTGTAAAGTTCTCACCATCAGGATAGCCAATCGGTCCATGATAGTAGCACGCCACACAAATATTCACAATCCCAATAGGCTAAACCGGAAATTACGCCCACGAACACAAGCCAACCTCGATGGGGGCATATGACAACGCTGTCGTATCTAACCGGCCCCGACACCCAAACGAGTTGACTAGCTCAGCGAGAATCCTATAATATTGAAACCGCTCGTTTGGCTGCCGGGGGCATCGGGGTCATGACCTCCGCGGCCCCGGTACTTTAGTGTGCCTGTTACTCTCTATAGTAATTGCTTTATTCCCTTCACATAAAGGCTTCATGACCTGGCAAAATGTCGCCGGATACGAGCAAAAGAAGCCTCTTTAGGCTTAAGGTACGAGGTTGGAGAACAGGACCGTGGTTGCAATTTGTCGACTAAGTCCAGATATCATTAACAGCGAACCTGAGGACTTGACACTTTAGCCGGCTTCTCTCCTTTGACTTCCCGTCTGCAAAGTTTTGGTACACTAAGCCAACCAATCAATAATTGGCCCTGAGTCCATGAGTGGAGCTCTCACTTTGCCGAGAGAGTATGAGAACTTGGAAGTCTTGTGGTTATGGCTCGCCAAGGATATACTCCGTACTGATAGTAGAGGATAAGTCCAGGTACAGGTTTCTTTACTCCTACACTCAACCTAATGGCTACCATGAAGATGGAAAATATGTGAGCTAGCGAAGAACGTCCATGACGGCCATAGAATGTCCTTCACACCCTTGAGGTCCGTTGTGCTTGTTTTGCAAATGTCTTTACTTGCGAACCAGCTCGAGATTTGGCTCTAGACATGATATAGGGTGAGGTGAAGTGTAACGGATGTCGAGGAAGATCAAAAGGTTTGGCGGATTAGGCCGAGAAAACTCCTTTATTTATTAAACGAGGTCTGGAACTTCAAAACCCGCTCTGCATCTCTTCCCTATGCCTTTCTTGTATCTTCTATCTATTATACACCAACTTCTCAATTGGTGCGTTATCAAGCCTTGCACCTACTACATGATACTAGTACAACACTGACACAGCCATTTGTGTACATCGTTGAACATCTTTCTATTTTCCTAACTCGTATCCACGAAAGATCTCTTCAATGAACAAAGTATATCCAAGCAGGGTTAAACACCAAGACATTCTACGCTAAGATTCTGGCATTCTATAACGTCATCTATACACCGCACCATCCAAAGCTCGTCCAAAATTCATACGACATTCTCGAAAACAGAAGTCACCATACAAACCATCATTGCGTGTCAGAGTAAAAGATTATCGATAAATGACTTGTTCTCTAACCCAATCCAACATGGGGATGGAGAGCACATTCTTTGCTTGACACTACATTCATCAGACATCGGTCATATACTGTACTTAGTCTAGCCGAAGGGCGCCGTGTCGATCTTCGTTTTTGTCGAGGGCGTCGGTGATGTGAGATCCCTCTCCCTCGTAGAGGAGAGAGTCGTAGGTTGCAGCCCCCACGATACAACCGACAATTGGGGCGAAAAGAGGGACGACAAAATAGTAGTTGGCCGCTGTGAAAACCTCTCTGCCATAGATAATGGCAGAAAACAGTCTCGGGCCGAAGTCTCTCGCTGGGTTAATAGCCTAGATAAAGGGGTATTAGTTGACAGGGCAGACACCTATAAGCCTGGGTTTCAACAGGCTACGTACATATCCAGTCTGCCAGCCCAAGGAAGCGCCAATGGCCAGAAGCAGCAAAAACACGGAGAGTTGAGGGGAATAGAAGCGAGGCGCATTGGCCGGGTCCGAGATGCTCAGAGATCCAAACATGAGCACCGCCGACCCGAGCAATTCGGAAAAGGCGGCCTCCCAGTTCGACCGTAAGGTGGCGGCGGGATAGGTCGAGAAGATACCAGCGGAATGATGTCCTTGTGGGCTCAGAATTGATCCACCCGGAATCGTGTACTCGGGATCCCACGATTCGATGCCCGACCGGTAGTTGATATACACAATTGCGCCACCCACAAAGCCACCCAGAAACTGGGCAAACAGCTTACCTGGTAGCTTTCTCCATTGCCCAGGAGTCGGACGAATAAGAGCAGTGCAGATGGTCACAGCTGGGTTGATGGTCGGGCTGGGGTCGGCAAGATAGCCGGAAATACAGACGGCCGCAGCCCAGGACATGTTGATGGACAGCCAGGTGCCATACTGATAATCAGATAGGAGACATTGTGCGACCACTCCGTCTCCAAGTACAATTAGGAGGGCAGTTCCAAGGAATTCGGCCGCATAGGGTTTGAGGACTCTTCGGGAGAGACCAGATATGTTAAGGAACATCTTTCCTTCTCCCTGAATGGATTGAGAGTGAGAAAAAGAAAAAGAAAACAAAAGGAATTGAAGAGAGAGAACTCGACGTCATTTTCCCTCGAACTCCTTATCAATTGCGTCCTCACCGCCTCCGAGCTGGGACATTCCGCATGATCCCCCGGAACTACCAGATACAGCCTAGCGTGATCGACGCGTGAGATAAACAATCAATATGTACTTATGTGTATCTTCCAGGGAGGAGGACAAGATCAGTTTTCCTATACCGGTGTGACATCTGACGGACGGAAGGGTGATATGGATGTGTGCCCACTAAATTCGTCTCTCTTGACTCCTCTGTATACCTTCCACCGCTCATTGACCTTTCTCGACGGGCCACTGTGAGCTCACAGCCTAGTCAAAGAAACATTTTGCGGTTTCTCTATTACTACATAAAAGCGGGGAACCGCCGAAGTGAAGTGTAGAATACCCAATGGTTCATGACCTATGCTACATCTCATTGTGTCTCCTTCTGGCGGCTGTTCTACCCATCTTTCAGGAATCTTGTCTGACACGGAGTAGATCACATACAAGCATACCGTGACTGTCTAGAAATATTCTTCCATTTGGTAAATTCAACAAGCTGGATTTTCAATTGTGGTACGATTCAGAGAAGGTGTGGGCGGATGTTGCGCGTAGATCAGCATTTCTAGTATGAGGCATTATTGGCACGACCTAGGATTGTGAAGCTGAAGAGGGCTCCAAAATCAATCTAGTGATACAGGCCTCAATGTCTGTTGGAGTCGTACAAGAAGCAGTGATCAATATCGTATACCTAATTTTGGACACCTAAACATACGAGCACAGGCAATGGGCAACTCCTTCCGGATATAAATAGTGGGCTCCTCTCTAGCCAAAGCACATTCCTCATTGCGACCAAGCTAGACGCCAGAAAAGCTCCAGTCGAGCGAAGAGCTTCTTGAAACATTGTTGAAAGTTTCCTGAATATTTTAACATGAAGTCCTCACTTATTGTTGTTGTCTGCGTCAGCTTTGTCGCGGCTGCTGTGACGGGGTTGCCAGCAGAAACAGATACTGTGCCCACAGCGCTCACGCTTAATGATTACATATTTGCAAGAGTACCTTTCTATGGACCTTAGAATCAAGGTGACCGTGGCTACTTGCGAGTAACTTCTTAAGTAAGTCCAACCTTCCTAAATTACCTCCCAGATGATGCTTGGGACTTGGAGGTTTTACCTCTAATCTAGAACAACTAACAACTATCTCAAGCCTATATCGGACCACAGCGAACCATGCTGGGTGATCGTGAAATATATGGGCTTGCTCAGCCATCCACCAAGCGGCCTCAGTAAGATCTCTTTCGCAAAATAACCATCTTCTCTGGATCAGGGTAGATAAAGAACCGGTCAATCTCGCTCGTGGGGCGGCCCTTGCCTGCATCAACCAGAGCTATATCGTATTTCTGTAGAAGGAACCCAAGGAACAGCTTAATCTCAATAGCCGCAAACCACCGCCCAGGACATGCTTGCAGCCCATAGCCAAAATGAAGGGATGTCTCATTGACCGAGACGTACTGGTGCTTGCTGTTGAGATTTCCACTTCCATTTTTCTCATTTTCTTGCAGGCGGTGGAATCGAAGACCGTCAAACTCATCGGGATTTTCAAAGTACTTTGGATCGTGACCGATGTGATAGGATGGCGCTGCAATATGCGCACCTTTCGGAATATGGGTGCCGTCCGCAAGAGTGATTGATTCCAAAGCCGTTCTCTCAAAAGAGACTGACTAAGCGTCAGATTGATGGTCTGAAAGGAGACAAGGTAGACCACGATGCCTCTTTACTTGAACGGACATACCAAGTGCTAATGGATTTAGCCTCTGAGACTCTTTCATGAAGCTATCAAGTTTTGTCATCCTACTAAATGACTCTTTTGTTAACCCCGTGGTGCCGCCGCAGCTATCAAGAATCGATTGGAATTCCTCTCGCAGTATCGGGATGTATTCCGGCCGTGCTCCGAGGTCAAAGATACATTGCGCAATAGCAAAAGACACCGTATATGTGCTAGGAACGGTCGCTAATATGTGGATCAAACTCTGGTTTTCGGTAGTCCTATCTTTCTCGGTAGAGTTCTTCCACACCCAGTTTATCATGTTATTCTGCGCCTGGGACTTGCCGTTGCGTTGCGCCTCAAATTCGGAAGCAAGCATCTCGGTAAGGCGGGCTCGAACCTTCCGCATCTGTTTAAGTTGGGGTGTCATATACTGAACGATGGGTCGCAGGAAGGAAGGCCATTTACATATCGCTGTGATGGAGGAGAAAAACAGGATAGGGTACAGGCAATAAAGGTCGAGCCACTCGGCTTTACGGCTAAGGTGATGCCCTACATTAGCCCTTCCCGAGACGAGACCGATTATTCTTAGAGCTTTGTCAAAAGCTAATATCGATTGCCATTCTGACAGCTGTGTCAGTACTCCTCAATAGAGTAAGATCGATGGGGTTCATACCTCCGGAGTCGGGCAATTCACGTTTGAAAGCGTACGCCATCTCTTCAATCGTCTCGGGAAGAATATCGCCTGGGTTAACAAGGAAACACAGCAGTCAAAAACTTGTTACATTCCATAGATCATGATCATGCAGCCGGATTTGGCTTACTCAAGTGGTTGTTGAGGTCGACCTGTACACTTCGCATAAACGCCGAAGAGCACATAGCTCCCGTATATTTCGTTTGATATTGCTATACAGGGTATGAGCTGAGGACCGCAATACCTTTTGGGTCGCCTTACATCGTGAACATGAGTAGGTAGATCAACTTTTCTCTCGGTTCGTAAAGAGGGCAAAGCACCGACAGGAATGATATACAGTGGATAATCTGACGTCCACATTTTCCATGTTGAGGAATTCTACCAAGCCACCGTCAGAGGCCCGGCTAAGTTCAAAACAGAGTAGCACTTTTATACCTTATTGTATCCATTTGCCAGAGTTGCCCGTTGACTCAATGACTCCCTTGATAGGATTTTCTTCAAGCCTACAAACAAGATAAGCAACGAGGCTATTGAGATATATAACACCATTCCATCATGCATGAGTTTCGACAAGGTTTCAGCCACCAACATGTTGGAGAGAGCGGTTTTCGTGTCCACAAAGAAATTGATGCAGAGCAAAGTTAGAGAGACATTAGGAGCTGCTCTACAGAGTGGGTGTCTTGCTTTTGTATCCTTTCAGCTGCATGTCGGACCTCAGCATTCCTCGACGATGTACCCCTTTCAGATAAACTCGCCAAAAAAAAAGAAAAGAAAAGGAAAAGTGAAAAAAATCATAATACCAGGGCAAGCGCAAGGAGGGTAGGATGTACCCCACTTGAGATGTAGACAGGCTTAGGGACTGCATAGGTTGTCGATAGGGATGCTACAGAGGGGTCATCTGGGTAGAATTTCCCTGCAAAACACCTAACGTAGTATTTGACACATGCTTGAGACCGAAATTAAAGATAATACTTGCTGCTAAACGCGGACTAGCTTTATGCAAGTAGAATTGCTACGGCGAGACATGCAGATGCCACGTAAGTTTCAGCACGCCACATTTCTCGCGATTGAGAGAAACTGCAATAATCTGTCCCATTCAGGGTTGATACTTCTCAATTACTTTATATATTTGTTTCAGTACACATACTTGTATGATCTCTTGAGGCTGATCTGCGGTTGTTGAATTATGTGGGCTTAATTGGGGCATATTTTCATGATTGCGAGCTTTCTATGAAGTGACCAATTATAGCTCCATTATGAGCACCCGCGTATAAGCTCCTCATTACGGCTGATATCACGCTATGATTTTACCGTCAATCGTATAATAAAACTTCTCACTACGAAATCAGGATCAATCCCGTCGCAGATATTGCTGCGTCAAGTGGGGTGGCTCTGTACGCATGGGGATATCGTTCTTTAGCGATGTTACCATACGGCCTTCGCCGGTCCAATTGGAAACCGGACCTATGACAGGGTATGCTTCATTGGCAATGCAAGTACTCATTCGGTGCTCTGCTTCCTGCTGTCGACATTTTCAAATGGCTTGGGGTATTAGCGAGCCGGAAGAGGGATGGCGGTAGAGCCCTTCCTTGCGCGTGAGAAGTGGCCATTTTGTCTATATAAACCGTTAATTTAGACAGAATAATTGCTACATCCAATACAGCCACTGCTAATCACCACTTGTTTCGTCGTGCATTGTTATACCGTTTTTTGTTCTGGCGTGCTTCCCATGATGGAAGAGACGTGGAATCTGATCGATGCATTTGAAGTCTCAGAACATTTTAGCCGATTCCCTGCGGGAATTGCTCACAACTCTGCAGAGGTCGTCGCAGCCCTCCGGAAAGTGATTGAATTCTCTTGTAGCCCAGGGTCCAAGGAGGAAAAGAAGGCAATTACGCGCCACCTCACTGCTGACAACGAACCTTTCGCAATCTGCCATTGCACGGCGATTCCGGAAAGACTGGTCATTCTGTCATCTATAATTGAATTAGCATGGATCAATGACGGTAAGCTTATAGCAATTGCACAGCTCCTCTAGCATATGTCAGACTAATCTTCCTATAGACGTCACAGAAGAGCTAGATCACAAAACCGCATGCGAAAAGCATGAAATCCTCAAGCGGGCAATGGATCTCGAGAAGCTCTTGAAAGGCCATCCTGGTCGATTTAACCCTCGAGAAACTCTTTTTGGCCTCCTCGTCCAGAAGGCAGCCGTTATAGATCCAAATTCCGCTTCGAAGGTTGTAGAGGTACTGTCGCATTATCTGGATACATTTGACAGTAGCGATGAGGAGTTCACTAGAATGGAGGACTACAACCCTTACCGAGTTGGTAACTGTGGTTATTGGTAATAGAACTTGGCTACCAACGGTCGGGTCTGAACTTGATGCTAAGCAAGGAATAGGATATCATCGTTTTTCATCCGCTGGGGCATGGGCCTAACCCTTACAGACGCAGAATACGAGTCAATACGCGAGTTCGACTTTAGTATGGGAATTATCCTCGGACTGACAAACGACTACTTCAGCTGGCATGTGGAGAAAGATCAGGATACTGACCGTGTCCGGAATGCAGTGCGTGTACTTATGAAAGAGTATGGGGTTTTAGATACTGTTGCGAGGACATTACTTAGAGGTATGATTGTAGACGAAGAAGAGAAGGCCTGCCGACTGAAAGAGAAGATATTGGCTTCTTCGCCTTCGTTAGCGATTGTCGAGTACATCAAGGCGATCGAATTGTACGTTGGGGGAAGCTGTTATTGGCATGCCACGGCGCCACGATACAAGACGGAATAGTTAAACTACCCTTTGTATTTTCTTAGTTTTGGTCACCTAGCTATGGCGTTTGGAATATTTGCATGGCTCCGAAATGCATGTGGGTTTATTTAGCAGCCTTTATTTGTGGGACTCTTCAAGAGATCTTCTCTTTATTACTGAATTGCCCAAGGTAGGTGTGCATTCAAACATCATATGAGAGATAGAGATATCTGTGATCAGTGAGATACAGTTGTTTTATACATTGTTTTTGAACACTTTCCTTCCCAACATGCTGTTTCGTACTTAAAGAACCATTACCGTCAAATCGTCTGATTGACAATGAGAGAGGCAATCATTATTCTACCTCGCATCTTTGTAATAACATTGAGTGTGCAACACCAGTGAATGCTCATTTACGAAGGCTGGACTTGACTCACATTTTATCTTCTTTGGTCTGAGAAAGAGATATATGTTTACTACGGGGCGACTCTATTGGGTATATCTGGCTTTGCGTTACGGTATTTGTTCTTGTCGTACGATGTACGATACTATTATGTCTATATTACTACTTGGTTATTCTACTGCATCCACTAGAGCAAAGGCAGAAATAAAAAATGGAAAAGGAGGGAGAGAGACATGAGGTTGATGCGGCTTCATGTCTGTGAATATGTGTCTATTCTGGTTTTGCCTCTTCAGGTCAATCCACCCTCGGGGTATAGATGCGGTATGTATCATCTGATCAAGGGGGCTAAGGAAAGCTCAGGAAGACTTAATATCTAAGCTCAAGATAATTGAATCGTTCTTCTAATCATAGGGTACTTTATTCATGTTTTTACTTTCCGGTATTTCAATGTAGAACATGCATCTCCCAGTAAGCAGGTTAGCAAGGCTCTAGAGCGTCAGATTAACATATTGATTAAGTCGGAATCGAGCAAAATCTGTATCTATTAATAACTATTATCTTCAATGTACGAAATAATGTGACGGGATACCTAGTAGATATAATAACCGTCGCGTTTATACAGCTAGTGTGCTGGTGGGTATAGTAGAGGACTAAACCTACACGTAAAGCTTACGAGTGCTATAAGTGGATAAAGCAAGATGATCGCTTTCAACGTGGTAGACCACTGGATACTTGGTCCATATTGATGCTCTGTATCCTAGATAATATTCTAATATCCATGAGTATTCGAGTAAAACCATCTGTTCGCTTGATCCTGGGCGCCGCTCCCTTATGAGAACATGTCACTGATGTTGGACTCAGCATCGGCACTAGTAATCATTCTGTTAATGTCCAAGATCTGACTTGATGGCCACGAAAAAAGGGGGACACACTAAGACTGGCCTTGGCTCTCCATTGCCGCAAGCTTGGTACATATTTCCTTGATCTTGGCAGTTTCGACATATAGCTAATTAACAGCGTTCTTTATCGCATCCTAAAAGAGGTATTTTAGGATCGGGAAGCTATTCGGAGACCAAATTTAGAATCCTATCCCTGCTTTGCCATTCCATGCATCGGCCAGTGTTTCGTAATGTTGAGCGACTTGGTTAAGCGCAGACTCGGCCTGGTGGCATGCATCGGAAGATGTTGTGGTGGCAGTAGTGAGGCTAGCGAGGAGAGCGATGGAAATTATCTTGGAGATATACATCTTGAAGTGAGTGACGAACGAAAAAGATTGTATAGCGAATGATCGGATCGTTCGAGGAACTCACTTGATATATGATAGTGCAGGTTTTATGCGTATGCCGTCCACTTTTACGGGAGTACTATTCTTTTCTTTCCACGTTCAGGGCGTGAAGCAAAGGCGACGATCTCAAACACAGCCTGGATTAACGACTGCGCCTGGATGATCCTCTAGGGCTTTTACTCCTTGGGGAGACATCCAATGAAACCTCACAAAGCAAAAGTTGCTTTTCCTGAAGGCGTCTGAGCCATAGGATAAAACAGATTTCATTGGACCGCTATTGGTAGATTATTCGGCCTTCGCTCGTATGCAATATTGCCGAGGCCCTTCCAGACAATCCTTATGGGACAAGTCATACTCCTGGATCAGTAGAAACATTTCCCAGGATCCCTCGCGAAGTTCGCCCAAAGAAGGTTTTACTGACCACTCATAGTAATGTGTGTCAAACTATCACACTCTGATCTATTAATTGCTAGCCAAAGGCAGCCTTCAGGTATACTTGAGAAGATACTTACTAGACCCAATCGCTCGTTGGCTGACCAAGCCACAATTGTAGCGATCAATAGGATGTCGCAAGATTCTATGGAAGAAGGCTGCTATCTAGAAGGACATCTCTAGTTAACCCTCTCAGTCCTGTTAGCTCTTGGCGAACAGAATCCCCAAACATAAAATATGTTTTTATATTCTTATCTTACTTCATACGCCTACCACCCTAAATCAAAGATTATAATAAGAAAATTGTATATATAAAATATTTAGCGCTACCAATTAGTATTTATAACAATTCAAGAAAAAAAAAAAATACCAGTACCATAGAACCTTGTGGCATAATTGAAGTTCAAAAGCATCGAGTATTGGTTTGGGACCCACTCACTCACTATTCTTCAGCCGCTTTCGGAAATATCAAACTCGACCTATTGAATCAGAGCAAAAATTTGCCAGGACTTTGACGAAAGCGTAAGCCGGGACTTTCTAAGGAGTTGAAAGACGGAAACGATTGCAACGTACACTAACTACGTGCGAGGAGCCCATCATGAAATCTATCTTAAATCTTGCGTCGTATGTGAAAATTAAGCAGAATAATCAACGTGTAAAAACTTGAAAACTAGATAGAGCTTTGCGCTATTGGCCCGAGAACAAAAGATTATCACCATCACCCATATCTTCCAATCTTTATTGTGCTCTGTTCTGGACTTGAGAGCGTGCCAATCGCACTTTGTGCCACTACGGGAGTGAGTGAGGGTCAAATCTGAACGGAAACTTGATAACATACCTCGCCGCATGAAATCGGCTCATACAAAGGTGGATGATCATCGTCCACGCAGGAAGGAACCACCTGGCAGACTGCCTCGGGGTTGAATCCAAAGAAGAAAGGCATTGAGTAGCGTGAATCTGCTTGGCGGTTGTAGACCCTATGGACCGTAGATTTAAATCGATTATTCGATAAGCGTTGAAGGAAATCCCCGATATTGACTACAAGAGTTCCCTCAATTGGGCGAGCATCGAGCCACTCATCTTGGGCAGACAATACTTGCAAGCCGCCGGATCTGTCTTGCCAGAGTAAAGTAAAACACTGGATGTCGGTGTGGGATCCGATGCCGACATCAATCTCCGAGTCAGATGCAACATCAGGGACGCCAGGATAGTGGATATATTGTGCATCTGCACCGGGATGGGTCGTGACATCATCGAAGTAACCTTCTCGTTCTCCAAGCGCGAGAGCAAACAGGCGAACCAGTTTTCGAGATAATGCCAAGCGACTCTGCCAGAGGGAAACTGCTACGTCGCGAAATTCTGGAAGATGGCTAGTTCCTACCCATATATAGTCACCATCATAGCGAGCATCTTCGTGCTTCTCTAATCCGTTCTTGAAGTTGGAGCAGAACGGGTCCATTCTCGGGTCGTATCGCATTGAAAAGGTCTCCTTCAGATCTAATCGCGAGAATATTAACCAAGAACCACCACAGCGTGAGTAGGCTTACCTCGAGTCTCCTTACGGTTGACCTGCGTACTTCCCACCTGGTGGTAACCGGCTGAGACCTTGGAATTGCGGAAGTCGATTTTCATTTTGTCGCTTACAGGTTGTTCAAAGAAGATCTTTGCCTGTGACAGGGCGCTTTGGATCAGGTCTTCTGGGACCCCATGGTTGCGAATGTAAAAGAAGCCCGTGTTCTCGGATGCAGTTTTGATCTTCGCCGCTAACGCCTTTCTTTCTTCCCAGGTGGCATCAATAGTTGCTAAATCAACAACTGGAATCTCATCATCTGTCGGCAGTCTGGGAGGAGCCGTGGACACACGACGATATACCGTGCCATTGGCGCTCAAGAGTTCGATTTGAGTGTATGTTTGGGTAGCCATGGTGAGTTAACAAAGACCAGAGGTTGACAGGTGAAAGGGATCCATTTTCTTTTGAATGATAAGAACCTGAAGGGATTGAATTTATACCCAGCGCCATATCGGGGAGTGCCGACGAGTTGCCACAACAGTTCATGCGGGGGAGATAAGCCATGACCTAACCTTGACTCGAAGATTGGTTCTTCCAGAAGGTGAACCTTGTTATAGTCCAAGCTTTATCAGAAGCCAAGACCCGGCGATCTTGGAATCTCTTTGTCTCACTGAACTTATTATCTTCTTGTGACACCTTTGGGAAAAAGCAAACCGTCGCCGATCGGCTGACTCCGTAGTCCAGTACGCGTCAGGTATAAACCTTCCCTTCAGGAGCTGCCCGTTCCACAGCCCCTTGCAAAGTTGTGTTCCAACTTGTGTATGAGCCACGATGAAAGCCTTATCTGCTCTCCACGAGAAATTGATAGTGAAAAGCGTTACCAGGGATGGGGCGCCTCGGACAGTGGAGTTTCTCGATAATGATTCGATCAGGCCGACAAGGGTGCAAGACCGAACTTGGACTCATATCACGTATCTCGCCTTTTGGTTCTCGGCATCCGGGAATGTGAGCAATCTCTATGCTGCTTCTACCGGCTTGACGGTTGGTTTGTCCATGTGGGAGTCAATCATCTGCCAATTTGGAGGCCAGATTTTGGCAGGCATCCTGATGGCTATCAATGGTCGCGCAGGAGCTCTGTATAGGATTCCATTTCCTGTTCTCTGCAGGTCCAGTTGGGGTCCGCTTGGGGCTCTCTGGCCTACATTTAACCGTGCTGTGATGGCCATTGTATGGAATGGTGTAAATGCTGTCCAGGGCGCACAATGTCTGAAGTACGCCCGTCTTGCTTGTCACTAAAATGCCATAGTCGTCACTAATATTAGCCGCTACAGCGTATTATTGCGGTCGATTTTCCCGTCGATGGCCAATATTCCTAATACTATGGGCTCCAAATCTGCTCTCACCAGCGCGGGAATGATATGTTTCTTTGTATTCTGGTACGTATATATTCCAGTTCCCCGCTCACCAGTAGAGTTGACATTATCTAGGTTCGTCAACTGCGCGTTTCTGTTTATTCCGATACCAAAGATGAGGGCACTGGTGTACCTGAAAATAGCTGCTTACTATAGTGCTACTATTGCCATGCTGGCTTGGACGCTCTCTCTGTCTGGGTCTTCCAAACACACGTTTCAGACGCATTCAACTATTCATGGGACTGAGAAGTCCTGGATGCTTGCAAAGTTCTTTTGGCTAGGTCTAGCAAGTGTTGCGACCTTCGTCTCTAATGCTGCCGATCTTCAGCGATATACCAGGCGACCGAACGATGTCATTCTAGGTCAAGTACTCAGCTTTCCTATAGCCAACTTCGTCATTGCCATCATGGGATGTGTCATAGCGGCCACTAGTGAGCCTATATTTGGTGAAGTACGTTTCAAGGAAAAAGATATTTTCTTCTCTGCAGGCTGACTCAAGAATCAGCTTATATGGAACCCTATTAATATCCTTGAGCGCCTTATGGAAGGCGATCGATATACGGCGGGGAATCGAGCGGGATGCTTCTTTATTTCCCTTGCTTTTGTCTATTCAACCATATTCTCTAATATATTCGAAAGCTCCATACCGTAAGTCTACGGTGTGCTACCTATGTGAGCATAAGACACGTTTCTAATACGATACACAGCGTGGGAAACGACATAGCGGCGTTGCTTCCTAAGTACCTTAATGTCAAACGTGCCATTTTCGTATGCGCAGGCAAGTGACCCTCACTCAAAATCATGCAATTATGTACGGTCGCTGATTATTCACACACAGTTCTATCCTATGCCATTTGTCCATGGTATCTACTGTCATCAGCCGCAGTCTTCATCATGTTTCTTTCCTCTTATCAGATCTTTCTCTCTGCTATCGCAGGCATCCTGATCTGCGACTACTACCTGATCCGTCGAGGCCGCCTCTGTATCCAAGAACTCTACACCATGAACCCTGAGGGTCGTTTCTATTACCTCCGCGGATTTAACATCCGTGCCTTCGCAGTTTACATTATCTCAGTAGCGCCGAGTTTCTACGGGTTTCTAAATCAGCTTGGTGTAAAGGCGCCGCTGTCAATCCAGCGGTTCTATTATATCTCGTACCCGACAGGACTATTGATTGCATTTCTTGGCTATTATGTGTTGTGTGTTTGTTTCCCAGTCATGGGTATGGTGAGAACTTGGGGCTGGCTCGAGCCTAAGGAGTATGTTGATGTGCATGATGCCGCTAGAGATGATACTACAATGGCTTTTGACGGTGTTGATGTCTCCAGAGGAGAGAGTGATGCTGTTGATTTCGTTGCTGCAGAGGGTATCAAACAAGATGAAGATATTAAGCGGACCAATTCTCGAATTATATAACACGGTTAATTTTTTCCTCCTATCGTTTTCTCCATTTTCTCCGTTTCAGAATTGTGAGTTCCGGGTCGGACGCACTGGCAATGCAATTAACTGGCACATCTAACTGGCGTGCCTTTCTCGTTATCTCTTGGACGGGAATGGGCTGAGCGACGGCGAGATACATGGATTAAATCTACCCGCCACCGAGCAAAAACATATTAACATAGAAGAGGATAGAATCAGGATTTGACAGACAACCAGGCCCATAGAGCCATAAAAACACAAACGGTACCATCTCATCAAGCGGCAACTACAATGGTAGAATCAACCCCATGCATGACTTTGGGGAATTTACACCCGTTATACCCGGGGCCCAAGCAATTCTCCCTTGGACATCGATGACCACAGATACAGCTCTCCTCCGTACACCATACGCCCCTCGGGCAGACCCTCAACCTAGCAATGTACCGTAAATCTTCCACTTGCTGGGGCCGAAGCCGCGACTCATGATCATGATTGCAGTTATCCCCGTACGGACATGAGCCGGCGATGTGATAAGGATTGCACAACTTGCGCTGCTTCAAAGCATCCACGCTTTCCTTGGAGGAATACCGCAAGGGGGGGTCGACACGCTGACCTGCCGCATTCTTACATAGCGTCCGCCGGACGGGGCTGCGATTAGACGCCCGAATCGAGGTAGGGGGTGAAGGTGAGCGACGATTCATATCCGACATTGATTGTGACAGAGGGGCTGCGGCCTTGACAGCAGAGGCGTAGTTCTGAGGCGGGGTACTCGGTGGTGTGATGGTACTAACAGAAATCCTTCTGGAGAGTATTTTGGTTGGCCGAAATACGTTAGGGAAACTGGTGGCCGTGAAATGGGACACTAGCTCTTTCATCTCACGCGCGAAGGGAGGTCCCTCAACCAAGGAGATGCGGTCGGATTCTCGATGTGGCCCCAGCACGCGTGCATAGCCGTTGTCTGCAGACGCACAGAATAGGATATGCTGGCAATGAACATCGAGGATGTCTTGCTCGAACAGGGCTGAGAGAGAGAAACTGTAAGCAGGCCTACTTGGCTCATTCCTGCGCTGGAAAGTCTGTAGCTCACCTCGTAGCTTCACGTCAGAGCATTCCTTTCCGTTGCCTGCGTCCACAAAATCACATAGCCCGTTTTCCATATTGAATCCTTGAATGAACGCTTCCAACGTTCCGTCGGCAGGGGCGATGTTGGTATCACGATACGTCCTCGACAGTCCGCTCACGTTGGCATATACACGGATCTTACATTGGATCCTGGGGTTTGCTTCAGGTTCACGTTGGAATAGATAGTCCTCAACAGCTTTCCTCAGGAGCTGCACAGCCTTTTGCCCGCCGTCGTATCCGCTTTGGATGAGGTTATCTTGAAACTAACAAAGTAATAGAAGGGTCAGCGAAGAAAGGGAGGGCCGAAATGTTGAAAAACCAGGGTACCCACATTCATACAGTCGCCATCAACGAGAACAGAGACAAAGCTTAGTCGAGCCTAAGATAGAAATTGTAAGGGAGACATTTTCTGCAGTTCGAAAGGCGCGAGTGAATCCATATTCTACTTACCTGATCACGATTCTTCACCTCTAGCGCCTCCTTATCTTTGTTTGACCTGTCCTTAAACATTCCAGCAAGATGTTTAAAGTTATCAACTTCATCATGTGCTGCTACGAGATCTTTTTGTAGCTCCTCAACTTGAGACAATAGCTCCTACATGCCGATCGTAAATAAACACGGTCAGGATATAGGATAAACCATGCAACTAACCTCGATGATCTTCTCCTTACTATCTTCCACATTGCTCAATTCTCGATACCGCTTCCTCACATCATCCAGGTCCAGCATTGCACGAAATTTAGCAGGAAAAAGTGACTATGAGACACAGGAAAGAGTCGCGATCACGGCTGGTATACTTCTGAAAGTACACATACCAAAGCGACAGTGTGCAATTTAAATTTAGTCGTGGGCTCGAATACTGGACTGGCGGTAGCTGACCAAGGTAAAGCAGCAGTGTTAGGGTAGCCTTGCGTGTCATGCATTGACACGTCAGAGTAGCACAGCGTAAGCCACCTCATTTCGGCCATCTTGCTTCACCAGTTGGGAACAACCATGGAGCTACGCATAATAACGTTTCTGGATTACCGTTTGTCAATGGGCATTGCAAGACCACGTCTCACCCGAACAGCCCAAAGGAGGGGCCTTTCCACCCTCTAATCCGCGGACAGGTTTTGGCTTATTCGGCTAAAGATTTCAACAAGGCCTGCTGTATGACACGCACCCAAGCATATATGAGGCACTTTAGCACAGGATTAGGCACCAAAAGGGGAGAGCTGGGCTACGTTTGGCAGTCTCGCATAACCGCTTCCTCTATCCCTGGCGTCCAACAGAAGGCGATCGCCACTGCGCTACCTCATACCATGTACGCGTTGAGTTGTGTAGTACTGTCGTAGGAAGTAGTCGATTGGCTGGATACAAAATAATAGAAAAGACATCATTGATTCATGTATTCGTCATTTAACCCGTTATGATTTCTGATGTTTCCCCCAATACTTCCAACTTATGCATCCTCGACAGGAGTAAACTTCAACATAAGCTTGCGCCCGATGGGCAAGGAAATGAAAGCATGGTCCTGCTCGATGCCCTCGTCATCAATGATAGAAGTCGTAAAGTTTGTGTAAACCGCCGCCATCACTAGTTTAATTTCTGCAGCGTTGTGTTAGCACAGGTACCTAAACATGAAGCTCATAGTACTCTTAAACTAGCAAGATCGACCTACCTTGCAGAGCGAAATTGCTACCCAAGCACATACGCCCACCACTCCCAAAAGGCCAAAACAGTCTGCGCATATTGTGGATCTTGTCCGGTCCAGCCTCCAGCCATCGTTGCGGGAGCCAATCCGAGGATTGAGGGTAAACCTCTTCAATGCGGTGTAGTGAATACGCCGAGGAGCTCACCTTTACACCGGCAGGGATGTTTTGGAAACCATCAATTGAGACACCAGTCGGAGATGCTGGTGTCACGCGAGGTAGTGGCGCTGGTGCGGGGGAATGTAGCCGTAGGGTTTCTCGGAGAACTGCATCGAGTAGAGGGAGAGCATCAACGGCCGACGGAGACGGGAGAGATACGAGCCCCCTTGTGTCATCTGAGATGGATAAGGATCTTAAATTCGGCGTCAGCGTGAGGAGCTCTCGACGCAACTCAGCCTGCAGCTCCGGGTGTTGAGAGAGCTCCCACATCATATACGTGAAGGTGATTCCGCTAGTTTCATGGCCTGCCACAAGATGATCAAGTATCTCCGAGGCAATAGCTAATTCAAGTGGTCGGTTGTCGGGGTCTTTCTCGAGGGACTGTCGAAGCTGGTTATATACCACTGCATTTGTGGCGATGGGCACGTCATTCGGCTGGTCGTTATTCTGGACCTTGCGACAAAGTGACAGACACCAATTTTCGATGAAACCCATATATCGATCCTGTACACTCAAGTACTTGAACTTCTCAAACTCGTCCAACCACTGTTGCCACTCTGGAAGGTGGAAGATGTACTCGGTGCTATTCTGCGTGCCAAACAAGTAAGACGACGTAAAGTCCATCCCCACGGCTTGAAACAAAGGCAACACATTGATCGCCTCTCCAGACTTTGCTATGCGTCGTAAAATGGGAAATAGCCGCTGAGATAGAACAATACTCGAGATATCGCGGAGATCCTGCGACTCTTGAAGATACGACTTGGAGTAGATCCTACTGATCATACGCTTTTGACGAGCGTGCGGGGTGTTATGCAGCATTCCCACCAAGTTTGGCGTTTGAAAATTGACGAACACATCGCTGTAGAAGGAGTGCTTTTCGAATGCGCCCGTGTAAATTGTCTTCAGGCCACTGAGCGAGTTCACGCTGAGTTCGTCAGGGCCTAGTCGGACCACTGGGCCGAGTGTCTGGTGGAGATCATAGAGAGTAAGGACCTCTTTTCCCGCATTGCGCTGCCTTTCTATCCACCTAGTTGAGATAGGTGATGTGAAGTGTGCGTTGGGGACGTTGGAGAGTGGCGAGAGATAGTACGGATAAATGAGACATTTGTATAAAATCACCGCTAGAAGAACGCCAATCGCGATTGCGGTAGTCGAGGTCATGGTTACTACCAACGATACTCATCGAGTCTTGAAGTCTTGTTTGTTCAGGGTTTACATCGGTCGTGGCTTATGAAACCCTATCTCGTTCATGAGTGCAGACGACGAGACTCAGTCGAACAACCAAGTTATCGAGTGTCAGGCAAGCACTGAGGGGCAACCAATCACAGGCGACATTATCAAAAGCCCGATCTAACAGCGAGGATCGAACCCTGACTACGACTAGAGTGGCAGTTCTTGGAAGATGCGCTAATGTTGTTTGGTTGCATTCATGGTCGTGGAATTTGCATAACAGAAACACCCTCCTTCTCTCTCAATCCCCACTGTCGATGTTCCAGATTGTCTTCAAAAGTGCTGTTTGGTTCTGCCTGTGACGGGATGGGCCGAAATCTCCTTTTGAATGGGTTGTATGGGGAACTGATGGGGTCCTTTACTCGATCCGGTTGGTGGTTGGTTTACGAACTAAAGTGATAGTGGACGGATGGGCTGATGCAATGGCGTTTCCTGAGTGGATATCAATCAAAATATCGCCCTAACATTGGCCTTTCCATGGTAACCGCACAGAGTTAATCTTTTTCCTTTTCAATTTCTAATTGTTCATTTTCCTAGTAGGGCTTGGGTTCTACTGTGGTATGTAACCTTTTGAAAAGTTGAAGGAATTTATGATCAACTTAGTTACTGCTCCGTATTGCATGCTCGCTTACGCCCCCTGCATGTCTTAATTCGGCTGCGATTCCCGAGTCAGTCGCGTGGCTAAGTGCCGTTTAGCATGCCAGATTGATTCTAGAACGGCGTTAGCATGATTGATGACTCCAATATCAAGGGGATTCCAAACGCCGCTCCAAGTCTCCAACTCCCCCTGGCCTACCCCGGCTGAGAAATCTCCGAGCGAGTGGCGCATCTAAATCTGTTGGTAGATCCAACGTGCTCGTTTCAAATCGTTCTTCTGCTTTTTCTAGTTTAATTTAAGACTAATTTATTTTGAACCGTTCCGGTTTAAACTTCCGATTTTCCTCTTCAACACCCCCCTGTCGTGCTGAACCCGCCCTTTCCTTAAGCCACAGCATTTCTTGATGCGCAATCAGTTTGCGCTGGAGTTTCTAATATGGTCTCGCTCAACGTTTTGAAAGATGGCCCCCAAGTTTCGACCACTTATGGCGATGAAGCGGCGCATGGAGGTCACTTCGTGCCCGCCAAATACCGTGGTACCGTCAAGGACCAAGCGGACATGAGTGCTCTGGGGCGAGATCAGGTGCTGCGTGTATGAACCTTGTCACCATTGATCAATATTGAGAGATTAGCCCCTGACTCCGTAACAGAGAAACTTCCGGTATATTTCTATTGTCGGCTTTGGCTGTACACTGATCGCAACATGGGAGGTTGTCCTGACGTATGTCTTTTGGTTGCATCGGAACCCGCTTACTTAGAGTCTAACACCATGTTACAGATTGCTCGAACAAGGCTTAACTGACGGAGGTACGGCCGGTTTGATCTGGGGTTTCCTTATCGTGGCATGTGGCTTTCTGTTGGTTTTCCTGAGTTTGGCAGAGATGGCTTCTATGTAATACCCTCTTCCTCCCGACCTTGAATTCGTTCATCCATGCTCATTGATATGTAACAGGGCCCCGACATCTGGAGGTCAATACCATTGGGTGTCCGAATTCGCACCTCCTAGCTGCCAAAAGTTCCTGAGCTATATCACTGGTGAGGAGCCCTTATTCTTAAGGAATTGTGGTTCATGTGGCTTATCACCTAACTAGGCTGGCTGTGTGCTATGGGCTGGCAATGCGCTATTGTCTCAATTGCCTTTATTGCGGGAACTATCATCCAGGGCCTCATCGTGCTCAACCATGAGGACTATGTCTTTGAGCGATGGCATGGAACACTCCTGGTGATTGCTATCACCTTCTTTGGGATTTTGTTCAATACCTTCTTGGCCAAGAAACTGCCTTTTGTCGAAGTGCTAATTCTTATTCTCCATGTTGTTGGACTGTTCGCCATTGTCATCCCTCTTTGGGTTCTGGCTCCTCGCAGAAGCGCTAAGCAGGTCTTTACTGAATTCAACAACGGTGGTGGATGGAATAGTGACGGCACAGCAACCTTGGTGGGATTCTCAACTACTATTACGGCCTTGATCGGATACGACTGTGCCGTCCATATGTGTAAGCGAAACATTCTTCCGCCTGGCCGTTGTTTGCTAACATAGTGCAAATGTTCGCAGCCGAAGAAATCAAGGATGCATCGGAGACTCTCCCGAAGGCTATGATCACTTCTGTTCTCATTAATGATTGTGCGGGATTTCTCATGCTGGTGACGATCTGTTTCACCCTGGGTGATATCGATGAGGTCCTCGCAACCCCCACTGGGTACCCGTTCATTCAAGTATTCTACAATGCCACCAACAGTCTTCCTGGCACGAACACCATGACCGCTATCCTGGTTCTTACGCTCACTGCTAGTACAATTACTGAATTGGCCACGGCCTCTCGCCAGCTTTGGTCCTTCGCCCGAGATGGTGGACTCCCCTTTTCTGGATTTTTCGGATACGTAAGTGAAAATCCACACTTATTCTCAGGCCACTAGTGCTGACCTATGTAGGTCACTCCTGGGTGGAATATTCCTCTTAATGCGGTGATGGTTTCCCTTATGGTAACGGTTCTCCTGTCGTTGATCAACATTGGGTCAACCACCGCGTTGTTGGCCATCGTTACCCTAACCATCGGATCACTTATGTCTTCGTACGTTATTACGATTGGATGCTTGTTGTTAAAGCGGATCCGTGGCGAGCCTCTCCCGCCCCGCCGGTGGACTCTGGGTCGGTACGGAATGGCCATTAACATCGGAGCCTTGTGCTTCTTGGTGCCGGTGTTTGTGTTTGCTTTCTTCCCTCTGACCTCGACAGTCGACAAGGAGACCATGAACTGGTGTGCGGTGATGTACGGCGGCGTTATGCTCATTGCCATCCTATATTACATCTTCCGCGGCCGCCATGTCTATGTTCCTCCGGTTGCGTTGGTGAAGCGTGAAATGTGAGAAGGCTAGATATTATTGTCCTTCGCTGTAAACACTTAATTATAATTAACAAACGGATAGACGAATTCTTTTTCGAATACTGATTTACCCTCCTGGAATGTCTCCGTATGTTTTGTTTTTTTTAACGCACAAATATCTGCTAAACTCCCCCCCCCCCCTTCCATCGTACCTTGCTGGACAGTGCAACCAACAACTCCAGGCTTCCGCGAATAAATCAACTCGAACCTCCAAAAGGTCCACAAAGGCTCCATAGCCGACCCACACTAGCCGTGCTGGTCTACAGGACCAGATCACTCAGGCCGTGAGAATCTCGATAGTCAGGGTCCGCCCGAAGCTTATTACGAAGCCCTCTTGGTGGGAATGCCGATCCCGTAGTGGAGACGTTGGAAAGGATGTGGTCACTGGTCATGGCTAATGCGAAACACTATTTGTCTGAGCAGGGCTGAGAGAAAAATTCAGGCAGGGCAGGGGTGTTGACCTGAATTCAGTACTTACTCCGAGATAATGGGCCGACTGCCGGGTGGAATGAAGGACGCGGTCTAATTGTGAAAAGTCTCTTAGCTGCATCAGTAGCGTGCTTGACTCCAATCAATTATATTAGCATTAATAACGCCATAGATGACATATAGTGGCTTGGCACGTGCGTTGCCCTAAAAACAGTGGGCCCGCAGTTTTCTAGCTCAGCCTTCCTTGTCGATGTGTTGTGGAATCTCCTTCGATATTAGATCAGTGTCGGCGAATGAAAAAATTTTTTGAAGTCTAGGACTCCATTCTACTTGAGATCAAAGGCTTTTTGGCCGAGGTATCCGTGTTTACGCATGACCAAAGGCTCGACATTCCCTCTTCGGACGAGAACTATCTATAGGACCCAAAATGCCATAGTGAGCCCCTATTAAACATATGTTTTCAAGTAATCTGAAACATATCGATATTGAATCCGACGGGTAAACAATAGTTCGGAAGTACTTCCGCATATTGCCTCTTTGACCTAACGCGTCACTAGTTCAGCTCCAAGTGTAACCGGCCAGTGGCCAGCGATGATTAGGTAGTTGCGTCGGAGTTACCGCTGATGTCAAATTTGTCATAGGTTCAATTTCGGTATTATGGCTCACCTGGCCTTGGGGTTCCAATTGGACAGAAATGCTCTCTCCTTTCAGCAGTGGAATGCTCGGATGGGGCGGAAGAGCCTACGATCAAACTTTAATGAAGAGATTATGGGCCAGTGTGTGGCAGTTGCGTTCCCAGGTACTAGTTAGAATAGATAGAGTTCATAGAATGTGCTGGGTCGTACGATTTTGAGTGTGCGACTTGCCATGGTTGATTCTTGTTTGGAGTTCGACGCCTGGTAAATCTTAGAAGGTTTTTATTGGAGTCGTGATAAAACCTCGTCGTCTGAATAACTCTGCAGGTATAGTTGAAACCTTAGATCTATTAGTAGCTCGCTAGCGATGTAACAAGGATTGTACGGTAGTTATAATGCAACAATGCAATCCTTTTTTGCAGGGATTATGTTCCAAAATGCCGAGTTGGCTAAGCCCTAGAGTGTTAGAGGCAACACGAAGATCGGACTTACGGGCCCAGATCAGGCCCGACCATAGTAAGAGAAGTAACCTGAGACTAGAAACTGCACTGCTTCTAAATCAATTCCAGAGTCGCGTGCACAAATGCACCCACCAGCATGCTATTCATACGGTAGCGCCAATACCACGTTTATGGTTCATGCAAGTGTACTGCATATGATACGGAACACCCCGTAGATTGCCACGAGCTGTCCCTTGCTTGAGCTGGCCTCCCCATGCAGTGGATCAGGTCCTTTCCATATACATATTATTCACCCTGATCCCTGTTACATCTCTCATTTCCAGAGTTATCCTTATTACAACCACCCTTGATACCTACACACTCGGCGCAGGCTCCCATGGAGCCTCTGATCTAGCAAGTGCAGCCATTAAAAGATAATGGCTATTAAAGTACCTCCCGGCCAATCACCACCATTCGAAACGGTAGATGGTGACCACCATGCTGGAATTATCATCATTGTTTCTGCTATCTGTCTGGTGTTGTCATTGGTGTGTCTGCTTATTCGACTCTACGTGCGGTTCTTTCTCAGTCCACCATTTGGAATTGACGACGTGATTCTTCTGGGAGCGACTGTAAGTACAGTTTATTCCAATGGACTTGGCAAACGCAGATGCTTGTTTCACAAAATGCCCCATCCACTTTTGCTTACTTCATATCTTGTAGCTTTCGGCGGTGGTGGAGTCGGTGGTCGTTTTTTACACGGCACACCTCGGATTTGGAACGGCGATCCGACTCCTCGACGATCATGTTATCAGAAGAATCCAAAACGTATGTTCACTTTTGCTGTCTATAGAACCCTGAGATATTTTGTTTTTTTTTGAAGAAAGACAGCCTCTAAAAGAGATCCAGTCTGTTGTTGCGGCCGACGTCCTCTATCTCATCACATTGTACCTTTCACGATGCTGCGTCGTGGCTATTTATTCGCGGTTGACACCTCGAAGAAGGCACAAGAATACATTATGGGGAATCCTTGGCTTTTCAACAGCCGGCATAATTGCTTCAGTTTTCCTGATCACGATCAATTGCTCACTTAATAAGCCATGGGTAACTCCAGTCGAGCATTGCAGTAGTCTGGTACGTATATCCCACTGACTCGGGATACCCAAGTATGTCGGCAGCCATTATTAACCTGGACGATAGTTCGCCCGATGGCAATTTATTACGGCGATCGATATTATTACGGAAATTGCGCTGTTTGTGTTTTCCATCTTCTTAATTTACGGGCTCCAAATGGCTGTTAAGCCGAAGTTGGTGATTATGGTGGCATTCGCTGCTAGGATTCCGTATGTATTCCATGCGATTCAAGCAGGACTGCTCGAATGAATGCTAATAGAATTATTGCTTAGCCTTGTCGCCTTCGAAGCGGTCCGCCTCTCCGAGTTCCACTCCTTTACCACCTCTCGAAACCCTACCTTTGACGCCATCGCTCACTACACCTGGACTCAAATTGCCCTGAACTATTCCCTAATCGCATGCACTGCCTTCTGCCTCCGCCCCTTCATGAACGCTGTGACGACGTCCTACGGTACAGCCGGCGACTCTAACCTAAGCACCAGCCGGAGTTATCCCTATGCTTCGGATCGAGGTCGCAGCAACCAGGGCAGTTATGCATTACAGTCGCTCCAGAATCGATCTGTTGCTGCGCCCGAGCCAGATCTCTTCCGTCCGAAGGTTGGCACCGGGGAGACGACGGTTACCTCCACTCAACCAGGGTTTTCGACGGGCGGCCACTCAGATCGTGATGACCGAAATAGCATCGGCAGCGATGGCAGCACGAAGATGATCATCAAAAAAGACGTGGAGTATACGGTGCATAGCTCACCAAATCCCGATCGCTGATACGCTATTCTTTTTCCTTTGTCTTTTTCTTAAGTGCGATTTTTTATTAAAACAAAAAAAGGTTGAAACAGGCATATACATGTATAGTAGCCATGCTGAACGATATTACGAACATATATAGATTTAGAACGGACGTCTGGATGGTCGGTGAGGAGCCTAAGGGTACTGATCACTTAATTGATAATGCCTACCATTTGTATGCATCTGCCTTTATAGTAGATGACAGGATCTACCACAAGCTCTGCTTATTTTCCAAGCTCCGTAGGTCTTTCTCCAAATGGGCGACGCCAACAACTATCTAGAAATATTCTTCTGTTCATGCTTAGATTCCATCACTTATCGCCGCTACCATCATACGATATCCAATAGAAGTACCCCTTAGCTTCATTAACCCCGAAAAAGGAAATCCCCCCCTTCAACCTCCCTACGCGCCCAGACAAACTAGCGACACCGAAAGAGATCCGACCTGAACGGATAGCCAGGGCGCAAATTCCACTTATTGGGGCAATATCCTATCTCAACGGCCGGATTGGTATCCGAGTTATAGGGTCTGCAGTATTAGGAGTACTTCCTGCGTCTGGTGATCGGCAGTTCTGGTCGCGTGGTTTTCGTAATCGTATCCACAGCCTGGCCGATCTTAGAGATATCAGTCAAAAACAAAACTACTCTAACAGTGGGGATCGGCTTCGCCCTTGCTCATTCACCATGCAAAGCTGACTCATGTCCTTAAATCTTAGCAAGTGGGTTGAAAATCCTGCTTTGAGCAAAGGTATATGGGGCCCAGCAGGTGGTTGCCGTGTCCCGGCCGAGACAGGCCGTGCTTTTCCCGAATTGAAGTCGGAGGTTTCTCCGTATATTGGCGAGTCAGTGATAGCGACCCTTGGTATTGGTCCTGACTCATTTTCTTGGTTGAGTTACCGGAGTATTTGAATGGTGTAGGGCGATAATATGCACAGTTACTTACTTGTACGTAATATGACAGTTTCCACAGATCCTGAGTCTCAAATTGTCAATTTGACGGCTATGTGCTAAGGCGTTCTGCCAGTTGTAGATGAACCGCATGGTCACGAACCGTTGATGTAACTGACCCCTGAATTCAACCCGATCAAACCATATGCGACCCACTAATGTACTTCTTCACCGGCATAATAATACTATCTCCAGACCGACTAAGCCTCCTGTATAGGTAACTGTCAGCCCGGCCATATCCCGGAGCTTGCGCCAATGAGGCTTTCGTCTATCATATGTGTTGAATAAGGCCATCATTGTCATTGAAAGTCTTGCCATATATTCCGTAGGCGGTTCTTCATATGGCAGTACAATTTCGTCTATTAAAAGCATAGACGATTGGCCCATGGCAGAGAGAAGAGCATGGATGATACGAATGCAAGAATTATCATTATTATTATGAAGGATCTCGCCGGAAGAAATACGCTCTCGCATCTATGCCTTGAATTGGCCAGTCATAATCCCTATCGTCGTTGAGTTTAAGGTGGAATGTGCGTCCTACTTTTCACTAGTTGGTCCATGATATAGTCATCACTCATCCTTTCCACGAATGACTTTGCTACTATATACTCTAACAATGTCTCTAACGTCGGCGGGCTGAGGCCTGTCTGGTGAGCTAAGGCTGCCGTATTGGTTGCAGGGTTGCCATTTGTAGCATTCTCTTCCAATATATAGAGGATTTTATGTTGCTGGCACACATAGATTGCTACAATAGGTAAAGCCTAGCGTAGAATTAGCATCGGTAAGAGATTCCCTTAGCATGGACACTAACTGCATGCGCTATATCCTGGAAGAAGTCGAAAGGACATCGCAGTTCGACTGCAGCACGATATGCAAGGGACACAATCTCTTCTTCATGGCTGCTGTACAGTTCTGGATTTTCCACCGCAGCCTTGAGTTGGCCGATGAGCGTATTTGAAATGGTTGCAGGAGGCCATTGTTTGAAGAGGAAGCATCAAACTCAAATGATGAGGATATAGAGGCTCTTAAATACAACAAGTATGGAAGCTACAATTGACTGTCTAACAGGGAATCAAAATATAAAACTAAGGGATTTCTGTACAGTCCCTTTCGATATTGCTCGTACAGTACTGCTGTGTGCTGCTATGAGGTGGAGTAGTTTATCGAGACGTCTAAATAAATACACTTGCCAGTAATCTTAATCCAGGGGGCTGTTGCTCCGATTAGGCCCAGCGGAAAGAACGTGTCATACAACACTTCTTTTCCTTGATCACTCCATGTAAGATCAATGAAATCGAAGGCTTCTAAATTGTATTGTTTGTGAACTAAATAAGAATTTGGCACGGGCGTACGACGTACTTTTATAGGCCCGCATTCGACTTGAATATCTGACCTGTCATAATGATCATCAGGAGAAGCAATTAAAATTGGAAAATTAATAAGTAGTGCAGAGACGTATAGTGTGGAAGGAAGTGTATGACGCCGGCCACCTAGTGACAAGCCTGGATAAATCCATAAATTCAATTCATTGGACAAGAGCTTGCAACCATAAGCAACATGGGTAACACTTGCAATCTCAGAACAAGCTGTCTTCTGACTTTTAGCATTCAGTCAATTGGATTTCTTCTCAATATCTATGAAAATTTTGGTGGCCAGTTGGAACCCGGGCTATGAAACACTCAGGCCGCCTGGACAGTACATATGAATATTGTCTAGGCCAATTCGACTGGACTCCACCTTTCCTGCCTCCACATATACCAGCACATTACGTCAAGCTTTGTTGGAATTGCAACACATCCGTTGATGCTGCGATGGGCCAGTCAGAGCCCCCATACAAGTATGACCATGGATTCTATACTTGGAACCATTCAAACTTCATAATACTACAACTGTAATGATGAGTCCCACGGTGATCTCCAATACAAGAGCCTCAAAGCACTAAGGCAGCCCAAGCACTTTGCTTGCTTCGTAGGCAGGCCTTGATGCAACGCTTGATGCAACAACTGCCTTTCATACCATTTAGACATTGAAACCCCTAGCAGATGCTGGCGTGACAGTAGTGATGTCACTCCGTTCCCAAGGTCGGAGGCATGGGGTCCTTTTGATAATGCCATCTTCTTATCTGGCGGCCACTTGATTTAAATCGTGTTATCAAGCTTGGTGGGCGAATATTTCAAGGGTTGTGGATGTGAAACGCCTGCATTCGTCAACCCAGCAGATTTACTCCTTGACATCACATCAATTGATGTGCACGGCGCCAAGGTCAGAGCATGGCGAATGCAACTCGGTATCCATCTGTAGTGATGCAAAAGTCATTGGATACCTCCGCGCCGTGGAACTGTAAGTAGCTGGAGGGACTCTCCGGGGCGTTCCCAATACATTCTCTCAGCCAACGGATATCACACGAGAATGAGGTAGTCATCCTGACTGACTTACTGAAGCGCCCGTCAGCTCCACCCATTAATCTTAAGGCCTGCATTCCGTCTGCAGCCTAAGCCTGCAAGATATGATCGGATCCCTCGGTTTTCAGAAGAGGCATCCTGTCGATATTATTGGCTGACATCTTGTTGCCATAAGCTGTACCAGGAACAGTCAGCTGATGATCCCATCACGTGATATGTTACAAATCCATGCTCAGGCTCCTTGCCCTCCGTTTCACCTTCATCGATCGACACACGTTCTCTGGCCAACTCACGGGGAGTATTATTGTAATGAACGCTCTTAAGCCGTCCATTCCTCGTCTATCTGCCTTGATTCGCAAAAGACCGTTTCCCATGTCTCCTCCAGGGCCACCATTACCGCCCGGCGTACTCGTTGATGAAGAGATCTCGCCAGTGTACGACTCCAAGTATTTCTATCCAGCGAAGCCCGGAGAGATACTCGGGGATCGCTATCAGGCGTTGGTCAAAATTGGCTGGGGCGTATCTTCCACAGTATGGCTTGCACGTGACTTGCAAGGGTAGGCTTGGATAAGTTCAAGTCGAAAATATTTGCCTCTAACAGACGTACAGGCATATCGAGGAAACAGAGAGCGTCGTGGCGCTCAAAATTGCTAACACTAGTGGGAATTTCGCTAGTCACGAACGTGAAATTGAAGAGCACGTTTCCATGGCGAACTCATCTCACCGTGGTCGCTCGCTCATACGCACATTACTCGACTCCTTCGAACTTAAGAGTCCAGCAGGTACTTTTTCATGTCTTGTGTATCCACCAATGAGGGAGCCATTGTCGATGTATCAACGACGCTTTGGCGACAAAAGGATGCCCCTCCCCCTTATTAAAGCCCACATTCGTGCTCTTCTTACTGGGCTTGATTAT
This sequence comes from Aspergillus alliaceus, assembly GCF_009176365.1. Classification (NCBI taxonomy): domain Eukaryota; kingdom Fungi; phylum Ascomycota; class Eurotiomycetes; order Eurotiales; family Aspergillaceae; genus Aspergillus; species Aspergillus alliaceus. The sequence goes on from NW_022474694.1 coordinate 78,480, forward strand.
CTCCACAAAGAGTGCAGGGTAGTCCATACAGGTGAGTCTATACTGTGTCTCTCGACTGCCATCAGTGATACTAAGTACTGCCTAGATTTAAAGCTTGAAAACATCATGGTTTCATTCGAGGATCCGAATGTCCTTGCTGATTTTATGCGTTCCCAGCTTGAAAGGCCGATGGCTTTCAAGATTGATTTGACGGGCCGACCGGTGTATCAGTCGCGGAACGACTTTGGGCCACTTAAAAGCCTGAAAAGTATTCCACAGCTTGTTGACTTTGGCTTGGCAACGAGACTTGAGGAAGACGACGACTGGGGCGTCTGGCCTATTCAGCCAGACCACTATCGAGCGCCAGAGGTGATACTGGGTAACGGATGGCAAATGCCAGCGGACGTATGGAATCTTGGTGCGCTGGTACGCCGCGTTTCTCTGAAAAGGTATTGCCGCCACTAATAAATACCTGACCAGCTGTGGGATATGATCGAAGGTAAAGAGCTATTTCGGCACATCCATAATCAACAGGGTCATTACGATGCAAAATTGCACCTCGCTGAAATGATAGCCTTACTCGGCCCACCCCCTCAAGAAGTTGTACAAAGGTACCATTTCATGCGAGAATACTCGTGGCCGGAACCTGTGAGACGAGAAGACAACACGGTATGCCGTACCGCGGAAGAGTACTTCTGCGGGCCATTTTTTGACACTAATGGTATTTTGGTCTCCTTCTCTCGAATGGCTTATTCCCTGGCTCACGAAACATCTTAGGACGCTTTCTCTACGAGAGCCTCATTCCCGACCGGAAACTAGGTGATACAATCTTCTTCCTTGAGGGCGAGGAGCGAGAGGCGTTTCTGGATCTTGCCAAGGGAATGCTCGCCTGGAACCCAGGTGCGAGACCAACGGCAGGCAACCTGGCGGAACATCCTTTTCTTCAACCGAAGCAAAACAGCACAAGCAACTGATTTCTGCTAGCGCTGGCTAGCCGAACGGCCCGAAATCGTGGTTGACCCAGTATGGCCGTACCATTAGATGACCGATTGAGGTGTCTTTGTCCTTTTTTTGAATGACAACTTATAGACTCTTCTTGGTTTATATTCTAAGTGACTCCTGAAGTTCGTTTCGACAGGAAAGGCCCAGTATCGCGAATGCCTCGTTGCGGAGGACGTCCATAGCCCTCTCACACTGCGCAATGTCAGGGCGCCACTACTTATTTACATGGCTATCCAAGAGCCATGGAAGGAATAACTTGTTATTCGATGCCCATTCACAACAACTGTAAGGCTGGGATTATATTCTCTGTCTGCCCGAAGTGAGGACGGCGGAAGACCCAGGCCTCTGGCTCGCTTAGTGTCTAGTTCTGCACCTGCCACATCGTATCGAACCCCATCCTTTCGAGCCTTCCTCGACCCGTAGGCAGGAACCAGCATTGCAGTGTCTGCATGCAGAAGCGTTGTTGACTTTGCTCATCGAATGATGACCGAATGTATCGTTGATACAGAGACCTACTTTAATTCTTTCAGCTCTGGGACTGGTGTTAGAATATCTATAAACGCCACAAAGGACACAGATAGCGTGGGTACGTTCCATGACCAGTTCACTGACCCGCCATGACCTTGATCTTCGAAATAGAAAACCGTGGCATAATCACCGAACCGTGGTGTACTCCTCAATATATATACCAAGGGTTCTTTCCTCTGTGCAGTCTATGATGTTGGTCAAGACTTTCCCTGTCATCGAATGCCAGCAGAGCTGAACCTTCGGTAAAAGTGTTTCTCCGCTGAATGTGCACTGTAGATCCGTTGGGGAGCCGCTTTCCTGCTCTCCTCCCCCTTACGAGGAAACTCCTAAGCCCCATGGCCGCCCACAGTTTTGACAGCGTGCTGTTCCCTCTGATTTCGATGTTATACTTGTCCATCACGCTTCTCCCTCAGGGCAAGTTGGATAGATATTACAATAGTCACGAGGCCCCACTCATATAGATACCATATAGGTACTGTAAACAGAAGCAATTCAAGCGACATGCATGATACGATAATGATCCAGCATGAGCGTCAGGTACGTTCCGCGATATGCTTCTATCAGATAATGTGTTTGATGGATGGCCATATTTGACGTCATGCGAGTCGGGTATAGCTAAGTCTCGGGCACCAATTCATAAAAATGCTTCTGTTCTTTCCTGGCCGTCCTACCATAGGGCACACTTTCACTGCAATGATACCCATGGCGATTATCGGAGCCCTGACAATGCGAATAGAGAATGCCGGCGAGACACGCACGCTGGAGCTACCAGGAAACTATCATCTTTCCATAGCGAGTGCACTCTTGTCGTTGAAGGTGATGGCCGTCTTGCAGCATTGGTTCTTACGCCGAACCATGCTTTCTAGACATTGCGACCATGATGATGCTAATACGAATGTTCTACCTTGTATTACTAGACGAACGCCCCATACTAAGTCAGAACAATGCTACTTCATGAATAAAATAGTAACGGAAGGCCGCATATAAAAGCTAAGTATCCCAACCGCCTTGCATTGCGAAATTTGCATCGATAAACCCCGAGAGCGATGAAGGTTGTATCGCCTGATAGACGTTATGGTAGCCATCTATCCCTGTATTATCACTCGAGAGTTGGGAGCCTTCAAGCCAAGTCGTTCTTTGGTTGGCTTGGGTATTGGTCCGTCTGCTGGCATCTTGCATCGCATTCCAAAATTGACCGGGGTGGCCATGAAAATCAGTGGATATTGCTTCCGTCGCGTCGGTGTATCCTGTAGGCACTGTAGCTCCTTGGAAGGCTTGTAGCACATGGAAGAATCCGGCCGGAGGGGAGACATTGGTACACCGCTGAATTGCTTGTTGGCCTAGCCCAGGGTGGTTACCAGGAAGTGCCCCATTTAAGTGAAATGATGAGGATGCAGTGTCGATCGGAGCTTGCAAGTCATCCAACGAATCTGAGCTCTGATGACTTTCTGTGGTCGAGGAGCCAGCTACCATGTTCGCATCTGGTATGTGTATCGAACTAGGCTCGAGATGCATCGGAGGACAAATAGCATTCTGAGAGACGGAGTTAGGCCTATTTTGGGTACACGTGGCCTCAACCCTGATGACTGAAGGATTCATTATGGATGGCTGCTCGAAGTTATTTGGTGCATTGCCTTTGACATTGATTAGTACGTGTGAGTGCGCCGAACCTGGACAAGTCTTACTTGACATATCTTCTGGGCTCTGTATTCCTGTGCCCGATGGTTCTCTAGTAGCGCTGAAGGGCGTTTGTGACAGACGTCGACTTATACCTCTGTGCACAGCATCTTTAAGAGGTTTTGATACCCTTTCAACTTCCTGTTCCGCAAGACTATGCAGAGATCTTACGTTCGCTTCTTCACAAATTCCACTCTCCTTCAGTTTCTGCAGTATGGAAACACGGTTTCCTCGGGTCGAACTCTTGGGAAGTTCCTTCGTCCATCTAAGGGGGCTGTTAGGAAGGAGACACAGTGATGGATGCATCAACTTACAGAGTTTCGGAATCGCTATCGGGAAGTATGTATAACACCCCCAACCCCTCCGAGATCGTTTGCGAGTAAAGTGAACCTTTCTCCGTATCCAATCCAGGTTCTTATCTTCTTATGGATTATATCAAACGAATCCTCGATTGAACTGGCATGGGATATGGCCTCTGCGATGAACTTGGCAGCGTCAGAGTACTCGTACTGGCTTCCTGGCTGTATGTCTTGTTTCACACGGTAGAAAGCAACGTAAAGCAATCGAAGGCGAATCTTGTTAACGATAACTTTCTCCTCACAGCTTAGGACCAGCTGGTAGCAAGCGGCTAAAGCATTATCCTGTGAGATCGGGCCCATGGAGGAATAACGCTGCCTGTTCATGCTGTACGCATCAACAAGATAGTTTGCGGTACTCACGATAACACAAACACTGCCAGCGCCGACCATAGCCAAGCAAATGGCTGGAGCGATCCACGGAAAGAAAGAGTATGATGTCCATGCATAGACGAACATACCTCCGGTGACGCCGACTAAACCTCCCACGAGCGCCTGATAGAGACGGGCCTCCGGAATCTCGACTCCGGGGATTTCGGTATTCCGGAGCGCGGACTTGTAGTACCAATGGTTGGTGAGCAGACGGCATACCCAACCAATGAGCTCACCAATAACGATCGCGGCTTGCACATATCCTCCCTTGATAGCATCCCAGCCATACAATTCCCCGAATACCTGCTCCGCCGACTGGGTAAACAAGTAGATGGTCCCCAGGCTGAAAGCAGACCATAGCGTTGAGATAAAGACCACAGACTCCGTGCATATCATGTATATAAAGGTCGCTGGGCGCTCTTCCAGACAACTTGCCAGAGAGGGCATGGTATCGAGTTCTTCCTTCGTATAAGTCTTCTTCCCTTCTTTCCGCCGTTTCTGGGCCCGTGCCCTCAGTATAGCAGAGCCACGTGTCTCTGGTAGTGCGAAAAGAAAGAGAGGGAAGAAGAACCCAGTCCAAATGAGTTATAGGTATCCGATCCAGCGCCATGACAGGAATTGGAGGATCGACGCACCAATTATAGGTCCCATACTACTGGAGACCAAGTAAATGGTGATGTACAGACTCATGGGGGCTGTGCGCTTGACGATAGTGGTATACATCACAAGCTGAGTTGAATAGTCATCCAACACCAGATTCAGCAGCAGGAGTTGTAAGAGCATCTCGTTCTAGGCTTGCGAGGATAGGTAGCTCATGCTGTTGGATTTGCTCCCATCTTACCAAGGGGCTCTTTCAGACTTAATTGAATAACATGTGCCATACATGGTATAATAATGATTGGTGTCTGATTTAGTAGCTCAAATGACTCAAGAAAGTCCTGGATACTCTCTATTAATGTTGAGCTATTAGACACGTTGTTAGTGGTAATAGTTCAGACCCGGTCCCTAATCGCATGCTTTTGAAGTAGGTTGTGCAAAAATAAGCTTAGATTGACTCCTGTATGTGTGCTAGAAAGTGGTTCAAAGCTAAGCAAGATCTCAGGATAGTTCAAATCCTTTCAATAAAACAGCCTGTAACAGCTATAAAGGCCTGGCAAAAGGGTGAGGTCCAGCAATCTAATACAATAGAGAGCTTAGTACCTGTAGGAAGCTTGTAAAGAATATTCTGCTATTGTTCTTCAACCATGTCGTGAAAATGACGTCGAATTGTATATACGGAAGGGTTTTCAGGTAAGGATAGCGCAAGCCGGGCAGTCTCAATAAGAGCACGAAACTGATCGTGATCTACGAGTTGAAATTGCAGTATTAAGTGGGTATTAAATGTGATTGTTCTTTCCATCCAAGCTTGTGGAGCAAACGTAGGTTGTTGAGAGGCTAGCTAGGCCTAAGTCAAATAGAAATTAGTAGAGACAAAATAAATCAATGGAGATAAACATTATACTAACTGTACCCCTTCTCGTATAAGCTTTCTGCTATCTTGTGAATGAGGGTGCTGCCTACTAACAGCTAACCCCTTGCAAGAATTGTTTATTCATAGAAGATGTTCTGCGATGGCTATTTGATGGATGATTAAGGGTTTTGCCGCATATCGTGCACATAACCTTGGGAGACCCATCTTGAATAGGGGCGACCTGGTAAACATGCGTCCAATACTCTGCCCCTGGCGCTTATTCTTATAAATATTCCGCTTCATTTTGACTTCCAAACTCAGACTTTAGCCACCATACGAAAAATTCGTCATTTACCATCTCTGTCCAGAGGAGATTGGTCTTCTGTTTCTCGGGCCAACGCGTTCGAGGGTGCTAGGGGTGGAGGGGCGGTACTGGAGGCCGGGTGAATTCGGCGCCAGGTGTAGAAGCAGGCGTCTGCTGGCTATATGAAGCATCAGGGATAAATAGCTGTGGATCATCGGATGGAAGCAAGGGATAATTATCTAGAGTGGTATCCTCATATATAGATGAGGGATAATTATCCGAGAACCGAGATTTGACGCTGTGACATCGTAAATAATAAAGTGAGGATAATAGAGGAGGACTGGAAGAGACCTACCAGAGAATAATTACGCCAGAGCTGAGGGAAAGAGCAAAAAACTTTGAAATTTGGTTACTAACGCGAGCTGGATGAAGGCATGGATACATCTATTTTGATATGGGCTATCTACCTGCATGTGCAATAATTGGTCAGTGAGACCCACTAGCTCAGGTTCTGTCAGGTTTGAACCTGAGGCGAACCTGAGGGACCTGCATTAGAACCTGAAGGGCCTGACTTGGCCGTAGTTCGACCGGGGCAGTGGCGGTGGTGATTAAAGAGATCACCGGTCTGCAATCCGTGCACGCCGGATTTGCGTGGTGCGGCCATTAGCGGTGTAGAATTGTTGCCGGCCTGCAGAGATTGATTGCATTGCGCTGGCCTTGGGCAAAACTGATGGTATTATACCACTGCTGGTAGATAGGAATCATTTTGGGTAAGGTCAAGGTAGTAGTAGATTGAGTGCCTTCTGTATATTTGTAATATCGTAATATTATGTTGTCTCCGCTCTTTCAGGGCTGGGCTAGATAAATTGGGTTAGTATTGAGAGCAACAAGTGGGCCTGAACAAAATCCTGCAGAACACTATACTAAGGGAATGATAACTAAAAAGACTGAAGAGCTAAAAAGACTGTAGAACTTTTAGATAGTTTTTCTTGTTAGTTATCCTTTAATTATCTTGTCTATAGAGTTGCTAGGTAATAATTTCACTGGTGCTCCTATTCCGGGAAGCTAAAGCGCCGGAATCCTCATTTAAAAATGGATAGTGGTAGTTAACATCCGCAAGCGGAAATACTACATTGAGAAGTGCTCGTGTATATATTGCTAAAGATTACCTGAAATAGATAAAAGAAAAAAGAAATAATATAGTTTACCCCTTTTCTATAATATAGATTCAGTACTATAATTTAAAATATACCTTCTCTCTTTACAATACCGACTGTCTATAAAGAAGAGTACTATTCAGATACTGTTTATCTGTGCTCATACTTTAACAAACTGCGGGTTAATAATATAGAGTTATCAGGCAGTGACAGTGTCACTGCATCGGTAAACCCGCCTTCAAACTATGCTAAAGACAGTTGAAAGAAAAGAAGTATTGATTCTTATACTTTTAACCCTTTAGAGCCCTTTATCAGTATTAAAACAAAGAAAACAGAACTTGAAGAGCTTATCACTGATATGCTAAGGCAGAACTTGAAACAGAAGAGCGGGTTCAATTGGCTTTCCCCCGATAATCCTTGCTTTCTGCGGGTGAAAACTATCTGGAAGAAATATTGATGGCCAGAATAGGCCTTCTTTAATTTCAGAGATTTGGTATATGGCTGCTGTAACATGCCGCTCATTCTTCTGACAAACCCAAAGAACAATTATTTACCTTTTGATAATATGGTTATAAAGACCTTAATGCTTTCCTGATTAAAAGCAGTCCTACATTTGTGCGGCTTGACCCTGAAAGATGTTATAATAATGGATCTATTTCCTATATTATCAGACATTCAGCTGGACAGGCTTGACTCCAGGCAGAAGAATAATATTGTTTATAAAATTTTTAATCTTACCGCTAGCATTCTGAGTGATATCAAGCCATTAATTATAATCTCCTGCCAGTGTTTTGCGCGGTCTCTGCCAGGATACTTCAGCTCTTTCAATCATTTACTCAATGACAGCTTGTGTTTATTAATTTCTGGAGCCGAAAATCAACGCGTTCATACCGCCACTGTTGATAGCTTTAAGACGCGAGTTATTCAAGCATTTCATCCAGCTAAACTTAACTACGAGACCGGCAAAGAGAGGGCACGCTTAGACAAGATTCTTGTTAGCATATTCCAGTTAGTCTTCAGTTCCTGTGACGAATGGAAGGCAAAGTTAAAGGATGATTTCTATACTATTGCTAATAAAGTCCTTGCTGCCATGTTGAAATTTTTGGCTTTCATCTCTACACATGAATGAATTCTGGTTACAACAAATGTATCTGGTATAGATATGGAGACTGAGTCGGCTGAATGGCTCAAGTTGAAGAATACAGTTGCAGAACTACTTAATAATATCAGTAAGTTTACTGCAGTCAAGAATAGAAGACTTGCTATTACAAATACTCTACAGAAGGAATAACTGCAATATTATTAAAGTAATATATAGCGACGGCAGCAAGGTTAGGTTTGTATTTCCTTTAATACCAATATTGACCGCAATTATCATGGCACTGTTTATACTCCTATAATGCACCTTGCATTGCGCGAAGCCAAGGGTAATGGACTATACACTCAAAAGATTAATGTGTGGGTATTTAATAACCTACTCAAGCGTTTGGAAGGTCTCTTAGTTGGTTACAGGGCCGGCCGCTATTTTGCTCAATGCTAGCATACTTTTTTTCAGAGACATGTCTCTACCGATATTCTTCATTGTTTTACAATAAGATCCAAGATGCAAGTCTGAGTCTCATACTATATCGTGGCCAGACTAATCTTTAGAATTTACATTGAAAAAAACAACTTTTATCCTCGCTTGATTAGGAAAGCTCTACTAAAACAATAATATCAACCGATACTCTAAAACTGCTATTCTACACGGCCTGCCTGCCCACCAGACATCGTATGATTAGAACGGCATCAATAGAAAACTGCAATCAAAACTTTGAGAGATAGAGAGAGGAAGGGGGATAAAACAGAAGAAAGAAAGACAACAAACTGGTGAGGAGCAAACCGAGGGAATAAATTGCATTGGTAGATTTTATGATTTGATCTCTCCAGGTACGGTAGATACTCCTAAGCCTGAGTCTAGTATCAAATAGTATAGAGAAAGGGAAAAGCTAATGGCACGTATGGATCCACCCTGTCTCACAAAATAATTACAACAACAATAATAGTTCCCCAAGAGTGGTCAAATGACAAGAACCTCCCTGAGCAATAAAAATCAATTTCAATGGATCTCCTTTATGTAGCCCACTGAACTAGTCTCACTGTTATTATGAATTCGACTCTGTCTTTTTATTTTTATTTTTATTATTATTATTATTATTTTTTTTTTTTTTGAGTCAGTTTTCTTTTCTCCCCTCTTCCCCTCCCTCCGTATTCTACGGAGTACAGTATAGTCTCCGACATCATATCATTCAGGTCGGAAAACCGGCACCTGGTGAGAACTCGATACATTCTCGTGCTGTGCAAACCAAGCCTCTCTAGTAGTACTACGTTATGACGTCCGTGGACTCCATTCCTGAACGCGGGACAAGAGTGAGCGCCCTCAATCCAAGTGCTTGGGGGCCAATCGAGGGCAGAACGTTCGATAGATCTCCGCGGCCCTTTTCCAGAAAGTGCGGGCCTTCGAGACTATGTAAACCTGCAATGCCCCCAGAGCTTGAATGATCATCTACCAATCCGCCTCCGATTACAAACCACATTCTTTCCTGTGGACCATCAAATCAACAATCCACGTTACTACTACAGTGGCCTGGCCCCTGGTCCGGGAGGCACAATCATGTTAGGAGAGCGCGGTGGTCTCGATGCAGCTGCCCGTCGTTATATTGAACGCCAAAAACGAGAAAGGGAGCTTGCCCTGAAAGAAGGCAGGTTGACAGACGATAGCGTGTCGGAGACCACTCTCGTACCTTACTCGACACCTAATACCCCAGTAGATGGCAGGCACGATTGTATTGCTGAGAATAAGCCACAATCCCAGGGGCAAAAATCGGACACCATACTATCCGACCATCCTGAGGGTAATCTGCTGGGAGCGAAGCGGTCGGACAAGGGTGGATTTCGGGCGAAGCTGAAGGAATTCAAGGGTTATTTACGATAACTTTTATCACCGTGTGGAGTGGATGTACTTCAAAGGAGAATTAGCGGAGAACGATGTGACCGCAGGGTTTTTTGATGTTGCTGTCAAAGGCATTCTAATGCAATGTCAATCTATGAACTGAAAATAAGAAAGTCCGAAATCTGAAAGATTCACTAGACTCGTCTGTGTCATTAATTTCCGCGCAAGTCTTACCTGGGGGTAAATCCTATCGGCTTTTCCGATAAATATCGGGTACTGCTGATAGTGGGCTGACTGTCTCTGTCTAGGTTTACATCGTTTATTTCCAGTTTTGGGTTCTGGCTAATAGAATATCACCGTCCCGAGCATAACTGCGGTCTTCTACTGATCATAAGATGTAGATAGGCACTACGCCAGACATAGTACCGTTTTCCCAAAGCTAAATGGTCATCTACCAATCTACCACTGCTTGCTATTCCTTCCTAGAAGTATTTCTCTCACTTTCTAGAGCAACATAAACCTGTGGGCTTTGCCATAACTGAACGGAAGATTAATCGGTATTACTCACACGAGGACGCAATAATTCTCTACGCCCCTACGGTTGATATGTCCTCTGATGTGCTAACGGCTGTATAGGAGCTAGCTACTTAAGCAGGCTTCTACCAAGAGAAGAATTGAGAATTGTGAAGTGGCCGCGGTGTCATCCTCAGCAACATTGAAGGTTAGAGCAAGGTGATTAGTTCTTCCATCAATCAAAAGTCACAACGACTTGGGACCATAAGTGATACAGATCTGCCGAAGCCGCAAGGAACATCTCAAAACTCCCATAATTACTGTGACTAACATGAACATAGAGCATTCCGTTGTTTTTGACCTCAACGCCATCGAGACATATGGTAGACTGCAAGCACTGTTTAGGGACGAAAAAGGTCCGAAATGACTACTGGCAGTGTAATGGATCTGGCACGCATGTAGTCATCTGCCCAGCCTGTGAGGGAAAACGCGGTTCTCTCGAAATATATGGACGTTCAGGGGACCGAGGTGAATTCCATGCTCCACTGTTCTCCCAGCAATGCGTGCGTCTATTTACAGTAAACTATTACTTACTTGACGAACTCGGAGCCTCGTCAAGGCCTGGGTTGGCCGGTGCCTGGTGTTCTGTTCTGCGGCCCTCGTGGCGCGCGACTAAATCTCTGAGATGCCTCTGCAAAGTCCAGTACGGCACCTAAGATGCTACTGTCCCGCGGGGCGTCTTGTAACCTACCTTCCCTACCTTGCCTGCTCCTCCCAACATCTCAGATATATTATTAAACGCCCCTCCAATTTTAATATCGCAAGTGGTTACAAATTTCGGTGTACATCTGCAATGAGCTATTCTAGGGATACGTTCACGTTCAAGGGGCTTACTACACCGGTCTCGACCATTGATACCCTGACTTACACTATCACTCGAAGTGCACTTAACGTAGAGACAAGCCTACAACGCTCCTAGCAATGGATATATTGCGGCGGTATCAAAAGGGATGGTACAGTGGCAGTCCCAACAACAACTGGTAGTCATTGAACTAATATGGCTAGCCAACTGAATGAGGCTAGTAACAAAAAGAATTGAGATATAAAAGCACTCGGCTAACACTGTTGGACATTCAACTCTTCGGACCTTTCAGACTCGCACGAGACGTTTCTGAAATGATTCACGGCTACAGGTGGCCGCACTATCCTGTGGAAAGAAATGTACGATAGATTTGCCGCTCATTCGATATTGGCTGAAAATTGAATCAGCATATGGTGCTGACACCATCAAATATCGGTGATATATGAGTCATTTCTCTCGCAAACGGTATTTTCGTGCTATTCTAGCAGCGCTCGCCTTTGACAATCACACTCCAGTGATCGGCATGATCACACTTTCCGGAGAAATAGTTGCCTCCTCTCCAGCACTTATTCTCAACCACCTGAGCTCCATCAGCAATGTTGTTGAAGCTGGGAAGGGTCTTGCTAAAAGAGTTCTAGAAGAGACGTCAGTACAGTTCTCTTTCGTCCCCAGGGTACGACAGGTAAATGATCTACTGATCTACTCACATCATTGCACCACCAGATGCCAGCATTGTAACCACAGCTGACCCGTCCGCAGTTGTTGGGCCCTGGCCCGTTTGTGGGCTGTCCAGGAACTTTACGCAAGTACGCAATACCCTTCTCAACGTCCTTGTGGTTGGCTTGGGGATACTGGTAGCATGTAACAGTATCCCGCTTCTGGGTAGCAAACTCCCGCCTCTCGTCGGTGTTCAGGGTAGCGAATTCTTGTTCGTAATTGGGGTTGATTATCAACAGTTGTTCGTGGACCTCTTGGACTGTTCCATTGAGGTTCACAATTGGGCCGCCAGGGGTGGTCTGGACTTCCCAGGAAAGTTCCTCAACACCGTATCCAGGGATAGGAGCTTCGATGGCATAGGCCTGAAAGAGGTTACCATTGGACAACGGAGGTGGTTTAAAACATAGACATACCACGGAACCAAGCCCAGCAGTGAGAATAGAGACAAAGTAGGTGAATTTCATTATGACGCTATAATCTGCGTTCTGGTATTAAAAACGTGTGCAGGAAAAAATGCCTGAAATATGTGAGCCTCTCATACCACAGGGAGTTACGGTCTTTATATTCTGTTGACGACGGCCGTAGGACGCAAGATCAACGAGGTTGCCATCATTTTCACTATGTCTAAAAAATCATTGACATTGCCTCTGTGGTGTCATTGAAATGTCTTGCGAGAAAATTCCTGAACCAAAGGGCCTCGCGTATTACCAGGTTGGGGCCAAAAGTGAGACATATCCAGCAAGGGGACCCACGTGGGATTGACCAGAAGGGTGCTCTGCTACTTGAATTTGGCCTCGTATAAGCGCAGATTTTTTCCAAGTCGGTTTATTGAATCTCTCTGCCCACGAAAGAGCAAATCAATCGTCATAGACACGGATGTGAGCAGCTGATTGATCCTATTACTGACTGCGTCCATCTCAGGGCCTCACCGTATGTATCTGGACCCGGTCTTGCGATTTGGGATTATTACAACCTGACACTCTATCCTAAAATGACTCCAGGATAGAGCACAGAACCTCTGTTGCATTAGTTGCAGGTCCAACTCGTATCAGCCTTCCTTTCTGTTACCACTCACATGGGGAACTTCTTTAGTTTATACATTAGGATATGACTAGCAGGATAGAAGCGGATTGAACATCTCCAATAGAAGTTTTACTACCTGCCTAAATTTATTCAATATCTAGGTACTCCATTAGCATGACCAAGTCGCACATAGTATTCGCGTATATGCACGTCCAACGGTACATTTACCCAACTTAGAAGGAATCTGCATAACTAGTACAAAATTGGCAGTTATGCAATAACCAAAAGCGGAAACACAATGGGCTCTAGTGGCTTGGGCTTTCTCTGCTCTAACCCATTCTAGTTTAGATTGCTCATGACAGGAGACCTTAACTATCTTTAGTTTTAGGGAGTTGTTATTTGGACCTCACGCGTAGCCTTAATAGGAAGGATCATAAAACTGCGCTAGTAAAACCCTTTCAATGCATTTGTATGATATCCCTATTCAAAAGTGCTTTTAAAATTATAAAAAAAAGGCTTAAAATGGACGATTTTCTTGATGATTATGAGATTACCTTTTCTGACCGATCAGAGCCCGAAGATGAGAATGATAGCAATGTTACTATCCCGGCACCGCCTCTATATCAAACATTCAGCTCAGCTGACGAGGCTTTTGACTCGCTGCAGGCCTTTGGCTTGGTTAACGGCTTTGCAGCTGTTCAGCGTCGCTCAAGAAAAGATCCTAGAACTGGAAGCCTTAAATATATTGATATAGTCTGCGATAGAGGCTGTACAGCAGAGAACCAGTCTTAGGGAATCCGTATAGGCCGGTCTTGTCAAATTGACTGCCCCTTTACTGCGCAGCTTAAGTTTAATAGTATATTTGGGAGATGGTGCTTGACTATTGAACCTACTCATAATCATGGCTCTGTGGCTATATCAGCACTTCCAGCTCATTGATGTAGTGAGCTTCGCCGGCGATATGATCAGATTGTTGGAATGCTTAATGAAGGTCTTCCGATACATTATATTACATCTATTCTACGCCAAGGCCATGCTCTATTAATTAGAGCCCGAGATCTCTATAATATGCGATATAGAGTTGATATTGAGCGCCTTAATGGTCATACACCAATTCAAGCCTTGATTAGCTTAATACCTCGGGAAGGCAATTGGTATATCAAATATCAAGTATATGAGAATTAACGTGTCCCTGCAGTACTCCTCAGTCATCAGTCATTAATAGAGAATCTCCGCAGAAATCCTTATATTCTGATGATGGACTGTATATACAAAATAAATCAATATAATATGCTGCTTTTTAATATTATTGGCTTGACACTGCAGGGAGGCATATTTTATATTGCCTTTGGCTTTATATCTGATGAACGAAAAGATTTATTTTGCTATATATTAGAACACCTGGCTGAGTTATATACCTTTCTACGGCTTCAACCCCCGGCAGAAGTGGTTACTGATAAAGATGACGCTTTAATAAATGCTGTATGGAATATATGGCTATCTTCTGCTGCACGTTTATGTGTATGGTATATTAATAAGAATATCCTCATCATACAAAATGGGCTATACGCGATTATCTACTTATGCAGTCTATATCTACAAGTTCAGTTACTTCAACAGCTTCAACAATTAATATAAAAGAGTTTCTCAAACAGATTGATACTTAATGGAAAGCTATGCTGACTGAATGGTATAGCGTTATATTAGCACAATCAGTTTCTTAGAAAGATTATGAATGGGCCTGTTTTAAGCGGATATATTAATATCCAGTATTTTGAAAGCTTTCGCTTTATATGGGATCTGAATGGCTATAATCTTAAACAGAAAGAGCCTTTCTCCGCTGCTATACAAATACCTATCTACATTTTGGCCAGATAGCTATATCGCGCAGTGAGGGATCTCACTGGCGAATTAAATGAGATCTCCAGAGCTCCTTAGGTGATTAACTAAATGTGGTCAGATCAATCGAGCGTACGATTACCAATCATAATCTTCAGATTGAATAAAGTGCTTAGTATCCAAAATCGCTATCTTCCAATAGGTCCAGGAAAGGCACCGATTGAAAATTGTACAGGGATCACCACTAGAACACTAGGAATCCCGTGTATTTATATTATTCTATATTATCGCGTGTCTAGGGAACCACTACCTATCTCAGAATTCTATTCTTCATGGTTGATATCATGGGATGATCCGGTAGAACCGCTTGATCTGCGTGATCTAGATCCAGATCCGCCAATTGAATGGCCTCACCTACTAGAACCACTGATTATACGAGCCCGTGGAAGACCTAGGGGTTCTAGAAATCGAGAGATCTCAGGCTTTGAGCGGACCGAAGAAGCACTCCAGCAGGCAGACACTCAGGCAGGGGGTAATCCTATCGTACTAGAAGATCTTTCCTAAATAGAAAAGACTAATGGAGTCAAAGCCAATGAGTAATCTTATTTACAGTATTATGAGTATGTCTATATTTCTTTCCTATTTTAGTTTAGTGTGAGGCCCAAATAACAACTCCCTAGTTTTATTGACTTGGCTATTAAGGTGTGGATCAGCGATGCCGAACTTTGTATATCGCTTCGGCTCCTTCTCTTCACGTTTTCACAGTGTGAACAACCCTGGCTGTCAGCAGCGGCAGCACATCAGGTATGCTATCGCTACCGTGCCAGGGCCGCCGTTGTGAGAGACTCATCCCGCGCAATGCCCAGACTGGCCCTCCCACCCCTCCGCTGGTGGGACGAGCTGGCGGCTATGGTCGTGACCCCTTTTTCCCAGTGCTGGTCCAGGACCTGCTCCTTCTGCAGTACCACCCTTTTATTTACAGAGCAAGATGGCTGGTGCTGCCGCCAGGGACGTTACCGTCTACCGTGCCTACCCCCCTCTGACAATCTTTTAGATCCCCTGCTGCTGCGGTATGAAGGCCAGCTCTCCCGTATGAGTCGCCGACTGAACAATCTCTTCGCTTTTTCCGCGATCGGTACCACCGGCCGGTTCGTGCCCTTCCATGGACTTGCGAATGTTGTCCTGGAGGGTCATGTCTACCACCGCCTGCTGGACGTGGCCGACAAGGGCCATAGCATGCATTGGTTCCTGTACGATGAGTAGGCACGGGCTGAGCGGGCCCGGGAGCAGACTGTGGCCAAAGATGCTGTGAACGCAGTGCGCTAGTACCTGGAACAAGTGAGTCCATTTGTTCACTCTCTGCGTTACGCCATGAGCCAGGTGGGCGACGAGGCCGCGCCCCTGGCCGTGGAACTGTCCGTGCCACCAGCAGGTGGTGAGATTGCTGCCATTATTAACACCGACGGCCTCCGCAATGTAAGCCCTCGCAAGGTTCTTTTTTTCCGCCGAGGGGGCCTGCAACCGCGATTTGTCCCTGTGCTGTCCTGTTTATACGAGCCGCTGCAGTATCCGCTGCTCTTCCCCCACGGCACACGGGGTTGGGGCTATATTAATGACTTCGAGAAAGCTCTACCTTGCACATAGATCTAGTGGTATCGCCATCTCTTCCTCACTGAGCCGCGCTTCCAGACCCTTGGCTGCCTTGCTCGTGAGTACGTGATTGACATGTTATCCAGGACCGAAGAGCAGCGTCTACAATACCTGCAGCAGGGACGCCGCACCCAGGCAGCATCTATGGATGAGGCCGCTGACCCATCGAGTCCTGATCTTTTCCAGAACAAGATCCCCGCAAACTTTATGGGCTCCCGCGCCTGGGCCTGCGATCAAGTAACTGACTCTCTGGCAATCGCGAGACAGTTAGGAAAGCCCTCGATCTGGTTAACTATGACAGCCAACCCGCAGTGGCTGGAGATCCAGTCAGAGCTTCTACCAGGCCAGGATGTTACTGACATCCATCTGTTGTCTGCTGCGCCTTCCGGGCAGGACATCTCGTGCCATCTGAACCAGAAAGATGTATAGCCCTTTGGTGCCACGTTTATGTCCCTTTTAAACAATTATAAAGAGTGCCTCAATTCAATTCTCTGGAAGACTAGTTCAAATTAGGATACACAATGTATTTGTTGCAGCACACATCTTCTTCCCTTTATCAGCCGTAAGAATTAGGTTCTGCTATATGGCATTGTTAAAGCTTGTCGAATATTGTAACTCAAGACACCAATTCACGTGAACTAGCTTAGGCTGCAATGCAAATTGCTAGCTGTCGAACACCCTCCAACATATGAAAAAAAAAAAAAAAAATAAAATAAAATAAATTACTAAAAGTAGGGCCGTGGGATATAGATGTTATGCTCCTCAATAGCATGAGAGTTAAACACACCCGTCAGGCAATGCTGAACTAACAAGTTGAAGTTGAGCGTTTAAAGCACCATTTCTCAAGGTCAAACAGACCTCAATAGTTTGCCTAACAAACAAGCACATATTAGTTCCTGTTATTCTTTTACTAAACACATTGAAGAGTGGATAGCATGAACACCTGAGGCAGTTGTTCTCATTCCCATATTTTACTCGATAGAAGATGCAGGAAAAAACATTACTTCGTGTAGCCCTTCTACAGCAGAGGACTGCTAATTTCACAGGGATTCAGTCCTGGCCCCCAAATAAGCGGAGAGGGCTTATACTCGGAATACCCACACCGAGAGCGCATTTTCTCCACCGGACGCTGGCGAGCGAATACTCAGAATAGTAATTAAATAACTTATCAACATTCCTGTTTGGGAATAGCAAGAGTTCCCAGCCGGCTCTACCGGCAGAAGGAAAATCTCTCGGCGGGATATAGTGACGTCTATAACCAAATATAGTGGACACGCCTTGCTTTTCCCAATTGCGGTTATAGTGGTTGTAGCATGGGTTACTCTCAAGATGGTATAGTGATACTCCCTTGTTCGGTTGAGATTGTGAAATTGATAGCAGGCAAAAGAAGGTTTGACTGACCTATTTACTCAATTACTATAGACTCCATTGAGTGCCGATATCACTTTTCAAGTTCCTTCACAATCAATATTAAGTCTTTTGGGCCAATGCAAGGCTTCTGCTATCAGCCGAGTTAAGAGGGAAACGGAAAAATATAATACAAGGAGTACTTATAAAGATCGGCCTAACAGTGGGCCTGTATCTTGGGGCCGTTTTTCCCTAAATATATTAGCCATAGAATTCTGGCTAGATCACAGCTTGGTAGATTGAATATAAATATCCCCTTGTTGTCCTTTCAAGGGCTTCTAAGTAACCAAGACAAAGCAAGCATCTAGGTATAAAGTATAGCGAATTCTCTCGACTATATTTACAATGCGTTTTCTTCAAGTCCTAATGCTTGGTGCTGGCCTTGCCATGCAGGCTAAGGCCTATGATCGTACGTCATCCAATTCAATTCCTAAACTGTCCTTAACCAACATTTCTCAGTTACATTCTACGACAACGTGATGGACTGCAACGCCAATGACAACACTAATTACAAGATCTTCGAGGGAAACTCTGACCAGTGCATTAACCTGTTTGACACCGCACCCTCAGACACTTCGTGCTCCCTGTACACCAACGGCGGGTTTAGCAACACCGCCTGTACTAGTGATAACTTCCGAGCCACCTCTGTCTTCCTGAACGATCTTCACACCCAAGTCCTCGGAACAAACTCCTGCTGGAGCTGTACATTCTACAACGAGCGCGACTGCGAGGTTGAGACTTATCCACCGATTACTACAGACAAGTGCAACTACAGGGGGGGACACGGACTTGCGTCATTTAAATGCGTAAGTACCTTGTATGTTAAAGGCTGGAGTCCGGAAGATTGACTTAATGAATTCTATCTAGGGCCCGAGTCCTACCATTGGTGGATGCTAGATTCGGCTTGTTTGAGACAGTAGCCTGTTGATGTGTTGTTACTGCATAGGTGATGTGGTCGATTCAGTGTCCGTGATGATCAGGCTGCACGTCCGAAATACCGTTTGCCCTATTTAAGCCGTCTGCACTGTTCTTTCTACCTAGGGGTGGGGCCTGAAATTGAAGTTGACTGAAATTTCAAAGCCTTGAAATGAAGTTTGGAATGGCTATTGGAATTTGAATCACTAGTAAAATATATTGGCCATTGTAATTATAGACGGGCCCTTTTTTAATGGAGGCTTATAAGGCTTTTTTAGCCTCTTTAGCTTTGGCACTTCGGTTTAAAGGCAAAGTGAGCAATACTAGAGATAGATCAGAGCGTTTAAGTTATTAGAATGGTCAAATTGCTATACAGATCCCTACCTTTTCGGCTAGATCGTCGCTGCTGAGCACGCCGCTGCGGAAACTCTACAGCCTAATGATCCCCCTTAGCTAGATGATTCCCTCTCTGTGTAAAGAACAATCCAGGTTCCCCGAGTATGCTTTGTGCTAACACTTTTTACAGCACCATTCTGGGGGTTGTTGTCCTCTTTATCATTACAGAGACACATGGAAGATGGCGAAACAAGAAGACTTCCTATTCTATCTGAACGATCTTTGAAAGGATATATCAAATACCAGCTGCCGACACCAACCCTATTTACCGAAGTAACAAGTTCCATTCTGTTTACCACAAGTCCGGCTTTTGTGATTTGCTACTGGATTGCTTATCATTACTTTGATACCTCAATAACTGCTGCAGCTAGAGCCGCCTTCTCAGAGGGGCTTTTCCGGTTCTTTGCCTCTCGCTTTCCTGATTCAAGCCAAGAAACTATTTTAGGCTATGCTATCTGGCTTGCTCTTCAGACAATCCTCTATGTTCACTTGCCTGGACGAACAGCCCTTAGCCCCTTAACACCGACTAGTAGAAGGCTAAGATACAAGCTAAACAGCTTAGCAGTATGGAGCGCAACCGTCACTTTATGGACTGTTGGGACTGCCTCGGGAATCATTGGTCCTGCATGCATCGCTGGGAGCAGAGGGTTGGTATGGACAGACAACCAATGTCTTTTCTGTGATCATTGTTTTCTTATTCTACATTAGAGCTCGAACGACACTAGATAACAAGAGTGAAACCCTCTTAACAGGAAAGTCTCCCAATCCGTATCTCTAATTAACCACTACTAATCAATTAGGCGCAGGTTTCTTTGGTACGATATCTTTGAAGGAGGTGAGCTTCACCCTCGCATCGGGAAAATGTGGGATTGGACACATTTTTTCTGTACCCGGATAGGTGGAATTCTCGCTTGGACCCTGGTGTGAGTTACATCCCCATATCCTATTGATAAGTTTGAACCCAAGACTTCTAACCCAAGCATTGTATTGATCTATCCTTCGCCGCGTATTAGCACCAGACTTACGGATATTTGACGAACATCATGGTGACAGCCGTCGTCTTACGCGGGTGGGTTGTGGTGGACTTCTTTGTCAACGAGGAGCGGTAAGACATAATCCAGCTACGCCTACTTTCAAAGCATCTAAGTAGACTTACCTAACCAGGGTTTCTCAAATTCTTGACGAGATGTACGGGTCCTTCGGCTTTTACAATATCTACGGGTTCTCAGCAATGATGCTCGTGCTTTGGTTGTTACAAGCACAATATTTAGCCAAGCATCCAAATGAGCTTTCCCACTTGACCTTCACGGGTGCCATATTAATCCATGTCATTGGCTGGTTTATTCGCTTCTCTGAAGACAACCAGAAAGTCAAGTTCCGTCGGGCAGGAGTTCAATATTCAACTTGGAGCAAAAAGGCAGAAACAATCAGAGCGTCATACCAGACTGCAGATGGAAAAGTCCAGCAGTCTTTACTTTTTATGCTCAGGTGAGTTTACTTATCAAAGGGTATTGGCGTAGAATGAAGAAAAATAAAGAATTGATATTCATAGGGTGGTGGGGATTAGCTCGCCACACGAACTGTATAGGGAGCACGCTGTACGCTTTAGGGTCTCTATGCTCCCTGCGGTTGCGGAGGAATCTTCGCGTATATTGAAGTGATTATAACGGTAGGATTGTAGATTCATCAATGTTATCGTGACGACGAAAAGTGTGCTGTGAATTATGGGAAAGACTGGGAGATGTACCGTCGTCGGGTCCGATGGAGGATGATCCCTGGCGTCTTCTGATATACAACGGAAATATTTATGCTCAATGTTGATATTATTATAATTGAATACTATTGAGAACAGAATGTATATAGACAATTGAATGCCTAGGGTGAGCACAGAACGTAAAACGGAGCATGAAGTCACATCTAAGATAGGGCAGGCCACTACCTATCTAGCGCATTCTCTTGACACTATAGTATCATTAGCGAAAGATATTATGGAAAATAAAATTACAGAAGTAGAGCATAAATACTAACCATCTGCCAGTAAATTCCCTTTGTGCGAAGCAATTCCTGGTGTGTTCCCTGCTCAACGACTCGAGATCCATGACCTGCCTTGCTTTCGCCGAACACAAAGATTGTATCAGCCTTCTGAATAGTAGCGAGTCGGTGTGCGACGGCGACAATAGTCATGCTCCTTTTGCTCGCTAGTCGTTCAAGGGCTGCCTGTACTACTTTCTCTGATTGCGAGTCTAGACTGGAGGTCGCTTCATCTAGAAGAAGTAAAGCTGGTTTTCGTAACAATGCGCGCGCAATGCATAATCGCTGCCGTTGACCTCCGCTAAAAGCTGTCTGCGCTTTGATGCCGAGCTGGGTGGAATAACCCTCAGGTAGAGATGTGATAAAGTCATGGATCTCAGCATTCTTGCATGCTTGGATCACCTCATCCTCGGTGAAGTCCGACTTGTCCAGACCGAGAGTGATGTTCTCCCGAATAGTGCCTTCAAAGAGCCTTGGCTCTTGGGCCACTAGAGATAATGCTCTGCGGTACGACGGTTTTTCCATGGAGCGAATATCTTGGCCGTTAAGGTAGATCGCTCCATGAAATGGATCGTAAAATCTTTCTAATAGCGATATTACAGTTGTCTTTCCACAGCCGGATGGTCCAACGAAGGCAACGAACTGCCCACACTCAATGTTAACATTAAGCCCGGTAAAAAGAGGAACATCTTGGGACGAGTATTTGAATGCAACGTCAGAGAACTTCACACTAGCTCCGGATTGGGAAGACGACAGGGCGGGTTGTTTCTCTTCGATATTCGGTTTACCCTTTGCGCCTGAGCTCGGTCGTAGGTTCAATATCCGGTTAGCGGATGCCGTGGCTTGCGCGATATTCGGTCCAAAGCTGAAGAATTGACCCGCTGATTGCCCTCCCTGTATGATGGCCATGTAAATAACGAAAAACGAAGTCGGCTGGTACTCCCTAGATGCGAGCAGTTGGCCGCCGTACCTAGTAGGAAATCTAAGTAAGTAGGTAATAATAAAAACACATCTCACCAGGGGAAATACTTACCAGAAGGTGAGCGCCATAGCGCACAATTCAACACTATCAGAGAAAGCAAATATCAATGTTGCGTACCAGGCTTTTCGAAATGCCTTGTTTTGCTGCTGTCGCAATAGATTTTCATAACGGTTAACGATCGCGTCCTCCATTGTTAATGCCGATACTGTTCGAAAGGCTTCTATAGCCTCTGCTGCAAACTGCGAGCTACCAGAATATACTTCTGCGTTCATTGCTTCGAACTGTAGTTCATATCTGATGCGCATGAAGGCAGCCAGAAAGGTACACGGCAGGGCAGCGAATACAGCAACGAGGCTGAGTTTCCAACCGAATGAGAAGGCGATTGCAATACAGCCAATCATGCTAAATATAGAGATAACAGGAAAGACACCGTTCAGGCCGACTAAATCTTGGACCTGCTTCGGGTCTGTTGAAAGTCGAGAAACCAGAGAACCAGAGGCATTCTCATGCTGATCATAGAACGCTATGGGCTTCCCTAATATGCTCTGAAAGTACTCGTTTCGGCAGGATGAAGAGATCCTCTATACTTAGATTAGCTCACATAAGATGCATAAGTATGTATTCATAGTCATATATACCACTGAGAGAGAGTTGGCGGAGTATCCCACAATACAGTAGCAAAGAGCGACCGCGAGGGCTAGAATGAAGAACATCAAGGCCCAAAAGTTGGCGGCATCAACAAGCTCTTGGCCGGTATATTGAAACACATTGATAAGCTTTGCAAAAAGCCAGCTCTGAAGTGGAAACGCCGCTTTCAGCCATAACTTGTTAGTTAAAAGGTCACCATTTGTGGAAAATTATAGAATCTTACCACCCGCGCCAACTGCACTGATCACAGTCAACAGGTAAAATGGCCAATAAGCACGTTGCTCGTAAAGGATGAGACCAATACTACTGAAAAAGCCTCGGCGTTTATCTGCTTTGTTTGGCTCTTCAGCCTGTGGTTGCTCATTCAGAGCAAAATGGGCCAACTTGACCTCTTCCAACTCATGCGTAATTTCACTTCTATCAGAGTCACCTTCTGCCAGAAGCTCAAGCTTTTGAGCATGCACAAGACCATAATACAATCCAGTATCATTTTCTAGGAGCTCTTCGTGTGTTCCCTGCTCCACATTGATGCCGCCTTTCAGAACGACAATTTGATCTGCTCGTCGAATAGTAGATAGCCGGTGAGCAATCATAATAGTAGTACGATTCTTTGAAACTCGATCAAGGGCTGCTTGCACAATTTTCTCACCGCGAACATCAATTGCACTTGTCGCTTCATCCAGAATCAGAATGGTGGGCTCCTTTACTATGCTTCGGGCGATAGCAAGACGTTGCCTTTGGCCGCCACTTAACTTCGTGCCATTTTCGCCCACAACGGTCGCATAACCCTATAAAGTTCAGACGCAGCCACGCATAACAGAAAGTTAACATACCTCTGGTAGTCGATTAATAAATTCCTCTGCGAAAGCCTCTCGACAGGCATTTTTCACCATCTCTTTCTTTACCTCATCTGCTTCCTTTTCCCATTTCGTTCCGGTGAGGCCGAAAGAAACATTGTTGAAAATTGTGTCGTTGAAAAGGAAGGGTTCTTGTTGAACAAGCCCGACCTGTGATCTCCACCACTTGAGGTCCAAGTCATTGATGTTGTGTTTGCCGACGGAGATGGTCCCTCGATTACAGTCCTCTTCGCCCGCTCCAAGCTGATACCAGCGTTCTACTAGTGCCACAATTGTGCTCTTACCAGAACCTGATGGACCAACCAGTGCAGTGGTCTTGCCCTTTTCGAATCGAGCGTTCAACCCTTTGAGAATTGCAGTATCTGGTCGCGCAGGATACGTAAATTGCACATCTTGAAAGACAATGTCTTCTTGGGCTGAAGCGTCAGGATCACGAAGACCGCCAAGCGTAACCTTTTCGGAGTCTATCATCTTGAAAAACGACCCTGCAGCGCTGGCGGCCTTAGAGACCAAGATCAAGGGGGTTGCAATGTTCCCCAAAACAGTCACTGCAATCATGACCGAGAAAAATACACTGTCGAGTCACTCAGTACATTCAAACAACCGTTAAGTCATGATCATATACTTACGTGATGACCGTGTTGATATTGTCAATGTGGCCTTCCCTGTATAGCTTCAGTCCAAACCAGAACGCCAGAGAGAAGCTCGAATACATGGCGAAGAACATGAGGGCAAATTGAGCTCCCATGAGAATGGACATGCCTTGTCCTCGTCTCTGTGCTTCTTTAATCCAGGCGGCATATTTCTTTGAGAGAGATTCCTCAGCTCCGAGGGAAACAACGGTCCGAATCGAACTGAAGACTTCGGCTGCTATTGACGAGTGCTTTTCATCGGCATTGTCGATCTTTTGTTGGACTTTAGTGATAAGGGGAACCGTCACGCTACAGGCAATGAGAATAAAGAGAAGGGCGGCACTGGTAACGAGAGTCAAAGCCCATGAAAATTTGAAGGCGATGATATATGCGGTGAATACTACGGCTAGCGATTGGAACAGGATAGCAAGCTTATCGGAAATACTCTGCTGGATCGAATTGGACAGGGTCGTGATGGTATTCGTGACTGTGCCCACTGACACTTGATCGAGGGTAGTAATCGGCTGAGCGAAAAGTGACTGCGTGTATTCCAGTCGTAAGGCAGCTGAGACCCGAAGCCCGATGACGCGGAAACAGAACTGCCAATAGTGAGTATGTCGCTACTTGGTGCCTCCGAGAGCGTAGCGTACCATTGAGATATATGTTAAGGCGAACTTTGCGATAAAGAGGTAAACGATATATAAGCTAAATCCGTAATTAGCCTCATGAATGGATAAGGCCGTCATTCAGACTTGGTGATTAATTACCTCAATTTACTTACGGTTGATTTGAATTGTGCTTCCGTGACTGCTGTGTTAGGAGTAAAGTATCCGTTGAATTCACCAACCATACTACCAAATACTATATTCATGAGGGGCAGCGGCTGTTTGACAATCATCAGACTCCTGTATCTTTAGAGTGTATCTTTAGAGTGAGAGATGAACATACCACACCAGATCCAATGGAGCACAATAAGGCCATCGCGAGTATGATGCGATCCTTGCCGTTGGTGTAAGATAGGACTCTCTGTAGTCATGTGAGTGTAAGCCCAATTATTCATGAGAGCAGAACGACATACAAAGTAGTTGCCCAGAGAGGCAGCTTGTTGGGGCTCTGCCATTTTTTCGCTTTCATCTTTAATTACAGTCGCCTGGCCTATTCGGTCTGAGGCCAAGACAATGTCTTCTGCATCCCCGTTTGCGATTTTGGGAGTGGCATGGTGCTCTCCGGGGGCACATTGCTGTTCAGTCAAGTTCTCTGGCGGAGAACCATCTGACAGATAGCCCATTCTGATAGATTTGTGATACAGAGTCTGTCTAATAACACTGAGGGAACAGTTAATTTATAAGTCATGGAGAATGTCTAGGAAGCGGGCCAAGGAAGCTTACGTTTGACTGCATAGAATACGAGCATGGTCGTCTAGGCAGGATCATTTTCTGTGAAACGTGGAACATTTCCATGGCGCATCCAATTATGATCCAGGACCCTTAGTGCTGATTTACCTCGTCTTGTACTTTCGTCTATACCATGGAGCAGTATATTAATCTTGGAGATTTCTTCTACTTAGTTTCTTTTCCATTTAGGGGTTCGTCTACCAATTCTAAGGACTCATGGGGGTATTGACCCACTACTTAGGGCCTACGATGAGTCTATTCTTAATTTTGCTCCTTTACCCTTACCACTTTTGGAATAGACCCTCTAGTCATAGACGGACAAGTGGCGACAGATGATCGGGTGGGACCCTAATGCCCGGTGATTCGGGGATTTTCAAAGCTCGGCAACGTGACCATCAATCAGATAGATGTTCTTTCCCGGTATTTCGGACTTTGTAACTTCCCGTTCCATTGAACCTTGTCAGTTCATTCCAATCCAAGCCATGAGCGGCCAAAAGTCGCCGAAGCGCATATCGGTATGTTTACGAGCCTCACTATATTCCGTTTAAACATCATTATTACTAAAAATCAAGCTTAGTGCACCCGCTGCCAGTCCAAAAAGGTAATAGTCTGGAGGATAAAATCCCCCTGAGAACCAGCAATGACGCAAATGGCTAGATTCGATGTAACAAAGTCCAACCTCGATGTGATAAATGTGAGGCCAGCAATGAAGAATGTGTGTATGTGCCTCGGAAACCTCGGGTAAAGAAGCAAATGTGAGCTGCATCATTCGAATCCTCTTAAGGCAGAATCGAGCTTTCGTTGCTGAAAGAAACATAAATTAGCGGTGCCTCGGAGAAAGACATCTTGCTGGATATTCTCAAGCGATTGGAGAGACTCGAGGACCACTGTGACATTAATCGAGGTACTAGGGACCATGGTGACGCATCCCGCTCAATGTCTGTCTTGTCCTCAGACGCAGACGTCAATGGAACTCAATCAACAACCAGCGGTGTGCTTCACAGTAGCCAATCTCAAACCCCTAAGTCACCGGCCATGGTAAATAGCATGTTGAATGGCATCAAAGATGCTCAAGCCAAATCACTGCTTTCTTCCAATGTGTTTTGCCATCTGCGAAACGTTGAATCTCGTCTTTTGGAGAATGAAACATGCGTGAAAGCGATGGAAGCTGCAATGGTGGAAGTTGGGCGCTTGGAAGATCCACTAGAAAGCGATGTTCTAGATTTTCCTGGAATCTCCAAAGATATGGCAATGAGATGGATTGATAGTATGTCTTTCTCAATCATTTGTGGACAGACTTGGCGCTGATCTCCTTGGCTAGTATACTACGGAGCCTATCAGTTTGAGGGGTTTCGAGTTCCTTTGGAAAAGAGCTTTCTCATGTCTATGCCTGACCTGCTCGAAATGCCACACGTCCACCTAGACAGCACGTTAAAAATCATTTACTACAACATACTTCTTCAAGGCCTTCTGCAAGATCCGGAATCCCATGACGGAAAGGGTAAGGTCGTACAATATCTTTATCACAGGTCTATGATGCTGGTGGACGACTGGATAGGACAGATCGAAAATACCCCCCAGGATATGTTTGCAGCTTTTGTTATGGTAGGATTATCGTAAAGCCTTTTGATGAATGGAGAAACTAATGGCTTCCAACTAGATATCATTAACACTTGAGGGGTGCAATAGTGAACTGTCCTGGAAGATACTCGGCTATGCTTGTACAATTGCTCGAGCCTTGGGATATTTCTCCGTTGACGAGCATCCAGAAGAACAGAGTTCTTGGCTTGCGTCGCCTGGTAACTGTGAAAGCGAAGTTGACAAGAATCGGAAACGATTCGAATTTTGGCACCTTCTACGAATGGATTGTCTGTTCCGTCTGTCCTTCGGCAAGCCGGCCCTCATCCCCAGTGGGACTTGGACAGTAAACTTCCCTGATCCCACCATCACTGGTATTGACGATGCGTCTACTCGCTTTATTCAGATTCATTTCCTGGCATCCATGCGTCTCACTCTAGTTCTGATGAGATACCTGGATTTAGTGGACGGTGGAATGGCTCAGGATACGGATATGTATGACAAGGCTCTTGATGGCCTCATCACAGAGGTGCAGTCTATCATGTCCGACTGGAGCGCAGTAAGTCGTCAAACATCTCTGATCCATTGCCAATAAGTGCGGCTTCTTATCTAAAGTGACGCAGGAAGAACTTCTTAGCACCACAACTAATCATGTTGATACATGGTTTTGTGTGGACATCCTATTCACCAGCTATAAGATGCTCATAGTAATTTCTCAGTCCAAGAAATGCAACCGCGACAGTCACTTCCTACCCCGACACACCGTGGATATTGCGAGGAAATCTTTGAAAACATTTCAGACTCTGATGCATAGGGATTTGCACTCGTTCTGGGGCATTAGGTATGTTTTTTTAACAGAGACTAGGCTTTCCCTACTGATCACAAGTTTCATTCTATAGTCTCGTATTGCTGCACCAGTTTATCCCATTCTTCATCCTTTGTGCGGACATTATTGGATCCCACGGTTGTAGGGAAGTTCAGGATGATATCGTCCTGGTGGCTTGGCTTAAAGACTTTGTCGAGAAGGCAACAGAGGAACGAGTACCGCTCAGGCCAATTGCTGCTATAGTAAAGGCAATGGCCATAGCTTGTCAACAGGTAGCATTGCCTACTAGCTGATTATACGTCCGTGTAGGAGATAGATAGAACCAGTTACTATCTCGAAGGTTGAGTCGGCTCTGGTTTCCGTGGCCCTCATAATGATAATAACGATGCTATACAAGGATTCGATTCTTACTAATGTTTTCTTTCGCTTATGAGGAGACCATTCGAGTTTACGAAACTGGGTCATCCGGGTAGCGGGGTAAACAGCTAGTGGAGTTGACCTTTTGGTCGAAATGCTGCACTTAGTAAAACTCAACGAAAAGACATACCAGGTGATTAGAGCCCAACATTCTTCGTTCTTGAGAAAATAAGCACAATCAGTGGCCTGAAATTGCCAAGGTGACTGTCCTGTGCCATTTTTGCACCTTATTAATGCTCGCGAGAGGTAGGTCAACACATAATATATACTGTCTTAGTGGAGTTTTCCTATCGAAGGATGAAGACACAATCAGATAAGCCATTGATGGGGTTTTATTGTTGGGTAATACCCTAGAGAAAAGCTTTTAGAGGGATTAAAAAAGGAAAAATGAATGTTCACTGCCAAGTGAGTTGGTAATATTGATAGAAGTTTATCTTATTTTTCTCAGAATAACTATTTTAACGAGCAATAGCTTAGTAAAGTTAAATACTCAGCCAGTTCTTCAAGAAATATCCGATGTGGTGTAATGGCTAACATCGCTGTCTCTCACACAGCAGCTCGGGGTTCGATTCCCCGCATCGGAAGCCGTTTCTTTTTGTCTTTTTTTTTAATATTTGAGAAGCACATCTCGCCAATATAGGCATCAATCACTTGATTATTATATTACCTTCTTTTCCCCTCCTACCCTCCACGATTTCTAAACTCCTTCAGAACTCGCCTTTTACGCTTTCTCTTTCAAAAATTCCTGTAGGCCGACCTAACCTGGTCTGAATCCGTTTTTCCACTCTAAATCCAGATCTCCCACCTTTCTCCTCTCCAACATGACCGTCATCGAAATCGAAGTCGTTTTCGATTTTGTCTGCGCAGTAGGTTCCACGCCCCCTTGCATTAAAATACAACACCCCAGACATGTAACGCTCAAGTATAGTGGTGCTACATCGGCAAGCGCAAACTAGACAAAGCCATCACACTATTCCAAAAGGTCTATCCAGGTGGAAGGTCCGATGTCTTCTCCATCAAATGGCTTCCCTACTACCTCGATTACAACCCACACCCATACAGCGCGCCGAAGAGCGAACTAATCGACGAGCGACTAAGCGACATGACGTCGGAACAGCGGATGACGCTTTTCAACCGCATGAATCAAATTGGGCGCTCGGTCAACATCTATTTCAAAGGTGGGGGTATGATTGGGAGTACGCGCGATGCACATCGTCTTGTTTACTTGAGCCGGACTAAGTCTTCTGAGGTGCAGAATGCACTGGTGGAGAAGATCCTTGAGGCGTATCATGAGCTGGAGAAGGATATTTCTTCTAGAGAGGTACTGACCGAGCTGGCTGTGGATGCTGGGCTTGATTCTGGGGAGGTGCGCGCGTGGTTAGATTCTGGGCTGGCAGCAGATGTTGTGGATGAGGAAGCGCGGAAGAATAGAGAGGAAGAGGGCAATTCTGGTGTGCCTCGGTATGTCATTCAAGGCGTCCATCGAATAGTTGGGACTGAAGATTCGTCTGTGTTTATGGAGATTTTCGCAAAGATCAAGGAGGGTGAATTACAAACTTGAACAAGGACTATAGAATTCTATCTCGACATGCTAGGGGCCGATTGATACACTATCTTGCAAAAACGGAGCCCGGGTCTTACACTCTTTCACTCTTTTTCAAACCCTAATGCCAGTATAGGCTAAACTACATTTGAATTATTCCGAACAACCCTGATTCTTGGCCTTGTACAGTATCTACGACTAAATATAGCTTACAGTACCTTGTTTCACGTATACAGCACCTTGTTGCTCTCCCTCAATATATTTCCCCTCTCTAGAAATCCTTCCGGTTGATCCATCCGAGTGCAGTTGTAAGGATGGCACCCAATCTTGTTGCCTCAACTTTGGCATTAATCCATGATATGATCATCAGTAATGAACTCACTGTCCCCAGATGGCTAAGGCTGCTGGCTGCAATGAGCGTACGATCAGACGGCTTCGCTCCAATATGCACCAATTTGGCAATGTGAAGGCACCTTCTAATAAAAAGGGCGGCCACGAGGTCTTATGCCTGTTTATTCAAGTCCTTTATAATTATCTACATAAGAAGCCTTATTTATATCTTGATAAGATGGCGCTTTTTATGTGGGATGTGTTCCAAGAAATAGTAATAACATGCTGTATTAGTTGTGCTCTCAGGCGTGAAGGATAGTTCAAAAATGTCGCGAAGCAGAAAGTAAGAGAATGAAATATAGATTTGCGCAATATATACTCTGGTTTTATTTCTGATTTTTGCTTATATCACCTTATTTATGTGGATAAATCTGGATATAATAAAAGAATAGGCTTTAGAAGAACCGGCTGGTCTTCACTTAGTATCAGACTCTCCCAAGAGACCAAATTCCATTGTGACCAACGGTATCAGATTCTTTTAATCTATACTCAGGATAGAGTTGTTTTATCCCGTGTTTTCTAAGGCTTGACTGACGCCTCTGTCTTTAAAGACTTTATTAAACAGTTTCTTCAACACTGTAGAAAATAGCCAGAACCAAAATCTTTTCTTATTGTAAATAATGCCTCCTTTTATACCTCTAAGAAAATAGAACAAATGTGCACGCAAGCAGGAGTCAAGCTTGTATATTTACCCCTGTACTCGCCAGATTTGGATCCAATCGAGGAACTCTTCGCTGAGCTAAAAGCCTTATAATAAAGCATTGGCAAACCTACAAAGAGAACCCCGGCCAGGGCTTTGATTCTTTCCTTGAGTGGTGTGTTGAAACTGTTGGTGTGAGAAAAGAAAGTGCAGAGGGGCATTTCCGGAATGCCGGCCTGGTTATAGACTAGCGAATGCCTTAGTCTGAACACCATAATGGGTCCAGTGCTTGACAGCAACATATTTTATCTGGAGAAATCTAGAAACTAGGAAGATAAACTTTAGCATATAAAAGCATGGACCTGGGAATTCCCTCCTGTGGCTAGTTTCGCCGTTTTCAGTATACTATTTTTTCCCCGAAGAAATGAGGTGAGTATCAATTTATCGCTTGCAAGAATATATCAGTGGCATTCGGGCCACCCAGCGAAAAGGCATGTTAGCTAGGGATTCCGGCTGACAGTCCTAATTATTAGTGGCGGACCTGACCACCCACCGCCTTCGCCGGATGGGTGGTCGGCGGCGTAGAGGCATTTTCACCGTAGAGGCAGATTTTGAAGCAATTCGCATTTCAACGCCTAGATCCTATAGAATCTATAAAATAAAACTGATTACCCGATTCTGCTGCCTTTTCACTATATGAAGCAGGTTTTTGATCTTCCACAGGAGGCGCGGGTGGGAGATGACCATATGCTTCTTTATATGCCTTATCTGCCTTCTTCTTCTTATTCAACTTCTCTTTGACTCTTCTATCTGCAATAGATCGATTTGCATCCCGTACGGTCAGTATACCACTATCCCCAAGGCGCTGAATCTCTTGTTTAGTAGATTTACAGCGTTGTGTTGCCTGGA
Source organism: Aspergillus alliaceus (assembly GCF_009176365.1). Lineage (NCBI taxonomy): Eukaryota > Fungi > Ascomycota > Eurotiomycetes > Eurotiales > Aspergillaceae > Aspergillus > Aspergillus alliaceus. The sequence goes on from NW_022474694.1 coordinate 110,406, forward strand.
CCGATTCAATTTGCTCTAAAGTAGAGTTCATGACTGCAAGTTGCTCAGATTGAAGTTTCTGCTGATCAAATAGACGTTCTAGGCAGCGCTCAACTCGCGGAGAGATCTCTGTAGAATCTAGTAGATGAAATAGCTTCTTTTAATTCTTTTCAACCTGTAGAGAGGTCTTTGGAGGCGTGTTTTCAATGCTTAAAGAAAGAGGATTAGGAGGAGGTATAGTCTCTCCGTACGCGTGTAGATCAGGCGCGGAGATCTCTGGCACTGGAGATAGGGCATTCTGAATAGCTTCAATTATAGAGAATCCATCTGGAGGAAAGATGCCGCGTTCTTTAAAGGAGTTGTGAATAATTCATGAGTTGAAGGTCTTATCTTGTATGGCCACAATATCACTTAAAAAGCGCCTTTTATCTCCCAGGACACCACACCACTGCGCGATGAGATTATTCGCACTGTGAAAGTGCATTTTATATGTAAGAAATGGCTTTCCATCAAGCGGTTAGCAGAGGTGAGTTGTATGAGGCCTAAAACAAAAGGGAAGAATCTCATAGGTCTTGCAGAGTTGTAGAAATTCAAGCATTTTATGAGCAGTATGGCCGTCAAAGAGAAGAACACGTTTTTCTCCTCTTCTTGTACAATTCTTGGTCTCTTCATGAAATTTATAAAGCCAGTCAATCAATAATTCATCATTTATATAGCCCTTTTCAGAGACCGCAGTGTAGAAATCTGGTAGTTCTTCATTATACCAGGCCTCCATAAATTTCTTGCCTTTAAAGATGAAAAGCGGTGTCATAATCCAACCATCTGCAGCAATATATTCAAGCGCAGTTATATTATCTGAATGCTCTGCTTTAGGAAGATCTTGGATCTTTCTTTCCTTTGTATTAAGCACGCTTTGGGACTTTCCTTCACCTGGTTGAAATCCGCATTCATCAAAGTTATACACAAGGCGAGCGGGGACCCCTTTGAGCAAGTTTGCAAGCTGATTATACCAGAATTGAAGCTGTCCAACATTCTCTGCTTCTATACGCTTCTTCTCCTTTGTTTTCTATATCTCTGGGCTAATTTTTAGATGAGGAGGAAGTCTTTTGACAAAGCAATACACCCATGATCGATCAACGCGTTGTTCAGGATTAGTATGCTGCACGGTTTGATTTGCCCAGTCAAGAAGGAGTTGAATAGTGACAGGGAGATAAAGATCACGCATTTTGATAATCCACTGAACTAGAGCAGCCTCTTGATACTGATTTAGCACTTTATTTACAGGCATGCGAGTCAAACGAGACTTTTTTCGATCGTGTACGCGGCCATAGAGTGTGCGGTAGGGAACCCCGAATTCCCGCGCAACTTTTGCGATATTAGGATTTTTCATTTGCTGTATAGCTTCAACGGCCTTATCAACGCGTCCATCATGAATTTCTGATGATTTAGGCATATTAGATGGTTTGTATAGCTTCAAAAAGATGAGAATTTCAAAATCTGCCTCTACGGTGAAAATGCCTCTACGCCGCCGACCACCCATCCGGCGAAGGCGGTGGGTGGTCAGGTCCGCCACTAATAGATCAGTCATTAGTAACGTATGATCCGGCCGGTAAGGGGGCCTAAAGTCCCACAGTAGGTTTTAGGGTTTTAGCGCTGGTGTCTAGGTAGGCCTAAAAGACAATCATGATTTTGTGAGGAATGAGCTTCGTCTGGTGTCCCAAGGTAATACAGTCATTTCTTGAACTCAGCAACAGGGAACATTCCCTTCAATTGACATGTCTGTCTCTGCATATAGTGACTAAAGTTATTGATGAACAATTAATTTCTTCTCCCATGAACATTTGCATTTGTTGTGATCTCAGGGGAAAGATGGGCAGGATGATGCTGTATCAGCTAGACGTACGTAGCCTACTGAGGACCGGATGCCATTCCGATAGATACTCGATTCTATGGACGACTATATCCACTATCTTGACTGCTTCTCCTTCAACTACTAATAGGTAAAGCCTTCAGGGGCTATGGCTACTATTTAGCGTCACTCGGCGGGTCACGCGGCAACGTGATCCGCGGCCTCCCTAGGGGCAACTGGATGTGCTACCTAAACAGAAATCTCACTAGGAACTAGCTAAGTACATGCTTGAAGCAGCAAATCTGAATACTATATGTTGGAGAAGGGTAGAAGAAGTGCCTGGTACTACTCTAGCCAGGTCTTCTAGGCTTGGAAACCTGCTTTAGCTACCTATAGATAGAAAGGGATGCTGTCTGCCTCTATCCAGGTAGAAGTATTGACTGTTACACTATTTAGTGCTTAAGCGGGCCCAGTTTGGGTATATATCCTTAAAAAAGAATAAAACTTATATAATATAGCTGAACTCTTTAGCTCTAGTAGCTGTACTAAGGAGCTAGTTAATTATTTCTAACAGACCAGCCTTTAGATACTTTTATCTATTCCTCCAGCGCTTCCTGGTATATAGACAGAAGAAAAAGTAAGCAGAAGACTTTAGTCTGCTATAGGAGTAGATTACCAGATAGTCTAGATAGTAGTATTTTTTATAATATACTATAAAGTCTTCATGGCCTGTATAGATAGCTATTAGCCAGCCTAGAATCCAGTAAAGAAGACTATATTCCCAGGAGTAACTGCTCTTTATATAGGGCCTAATATTCAGATTATAATAGGCCTGTAGTGCAGTCTTTATATATACTGCTAAGAAGTCTATATAGAGTTGCTGTTTTATCTTTTGCCTGAGATAAGATAGAGAGAAAGAAATATAGAAGCTGTTAATTATTATACTTTACTTAGTAAGTTAGTCTGTAAGTTTATTCTCTACTATTTCTGAGTGACCTAGAATCCAGCGCATCTCTAGAGACTTATATAATAAGTCTAGAAGAAATAAGGCTTTCTTCTATTATATCAAGAGCTATTAGAAGATATCTGTAAGTCTATACCAGTGAGAGATTAGCCTGTTATATATAAGAAGACTGGCTACCGCTAAATTATTAAGTAAGATAGTTAAGCAGATAATATATTAAATATATAGCTATTTAATTATAGCTTGGAGACTCTCTACTATATCTATAAGCTCTATATTATAGACCTCAGTTTTCAGGCCGGCAGGGCCAGATCCCTAGATAAGAAGAATAGAGCTATAGTATACTGTATATCTATAACTGGTACCATGTCCTGTTTATAAGCTATCTAAGTAGACTAATATCTACAGTAATACGGGAGTATATTCTTTATAGGATATTAGAAGTATAGATAATAGCAGGAGAGATATCTCTATTTAAGCATGTTCTAGTACAGGGATAGAGATATATCAGAGTATAGTATTAAGTCTAGTTTTGAATTTAGGTCTAGTTTTATCTATTATATATATAATTAAATACTTAGTGTCTAAACTTATATATCTAATATATGCTCTCTAGAGGATACTGTTGAGTAAAGTTCTTAGATTAGACAGATCTATCTTATAAAATAGTGCTGCAGTAGATAATAATTTATAAATAGAAAGAATAGCTAAGACAGCTAAGTAGAACAAGAATTATAGAGAATTAATAATCTATTATTACTTAATACCAGTATAGAATACTTCTGCTCTATAGAGTACTATTAATATAATATATTATATAACTACTACTTATATAGAGATAACTAGACAATCTTATTAGATATTACTTAGTTTTTAGAGATATTATACTAGCTACTTGTCCCGGCTGAAGATATAGTTTATATATAGTCTAAAGATAAGCTTAGTATTTAGCAAGATTTCTAGCCAGTAAATATAACTAGATAGTTTGACTATATCTAGCTCTGGAAAAAGAATAGTAAAAAGAGATTAATTCTACTACTTAGAGAAGTACTATATCTCTATCTTTTCTAAAGAGAAGAGAAGGCCTGATTCTATACTGAGTATAGTAATTAACTAATAAGTTTTAATAAGCTGCTGGAAGATTTTCTTAAAGATATATCTAATAAATAGCAGTTCTAGATTATCTATATAATTAAAGAACTCTTTATAGGCAGTGAATACTATTACTATATATAATAAAAAAAGAATTAGAAAGAGAAGAAATCTCTATAATAGATCTTTCTTTAATAAGTCTATTACTATAGTATTTCTAATCTTTACTAAGACTAAATGGCCTAATAGCTAGTTCTAGATCAGTTAGATTAAGCTATTATTCTATTCTTGTAGACATAGCTAGAAGAGCAGCTACTGATAGATTACAGTATTAAAGATCTCTTTTATATTCAGTAATAGTAATAAAGTAATCTTTCCTGCTTAGAAGATTTTCTCTATTCTGTGAATAAGGACCTGGACTAGATCTACTGCAGAGTAGCCTGAGAGTATACTGAAATAGTAGAGTAATAGTAGCTTTATCTGAATTACCTGTATAGCTATATACTATATAAAGAACTGTTTAAGATCCTTATCTAAGATAGATAGTAGGCTAATAAAGTACTAGATACTTGACTAGATAAGATCTCTCTTATCTAACTTTAGCAGTATTATAATCTTTACAGTCTTAAGAATATATAGGTAGCGGCCTTCTTATAGGCAGTAGTAGTAGAATAGAGTAATTAAGTTATCCAGAATAGGCTAGAACTCTCTCCAGACTATAATAGCAAGTTTATTCTCTCCAAAAGTAAATAGAGTAGAGATATAGAGAGTAGACTAGCAGTCTTCCTTAAATAGAAGACCTAGTAAATCCAGAGACTTAGTAAAAGAATCTTCTTTCTATTAATCTAGAAAAGAGACTCTCTTTTTTAAGAGATATAAGAGAAAGATATTTATCTTGTCTTATAAAGTTATAATCTAGATATTCTAGATATTTAGAGAAGAAATAATAAGCTAGTCTAAATACTTATATTACTTTATAAGAATAAAGATATCAGTAAATAATATAACTTAATTAATCTATTTCTTTTAGTAGTTAGCTTTCACGCGGGAGACTGCTTTCTAAAGTAAGATATAGTCTAGAATTTATTACTGCTATATTTATTATAGTAAGATAGTAAGTTCTAGAGTTCACTAAGGAATTTATAAAAGTCTATAGATATTATAATCTAATATACTATAAATTATTAGCTATACTCTACTAATAAGGTTCTTTACTAGTATATTAATAGAGAGATTTAAAAGCAGTAAGATCAGAATAGCCCTAGTCTTTTTCCAGTTAGTAAAGCCCAGTTTTAGGCGGGATAAAGACTTATCCCAGTCTACTATTATTAAGATAGTTATATAATTACTTGAGATACTTAAATAGTCTTTAACTATAGTCTTTATAGATAGATTTAAGAAAACAAGATCTAGAATATTATATCTATAGATAGAAATGCCTGGCTTAAGATAAAGTATTAGCTTATAGATTTTAAGCCACTCTATTAAATCTATTAAGTTAGCTAAGATTAATTATAGTTTAATATCTAGCTGCTAGAGAAGATAGTAAATATTAAAATTTCTTACTAGAATAGTATTCCGTGGAGAAGAGTATTAGAATAGTATATAGAGAGTTAATAGAATTAATCCAGATTAGGCTGGAATAACTGGATTATATAGATAGTAATAGATATTAATAATAGTGAGACCTGCTATATAGATAGCTATAATATTAGATAAGATAGATTAAGAAAATAAGTATACTAAGAGATTCTAGTATATATATATTAGAGTTCTAGATCTAGTCTCCCAGTATATAGTAAGACTAAAAAGTTAGTAGTAAGAATATATTTTTGTCTAATAATTTATTTTATCTATTTAAGATTCCTGAATAAGAATAATATCTATTTTAAATAATAGTAGTAAATTATAAATAGTGCTATTTTTTCTAATATTAGCCTGAATTATTTTTATAGTTCTAGCTGAGAAAGAGCTTGGCTAGTAAGTACTTGAAAAAACTAGCTTAATAGTTAGCTTAGTAATAGATTAGGAAGCCAGGTTTATAGTTAGCCTGAAAAGTATAGACTGGTAGACTAATCAGTATAGGATTATTTGACTTATTATTATTAGAAGGCAAGCCGGCCGGCTTTATAAATAGCAGCTAGAGTATCTTAGGAGAGACAGGTGACAATGCTCTTTTATACTTGTAGCCTAGTAGAACACTTCTAATAGTCTGCTGTATAGAGTCCAGAGCAATTAATATATTAGATATAGCAGATATAGTCTTGCTTAGAGAATCTACAGGAGATACAGTGCTTGCTAGAGTAGCAGACCCAGAAATCATAGAAATAGTAGCAATAAAAGTACTGAAGAGACTTTTGCTTAGGATAGGTTAGCCTGAACAGGCTAGAGAAGTTAAAGAGTTATAGGGTATAGTATAGCTTCTTTAGAAAGACTATAACTGCAGTAATAGAGTCCTTCTTAACAGAATATTTAGAGAGCTTAGTTAAGAGTAGCTTAATACTAGAGACTTATTCTGTCTCTATACTAATATTATTAATTGTGGTATCTGCCTATCCATTCAGGAACCAGAGTTACCTCAGGATCCAGGAAATAATAACTTAGTGATACTCTGTTATAGCTTTAAAGAATCTATCTCCAGCTAGCTCCCTAGTCTATATAGAGAGTAGAAAAGCCCTGCCCTCTTCTGTGATAGAGATAGCAAAGCCTGTAGATATAGTCTATATTTACTTAATCCTGCCAGGAATTTACTCTGAGAGAGTGATACAGATACTGTGTGGTCTAATAGTATATAGACTAGAGAAAGTTAATAGCCAGAGAAAGATATAGGAATCTATTTTTCTTAGCTATTATAGCTTCTATTATACCGGTTACTGTTTAGTTAGTGTATAATATTTATGGACAATAGTTTGCCAGTTTACCTGGCTATTATTAGGTGCTACTAGTGAGGCCCAGGAAGGTATCTATATAGCCTGACTGGCTAGAGGGGCATGCTTTGCTTGCTTTGCTAATACAGGCTGCTTAGTTGGCTGGAAGGATATTACTGCAGGATTTGATAGTTCTTACTGGAAGGGATTCTGCTTAGCTAGTGTAATAAATCTAGCTGCTAGATCCTGGATAAGTTCCTTTAGTTGGTCTTGTAGAGAAGAGACAGTTAAATCCAGTGCCTCTGCAAGAGAAGATAGTGCCAGCTTCTAGTCACTGAAGAGAAGGAGCTGATTACTAGCAACTGTATTAACCTGTTAGTGAATAGACAGAGAGGAGGCCCTGTCAGGTATATAGGCAGGATGTGCTGTAGGAGTCTTCTAAGGGGAGAATAGAGCTCTCCGCTTTAGGAAGATGCGGGGGAGAGGGATAGGGGTGGTAGGCCCCTGGAGGGAATCAGAGTTTTCAGGTACGGGTAGGGTCCCCGGGGGTGCACCCTCCGCAGGAGGGTCATCCACCTCCATCAGGAGGAGGGAGCAAGCGATCAGAGTAGGCAATATAGGTCAAATGTGTGGTATTAGGGGTCTTTCTATTCCCCTTGAGATGGTTGGCCTTCAGGGGCTGAAGAGTTGGTGATCCGGCCAAGCCGCTAGGAGATCACGTGTCTCGTATAGATTCATAACAGCATTAAAGTGTGATATTGTTGGGTGCTTATGATTATGGGGTAGAAAGATTGATCCTTTCTAGTCCCAGGAACAGGATGTTGCCAAGTTCTACATACAAAGCGGTGAAGGGGGCGGTACAGTGCTTCCAGAAATATATTTCCATGATATGCACTTCAAAACTGTTTTCAAACCCTAGTGCCAAGGTTCAAACAATCTAAATATAGTTAGATATTGAGTTCTGCAACGTGGTTGGCTTGTTTTATGGGGTACTAACTACAGACAGTCTAGTATAAACTTAGATGTAGGGTTCAAGATAATTTCGAAGTGTATATCATGGAAATATATTTTGGGAGGTACTTGTACTATATGATCCCCTTTCCCAAAATTTGTCTGTTAATCATTAGGTACCCCTAGGCCTCGCCATAACCCGCGGGTTACCCGTTGCGGGTTAGGGTAACGGGTTATGGCGAGGCCTAGGTACCCCATAACTAATGTTATATTGTTGGGTTCTGTTGATGAAAATCTATCAATTATAACGGGCCCATAGTAGAAATAATAGGATAAGATATTAATTCTCGGCCAATGCTACTGTAGTATTAATAAAAGTCAGTTGCATCCGGGAGTCACTCATGTGATCGAGCTAGACCGCTTTTATGACCACCTATAATACCGAAATGTTGAATGGCCACAGACCATTTTCCGATGGCAGCATCGATGTTCTATGCGTGGACCAGACAGAAATAGACCTTACTACGAAGCCTATAAGCTACAAGCCTCCTCGTATTCGGTTCATCGCTGCGTCCATAATATTATATTCTTCACTCTCCAGCCATGTCGGTGCAGTATAACCAGATTGGTGCTAACTATAATCGCATCAAGAAGCGATCCGGCGATATGGCCCAAACCGCAACGATCCTAGCATACCTTGGCAACATCGAGGGCCAGGAAGTACTCGACCTAGGCTGCGGTACAGGTTACTTTTCACAGAAAGCAGTCGATCAGGGAGCGCGACGAGTGGTAGGGCTAGACATCTCACCCGTTATGGTCCAAGTCGCGCAGCGTGAGCATGAAGGTGACAGCCGCTTTGAGTTTCGTGTTACAGATTGCAGCAAGCCCTTGGAGGTCGGAAAGTTTGACCTTGTCCTTGCCATGTGGTTTCTCAACTATGCTCCTACTGCCGAGGATCAATTGAAAATGTGGCAGAATATCATGTGCAACTTGAAGCCCGGTGGTAGATGCATCGGAATTGTGCCTAATTTCGACTGGCTTGACAGTCTGTCTACTGATGATGGAGAACGTTCTTCTGGTGATATGCAATTCCTCGAGCATGTTCCAGACGGTGTGAAATACCGGTTTTTTTCAGATCAGGATTCGACTGTCTCGTTTGATGCCTACCTGCTTCGGCGGGAAGTGTACAACTCTTGTGCTTATGAAGCGGGATTCATTGATATGCAATGGTTAAATCTGGGCGGTGAGGATTTGGATTCTGCGCGCCAGATATTTCAGGCCTGGCGACCGAAATGATTTGTCAGACTAATTACCTGTGTATCGTTATTTGCAGGTACACCGAGTATTGACAATTTGATCACTTCAACACATTAATTCATTATACGGGAACACAGATTATGTGCACTTTGCGAAAAGGTCTCATCTTTTAAATAAATACTGTTACCGTACAATGATATCTGTTCTCATTCTCTACTACATAAATTCTATCACCCAATCATTTTCCAAATGCTTATTAACCACTTTAAAGCATTTAAATGCATTCATTCACTAATAAAATATAGTAATATGAGATGGGAATACATCCATTTTTATGGTCAAGCGCAAGAACACCACTCTTCAATGTTAAGCACATTTCACGGACCCGTACCAGGTCATCAATGATATTGCCATCTGCCAGGTGAATCCTGCGTGCAGCTGTGGCATGAATCTGAAGGGACGGTTTGCCTGTCACGGGGTTTTTCCATGTCATAGGGAGGACAAGTATTTTGGTGCGGTCAAAGGGCGGTAATTCGGAGTCAGGCAACTCGCGGTCTAGCTATACTCAGATGGCGTATGTTCACGGCCAAAGTCACCGGGGATTGGGGCATATGAAAGGGATCGTTCCCAAGTACCAGCTTGTGAGACAATATAGTTGTTGAGGGGGTCGGATCTTGTCTCCTCAAGGCAAAACATGCCACCAAGGAGCTTAATATTAGAATCATAATATATTAGCTTTACATAGTAAATTTATCTCATAAATCGGGGAAGGCCGATGCTGACAAGCTGAGAGGAATGATAAGCAGGGTCATTTGTGTCGCCCACTTAACTTTTGCATACCTGTATGGTTACATATGACGTCAATGTATTTTACATGCGATTAAAGTATCGAAATGTATCAGGAATATACTTTTTCCGCCATTTTCCCTAATAAGGTTTGGTCCATTATGCATTAGGGTTTGAAAAGAGTGAAATAGAAGACCCGGGCGCCGTTTTTGCAAGACAGTGTATACCGCTTTTTCTTGCCCTAGTTGTAGTAAAGCGATGGTCAAAAGGCTTTGCACATTACTAGCCCTCGTTCAGATACATATGTTGAAGGTGTTTAGTTGTATATGAAGATTCTATAAAAGTTAACAAGATAGTATAGCTAGAACAACACATCAACAGCAAGACTATAAAGACGAATAAATATAAGAATACTGCCTATCGTCACTTCTTCTCTCTAGCAAATCTCACTGATCGATAAAAAGACCCATTCTCCACCATCTCTATCCTTTTCCTATATTTCATGATTATCAAGAAAGCGGAATTTGACTGACGATATTAATAAGCTCCCCCCACCCCCCAACATAACTATATCATTCTACCCACGTTGGAGTGAGTAAAACTGAAACTATGGGCCCCAATTAATAATAACATAGGTCATTATAAAACCCATAAGTAAATCCGCTTTCTAGGCTCTCGCAACTATACGTTCAAAATGATTATAATGCCCAATAAGGTGTTTGTGACCGGAATTACCGGCTATATTGGTGGCGATGCATTCCACGTCCTCCAACAAAACCATCCGGACCTTGAATTCTCAGCACTAATTCGAACCGAAGACAAAGCCCGGAAGGTTCAGGAGAAGTACCCAAAAGTACGGGTAGTTCTGGGCGGGTTGGACGACGCAGACAAAATCGCCAAAGAAGCTGCTTGGGCAGACATTGTGATCCGTACGCTTGAGTAGCTGTATAAATCCTCGGAATCGGAGTTTCTCCGGCTGACAGCAGGGACGAAACAAGCAGACACCGCGGACTCTTCGGACCATGTTGGAGCCGCGAATGCTATCGCAAAAGGCATGATTGAAGGCCACAGCCCCGAGCGACCGGGATACTGGCTGCATACTGGAGGGAATGGGATCTTGAGCTACTTTGACTCGGAAGTACGCAAGGTCTCCGGCGAACCTGACGATAAGGTGTTCAATGATTGGGATGGCGTGGATGAGTTGGTTAATCTGCCCGCGGCTGCATTCCATCGAAATGTGGACAAGATCGTGTTGAACGTGGGTTCCAAATATTCCGACCGTGTCAAGACGGTCATTGTATGCCCTCCGACCATCTACGGTCGTGGTAGGGGCCCTATTTCAGGTCGTGGTCGCCAAGTCTATGAGATGGCCTCGTTTGTCCTGAAACAGAAGTATAGCCCCCAGATTGGAAGAGGTTTGAGTCGGTGGAATAACGTGCATGTCTATGACCTAAGTAGGCTGTATGACAGTCTAGTGCGGGCGGCTCTTGATCCTACGAGAAATAACGATGATGAAATCTGGGGTGCAAAGGGCTACTTTCTTTCGGAGAATGGAGAGCACGTTTGGGGCGAGTTGGCTAGGTTGATAGGTCAGCAAGCTTTCAAGCTGGGTTACCTCTCACAGGAACCCCAGCAGAAACAATGGTCTCTCGACGAGGCCATAAAATCACCCGCTGGTTTCGAGGCTGCTAGCTGGGGTTGGAACTCCAGAGCGACTGCTCTTCGAGCAAGGAATGCGCTAGGTTGGAAGCCCCAGGAACAGAGCCTCGAGGCAGAGGTCCCTGAAATTATCCGCTCTGAGGCAGCTAGGCTCGGACTGTAAGATACCGGATGTCAAATAATATGATATTAGGTCTCACACTAAGCAGATTTCCAGACTTCAGTGAGGACAAGCTTTATATTCCCGCTTGTGCGGTGGACTTACTATTTAGGTCAATGGCGGCTTAGTGAAGCCAATTTTGACATAGAGTACGTGTAGCAAAGAAGGATACTGCAAAACTAGAAAAGCGAGTGGTAGTTCGAAACAAGATGAGTACTATTTTGTAGGGTTGAGGAGCAGATATAAAAAGCTGTCACCGTGTTTATTTATGGTTCAGCACTCTACCTGGTTTATCGTATCACCAACACACCACCGTTCAACTGTACATTTCACTGCAGCCTGAAGATTCTGCAATGTTCTTTCAGAAAACCAGGCGAGATGCGGCGTCAAAATCAGATTCAGATCTGTAGCTTCCCGGGACAACAAAGGTGAGTCCCCTCTTCCAATAGGCTCATTCAAATAGACATCAATAGCTGCCCCGGAGATGTCCCCTCGCTTGAGCGCCTCCAACAGAGCGCCTTCATCCACAATTCCACCTCTAGCGACGTTAATCAGTACAGCATGAGACGGCATCATGCGTAGTTCTTCGATTGAGATCAAATTAACTGTTTCCGGGCCTCGCGGCAGGCATAAAATCAACACAGTTGACTGCCTCAGAGTTCCTTCAAAGGAAACTCGGCCCGGCCGGGGCAGCGCACCTTTACGCTCAGCCACTATCACGTTCATCCCAAGTCCGCGGGCTAAGGCCTCAAGGCGCTTTCCTAATGATCCGTATCCAATGATACCGACAGTCTCATCACAGCACAGCAATGGGGCTCTCCCATCAGCGGTACGAAGTCGCTTGCGAAGTGAGCCGATCTTTTTCCATTCTGTGTCATGATCCGGATCTGCTGGAACCGCAACTGTGGTGTTATGTAGATTGACCAGCTTTCGCCGAGTGGCGAAGTAAAGACCAATAGCATGCTCGCTGACACTATCGACATTTGTGCCCGGACAGTTGCACACGGTTATTCCTCGTGCCTTGGCGGCTGATTTATCAACACAGTCAGTGCCGGACGCCATGATCACTATCAGGCGGAGCTTTGGCGTGATCTCGGGGTTTAGGATCTCCGCCGAGAGGCGAATCGTCGTGGTTATAATGATTGTGGCATCTTTGACGCGAGAAGCCAGACCCGATTCATTGGTCCAGCTATGCACATCTAGAGAATATTGCTGGGTTACGTCGAAGCTCGGGATCGGGCAATGGACGGTCTCAATGGCGACTATGTGGTGTCTATCGATGTTTGTGGCCATATTGAACTTACGAAAAGAATAGCAAGACTATAGTTGGACGAAGTATCATAGCGAAGCTCTCAAGTAGGTCTCTACTCAATTAAGATATGTACGTATGGCGTAAAGAAAGACATAGGGCGTAGAAATTAACATGGCCGTGGGTAGCCGAGATAAGGGTTGACACAGGGCGTGAAGCCAGATTATCACCCAGTTATCTATACTACAATATTTCGCATCTGCATTAAGATCTGATCTCGGTATCGTGGATTTGTCTCGGGTCGATATGTGCCAAGATCAATGATCATGGCCTTTATTGTACAGCCAATTGTTGCTAGAAGGCATCTCTCCTTATCTAGTGAAGTAGCCGCAGGTCCTAACTCTTTCGCTACAGTCAGTCATTGAGAAGACTTAATCTCGAAGTTCAATTCATCCATTTGGATTGTTGATGACGAATAACCTCGAAATATACCCCGTACAGCGTTGTGGATTACTTGGGTTTGAATGTAGTATCTTAAAATGTCCCTAGTTCACAGAAATTTTCCCGTCTGGTACAAAAGCAGCCTCGCCAGCAAGTCTAATACTCGAAACCTGATCCATCTCCTCATTTAAAATAACATCCACAATAATATGACTTCTTCTGTCCATCTCAGAGCCCTGGTTAATGTAAAGCCGATGCTTCCGACCCTTTTTACTACTCGACAACGCAACATAAGCGCCCAGCAAGCAACTGCCGCTTCCACAAGCAGGATCCTCCAAGTTAACGGCGATCATGCGTACATGAAGCTCCCACATAGTTATTTCACCCTCTGGTCGAGATCTTAGTGTCCGGTAATACATAATACCAGTGAAAGACGGCGCCCATCCCTCATCAAGCTCAAGTTCAGGACTAGCCCCCGGGACAAGGTCGGCAAAAAGATCCACCCTCTCAGTTAGATCCACTAGGGCATATGTAACACCTTTGACCATGGTAACTACCGGGGATGTGTCTCTTACGCCACGCACGTCTGATGCCAGCGGCCTAGACCGGGAGAATCCGGCTGAGTGTCGCCTCTTGTGAGTGGATGTGTATGTTATGCGGGACTTCCGCGAAGACGACCTGCCTGGCCGGGCCATAGGACACTGCAACCGGTCCTGCCTTGGTCATACTGGTCAGATTGCTTGATCCGCCGGGGTTGTTGGCTGATAGTTGACGGAAGAGAAAATGACCGGTACCAATGATAGGATGACCAGCAAATTCCATCTCATTGACGGGGGTGAAAATGTCTGCCCGAGGGTACCTATCCTGGTCAGCACGGTGCAAGAAGACCGTTTCGGAGAAATTGAATTCCTTTGCGATCTGTTGCTTCTGTTTCTGCGATAGCTTGCAATCGCCGGTCTTTACGATGGCGAGAGGGTTTCCCTTGAGTCTAGATGAGTTGTTCAGCTGATAGAGGCACACGGGTATTTAATCCCGGGCATCAGTTGGTACATCTCTGAAGAAAATACATCAAGAGTGACTAGTGAAGCGTCAGTTTGTGGACTACAGCTATGATCGGCCTGGACTCCTTACCATATGACGCCTGTTCTTCGGACATTACGGTGATACTCGAGTATTGTAGACCCGTAACGGGAACGAGAATAATTTCGGATAATTTAATCGAGAGTGACCCGCTACTTAAGGGATGTGTCAAACCCCCAGTACCTGTTATTGTAAATCGAAGTGCATGCGTCTTTTTGCGATCAGGCCTATAGGTGGAGAGCGGTTACGCTCGGGGCCCCCCCACCCACGCCCTGTGTGTAGTTGAGGGATTATGAATCTTTGTGAATGTGGATATGATGTGACTGGTTTCAGGAATTATCGACAGGTTTTGTATTCATTAAGATATGGGCCGAGAACAATGGCCCTGACTAAATAAATTGCAAGGTACTATACCGAAAAACGAGTAGCCCAAGTTAACAGTTGAGTGTATCATAGCATAGCACACTAAAACCCCCATGGAGACAACTAATTCGGCAAGTATTGTACATATCCACGAACAACTTTGGTCAGGCCAGCGTCAGCACCGGTTGCGTTCTTCGTCTTATTTGCCAACTCGATGACGAAGGACCGCACCATCCTACGGCATCAGCAACGACCGACTCCAAATAGATCATGGTAATCTGATCACCCTGTACTGCGGCAGTCTAATGCTCCTCTTGTATTGATTGTCTCCAGGATTTATCCTATATAAGTTGCGAGGGTCGTTGATATAGCGAGAGAGGTGCATGAGCTGGTCAATGGTACTATTCTTGAACTGTGGCGCTAAAGTGAGGAAGATGTTACGTTATTTTCGGGAGAGAGATCCTATCTCAATATGTACCATGGTGTTGCATGCGGGGTATATATGATGCGCCAGATCTGCTATCTACGTCGGACTCAGCTCAGGCGGGGATCTCTACGTGAATAATTGGGTGGAGTACGCACAGTGGAATATTCATTATTAACATAGATAGAGAGTTCCCATCATGGATATCAGTAGCTATTCCAAACCCGACAATTTCTTGACACATAGCTCTGGATAAAGGAATGAAATGCTTGCGAATAATCCATATTGGACAACTGAAGCAAAGGATAATTGGCGGATGGTGCGCGCTCAACGATGTGAAGCCGAACAAGCAAATGGACACTTCAGACTGAAGTATAGAATGGGTCATCTTTTTGAGTCTTTCAACCTCTTCACGCATGTGTAGTTGGTAGTAACGGTCACGGGTGGCCCGTAGTTACAGGGCGAAGGACAATCCGCTTCGGGCAGACTTGCGGGTGTGCAGATCAATACTGGAACGCCACTCTCGGAGACGCCAGTAGGGGGTCCCCCCTGTCCATAAGGAGGGATACGAGCTGTGCAACCGGTAAACGAAATATTTCCATGACCTGGTATGACTGTTTGTTTGTCGCATAGTCCGTGTTCGAGGTAGGAGTTGACCGGGCCTAGGTCGGTTCCCGCGCATCTTGACACATCCTCGGGCCAAACATACCAGTCCGGTCCATATTTGTTGCTTCCACACCCTTCAATAGTACCGATAAAAAGATTGGGAATGGAGGAGCCAACCACTAGGTTGGCTGCTAGGATTGGCAAAATTCGGATGAGATGCATTGCCGTGTCGAGAGCAACTGAAAGGGATTAGATCCTTATCTAGTTAAAGGCCGATTAAGGAGCAAAGTATTCAAGAAGTAGACTTTGCTAAAGTTGGTGGTTGATCTTCGCAGTTCTTATATCCTGTGGCGAGATGACATGTCATATCTTGAAACTTTGCTCTTCTACCCTCGCAAAATACATGTACCTGCACTGTCCAGTCACAACAAAACTACCGATTGATTTGTCATCTTGACGTCGCTTAGCACTAGTCAAAATCTGGCGTCATTATCCCGCGCTCTGGGTGTAATGGCTGCAGGTAAACTAGGTGACTTCATAACCGGAGCAACCATTGCGTTCGGGACTATGGTACACGCAATCACTCCGGCAGGTTCGGGAAACTATCATTTCTCCATGGGTAAGCAATGTCTGCATGATATACTTGGATGATTGGGCATCGGTTCTATGCAGTATTTCGAATTCGAACTCTAGCTGTTGTAAATGAGGCCGCAGAGTGTTTCGCATTGGCGTAGCAGACTGGGTACCTACGAAGGTCCGCTACGAAATCTTCACTAGTCATTGGGTATGGGCGCTGTTAACGCAGGGATGTCTTTGATGTGCGGTGAGCGCATAAAGGCCTTCGTCATCATTCAGCCTACTGTCATATAATCACTGTGTTTGAAGAAATGCCTACTGAGATGTGAGAAGGGCTTTTCTTTTCTCCTACAGTAGCGACCCCAATGTTTCCTTGGATAGAAAGGTACCTAGCTTTATTGGGGTTTGCCATCTAATTTCTATGCGGTATAAACGCAGCTTGTGCAAATGGAAGAAACCTAAGATACAGTAGTCATGCTATGATGGGCTGGAGGCTATGTAGAGTTCTTCCTGCTTAGCTCTGATCTTCAGCATTCGCGGTATTGATATGGAGCTCTGATTATTTCAAATCCTCAGGTGTAGGTAGCTCCTGCTGCAGGCTTGTGAAACCTAAGCTAGAATCAATGGGTTACTTGTCCGATATAAATTTTCGGTAGCCGACATGATGCCAAAAGCTCTATGGTTCTATTTCTTGTCTCCAAGCATACCGGATTTGTATTTCAACCCCGACCGTTACGCCTTGTCATCTTTGTTCATATTTGGACCGGTAAGGGTAGTGTCGCGGAAACTTCCACTTTGACTATCGCTTGATGATCGTCTGTCTAAACCACCAGATCTTCGTTCTGGAAGTAGATTCCCCATGATGGTTGTGGCATAACAGATACATTATGAGCCACTAAAGCTTTCACATTGCCGTGCTGATCGAGCAATATCTCTTGGTATTGGTTGGGCTGGGTCACTTGGAGGAAGCAAGATGCAATTTATAATACTGTAACAGTGTCGTAGAGCGGGGAACCTTTCCTTGGAGATCTAAAAACAGTAAGGTGATATGGACTTGGTCTTGGTAAGCACTTTGTGGACATATAAATGCTTGGACAGTTCTCTTCCTTCTCCCGTCCTGTCTACCAATCCAGCTAGAAGGATCCATGACGTCCGTTCTCTAATCAACCAACACCTTCGAAGCCCTGACATTGTGATTGTAGGAGTTGTGTCTACTAGTCCAAATGCTTCATTTGCTGCTTGTTCTTCCTTGCCTTCTACACGTTGCAACGGGCGCTCCATGGCAGACCCAGAAGCCACTTCATTGCCCGGTAAGATACCATGTGTATCTATTTCATGCTTGTCTGAAGCGAGCTATCTACCCTCAGAAGCAAAGTTTGAACAGTACAAGTCTAACTATTAAATCATTCAGTACCCCGATAACCCCTTAGATGATGACTTTATTGAACCCATCCACGACAGACACTACGCTGCCTATACCGAGCCGGGAACCTGCCACCTGGATGAGATACTCGTGCCCTCCGACTTTTGCACAATCCAAGGTCCATCATATATCGAGATTCTCGACGCGCACAATCCTCACGAACATAACTCAGGCCAGCGCTTCGCTGTAAGCCGCTACGGCGACGACCAGAGAATTAAATCTGTCGTGACATTCCAGCCTATCATGTACCACGACCAGACGTGCACTCTCGTCATCGAGATTCCTGCCATACGAGAGAATCGGTATGCCGAAGGCACCACGACCATGGAGGTTTGGGCTGTTGATCGATTTGATACGCCTACATGGGATAACCAGCCACGTAAGCGGCACACTGTAGGAATGGTCACTTTCCCCACGTTTCAAGTACACCAGGGCTGGATCCAGCGATTTATGCCCATTTCCTGTAGTAAGGAAATGAGCTTTATGGTTGAGCTGAGCCATCCTCGGAGCGACGGAAAGGTTGTCTTCTGGAATCAGCTCATCGGCAAACAGGGTGCACCACCCATTGGCTGGAGGATACTTCAGGGTGGATGCTAAGTGGTGGACATTTGCTCTCTAGGGCTTGGTTTAACAATGGCAGAGGAGGACGAAGACAGCCTAAAGCGATTGTTGCTGATTTAACAAAATTGCCCTTACTAGCGTTTGGATATCTCAAGTTGTTTTCCAATTCGCCTTGGCATAAGCGTTTTTCTTCGAGTAGGTGATTACTATAAGCTATGTCAATTCCTGGTTCTGTATCGGAAGGTCCTGATCTAAGCTTCGTAGTTTGAGGGCATCACGATCTAGTGATTGTAGGACCCATATAGTAGGCACAGGATCACCAGCCGGTGTATCTCGAAACTACTGTGAGAATCTTAGATCTTCCCTTCTTTAGAGATGGTTACACTGAGATGACTACTTCGATTATACAAAAAATCAGAATGTCTACCATATTCACTAATAAAACAACTTCAGCGAGACAGCGAAGATTAGAACGCTCTTTTGGGAAACTTGTGTGACATGGATCTTTGTTAGTTGAATTAATTGGATCTCCCTTGCATTGCCGTAGATCTGGCAACATATCTGGACGTCAGCCATCCCTTGCTACTTCTAGTACTAACCCATGCCTCTTGCAATACACTTAGATATCAGAAGATACAGCTAAAACACTACTCAGAAGCCACCATGCGTTTATATATCCAATCGTGTCGCCGCATAGTGGGTGTTCGCGTGTGCCGCAATTCTCTCTTCAACATAACATCTCGTCCTCCACGACAACCCTATAGCATTATATCCGACCAATCGAAATCCGAATACAAGAAACCCTTCCACTATACCAGCGGACGATGGCTATGGGATGAAGAGTCCCAGGTTTAAAATAGCTACAGACGATTCAACGTCCCTGAGCTCAAGAACTTCGCCGCCAGAGAACCCGGTGCGAAGGAAGGAATGTATATCGGTGACAAAGGTGGCAGAGGGAGGGTTCAATAAAGTGTTCCGACTTGTTATGGGCAACGGAGCTTCTGTCACAGCACGTATATCGTACCCCAATGTGGGCCATTCGTGCAAGACCACAGTGTCGGAGGTCGCGGCCATGGATTTCGTGCGTTTGGCAATGCGTGCATTCGTTAGTAGGTACCGTTCTAACAAGACAGGCAAGGGCTATTCTTGAAATTCCGGTTCCCAAGATCTTGTCTTAGTGTGGGGATGCGGAAAACCCTGTAGAATCTGAGTATATCCTGGTAGAAGAGGCCGCCAGGACACAACTTAATGAACTCTAGGTCAATCTAAAACTACAAGACAAGCTGAAGATTGTAGATGAGATTGTTCGCTCGAAAGTAAACGTTTATCGTTCTCGTTTAGTCTGTCTGTGTATTGTTTCACTGATATGTTTCTCCTGGGAACCTGAGTAAGTCATTCTAGTTACGGGAGTCTATATTTTGCAGACAATTCGTTTCCCGGATGTGAAAAGGCTGAGGCTACGAGTGATATACCGGAGTCAAAGAAGATGGAAGTGGATCGTCGCTTTTTTATAGGGCCAGTTGCCAAAAAGGAATTCTGGGATAAAGAGCGGGCTGTTCTTGATATGGATCAAGGGCCTTCTGAGTGCTTCTCTACTACTCTTAATGGGATTTACTGAAGATTTCACGTAGTGAAGCACTGTAATGGCTATCTGAAGGCAATCGCTCAACGAGAAATCACTTGGATTAGCCGCTATGCAACTCCAAAGGAACAAGATCTACCCGAAAACCCAGAAGCACAACACTCCTCTGATGCCCATATTGAGCTCTACGAAAAGTTTCTGAGTGTGTTCGACTATCTTTTCCGAATGACCACAGGTTAAACAAGTAACCATCTGGCATTGGGACCTCCATTCCCCAATATATTTGCCGTCGGGACTAAGATTACTGGAGTGATCGATTGGCAGGACGCCCCGGTCCCCTTTTACTCCAAGCTCGATATGCAAAGTTCGTACAGTACGAAGGAGAGATGTTGTTAGAGCTCCTTAAATACTACGGTTCTATCAAGAACGAAGATGAGAGATGCCGAGTCAGACAATGCGTAGAGAAGTCGGTAGTACTTCAGGCATACAAATCTAACACGGAGCGTGCAGATCCTATCCTTCACGAAAAATTCCACACACCTCATGGGCGGACGAGATGTTAGGTTGTGCAGTTTCCACAAATACCTGGAATGATGATGTTTTAGCGTTCAGCGAGTGTCTTATTCGCCTTACACGGTATGGTCTCTCTTTTCCAGTGAGTATAGTGGCCCTGTGACTGACCAACAAAACCGATACAGGTATTGGGGAGAGATTAACAATAAGGTTTCGTGTCCAATATTGTTTTCCGATGAGGATAAACAAATACACTATAGGGAAGGAGAAGGCTGGAATGATCAAGAGGATTTTTGGGATCTTCTGGACGGACTTGTTGACCGTGATGGCTAGACCTCCAATAGGACTTACGAGCCAGCTCCTGAAATGTTTGTTGAAGCTCGAGAACGTGCATTACAGGGCATGGCTGGAGAGGGGCGAGCAAACTTTGCAAAGGAAATGTAGTGGGCCTCAAGGAATGGTACTGCATAGATTAACAGACTTCTTGTTGGCTCTGACACATCCTTCTGCTTTTGCTCCACGCCTGCTAGTTCTGCTAGAGATGTAAGCGGATAATTTCCCCACGAATGGGGGGTGCATTGTGTGAAATCTGCGCCCTAGGAGGTTAGTGGCAGAGAATTTTTCATTTTAAAGATGGAATTTCTTCCCTGGCTATATGTCCTTCACCTATACTCTCGGCTCAGGTACGCCAAGACGAGTTATCTATGGGCACCGAAATGGTATGATCATGCAGGCTCCTGGCTAGATGTCCTTAGTGACCTTTCTTTCATTCTTGATCATACTATCTATATAGCAGAATCACTTTGGGGGGGAAGACAAGGAAGAGACCGAAGTGGTCCGATCTCCAGGCAGCCTCACTCGGTAAGAACCATAGCGGTATGGCCTCGGGGCACAGGATAATTTGCACATACGAGCGACGGAGATAGCTCCGAGGCGAAAGAAGGCCCCGGCTTCGGATAGACTCCGTGGGCTAGATTTCCGTCATTCTGAAAGGTCCCCAAAATCCGATCTAAAGCAACGAACACCCCGCATACTTATCACTAAAGTTTATTCAGTCAGTCTATCGAGGATTATATGGTTTTGCTCCACCGAGCTTTTTACAAACTCTCGGAGATTTGCCCGTAGCGTAGACTTCGTACAGTAGGTCCTACTCAGTTCGAGCATAAGAATGCACCCCAATGGTCCTCCAGAGTCCAAAGTCTCCCTCGGAAAGAGTGGACATGGGGGTACGGGGTATGTGGGGGAAAGAAAAACACTACTCAATTTCCCCGATATTCCTCCGCATTTGGCAAGATAAACCCCCACATTCCTAGATGAGGAATCGGTCTGTTCATCCCAACTTCTCAAAAGGAACCATGACGTGACGATGGAAGAGAAATCAGCGTTCATTTCTGTTCGAATAGATGCGCGAATTTCGTCGGCCCACTTCCAATGCCTTCTGTCAACATCGAATCCAACTCTTCGTCGGTGAAAAGGGCAATAATGACGATGCTTGTGTGGGAATGCGACTTGGCAATTGATTGGGGGAATAATCATTTGCATGCTTCCCCGAGACTATTTAAATGCATGGATACCCATCCTTATTGGGGGCTCGGATCGCCTCAACTGCACTTCTCTCTCATTTAACACAAGATGTTTGGCTCCACAAAGCGAGCTGCTTTGGCAGCTGCAGGCCTTCTGACGGTATTTGGAAACGGCCTATCAGTCATGGCGCAGGACTCTTCCAGCGACGGTGAGTGAACAATGATAAGCCAGTTCTCTGTAACCATCTATTGAGCTCCCATATCAATTGACACACGTACAGCGGTTGTCGTGGACGGTAAGACCTTCACCCTTAATGGCGAGAATGTCTCATACCGCTTCCGTGTAAACGAGACCAATGGCGACCTGGTATCCGATCATTTCGGTGGTAGCATCACGGGTGACCTGTTTCCATCATCTGGGCCTGAGGGAGTTGGCGGTTGGGTCGGTTTGGAGGGCCGCTTTCGCCGTGAGTTCCCAGATCAAGGCCGAGGAGACTTCCGTATTCCTGCGGTTCGAATTCGCCAGTCCGAAGGCTACACTGTAACCGATCTGCAGTATCAGTCTCATTCAGTGATTCGGGGAAAACCTGCCTTGCCGGGTCTGCCTGCGACCTACGGTACTGAGGAGGATGTCACGACCTTGGTGGTACATCTGTACGACAACTACAGCTCTATCGCGGCCGACTTGTCATACTCCATCTTTCCCAAGTACGACGCGATTGTACGGAGTGCAAATGTTACGAACAAGGGCACTCAAAACATCACGGTCGAGGCCCTGTCTAGTTTCAGCGTCGATTTCCCTTACGAGGATCTTGATATGATTAGCCTCAGAGGTGATTGGGCGAGAGAAGCCCATCGCCAAAGGCGAAAGGTTGAATATGGAACTCAAGGGTTAGTGACTTTCAGAAAACACTTGTGCTGGCAACAGCGAACTGACGATACACTCCCAAATGTACAGCTTCGGAAGCAGCACTGGTTTCTCTTCTCATCTACACAACCCCTTCCTTGCGTTAACGCATCCCTCCACAACCGAAGCTCATGGCGAGGTATGGGGATTTTCGCTTGTCTACACTGGCTCATTCGCCGTAGATGTCGAGAAGGGATCCCAGGGTCTCACACGCGCACTTCTGGGATTTAATCCCAGTCAGCTGTCTTGGCAGCTGGCCGCCGGTGAAACGCTCACCTCTCCGGAATGTGTTTCAGTCTACTCAAAGGATGGTATCGGCGGCATGTCTCGCTCGTTGCATCGCCTATACCGCAATCATCTGATCAAGAGCAAGTTTGCCACGTCGGACCGCCCCGTGCTGCTCAATAGCTGGGAGGGTCTCTATTTTGATTTCAACGAGAGCAGAATCTATCGCCTAGCGGAAGAGTCGGCCGCGTTAGGAGTGAAACTCTTCGTGATGGACGACGGTTGGTTCGGCGACAAGTACCCACGCACCTCGGACAACGCCGGTCTGGGCGACTGGGTGCCCAATCCGGACCGTTTCCCCGATGGCCTAGGTCCTCTGGTACAGGATGTCACAAAGCTGAAGGCGGCGAACTCATCGACCGACCTCCGCTTTGGTATCTGGGTTGAGCCAGAAATGGTCAATCCCAACTCGAGTCTATACCGTGAACATCCGGACTGGGTGCTCCATGCCGGTCAATACCCACGCACCTTGCAACGTAACCAGCTCGTACTGAACCTTGCTTTGCCCGAGGTGCAGGACTATATCATCGATTCTGTTACCAACATTCTGAACAGCTCAGCCATTTCCTACGTAAAGTGGGATTTTAACCGGGCAATGCACGAGTCATCCTCACCCAGCAGTGACCATGCTTACATTCTCGGCATGTACCGCGTATTCGAAACTCTGACCACGCGCTTCCCTGACGTCCTCTGGGAAGGTTGCGCCTCAGGCGGTGGACGCTTCGATCCCGGTGTGCTCGAGTACTTCCCCCAAATCTGGACTTCTGACAACACTGATGCCCTAGAACGCATTACGATCCAGTTTGGTACCTCGCTGGCATACCCACCCAGCGCAATGGGTGCACATCTCTCCGCAGTGCCGAATGCACAGACAGGACGCACCATTCCGGTAGGTTTTCGCGGTCACGTCGCCATGATGGGCGGATCATTTGGTCTCGAGCTTGACCCAGCTGAGTTGCACGAGGACGAGAAGGCTGAAGTCCCTGGACTCCTCGCTTTGGCTGAGAAGGTCAACCCGATCGTACTGACTGGTGATATGTGGCGTCTCAGCCTGCCTGAAGAGTCCAACTGGCCGGCGGCGCTGTTCATCTCGGAGGATGGCAATCATGCAGTCCTCTTCTATTTCCAGCTTGCCGCTAATGTCAATCATGCTACTCCTTGGATCAGGCTGCAAGGATTGGATCCCAAGGCCTTGTATAGTGTCGATGGAAGTGGATCATACTCTGGTTCGACCTTGATGAACATGGGCCTGCAGTATTATTTCAACTCGGATTATGGCAGCAAGGTTGTGTTCTTGGAGAAGCTGTAATGGGGAACGAATGATGTGACTAGAGACGATAATAATTCGTATGCCAAATAACGAAATGATGAATGATTACTTATTCTTCTTCAATACTCCATTTAAAGCATGGAACAATTCCTCGCTAAGTATATGAGGCGTAAGAGTTTGCAGAAAGATCTAGGTGCCCTCATTCACATTGTATCCAGAATCACTTCTACAGTATCCGTTCAAGACAAACAGACAAATAACGAAATAGAAATCCTGAAATAATACAAACATTTAACTCCCAACGCCAAGCATGGCTTGGTAGACATAGGTGAAGTGTCCAGGGATGTGCAAAAAAAAAAAAAAAAACGGCAACATAACCAACCGATCTGAAGAACAAGAAAAAGAAAATCATTCCTTCAAGCATCTCTGATCCCACAAAGCACGACATCGCGCACTTTCAAGAATATTCTCCGTCGAACCCTTGATATGCTCGAACTCAGCCTCGTCAGGACCAGCCTGCTCCCCATTTCCAATATCTACCTTACTCTTGACTCCGAATGCTGGGCTGGGAAAATACTGATGCACAACCTCGGGCAAAACCGATATACAGTTCAATTTTCCAGCTTTACAAGAGTGCATCATGCTCACGTCAAATGCTTCGTCCTGCCCTGCACCTAGCAGCTCCAGCACTTTCCGAGAGCCGGGCCGTGACAAACCATATGCGAAAGAACACACCGGATTGACCGACCTATACACTGCGCGCTGGTGATCCGGCATACGTTCGACGAACGACTTCGCCCAGCCAAAGTAGTATTTATGGGGGCATGCAGTGGGATCCTCGAATAAGATCGTCTCGTACATGTCTTCCCAGTATTCCCCGCAGTGACCGATCCAAAGGACGTCCCAGTCACGGCCATACGGTGCAGTACCAATCTCGGTTGTTTTTGTCAGATTGCGGACGCCCTCGGCTACCTTGATCATTTGCGAGCGAATGGATACGTCCCAGTCTGCGTCGTCTTCGAGGATTAGGACAGTGTCGAGGTCTGCTTGGATTGTGTATTTGATGATATCGAGATGCGCAAGCCAGGCAATGCTTGCACCGTGGGTAGGTCGCTCAATGCCATCTTGTCCTAGGGTTTCAAATGTTGTAACGAGGTCAGGGTGAATTGGTGGCTGTGGTGGAATATCAATGGAGAGGCCTGTCAGGTTTGCGGCAGCTAATAATCCCCGAGTTCGCCATGAAGGACCCGTGGAGAGAGCGAGGATCTTTTGAAACTATTTCGTCAAAGGTCAGCTGGGTAACGTTCCGGAGGACCAAATAGAATATAAAGCGCAAGGTGTGCGGATGAGCCGTACCCCCAAGGTAGCATTGTCTGCACTGTGATGGATCGGTGGAAGAGGCGGGGCTGGGGCCGTTGGAGTTGGAGTAACTATCCGAGTTGCTTGGGACAGAGAGCTCCTCGAGATATACAAAAGCAGCAAAAGAAGGCTAACGCCAATTCCGATAAAGAGAGTCTGGCGTGTCGCGACTAGCATGATTCACTTTGTTTCGCAACTTCAGGCTCAAGATGTTGTAGTAGCAGCCATGGTGTGTGAGGATTACAGAGAAAATCTGGGGAGAGAATTGGGGGATTTGAAAGGTAAGCAAAGCAAAGAGACATTTAGTGGCGGTTATTAAAACGCCAATCTTTCCTCTTCAGGAGTTTGGCGCCACCCCCAGGGTGGTATTTCCGCCCCAGGTCCCTAAGACCAGAGCCCTAGTTGCATGAACGGGATCCAATGGTGCATCTTCCTTCCCGCCAACAAGCCCCGTTTCTCTGCCCTGCGGAGTTCTTTGTCTATTAATACCTCGACTCGAAGGTCTCACAGGTCCTTGCCAACCCTATCGATGCCCCTTGAGGGCTCTTATGGGAAGAATTGTTGAACTAAAACATTATATCTCCAATCCTTTTCTATTGGATATGTTTCTAGGAATTTCCCTTTCACATACAGAAGGAGAGAGAGGCACCATTTCCTCCGATGACAGCGCCAAAGAGAGACTCTATATTAATGTCGGATTTTTAAGACAACTCAAACATCGCTAGAGGTCAAATTCCCTCAAAGAGTGAAAGCAATGCCCTACAGCCCTACAGAATGGATCGTCTTTAGGGTAGCACAAGCAAACCCTGACTTTTCTTTCCGAACCCAAGAATGAACACTTCCTCACTTGTGAAGTCTTTGTATCAACACCTGCACCCGTTCCACTGAATGTCTTTGAAGTTTGATGTCCTGTTCTTGCAAGACCCTCGAAGAACATGTTAAAGGTACCCCTAGTACTTGCACTGCTGCTCCATCCTTCGGTCCAAGTGGAGCTGGGTACCATCTATAATCCGCCACTAGCGGATGCTATTCATATGGATAGGCATAATCCGGTTTACGAACTTGAGCAAGTGGTTCAGCTACGAGAGTCCACCAGCCTGGAGGGTTTTTCGATTCTGCTACGGCAAAAGGACAATCCCTATTACGAATGGCTACAAAGTATGTCCTTACTCGCCATGCTTCTCAGGTTCTCGTTTCTTCCAGCCTGACAGAAAACAACAGCAAACCTATCCGAGCGAGTGAAATATAACTGGATAGTGTCAACCCAGCGAAACTTAGACGGTGGAAACGTTTTTTATCTTCAGATCCGAGAATGCTAATGACCCAATGGGCCCAAATCTCTTTTGCTAGCCATTTCTTCAATATCACTAAAAGAGCGAAAGATCCGACGACGACGCACTGACACCTACTAGCACTATACCGATGTGTACTAGCACGACACTGTTGCCTACTACCATGGCACTGACACCAACTAGCATGACAGGGGCTCCAACATCCGTGGGATATAGCACATCAAAATCTTCGTCTATCCCCGTCTCGTTACCCACCGTACCCTCCGATCCATCTGAAATGTCAACGCAGGTAAAGGTGGGACTCGGTGTTGGTGTCGGGCTTGGATGTGCAAAATTTGCTGGCCCTTCCGGCCGTAGTCTGGTTTTCCCATAGATGCGCAAGGGAGTTTCAGGCTAACAGGGCCTAAATCTATCTTTCTGGCAGTACTGCCGCTGGAGAGAAGCAATGCATGTTCAGACTGCAACAGGCCAGTCCGGTAGAAGCTCGCGGGCACCGATTTCAACATGAATTAGCGTCGTGATATGTCACCTACCACTGGAGAACTTTGCCCATGTTTACTTCGCATTAATGTATATTATAAGTTTTATTACCACTTGAATTGTGTTTCAAGTTTATTATTGGGAAACATCCGTGATACTTCTCAAACTTTCCATATTTAGCTTGTCGATGTTGAATTTCCCCACGTTTAGTTCCCAGGGTTTGGGTGCGCACGAGCCACGTCTTACATCAACTCTGTTGCCACTTCCCTCATTACTCATCATTGTATCTTCCTTCACAAACACCAAGAATCGATAAGTCGATCCTAAGGATGGCCTGGTATATACATATGCCAATTGTACCCCACCTAGCTAGTACAGCGTCTTTACAAGTTACTTATCTTGAAGCTCGCTGCGTTGCTTATAGACCCGTTATAGTAACCATATCTTGTCTCTCTTGAGAAAGCGCTATGAGCGACGGCCAAGGACGCAAGAGTGAGCTCCATGACTCCGCTTATCTGGCGGAATACCACAACCTGCGAGCGAGGGCATGTGGTACGTCCCTGAATGCGCAGGATGATGCAAAGATCTACACCTCTGCCTTCAAGGATCAGCTAGAGACTTACTCGCCTCTTGACCACCACGGTGAACACCTCGTCATCCTAGACGTCGGTACAGGCGCTGGGCGCGTACTTGTCAATCTCGCCGACCATGCCGTGCGAGAAAATATCCCTCTGACAAATGTCGAGTTCCTCGGGGTCGACAAGGAACCAGCGATGATCCATCGTGCAATGTCCGCGCAACAGCAGGCACGGAGCATGTCACAAGTCGGTCGCATTGATTGGCTCGTCGGAGAAGCCCTCCATCTCACCTCGTCAGAGCTGCTAGAGAACCACATCAACAAGGTCGATTTACTCCTCTTCGCAGGCGGCAGTGTCAGTCATCTTATCAGTCCCAATGAGCCCTTGGGGTTTTTCGCTCAGGCTGCTGCGCTGCTTCGACCGCGGTCAGGACGCTTCTATCTATCTGTGCGAAATGATCTGACATCAACGCAATTGTCCCCGCAGCCCACGAAAGGGAGTACAACGGGTGTAGATGTGCACGATCAATGTGATTTTCCGAGTAAGCTCTATGACGGTATTGTTTATAGGCAACTGCCGATTGAGAGTTCGGTCGTCGATGGGCCAATCAAGACTGATCGCTATCTGCTTCAGGTGGTCAAGCGGACTGATGCCGGCGGTGAGGATATTATAGAAGAGAATCGTATTGAAACTGTGCTGAGGGTGTTTAGAGAGCCGGAGCTCCTGGAATGGTTCAAAGAGGCCGGCCTAGAGTTCGTTGAAGCCCTCCATACTTCATATGAGACATACTATGTTTTGAAGCAGGCTGACTGAGTGTTTATATCTCTGGGTTTTCAAACGGGCTTATTGGTATGCATGGATGCGTGCACGCGTAGCTTTTTGTCTTCTCCCTTTTGGCTGTGGACATTTAAAGTCTTGTTATACTACCACACATGCCACTAGTTTACTCTAACCGTCAGTTGGATTCTACCCAAATATATTTATTGTATTGAGACTGGCCTGAATGACGATACCATGAGTAGCTTCATGATCTTGTCATATAAATTTACCCAAGAAGACCGACAACCCAACCTTGAACAGAGCAAACAATCAGACTGCTAGAACACGGCCTAAGGGAAGCATATAATGTTTCCCTAAGGGATAAAACAAGCTTATAGCAAGAACAAGCATATCAATAGGCTGTATCGAATGCACTGCAAGCAGCTGCCCAGCACTACTATAGCACAGGCTCAATTAGCATAATAGCAACAGCGAACTTCAACAAGTGGTCCCGTAACTCAGTCGGTTAGAGTGCTGAGCTAATAACTCAGAAGTCGAGAGTTCGAGCCTCTCCGGGACCATTTCTTTCCAGCATCATTGGTCTAGTGGTAGAATTCATCGTTGCCATCGATGAGGCCCGTGTTCGATTCACGGATGATGCAATCTATTTTTCTTTTTAAATCTTTGATTTCGTCCTATTCTCTCGTTTTCTTCGCCTAGCTGCATATTTCACCTTCTGCTTTCTGCTATGCAATTCTTGCCATCCGGTTAATGCCCCTATATCACCATGTAGGGAAAGCCAAGGCAATTGGGGGCAACTCTGCCTCACGCCCACTTTTTCCTTTCTTTCTATTTTATATCTTCGTTGCCTACTTTTCTACCCTACCTGACTTTTACGGTAGCAATTGTGCTTTGACCCTAATATGACAGATTCCCGCAATTTGTTCAGTGGTATATAAAACGGCATCCAAAGTCAACAACCGTGGTATCAAACTATCCTTTAAAGCATGCCCTCACTTCGCAGCCTCCGCCCGTCCACAAACCTACTCAACCTCCAACCGCATCTTAACCGAGCAGCGGATCTCACAATCCTCGGGCACAAAATTCAACGCCTGCTCCCCCGCCGAACCCCCAAAGGCCGGGGCCCTCCTCGCGCAAGCATACATCGCGGGCGCAGAGTGCCCCTGCACATCATCGATCTCAACGGGCCGCAAATTACTCATATTCAAGGCACCAGCATAATCCTTCGCCTTGGCCAGGGCATCCCACACGGCCAGTTTCCTGCTCTCCTGACCCAGCGCCTGCTTCGTCTCGTCCGTCAACTGCCAATCGATGTCCCGCACCGATACAAACGGATCCTTCGCAACGTCCGACACAAACTCGCCTAGTTTGCTGAAATCGCGGAATTTGACCTCGAAGTTCGTCCGCGCCGTGTAGACGCGCGCCCGGTGTTCTTGCTTCTCGTGGTCCCAGGGGATATAGCTGCCGGTGCTGATGGAGCTCATGCTCCAGAATGTGACGGGGGCGTCGACGGCGGGGTCGCCGGATTCTTGCTTAGGCGCGATCGCTTTGAGAAGGGACTGGAGGCGGTTGGAGGTGCGGGTTACATCTTGGGAGACGGTGGATTGGTCGTTTCCATCGCTGGCGACGTCGAGGGTGATGACGGCGCGCTCGGCCCCGCGCTGGAGGGTGGAGGTTCCGACGGTGTGGATTGTAAGGCCCATGGTGAACGTTCTGATATGATTGTGAGTAAAATGACAGGGTTGTAGACGTAGGACTTAACTTGACCTGAGGAGTTGTTACGGCATCGTCCAGTATTTATAACGTAGCGGCCGTGGCAAGGAGGGGGAAAAGCTGTTACCTAAATTCAAGCTCCGCTATAAGATTTTCGGGACCTGTGGAGAGGATCTGATTTGGCAAGCTACTGGTGGAGCTCGTGTGTCTTCAAACCTAGGAGATCTTCGATCTTGGCACTCTTTTCGTGTTACATCGCCCCCGATTGAATTTGTCAATATCGGCATTCGATAAAGTGGATGGGGTATAGAATGGCCCATCCACTAGCATGTTTGGGCCTCTAGCGCAATTTGCCAAAGCCCATCACAGTCAACCATGACGTTATCGGATGGCTGTGTACAAGGCTGAGAAGTCCATCGAGCCCTATGAGTGTTCCTAGGTTCGAGTAACTAGGTGAAGATCTTGCCTAGCTCCCCCAGTTGTAGTGAGTATGAGACCCTAACTGTGCCAAGCAGGAGCGAGGTACCCGCAGGTAGGACTGCATCAGCCCCAAGACAACAAAGATGGTTGGTATCCACCCGTGTGGCAAGCTCGGCTGGTATAGGATTAGGCGCCACAATAAACCGGGCTGTGTTCAGCGTCCTTGATCCTCGGCGAAAGAGTCGTCCAGCAGAGTGAAAGCATGCTGAAATGTGCTCGCGATGGGAATTAGCGAAATGGGCGCACACATTGAGATTTGCCACTTTTATCGCATAAAACGTATCCCGCCTGGTTCTGCATTGCACTCGGACGCACTCCTCGACGGTTATTGGATGTGATTCGCAAACAATTGTTTGCGGAGAGGTTGCTTCCTGAAGGCAATACGTAGTCGCATCAATTATGCATCCCGATCAGCAGGGCTGGCTGCATACGATACTCCCTGCGGCTGAACGGACCTCTGTGGATTTGGGTTGAGGATCTGTGACCGCGATGAGTATGAATTCTCCGTGAGAAATTCACATGGAATCTTGCACTATGAATGTCTTTGAATGTCGAATAGTGTCCATTTCACCTGCTGTTGCGAAGCTTGATAGCTTGATCCGTACACTAGATAGGCTCGAGTAGACATCCTCTGAGGTGTCGAGGTTGAGTTACTGCCAACAATATCGCCCACGTACTGTATGTTATCACATTCTTAACGAAGGTTGACATTAACTTTAGCAAGCCCATAGTGGCTGCCCTCGCCCATTATCTCACCCAATGTTGTCCGATGGAAAATCCGCGATATATGCGCTGGTAACATGTCAAAAGCCACTTGGTCGGAGTATAGACGTGATGCCTTAGGAGGTTAGAGATCAATTTCCTGCAGACTCTCACCGCTTGATCCGATCTGGAGAGGTTGGGCGAAGTTTTAGGGGAGGCTGGTGGAGAATCCCTCGATTTATACGGTTCATCGGATCTATCACAAGCCTGTAACAGTCTTAGTCAATTATTGAACACCTTCGAGGCGATAACAACCCCTAATCTCACCAAAGAAATTTCAAGCTCACGATCTCTGGAGGAGGCTGCAGTCCAACTAATTGGTTAGTTATACATAAATTCGCGAGGAAGTGTCTCTATTTCTTTGCTATTCAGGTCCGGTCTAGATCTGGTTGTTAGGTGACACATTTCTGCAAATCTTTGCTCCTGTGCAGATTCGGAGCCCGGAGATCTGCGGTTACACGTCTCATGTTTGCAAGGGGCTTGATGAGCTAATAATACGATAAATCATGGACATCACCTATGCCTCTGTTGTTTACCAAGCCTTTAGAACAGATTCTTGGTCTCGACCATAGGCTTGGATGGGTGCAGGTCCGCGGTTAGTTTCCAAGAGACTCATGGTCTTACCCACATGGTGCTGTTGTGATAAAGGGAGATGGCTATGTTAGGCGGGCAAGCTCGACAATATCTATTGAGTGCTACATAGATATGTTCATGGAACTTGGAAGGTTGAATCGTTTTTCGGTCTTCTGACAAAGTCGGAGTTCGCGATTGACCGCACCGAAGCGTACCGTATATCTGTGCTGATTATTGAAGCCTCTAGTGGCATCCCTCGGCATCTTTCGATGTAAACTGCTACAATGCTGAATAGCCTAAGCAAGAGGGACTATTTCTAATAGATATGCGGGCACATTCCGAGTTGTCCTTCAGCATGTCTTAAGGCGGAAGGATGTTGAGACCTGCAATGCTCCAACTAAGGAGTGAATAAGGGCGATCATTAGCGCACAGCTCAACCTGAATCCCGTCTCGGTGGCCCTCAATTGCAGGACCATCTGGTTTGCCGTTTTGCAGATTCCATTTGGAGCCTGTGACAACTCGGAAACACAAAAGTACGTACGGCGATGGCAGTTCGCCAACAATCTCAACGATCGATGACGTCTTAGAGTGCCTTTCTAATATTTAGCGCAATCTGTTCGGCATCTACCATTTGCCACAGGATAATCGCCTTCCATTATGCTTTGGTTGATGATAGCCCCTCGTGAACCGTTGGGAAGCTATAGGAGAATGATATGTAAGGTTGATGACAGCGTCTGCATGCTATGCCCCAGACATGTCAGTTGTGCGACTCACAACTCTTACCATTTGCGGCATGCGTGCCTCCCGGGCACCATCATCAGGATTTAACTATCGTAATGTCAATGTCGCTACTACAGTGTGCGATGAAAGTGGGCCGCGAGTAGAATCTCAATGGTGAACCGGCTGTGCGGACGAGACGTCTTCGGCATGGCCTGCCCTTCGGTCCAAATGAATTCGCGTATGGCAGCAATGCAGGCGCAGAAAATATTTTTGATTTCTAAGCTGGTTGAAGATAGCATCATCGTTTCGGTGCCCCTCGTATCCCCCAAGTGTCTAGGATTGGCTTATTGCTCCACATTATATTCGGGTGTTCAGTGAGCGACTGTCGATCTTCATATGAAGTCCGCGCTAACTGAAGGAAAGGTTATTTCATCGGTCCAAGCAAACTAAAGAAAAAAAAAGTCTCAGACAGAAAGCAAATTTGAAATAAAGAAAGAAACGGGGCGATACTGTTAATTAGCCTAGACTCTTTGCAGGGATCTCCCTCCTGGTTTACAGGATTCGCTTCGTTGGCCTAACCACACCGGCTTTGATTCCAATTGGATTGCTTTGTAAAATGGAGTACAGCTGATATATCCCATCGAGCATGAACTGTTAAGCTTGAAACCTGGCATATAAGCCGTTGTTATTGCCTTCCCGCCCCAGCATCCTCCTTCCTTCTTGGTGTAGCGAAAGTGGGTATCTCATATAGTTGAACGCAAGCTATGCCTCGAATAATTTGGACCGTACTTGGAACGGTGTCATCCATACACACTCGACTCCATCTATAGTCAGTCCGCCAACTGGAACGCACAAGGAGAAAAAGGAAGATTTTATTTGGCAAATTCATAGAGAATAGAGCTTTACTCTGGGAGATCTAGCCCTAACCATCACTCTATAACACCGATGATACCATTGGAAAGAAATGGGACTTGCATGCGCACTGATTCTTAAGTCTCACACGTGAAGCCTGTAAGACCTAGTGCTGGATCT
The DNA here is from genome assembly GCF_009176365.1 of Aspergillus alliaceus. Lineage (NCBI taxonomy): Eukaryota > Fungi > Ascomycota > Eurotiomycetes > Eurotiales > Aspergillaceae > Aspergillus > Aspergillus alliaceus. Next base: position 144,542 of record NW_022474694.1, read on the forward strand.
ACAACGAGGACAGCTAGCCACTAACTTCACCATCTACCGAACTTCTGTACGAACGCTTTGACATATTTTTAAGTTACGCCATTTATGGAGACGGACGTCGTGCGACGGGGACATTCTGGCCGTTTTGGCCAGTGCTTCGAGTTCTCCTCACTTATAGATAACCTGTTATAAGTTAATTTCTAGGAACCCGTGAGCTGGAAAAAAAAAGAAAAGGAACAAACAAACAGGCTTGATTAATTTGGCCGGTATAATGCATGTTTACATCAAATATTGAATAAGATGCACGTATCCTGCACAGACAACCAGACAATTCCGCGTCTAAACTCAACGACAGGCCTCATACGGCGTATTCCGAGAGATTGTCGCTTCTGCTTACTGATTTGGCAGTTACTGTCGCCCATCAGGAACATCCGGTGGATTATTCCCACGGATGTGATAGGTGGCCGACTACTCCGTGTTCTCACTACTGCGGTGGGTCTAATAGTTGCATACTCGGCACTACGGATCGTACCAATCGTCTGGTTCTGCAGGATGTGGGTCTCCTTCAATTTCCAAGGAAGACTCAGACGAGACTTTGACGATATGGCAACACCCCCGAAACTAGACACAATTCGGCGAAGGTCAATGCTAATCCATAACCGAAAACGTATCATCCGTTCACTTTCCCACTCGACGACGATGTGCATGTTCGCATAGCCATGACCCACTATAGGGGCCTGTCATATTTGAGATAATGGCTTTCTTTTTTCCTGCAGAAATCGTGGTGCCAGACTGCCGGGTCTATGGGTATCGAACTTGCGGAGCAAAAATCCCTAGGCATTTGGCTCTGAACAATATTCTACCCCTGCACCATGGGATTCACCCAGGACTTTGTGACGGTTATTGGACCACCATTTCAGTCTCCAGTGGCTCTTTTCACAGCGACCGTGGTGGCTGTTCTCCTGTACGGTCTGGTGTTAGGTATATATCGCATCACATTGCATCCGTTGGCAAACTTTCCGGGTCCTAAGCTTGCTGCTTTTACTCAATGGTACGAAACGTACTATGAATTCTTCAAATCTCCAGGTGGACAGTACCTGTGGCATTACCGCAAATTGCATGAGAAGTATGGTAAGCATATGTATTTTGTTTTTTCCTTAATCCTTGATGTTGAGGTTGGGCAATTGGGAAAGAACCTGAGTTAATTATGAAATCCAAGGCCCCATTATCCGTTTAAGCCCTTATGAAATCCATATTCAGGATTCTTCCTTCTTCGAGGAGATGTACTCGCAATCACTACCATGGGATAAACCGAAAGCTCTCGAGCACCGTTTCAACAATCCTAATGGCTTATTCCCAACACACAAACACGAGGTCCACCGTCATCGCCGGGCAGCTCTCAACCCATATTTCTCAAAACGCGCAATCAATAACGCCGTACCGATGATGCAGGAGCAGATCACTAAGCTCTGCAGCCGCTTGCGACGGGAGTATCAAGGGACCGGGAAGATCTTTCGTCTTGACTGGATGATGGGATGCATCGCATCGGATATCATTGTCCGGTTTTGTCTCGATCGTGGATATGATTTTCTCGAGGCACCAGACTTCAAATCTCCCTTCATCCAAGCGTTATTCGATCTACTGGATGGAGTTCATTTGATTACACAGTTCCCTTGGGTTGCCACTATTTTTAATTCTCTGCCACAGGGTGTGGTGGAGGCATTGCAGCCGGGCTTGAAGTCTGTGCATAATTATAATCAGGTATTCTATGAATGAGTTCATGATCCATTTCACTCTGTTAGAGTGATGCGGATGGTAAAAATAGCGTTTCAGTGTCTCTAACATACAAGCAGGAAATGGCCGATCAAGTTTCCGATATTCTTGCGAACAAAGAAAAACGGAAAGGCTCAGAGCAGACAAACGTCTTCAATGCATTGCTAGACTCTGATCTGCCTCCAGAAGAGCTCACTTTGACCCGTCTACAACAGGAGGCTATCACTGTTATCGGAGCAGGCTTCGATACGACAAGATATGCCCTGTCCGTGGCGAGCTTTCACATCATCAACACGCCCAACATCTACAAACGTTTACGCGAGGAGCTACAAGCTACGATACCCGATCCCAACAATATGCCATCGTTAACCGACCTGGAAAAGCTTCCTTATCTAACCGCTTGTATCCAAGAATGTGCGTAGCCCGCTCTCCTTGTGCCAAAGCAAACGAAACCTAGGCTTACAACCCATCAGGTGTCCGCATGTCCTACGGTACAAGCCAGCGCGCCTTCCGAATTTCGGACCACATATCTCTCGCTTACAAGAACTACGTGATACCCCCGGGAACAGTAGTTAGTATGGATAACTACTCCGTCGCCCACGACGAAGAGATATTCCCCGACTCGTATACGTACAAACCCGAGCGTTGGCTTGGGGACCCTCTCGCTCCTGATGGAAGAAAGTTGACGCGATACCTTGTTTCCTTTGGTAAAGGCACCCGGTCGTGTCTCGGTATCAATTTAGCCTACGCGGAGATGTATTTGACCATCGCGAACGTTTTCCGTAACTTCGACTTTGAGCTGTTTGAGACAGATCGTTCTTCTGTGGATTGCTATCGCGATATGTTTTTGCCGCATGTTAAGCCTGGATCGCAGGGCGTTCGCGTTCGGATTAGCTAGTTTAATGTCTTGAGATATAATTGGTATACGTCCTTATTCAATATGGCATGATTCTACAGCCCGCCCCGTAGCCGGCACAGAGACAGCCGTAGGTCATAGATATTCTGAGAAGTTTAGATCTGTCAGTTGGTTTTGGTTTCCGTCTCTTCAGTGCTACCTCCCTACTGGCTTGGCTAAAGGTACTTGCTGATGTAGTTGCCCAAGGGCCCACCTGTGTGCTGGCTCTATGCAACAAGGCTGTAGCCATTGGATGAGAAAAAAGGTAAGCAGATTTTAGATGACCATAGCCGGAAAAAAAAATGAAACGGATAGAAAGGAAAACCAATAAATGAACTACCTATGGGCTATTGGAAAAGTAGACGTTGTGAGCCTTTGAGCCACCCGATGGAGGCTTTCGTGTCCTCGTGTTCCTTACCAAGAACCCCCTTTCGCGCTTCCACTACCTTTAGGAATGCTATCTCCGCTGCTTTATATTTTCCTTTTTAAATAGCGAACGGCCAAGCTCGTAGATTGCCTGTATAGTGTCCTCGCACACAGTTCCAAGAATATTCTCCTTTCCTTCCACCACTTCTTGGAATAGTGGCTCCGCCATCTTGTATTTTTCCAACTGATACAGTGTGCGGGCGAGCCAGAAAATTGACTCAAGTGTATGCAGGTGTCCCCTCCCATACACTCTTTCTTGTGTATCTAACAGCATTTGGAAGTGTTGCCTTGCTGCATTATACCTCTTCTGTCCATACAGTGAGCAGCCAAGTAGCTGAATGGACATAAGTGTGTCTGGATGTTCTTCCCCGAGCAATCTGCCACGTCTTTCCAATGCGCGCTGAAGTATTGGCTCTGCCACTTGGTGTTTCTTTTGTTTAACCAGCGAACAGCCAAGCCAGTGGAAAGATTCGAGAGTGTCAATATTCTCTTTCCCAAAATGCCTTCTTTCGTCTTTCTGCTGTCTGCCGCAATGGTTTCTCAACAGAAGCAAAACACCTTCTGTTCATAGTGAGAGTGGCCAACCCCATGATAGAAACTAGACATGGCTACAAGGGTGTCTTCAGTAGGTTTTTTGGCGCTCGAGGCTCTGGAAGTTGTACGGAATCCTCCCCCCCACACTTTCCATTGTCAGACAACAAAGTGTCGCAGCCCTGTCCTGTCGCATATTGTCGTCTATGGGAAAAGGCGATGTGTAGACTGCTGGAATACGCTCTAAGAGAAGCATTAGTAATAGGTTATTAGTAGTAGATAGATAACCCTAGAAAGCTCGAACGCCATTTATCAACCTGGTGCAGCGTAGCGGTGCACCGTCTGCACTTGTAAACGGGTACGTACCTGTTACGTTGGCGCAGTCGTTGACCGGATTGCAATGCTTAGTGTGTGTCACTGAAGTCTCCGATAGTAGGTCTTTGCGTATAAAGCTGCTGTCATAGCTGCATACCCCTGCCATTTCTTATTCTTGTGGGTCGGAATAATCGCAGATCCCCCAAATAACCAGACACAGAAAGAGGTTCATCAGCCCTGCAGCCGCCATTTCAAAGCACAGGATCTGCAAATATTCAGCTAACCAGTCCCGCGTCGCGCCATGTTTTATCACTTGGTTGGCAAATGCAATAAGCCCATAGTGAACCTGTGGGTCTCAAGACCAATTGCTTCTTGTCGCAATGAGAACAGTCGGCAGTAGACATTTCATGGTCGTACGACGATATGAAAAGCTAATCGTGTCCAGCCCGGGGTGACCAAACGTAACAGTCGCCCCAGGATATCGTGAAAAAGTATCTAAAAATGTTGGAAGTATTGTTAAACCCGGTGATATAATTCGACAGGAGGAGCTTGGGATGGACGTTGTCCAGCATGAACTTGGCCGCTATCATCTCGAGTGGCAATGCGCCGATCCACTGCGCTCATATTGATAGTTGTATTGTGCAGTAGAATCAGTTATATCACCGGCCCCGCGAGTGTCACTCGAGACTTTTTTCATGAATGCACCACAAAGACGAAGGCAGAAATTTCTAGGAATGCGATAGGAGCAGCCGGGGGAATGCTATTTCATTACACTGCCAGCGAAGCTGTGCAGAGGCGATAAGAATCAGTTAGAATCACTTAACAGGTTAACAAATTGAGGGGTAGGGGCGGATTGGGTGCCATAAAGCTGAAAAGAATATTCCTTAATTGTCTAGGGTTTTTTTTTTTTTTTTTTTTTTTGGCTAATAGACTAGGCTTTTGCTAAGCTGCTATATTTTCTCTAATATTGCGAGCTACTCCACCGAAATTATGAGACCCTGTTCGGCTTTTCGTTACATATAATTTTCAGTGTATTATAACTTGTGTTTAGAAAACGCTATATATATTGAGGTGCTAGGCGAGACTCTTCAGCCAATATTTGGTTCCTAGTCGAGGGGGAAAAGAGAAACCCTCAAAAAGCAGTCTGTTATTGTAGGAACAGATGGGCTTTGCTTTCTATTGCTGTCTAGCTTATTTTCTGGTTACAAGCATTACTATAAGTACGTTGAAGAAAGAATGAATGCTAGGCGAAGCAGTGATTGAAGCGTGGATTAAATAGAACATAGACAAAATCATCAACGACGCGCTTCCCCACAACGCCAAATTCCAAGGTGTGGAAGGGTAATCGCGAGGCCAGGATGCTAAAATGGATCCCCGATCCTTCGTGTAAAGCTATCTGCTGGGCGGAAGCGAATCACTACTATAGTCTATTGGATTATCACCTACGCTTATGAGGCGTGCCTTTACTCTTCCGTCGAACTCATCACTACTTTTATGTACAAGGAACCTGGGGCTAGCCCAGGTGCAGCAGTCTGGACTACTCTTTTTGACTGTCACGATGCTTGCAAGTGGAACAACATCTGACTGTTCTCCGCTTTCTGTAAGGGCCTTCTAGCATTAGCGAGACTGCAAGCTGCGTAAGCAATCAGGCTACATTTTCAATGTCCTCTGTTCTCGACTGAGCACTGAGGGAACCGAGAGTGGAAGTGCTTCGTACTAATTGACAATGTCCTTTTTGACTTCTCAAATGTATGTCTGGCAAGCTGGAAGTCAATATAAAGAGTCGTTTATTGGGCTATGTTTGCGATGCAGAATAGTCATAGGCAACAAGAAAACCGACACAATGTACTTGTCAAGCATACGCTTACACAGTTACGTAAATATTGACCCATCCCTTGCTTGAGATTGTAGTACTGCATGTCTTACCACATGTATGATGACTCCGACCGCTGTACGAAGAGTAACCATAAGGGGTGATTGTAGAGCTGAGAAAAAGAAGCAAGTAGATACACCTCTTTCGGTTAACCGGCTAACGTGCCCATGACTGTGATATTGGGGAGGGGAGCACGCAGGTCATGAAAAGCTATAAATACGAGCAGTTAACCCTCGTCCAAAGGTGATATTTCTACATCATCAAACATATCATCTTCTACAGCCACATTCTCGCTATACAAGCACGCCCAACACGTACAGCCATGCGCTTCACAACAGTTCTTTTGGTCGGCCTGGCCTCCATGGTTGCTGCGCACCCTTCTGCGAGCCCCGAGGAAGGCGCTGCTGCCAACAACTGTGGCTATCCTAACGGCAACTGTTATGATAACAACTGCCATGGCGAGCTTAGCGGTGATCGTATTACCTGCACCTCTGTATGTCTATTTCAAGGTTCACCTTGCGGTTGAAAACAATGTGATATCGAACTGATGCGTTACATAGGGCTCTTATTTAGGTTGTCAGTGTGGATATGGATGTGGCAGCAATGTCGGATCATGCAATGAAAACGGCTGCGATGGTCGCAACGGTCGCTGCACTAACAACTATCTTGGCTGCTCTTGCCGTTGAGAAGGTCTATATGGAGGAGAGACAAAAGAGTCAGGATATCATAAGCTTCTTTAGTTTCACGCAATCATGGCGCACAAGTCATTAGTCGAGGAATTGATTACTCGGTGTCTGCGCTACCAGCTTATCGATCATGTTTCGCTCTTTTTTGCCTTACCCATGAAATAATTCGTGTACCTAGTTCTCTCGCGGACAGCTATCCAGTTCTTGGCCAAGTCTATTCTAAGCCCTACTAGCCTAGACGCCCTACTATTACTCTTTCCGATAAATGGAAACGCGAAACGCGTTCCGGACTTTTATCCCACTTATGCCACGCAAATCAGGTTTCCAAATTTCTCGGGCTTCGTCCCAAGCCAATATGATAGGAAGCATAGACAAAGAGTATGCTACATCCTGCTAACATGAAGTATTCTTGTAGTTCATAGAGTGCCGGTGTCAAGTGGTTTGACGTGGGCGTCTTTCGAGGTCCACGCCGGAATTCTAAGTAACTTTTCGTCCGTATTCGATGTGTTCAGGACCCTAAGCAGCGATGGGATGAGGACAATGTCCATTTGCCGCAGCAAGATCCGGATACGCTCTCGGAGTTAATTGCTGTATGTATTGGGGCAGGGTCTTCGTAGATCAAGATCCCCGGGTACTTACTTTATTCAAACCGTGGGTTCTGGCCGAGGGTCTTGAGATGCATAGTCTGCGAAATCATGCAATGATGCTCTGCAAAAAGCAGATGCAGCGCGGCGCAATAGGAACTGATGCCGTAGCCTATGCCTACAAGAACACGATGCCTGGATCTCCTCTACGTCAGATGGCAGTGGACTCATGGGTGACCAGAGTAGTGAAGGCGAGGGTTTTAACGCATAAACGCCTATTCCTGTGTGGGTTCTAGGGTGATTTGTGTTTGGCTTTCATCGAAAATAGCGATGGCAGGGATACGGAGGTCTCTGATCTTCAGATCTTCGGATCCCGCTACTTTATACCCTCTGGGGCGCTTGATCAAAACAGCACTGTTATTCCATTGGTTCCACCAAGGCAACACGACAATTCGAGAGTCGCTACACCAGCTCAACTGACTTGGACAGAAGACGAAAATTTAGTATAAGTTTATAAGCGCCCCTTTGCGACTGCCCTCCTGCAACCCTTCATTATCTTCCAACGACCGTGGAGGAGTTGGAATAAAGGCGAGATGGCTCAATTAATTCTGGTACTCTCGACGGTTTCATCGATCGCGATGATGCCAGTTTCAGGTCCCCGTCAGTGAACGAGTGTTGACGCTGAATGATCGTGATAACTACCGTTTTTAGGTCGTTATAATTGAAGCGATCGTTACCTGCGAGCAGTGGTGCTTATTGGACTGGAATTTCGATTCAGAGCTGTATAGAGTGTGTTGTGCAAGGACATTAGGGTTGTTTCAACCTATGGAGAGAGTACCGAACATGCCACATGGGCACAAGTGGGCCTCAAGAGGTACCAAAACTCAAATTTCTCTCCAGACCAAGTGGCAATCCATAGGTTTGATTGGACCAACTGTTACCTAATCTTTTAGCCAACCCTGGTTTGCCATCTGGTTATTAGCGCTTTATCAGCGCCAATAGCGATGTAGGGCTTCGGGGGAAAATGTCGCTAAGCAGGCCTAGAATCCCAATTATATCTCTAGGGCCTCATGCTTCTAACCCAAAAGAAGGCTAGATAGGATTCTGAGTTTTTATTGCCCCTGGCTCTCCTTCAGAGTGGCATTGATTATCTATTTAATCTGTCTCCTCACCTCATATTCCCCCTTTCGTTGATATTCTAGTCGCTTGAAGATCTACGATATACCACTCACTTCATTATGACTATGAAATTGTTAATGGGCCTGGCTATGGCCGGCCTCATCTCAGCGAACTCCAGCGTCACCTCTATGTTTCTCCTCGGATTAGACCCATCATCCCTCGAGGCTTCTATTGTTGGTAATGTCAGTGCCCCACCGATTGACGATCGGACGATCACTTGGCCGCGCGGCTATCAATTCATAGTATCGACTAACATGCAGATAGGACGCTACCGCGACAACCTATAGCATCACCTGTGCCCCGAGCCCGACCACGACTGCGAGCAACGATGAGGATGAGTATGACTGTGGTTTGGGACCCGGTCTCACGCTCACCGACATGTCCCCAACAACCATTTGGGAGTTGAACGAAAAGCCAAACTTGTGCGTTCTCTTTCCTCCCCCTCCCCAATAACTTGAATCTACTTCAGACCCTTGCTAACATGTCTCTCCCGACAGCTCCTATACCGTTAATTGCTCCTTGGCCGGAACAACCTCTGCCGTCTGCACAGCAATCGCAGCCGGGCCTGATGCCAACTTTCCCGGTACCACAATTGGAACTGTTCAGCAAAGCGAAATGGTCTACGTGCCAGTGACCATCACCGCCGGGTCGACTACTAGTGCCGCTGCGTCTGCTTCGGCTACCACCACGTCCGAGTCGGGCAGTAAGGGTGCTGCTTCAACAACTCACACCTCGAAGTCATCTGCTTCCTCTTCGGGCTCCAGCTCCAGCTCCTCCGCTGTCAGCACTGGTGGTATGCCTCAGATTACGGGTGATGGTGGTATGCTGTTCGGAGGTGCTGTCATAGCATTGGCTGCTGCTGTTTTGTAAAGACAGAAAGTAATCTTCTATTCGATCCTCGGATCTAACGGTTAGCCTCATCGTTCAAGCCTCCTACTATGTCCGGGGGTTATGTGCTTTGGCACATTAATGTCTCGGAGGCCTGCCATGGATTGTTATATGATTGTTATATAGGCTTTTCATTCGGTGTACTTACTTCGCCTGTATTATATAGCTGCTTTGTGTATGTATTTATGGCTAATGTTTAACCCAACCTGTACTCTAGGACTTATATAGATGATGATATACAGAATTTACCGATCCCAACCAGCCTAGTATGCCGCACCAATGGACACTTTGCCAATAGAAGGGACTGAAAAGGAGAGTTAAGGGAGTTGTCAATTTACTATTCAGCTGTTATCTATGTCCGTCTATCGGGATTTCTCATTTGGAGGCATTTATGAATATTGCTATTACTATCTTGCTTGGTATCAGATTCTATAAATAACGTGTCTGTCTTTCATTCAATCAGTATGAAGTATCCACATGGACTCCTGCTCCAATCCGCTGATACTACAAACGTGGTTGATTGGAGAAATAATATGGCGACTTTGAGCTCAAATACTACTCCAGCGGCAGAGTTATAAATACAGTAATGGTTATTTTGCCCAAGGACCCGTTTTCTACAGGCGGAGAATATTTCGGAATAAAGTAAATCTAATTATAAATTGCGTAAAATATATTAGAAGAATCTATCGTTCGTTGAATATTAGAGTCAAGGTAATTACTACAGGTCGACATCGCTGCCCCATAGCATTGCCGCAAAAAAGGGATATCTAACAACCAACCTTTATTTTTCACGACAAAACGCAAGACCCGGCCCTCACTTATAGCGAAAAATGCCCCGAATAACATATTAAAGGGTCGGAATTTCCCCGAGAAACACCTGCAGCTATGACACCATCAGCAACTGCCGGGAAGACGCAATCGTGGGGTCGATGTCGTGATCGCACCAAAACAACCATCCATCCACTCGACATCAAGCACACTGCAAGGAAAACAGCTCTTAATGTCAAATTATATCTTTCTTGTCTGAAACCTACGCCCATTGCGAGTTTCCCCAACATGGTTATGATCGGGCTATGTCTGTGGGGTTTTGGCCCGCATGGTTGACTTACGCGATTCGTGCCGTCTCGCAAGATGGATTATAAAAGCCGGCTCTTTCGCTAGAGGAAATGGTGGTAAAAGTGCGCGAGCTGGACTTGCTTTTGTAGTAGCTTTGAGAGGTTTTGCAGAATGGGTTCGACAAAGGATCTCGAGACAAATGTCTCGTCGCCTTCTATCTCGTCTACAGGGTCGTCAGAGCTAGATGATAATTATGAAGTTTATCAGCAAACCCGTGGATTGGAATACACGCCTGAGGAGGCGAAGAATGTTCTGCGAAAGATTGATGCAAGGTTAATGCCGCTTTTATTTCTTATATACTTATTGCAGGTAAGAGGGACGCAACGGTTAACCATGATTGAAGGCTCACACTGTTTAGTACCTTGATAAAAACAGTCTAAACTTCTCGTCGGTCTACGGGTTGAAAGAAGGCACACATCTGAAAGGGCAGGACTACTCATGGCTGGGTAGGCTTTTACTTCTGCACTAAATCGAGTATAGCTAATCGGAACAAGGGTCCATCTTCTATTTTGGGTATCTGGTCGCACAGTGGCCGGCGGGATTGGCTCTTCAGAAACTCCCAATTGGGAAGTTTTTGAGTACCACGACTATTGGTAGGTCGTTTGTGGATGAATAGCTGAAGCAAAGCTAACGGGGTATAGTCTGGGGAGGTCTATTGATGACAACCCCGGCCTGCTACAACTTCGCCGGGATCGCAATCAACCGCTTCCTTCTCGGAATCTCCGAAGCCGTCATTAACCCCGGATTCGTCCTCATGATGAGCATCTGGTATACCTCAAGCGAGCAGCCTCTGCGCCTGGAGACTTACTACTGCACGAACGGCATTGCCACCATGTTCGGAGGGTGAGCACCACTTCATAAACTGGGCCTAACAAATAGTAGACAACTGACGGAAAACAGCCTCCTCGGCTACGCCATCGGACACATCACAACCGGCCTCCCCAGATGGATGTATGTCTTCCTCATCTTCGGCGCGGTGTCAATTGTCATCGGCATTGCATCCTTTCTTTTTCTCCCGGATCTCCCATCAACAGCCAAATTCCTCACCGACCGCGAAAGAGCAATTGCCGTCGACCGTGTGGCAGTCAACCGACAAGGTGTAAAAAACCACCATTTCAAATGGTACCAGGTCTGGCAGGCAGCCAGAGACCCCAAAACATGGCTACTGTTTGTCATGGCTATTGGGGCCCAAATTCCCAACTCTGCCTTGACTAGTGTATGTCTACTTCGATATCCTCATTTCCGCCCGAGACCCATATTAACGAAAGAGGCAGTTCACCTCCATCATCGTCAAATCCTTTGGTTTCGACACCCTCGGAACCCAATATCTCCAAATCCCCGGCGGAGCCGTCCAATTCCTCACCCTTCTCTTCGGAGGTGTAGTTGCGACGAGATTCAGCGACAAGTTCCATTCGAGATTCGCGTGTATGATATTCGCCAACTTGGTTTGCATCATCGGCTCGGGGCTGCTCGTCGGCCTGCCGGACTCGAATAAGTGGGGTCGTCTTGTTGCGCTCTGGCTGTGTTATTTCCAAGGACTGGGATTCAGTATGAGTCTTACCGTCGTGAGTTCAAATATTGCCGGATACACAAAGAAACAAGTGACGGGTGCCCTACTTTTTACGGGGTACTGTGTGGGAAACATCATTGGGCCGCAGACGTTTAAGAGCAGTGAGGCACCGGGGTATCATAGTGCCTATATTGCGTGAGTTCATGACCAGAGAGATCTACTCTGGGTATCAATGCTAACTGTTTTTCAGGATGTTGGTTGGGTACGCGGTTAAGCTGACATCGATTACCGCTCTCTACCTTTATATGTATTTGGAGAATAAGAGAAGGGATCGGGAAGAATCTAACTTTGAGGGCGATGAGAGTAATGGTGTCGAAAAGGGCATGCTGGTAAGTTTTCCTTCGCATCGGTGCGTGTCGAATATACAGAAGAAGCTGACCGTGAGCAGGATCAAACGGAGATCGACAACAAGACGTTTCGCTATGTTTTATAGAGGCATTATTTTTGGCAAAAATCATAACATCGTCTCAGTGGCGCAATTGGTTAGCGCGTTCGACTGTTAATCGAGAGGTTGAAAGTTCAAGCCTTTCCTGGGACGACGATTCTTTTTTATGCCCCTCGCATATATAGTTTCTATAGAAAGACACGTTGGGTGCGTATGGGAATAACTGTTTGCTACTACTACTACTACTACTACTACTACTACTACTACTACTACTACTAATTATATCCTAGAAATTAAACCTAAAAACGCGGGGAGGTATCAATCCAATTCAACAACAAGCCTCACTAAGCACTAGAAACAATAAGCACTAACAAGAATTACGCAGACAAGAACCTACTTAGCATCGCGGCCCCTAACTTGCAACTAGCCCCTCCACTCTACCATCCTACATTAAAAAGAAACAATGTGCCCCCCCCCTAAACATTAGACCCTAGACATAACATCACCGGGGTGCCATAAGCCTCCCATATCCCAATCCAAACCATTACGATGACCCCCCAAACAAATATAATCCCCACCCCGGGCGCCCCCCCAAACGTCCAAGCAGACGCCCTAAAAAGTCTTCCAAACCCTCGAAAAAGGCGGCATAGCCATCGTCCCCGCAGAAGTAGGCTACGGCATAATCGCCTCCTCCAGCGACGCAGTCACCCGAGCCTTTGAAGCCAAGAAACGTCGCCCAGGACACACGCAGGGCATAATCGGCAACTACGACCTCCATAAAGCACTACATGATCTGCCCGAGGATAGATTCAATATGACGAAAGCCCTAGTGCACGATTTAGATATGTCGCTTGGGATCATTGCGCCTTATAAGCCTGATCATCCACTTTTGCAGAGACTGTCTCCTGAGACGTTGAGTAAGACGACGAAAGACGGGAAGATGGCTATTTATGTTGGTGGCGGGTCGCTTCTTTTGGAGATTGTAAGGTTGCATTATGAGGTTGGCAAGGTTGTTGTGGGGTCTAGTGCCAATGTTACTGGTGCTGGTCAGAAGTTTCGGGTGGAGGATATTGAGGGGGAGCTTTTGGAGGCAGTGAATGTGGTGATTGATTATGGGTTACAGAGGTATCATGTTTATGGAAGGGCGAATACTATGTTTGATTTTGGGGAGATGAGGGTTGTGAGGAAAGGGGGTTGCTATGAGCTGTTTAGGGAGAGGATGGGGAAGTTTTGGGGGGTGGAGTTAGGGGAGGAGGAATGAGAAGGGGATGTAGGTGGTGGATAGATTTTTATGATCAGAGCTCACATATATAGGCTGTTTGATGCATGGGGGTTAGTGAAATTACGACAATAGTCTCACTAGCGCTGTCACTGGCAGTTAATGTAGGTTTAGCGTATACAATATAGATATGTGCAGACTACATATGTTCTATCTTTGTTCTGCAGCCGAGATGTCAAATGAAATCCCATGCGAAGAAGAGCACCCTGCACTCCGTTCAACGAATTCTAAGTCTCTGCGGCATAGATTCTCTTGGGAGCTTAGACTAAACCTGCATCCCCTCGAGAAATCCTTGCTCTATTGCCACATATGTCAAAGTAGCGTTTCTGGACTGTTGTATGCAGAGAATTGCGGGGATTAGATCGTGGATTTAGTGGCAAGGTAGTACCTAAGTCCGTTCTTGATAAATAGACTTACTATCATGGCCTGCAGTGTGATATGATAGTAAGTATACAGATTACCACCTTGAGGAACGCCTGGCCAATTGTATGCGTCTCCTAATCAGACCTAGTCTCCGCAGGGATAGAGCACCATGCGAAAATTCCCAAGAAGGTTCAGTCTCCGCTATACATGGCTATCACCTCATGATTTTAGATAGCCTGGAAAACCCAGAATTGGTATAAAAAAGGGGACACAGCCATCGCATTTCGCAGGTTCAATTCAGATATCTATATTATCTCTTCTAGTTGACTAGATATAGGAGTCTATGACAAGTGATGGCCGAGTCGTTATTTGGTCGTTTACATGATCTCCTCGAGCATGGGGTTTCCTGGAAGTTGAAGTCGTAGGGAACTCGAGATTAAGGTACCGGACGATGGAACAGTAACTAGCGATCGAATCTATAGTTCAACAACGTATGAGTGAATCGTGAGGCAGTGTTCTTAGAATACTCGAGCACTTTACATTTCGCTATGCGTACAAGAACACGTTCATATACCTTGTTAGAATTCAAGCCGCTGGGAAACATCTGCGCCACAAGGTGGTTTGCGACGGGTGCCAATAGAGGATTTCATGAACCAAGATGCATTTGTTAGGGTATTTGGACAACATTCAATAGGTGCTACTCCGCTATAATGAACGTTATATCAGCTCATGTTGATTCACGATATGCTGCTAAGTTTTGCGCTAGGAGGAGATCCAAACTTCAATCGCAAGCAGCCAAATAGTACATTGATATGGAACATATCTTTCGACCAGTGCCGCCAAGGAAGGATTATGACGCCCTACAGTATCTGAATGTAAAGGAAACGTTGCGGCTTTTCTGGACAGCCATCTCACTGATCATGTCTGCACGGTGCCTGTACAGCTACTCTAAATTGTCAAGTTATACAAGTAATGGAATATTCCCACAACGTATGCCGGTGCTGTATTGTTGACGTCAATAAGGTTAAGATGTCAAATTCCGGAGCAGAACAGCTAACGGCAGAATGCGCATTATGTGAAGTCACTTATCAAACTAATAACATATATCTACCCGGCCTCCTTCATACATTGTTATGTAGAAATAGCAACATTCATTATTCCTTAGCAGAGTATGGCAGCCTTACCTTGGAGTACAATGCCTACAACAGTTACAAAGCCCTTGGGTCTAATGAGTATCATGGAGACAGGCAAATATAGTAACCTGACATTAGTCTGCCAAGGGAAGAAATTCCCTGTACGCAAGGCAGTTGTGTGTTCTCAGTCACCTGTACACGCCGCAGCGTGCGATGGAAGGAGGTCTGGAGTGGCAGTATCCCTATCCCAAAGACATGTAATGGACAACTGACAGTAATCCAGGAGGCATCAAGCGAAATTGTTGAGGTTACCCAGTTCGATATAAGGACGGTGGAATGCATGATACAATTCATGTATAAGGGGGATTACGATACCTCCCATGCGACAGAGGAAGATCTAGGAGTCGGTACTGTAGACGAAGGTAATGAATATCAAACAACCTTGTCCATTGTGTGGTCTTACTAAGTCCTAAAGACTTACCACAGGCTTTATCCGCTTCGGTAATAACATATAATCTGTCGGAGAACGAGTCCACTACGATCATGCACTCGGAGAAGCCTGAGGTATCGATGGCTACAAAGTTGCTTCCACAGGTACATGTCGCTGCTATAGCAGAATACTATGACATGTCGCCATTGGCGGAGAATGCCAATGCAAAGATCGAGAATATGCTCAAGACTAACTGGTCTCCCCGAGGATTCAGATGTTGTCACGACCGCACTTCAGTCTACCAGAGACAGAGGGCTGCGTGAGACCCTTGGCGTGGTTATAGTAGAACACTTTGACCAGTTAGTCGAGGATGAAGATATACTCGAGGTCATGGACGTTGGATTGGCGGTTGCGGTGGTAAAAGGGCAGGGCCTAATTATTCAGCGAACAAAACAGGACCTACAGAGCGCTAGGAGCCGTCTTGAAAGTGTGGAGCTAGAGTGCCAATTAGCAGAAGAGTCTAAACCGAAGACCGGTACATTACTGAACGAAGTGATAGAAGCGAGAGACAGGTCATTTAAGCGTCTTTGCTCAGTTGATAATTGTCGCAATTGCGGTTGCGAATTCAGTTGTTATCTGGAAAAAAAAGGGGGTCTATCCATACCTACAGTCTCTACTTCGTTGCAGCAAATGTCGCACAAGACACTATTAGTTCATCAGCGCAGAGTTGATAAACCCATTGGTTCATTCAGTGAGGCCTTCGGTGAAAACAATATGTTTTGTTGGTCTTATCGACCACCAGCTTCTTCTACACTTAAAGATATAACAATCTGCTGAAGGAAGAACTGCCCAACTTCTAGCCGATATCATTATATAGATTCATATCAGCCCTTAATTACTACTAATGGAATGGCGCTAGCCCACCAATAAGAATCGTGCCCACTTTATGCGGGGTATAAATTTAATACAGATGAGAGAACATCGTCAATCCTTCCAACTCGAATTACAATATTCTTTCCCCCCAAATCTCCCTCAAACACTTGCAATTCTTTAATAGTACTAAAACAATGGCAACTTTGAACCCGCCAACCGAAACCCGTCTCTCAACACGCGTCTCCCTCCGATGGCTCCCGGAACCCGCTTCCGAAACGACCGACACCATCGTCATGTCCGTGAAGGGCTGGTACGTAGATCTTCGGGTAGATAAGACCACCGGCGACATCGACTGGGCAATTGCAGGCCAGCGCGTGGTGGATAGTAATGAACCTCGTAGGCTACGGATATACCTTGCTTTACTGAGCCTATACTGACGGTCTTAGGTCGCGTGCAGTTTACTCATGAGATTGACTCGCGTAATTCGTTCGATGCCGTTGATTGTGGTACTTTTAGTACGTTGCCAAACGGAGATGATCTTGAGGTTGGATCTATGCCGCGGCCGGACCTGCCCGGGACACCGATGACGGAATATGAGGAGGTGTGGCGGGAATTGAAGTTCAGGGAGGGCCCTGAGGGACCGAGGAAGGGTGTATCGTGGGTCTTGGAATCTAAGCATGGTGTGGACCTTGGGGCAAACGCCGAGATGGAGGTTGCGAGGACGTTTGTGGCGAAGATTTGGGGGACCTATTTGGTAGTGCGGCAGCGACAGGTATACGCACATTTGACAGGGTCGAATGCCGCAGTTGTCCGGGAGGGAAAGGACGTTAGTGCCAGAAGAGAGGAATGGGATCCGAATGACGGATGGACGGCGACGTATGTTCTCGGTCCTGACGGTGACGTTTTACCCTCCGCTAAGGATATTGACGACGGAGAACAATTGCGCACGCCGGGCGGAACAGCCTTTATCAACGGAGAGGCATATACGGTTCGATCATATGAAGAAATTGTTTAAATCGTTAACTGTCCGCTCTATTAATCTACATACTATGTACAATGTCTGTTCATGAATGGTTGATCTACTGCTCGTTCACAAGCACGTAACGGTACCTAGCCTTGCCAGCGTTCATGTCGACGATGGCCTTGTTGGCATCCTTCATAGGCACTTCCTGAACCCAGGACTTGACATTCTTCTCAGCGGCCAATTCAAGCATCTCGCGAATCTCGCTGGGGCTTCCGATCAGGGATCCTCCGAACTTGATCCTCTTGACAATCAATGCGAAGGCAGGGATGGTGAGAGCGCCGTCTTCAGGGGCACCCAGCTGCACAAAGTTCCCACTGGGCTTGAGGAGAGTAATATAGTCCATTATGGGCATCTTAGAAGAGGAGACTGTGGAGACGATCAAGTCTAAGCTGCGAGAGTTGTTCTTAGCCCAGTCCTCGTCCTCGTCCGTAGCGATGTAGGCATCGGCGCCCAGCTTGAGCGCATCCTCCTTCTTATTTGCTTTGCGCGAAATCGCAATGACCTTATCGGCACCGAGGGCCTTGGCAAACATGATACCGAAGTGTCCCAGACCACCAACGCCAATTATGCCGACCTTCTTTCCGGGGCCGCACCCGTTGTGACGAAGTGGGGAGTAGGTGGTAATACCGCCGCAAAGCATAGGAGCAGCCATCGCGGAGGGGATAGCGTCGGGGATCTTAATAACAAAGCGAGATGGGGACCGATGGTAGAGAGCATATCCACCATATGACTTATCGCCGTTGAAGTGCTTCGAGTTGTAGGTGCTGCCCATTAGATTGGGACAGTATTGCTCAAGGCCCGAGGCGCACTCTTCACAGTCACCCTTGCGTCCCTGACAGGAATCGTTCTGCGCACCAACGCCAACACGGTCGCCAACCTTGATATCTCCTTCGGCCTGGGAGCCGACCCGAACGGCGATTCCGAGGATTTCATGACCGACACAGCAGGGGTACATCGTAGGACCCTAGACACCGTCAGTAACCGAACCTCAATACTCCTCGAGCAACGAAGACATACCCATCCACTGCGCAAGGTGTGCAAATCAGATCCGCAGATACCAGAATGTGTGATACGGATGTCAACGTCGGTTTCTTCCCAAGTCTTGGGCTGGAACTCCTGCCAGACCATGTTGCCCTCAGCGGCCTTAGGGTCAAGGCCCATCCAGCCTTCGAACTTGTAGTCGGTAGCGGCCATTGTATTTCGATTAAGGTCTAGTCTTTCTTGACTGCGTATAGTATGGGGATCTCAATCTGGGCAGTTGATTCCTCGAAGGTCCTCGCGCGATTTATACAGCACGTTCGCTAGTGGCGGTCCGCGTGGGAAGTGGGTATACTCGAAAAAAAAAGTTAGAAGAGCTTATAAATGCGTTCTCTAGATGATCCATAGACACTAATAATGTCCTTTATCTCCGCGATGACAGTGGAGCTGTATCCGTTCCATGGTTCCGAAGGTATAGAGGGGACGAAAATACACATCGAGATAGGGCACAGAATGGCATCGAATTACCAATGATAAACCCATCTCGGACTTTATAGCCATAGTAAAGACCGTTAGAATAAGATGATGACTCTAACAGGATACCGCCGCATAGTTCATGAAGACTTATGCTGACTTTAGTTTTTTTCGAGGGCTTCAAATGGATGAAGACGGTTCATTGTGGGCCTATGAGGCATCCGCTACGTGGGTCTTCAACCACTACTAATCCAAGTAGCCCAACTATAATTGGTTACCAAGTGAGAAAAGATTTCTTCAACCTTCTGCTCGGCTTCTGGTCCGGCATATTTCCTGCTAATCTCCGGGCTTCCTAATGCAGGTTGCTTATGCGGCTCCACTTTTGGATTTATGATTACAAAATGCTTAAAACCAGGGCCCCTTCGCAATACCGTCGGAGACTTTTTTGAAACTCGGCCTAATGTTTGTGTCGACAGTTCTCTCTGTTCGAAAAGGTTCCGGGAAATGTTACTAATATGCCGAGTGCTCTGTTAACCGACTACGACAATCTAGATACTATCTCCGTTCCAACTCCATGTTCATCATGAGAAAAAGAGTTAAATACATTGTCCCTGTTATATTAAAACCAATGATATCCCAGGCATGCACTCGAGGGAGATACACTGGGGTCAAGGGATCCAAGGAGCCATCGCACTGCCTTATCGGATATTAATGATGTACATTTTCACGAACATGCCAAAGCAACCACAACAGTATTGGATTGTACCCTACAAGGGATTCCTTTCATTGCTGTAGTAGCAAAGAATGCTGCAAAAAATCCCAAGAAATATCATCGCCATTGTCACCTGCCGAATGACCTCCTATTATTGTCAAGCTACCCGCTCCGTGGAAACGTGGTATTGCAGTGTAGGAATTTATGAGAAGTCCGAGTACATGAACAACAATTGAGGCGGGTTATATTACGTATCTACAGCATAGGAAGGACCTGCCTGAGCATTTGTGTATCGCTTATCATTTGCACAGCTAGAACATCATCGCACCGTGCATAAGTCATGGATACAACCTTGTTTCCTCTATCCAGACACCAAGGGACGCCTCACGCCAGCTGCATTTCATGACACGCCAGTTCCTAATGCACACTTAATCTTAGTGATTGTGCTGTGGACAAGCCACCTAACTTATCCGGCGACCTCATACGCGGGCTATGCGGGCGTATCTAGATTATGGTTCATCCTATGAGTCTTGGCGGAGGGAAACTGATCTCCTCGGATTTCCTGTTATCGCAACGCCTCTAAAGCGCGATGGTGGAACCTCTCCATTACCGCTTTTCTTTCTACTGATGTGGCCAGTTTCGGGCAGCGTAAAGCGGTGAAATAGCGCATTGCCGTCGTGAGAACTGGATTACCTCCACGCTCGGGCATCACCGCTACGGATTACCTAGGGAGTGAACCATTTGTTGGACTATCGGAACAATTCCGGCCTGTTTTTTAACACTTCGTAGTGAAAGTACTATATCCTCTAATTAGTATCACTATTCTGCCATCAGAGACAGTCCGTGTTTCCGTAGTGATTGCGTCAACGCCTGGGCCTGCATCTGCCAGTGGGCATCCTGTAATACCTGGGACATGGGAGGCAGCTGGGAGGAAATACTGTAGATAGCTGAGGTTACAGGCTATAGAAAGGCATATAATGCTGACTATCGAAGAGTACATAAAGTAAGTTTAGAAAACTATCTAGAGCTTGAGCTAATTCTCAATAATCCAGATCTGGGCCTTTTTATTGACCAAGGGATTAAAAGGGGAACCGCTCTTCACTTTATTCGCGATATCCATAAATAGGCCACCTATATGGAAATGAACTTGTTCTCAGAGGGATGAATAGAGGAGAACTTTTAATACGGTTAATAAGTAACGTTTCCACATGCCCTTTTTCCGAATATGGCCAATTACACATAAGCTAATTCGGCTTAATAGCGGTACTTTTGTGGGCTGGTTGACCCACAAGGGATAAGACAACCCACACTGGTTTTGGTGTTTAGCAATTATTGGTTCGTTCTGTTCCTCCTCCAGGAACTAAGGAATAATGTCTGCATGATCCTTTAGCCTGACGTTCAAATTTTCAGATAAGAGTAAATACCGTCTTCACAATGATATCTCCAAGACCGAGGCAAGTGAACATTATCGGCGTCAGCTTTTCCTATCCCACGCAGCGTAGCTTAGCGTACTGCTAGATGGATATTCCAAACATTACATTGGTTCACTCACCACTTTCTCTGTCCGACATTTACCTAGCTCATTAAGTAATCCAGAAGCAATACCATGCAGATCCTGGTGCACAAAGAAGTTTGCGAAACGTGCATTATTTTGATAGGTCATGCTGCGGACCTTGCGGAGTACACTTGGTGGCGAGTCACTCAGCCAGCTAACGTTGTTACCCTCTTCGGTTTCGTCTTTAAGGTGATCTGCGCCATGGATAGCAACTATGCTTGATTACAAGTCAGCGGTTGCTATACCCTTGAGAGGATCTGGAAAGTTAACAAGGTTACTCAAACTCCTCCGGAGTACAACACTCTTCCCCGGTCGGGGACACTGGTAGAGGGATCATCATATATGATGATTGTTGGACGACATAGTATTCGTTATGTCTCTGAAGCCCTGTGCAAATAGTACAGATGTACTGCGGGAGAGGTACGGAGTTTTCAAATTTGATGTGCTTATCTGCGAGCACTGAGCAACAGACCATATGAATTGCTTCGTGATAGATCTCCACACCCAGACAGCGTGGCCTTAAGGAACAAAGGTATGGAACGGTGAGAGCTAACAAAGCCTTGTACCGTTAATCAACCATCTCAAAGGAACTCACTGAATAGAAGGTACCCCGTGTATTACACCTCTTACTCCTTCCTCTTTGGAACTTCCCAACTAGGCGAGGGAACCTCTAATTGATAGTTCTTTAGAGGCTAAGAATATACTATATCTTGTTTTGTGTCATAGTGCCCGGTGAATTGGGAAGCCAATAAAGCCCTTTTATTAGCAGGAGTCCAAACATTTGAGGCATTGATGCTGTTATATATCAATCAATAGCTCTTACAATTTCTTTTGCCGAGTTTCATGAGTACAAGGCGAATCCTGACAGCCTTTGATACTCGTGCTCAGGTGAAATTTAGAAAGGGCAGGGATGCTGACAAAAATGAGAGCCTAGAGTATGATAAAATGATATTTACAGACAGATCCTTGAACTAAGCAGTTTGTTACCCTGGGAGTGAAAGAATATCAGCTTCTTACGACATTCTAAGGCTAGAAGTACGGGAAGAGATCATTCGTTCGAAACCAAAATGTAATACTATCAAGGAGATATTGGCCGAGCACACGCCGTTCATTTACAACAGACTAGAAGTTTCGCACGGTGGCTGTGTATAGCTCTGGATAGTGGATAGTGCTTCTGCTTAGTCTAGGTGCCAGAGCATGCCTAATTACCTGCGTCGTCGAAGGTTAAACAATGTTGATTTTCTCTACCAAAAAGCAAAAAGAGAGAAATGGTCCCGAAAGATGGCCGCGATAAAGTATGATGTATATTTATCTGTAGGTGAGGGCATCACTAACGAATACACAGTACAAACTGTATGAGATGGGCTGTGACGTCGCAGCACGTTCACGAAAAGAGGACTGCCCAAGCTGACTTTTGCAGCACCCATGTGGATATGACGGATTAAATGGACAGAATGAGAGAACATGCGCAGTATAGCCATAGCTTTTCGCATTCGGTCCAGACTGAATCCGGTGTTTGCTAAATCCCGAACTTTGGCCGAGGATGTATATCCGAGCTCTCGGACGAGACGGTCTTCCTTTCTGTCTCTCCCCCTTTTCCTGCATCTCGTTGCTCATTTTGAAATTTATTTGATATTTCTTTCGGAACTCCATATCTGTATACTTTTACAAGGTAGATTAATAGATCGTAGGCATATTATTCATATTAATTATTTATCTCATGTAATAGTACACATTCTAGTCATACAAAAAAGAAGGCCACATCTGTACACGAACAGCCCTATTAAAAATAATACTAAGGAACAAGAGCAAAAACAAAAGCTTTTACCTCTCAAGTCAGGAATCAAAATCTAATCGCGACGTCTCTTCTCGCGTCCATTCTTCGGGCCAGCAACGGTACCCATCAAGACTATCCCAACTGTCAGCCATCTGAGTCAAATCCCGGGGAAAGGGAGAAAAACTTACTATCCCAGTAACGGAACGAGCTAGAATAATTCCCCACAAAGTAGCGATGATGATCATCATGCCAGTCGGCCCCACCCCAGAATGGGAAAATGCGCCTCATGCTCCAGGGAAAATCATATCCCGAATGACAATCGATGGCTTGGACTTGGCGCAGACCCATCCACACCAACACCGTGATCAAATGCACGTTCTCTGTGAAGTAACCTAGAACGAGCGGCGGGGCGATTGTGCCAAGTCCGAGCAGAAGGGTTTCCCAGGGACTGGCGTACTCGGCCGTGAGACCGAAGGGGGTCGCGTATTGGTGGTGGATGCGGTGGATGGAGCGGTAGAGGGGACCCCAGTGGAAGGCGCGGTGCAGCCAGTAGTGGTAGGTATCTTCAACGATGAAGAAAAGGGCGAGTTGGGCAGCGACGGTTTTGAAGGCTGGGAAGGGGGAGGTGTACTTGAGGCCACAAAGGTCCATCATGGGATGGAAGAGGACAATGAGCGGGAGTTCAACAATGAAGTGGATGGCAAGGATGTATTTGGTGCAATTCCATTGAGTCGCGAACGAGGGTGGTGCTTTGTGATCCTGGATTCTCCATCGGTTGAAAGTGCCTGGCATTGCATCGGCGATTATCCATGGTAGACAGCGGCCGAAGTAGATGAGTTCGTGCGCGATGAAAGTAACGATTCCTGTGATTCTTAGTACTTGCTCGAGGAACAATCAAATCTCGTAAAGCTTACCAGTGGCGAGGATATCATTATTCCAGTAGGAGTAGTATGCCTCCCAGAGGTTTTCGAAGCTGGATAGGTTGGGGTTCCGGTGAGCCAGCTTCACGAGATCTGCATATGAAGCCATTTGCGGAAGGGAGGTGGAATTGAAGGAATTGAAGGACTCCATACTGAGATGATCCTGCGCTGGGAGGTGACAAGTCCCAATCAGATCCAAGATGATTTTTTCATGCGTTATATAACCCTGACCATGGTGTTGGAACGAAGCCAAGAGGTGTGGATATCCGGATGGTCTGACAGGACACACCACTCGGATACGGGAGGAATCATATGATCAGGCAACCCTAATGAAACAAAAAAAAAAAAAAAAAGAAATTTCCACAATCCTATAGTACCATTTCCCTAATCAAATCCAAAACAATTTTAGTAGATACATTAAAGGTTCGTTAGACCCTTGACAAGAGTGGAATATACAATGTCCGCCCTCGACGATGCTACCTCACAGTTGCAGTGCCGCCACTCCCATTGCCAAGCCGAACACAACAGAAAGCCGAACACCCACGTTCCCGGCTGCATTATCCTCTCCTGATCCTGTCCCTGAAGCAGTGGCAGCCGTACTTGTGCTGCTTGCAGTCGAACCGGAGCCACTGCTGCTGCCACTTGAGGTCGAGGTCCCCGTCTCCGCAGGACCATCACAGTGCCAATGGTCTCCGTGAGGCTCACAGCCGACGGATTCAGTTGGACTGGGCTTAGTTGGAGTTGCAGTGGCATCAGCCTTGTCTGTATGAGAATGGGTGCCAGTTGTGGTGGCACCCGCGGCGGTTGAAGCGGGTCCGTCGCAATGCCAGTGGTCCCCGTGCGGCTCGCAGCCTACAGATTCAGTTGGGCTGGGTACTGCCGGAGTGACAGTCTCCGACACCGATGCTGGGCCATCGCAGTGCCTATTCAAGTTTTGGCTATCAGTGCTATTCCATTGCAGAAGGGTGCGGAGTCATACCAGTGATCCCCGTGCGGGTGACAACCAACCGAAGCAGTTGGAGACGGGCCTGGATCTTGCCTGGTACTTTCTTGAGCCAGAGCGGCGGAGGCCAAGGCAAATAGAGCGAGGACTGAGTATCTCATGGTTCTTGTGGCTGTGCTGAAACGCCTTTTAAAAGTTGATCCGAGTTTGCGAATGGCAGAAGGAGGACGTGCAACAACGGAAAACTGGGTTGGCTTTATACCCACAACTCCGTAGCAAATTGCTCAAAGAAACTTTTCCATTAACTCCTCTCGTTTCTTCGGTCAGAATTAGCCGACATAGCCCATTTGCTACAGACATTATCAAGGGTGTAGCATGCCAAGAACAATGGAAATACTTGGCGTCTCCAAGGTTCTCATCACGCCTGAAAGATCTATATCGATCGAGATCCCCACGGTGAAAGAATCACTTCATGAAGGGTCAAAAGAGCTTTGGTTGTGGATGTTTCCAGCCTGCAGCTATGGAACGTTCTTACTATTGCAGGCTGCATGTCTATTGGGTGTACAAGTAGTGGACGTCACACAGCGATGGCATTCGAGCATAAGCCTTCAAGATGCCAAGTCTCATGTAGCCCCATGCCAAGGGTTGCTTGAGAACCTTGGGAGTGACCTTTGGTACGACCCGTTGACTATTATGTGAGACGAATCGCTCCTCTTTTGTTATGGCAGTGTCTTTAACCCGTGAAATCGCATGACCTGCGATTTTGGGCCAATGGCTGACTTTTCATTGATTGTGGGCTGCCGGCTCGAGTCATTAACCTGTAGGTATATTGCACGAACCGCCAGGAAGAAATTAGGGAGAAATGCAATCCCATTATATCTCTCATAACAAAGGAAAGGGCGCACTCAGCCCTTCTTGCAGATCGGTATATGCCGCATCATCCCCATTCAAGGACATTGAACCGAGCACTACCCTATAAAACTATATACCCCCAAAGACCATATTACGGGGAAGTGACATTTGCGGGATTAGGCAGATTGCTTCATCATTACCAAAGCTTCTTTCAAGATCATATTTCCCTCACCAGTTATACGGACCGGCAGGTGACACTGGCAGTTCTGCTACGAATCTCGTAGACTATTAGATGTCAACCAATTGCTCTTTCCGCCGAGCTGTCATCTATACGCATATCATGAGTTCAAGGCCAGATGTCTGGTTCCTTGTTTGCCATGATTCGTTGTGTGCAAGGGCATTGACTACAATAACCTACACTACGTCCTTACCCTTGGCGTGTGGGGGCAGCATGATCAGCCCTAAACCTACGGTCATTTTAGCGATAAGAGGTAGCAGCGAGTCTCGGCGTCAAACTAAAAAGGTTTGTCATAAATGTGCTACACCCACTTCTCCAGTTGAGACTATTGCGTTCTTGATACCCCGCAGGACATCAGAAATCCGCAATAATACGGCCGATAGGAATAGCACGTTCCTATCAACATACTAATGCTCTAGGCCATGGCGGCAGTTGCACCAGGAAAGAACATCACATATATTGATTGCCAATTTTCCGATTGCAAGGAACGGCCTGGCGGTATTAAAGTAGCTATCATGCCGTAGCAAGGATTCCTTGGATATCCGACTGAGCAACTAGGACTTGCAAGTTCCTTTACATATCCTCCTCGATAGTCGATCAAGTAGCCATACAGTCAAATAGTCCGCGAGGGCAGTGCTCCAAAGGAGATATACTTCTATGGGTCATATACCTAATTACGCTCATCTGAAATTGCCTAGCCGGTTCAAATAGATATTGCATCTCTAATTGAGGAATCCTTCGCTTTTCCCACTATACCAAAAAGCAGCATTGGCTGAAGGCCCTACCTTGTAACCCAATATATTCAACCCTTATTGGTCTAGTAAGTGAATATCCTAGTTGTTGAACAATATGTAGTGAGGATATAACATGGTATGGCATCAAGATGAAGTATATATATCTTGGGAATTGGAACTGTTGTACCTTCTTGGCATCAACATGCCCACTTTAATTACCACTTTCAACGAAGGGATTTTGGAGTTCCTACTTGTGGCGCAGGCGAGAGACTACCCCTTGTTGGATCTTCACCCAGACGCATAATGCACCTTGGCGGGTATCTTCGGTGGCACTTGATTAAAGGACCACAAAGAAATGTAACCTGTAAAGGTGGTCTGATCGGAGATGGACACCCAAACGGCCCCATGCGCTTAACAGTAGGATCTTTAGTAGCAGTCGATCCGGAGTTTGTGACCAATAGGCTCTAACTGTATACTCAAGGTGGAGTTCCTAGGACGGGCCGTTGGATGCGGTGCATTGAAGCTATTCGCGATTGTTACGTGTCCCATAGGTATGCCTTGCCGATAACTATGCAATCAAATGCCACGTTCATCGATCGTGCAATTATAGTTATAATTCACTAGCAGGGGTGCAGGATGAGGGACATGAGGCGGGCTTTAAGCGGAATGAACGCGGTAATCTTCGTTTTCAAATACTAACTGCAGCCCTCCGTGCATTCCATATGGTCGCGTTTTTTTGTCAGAGAGACATTTCCTTCTTAAGCCATGGAGAACCAAGATTGGGAGATGACTGATGTAGTGATTTGTGGTTGTGGCCCAACTGAGGCGATGTTATTGAATTATTTGAGTCAAATGTCAATATCGAATGTCATCTTAGAGCGAGAAGCTGATATCAGCACTGATCCTGCGGTAACGCTCTAGACGAGGATGGCATTCTTTTCCTACAGGGTATCGGTATATATGATCCCATCTACAGCGAAATTGGAAGTCGTGGATTTCTACCTTATTTCTGTTTCTTTCTTCTATATTCGACAGGATTGATGCGAAATAGGCATGGGCAGGTTCAACTTTATCGGTGGAACAGAGACAGCCTTGAAGAGAAGCCCATTTTCTCTCTATAGCACAATGAGTGTGGCATGTGTCCGTTAGGATGCGTCCGTTGATTGTATCAAAAAGTTGGTGGAGCCGGCCATATCGGTTTACTGTCACAAGCAACCCAAACTCGAAAAAAGCTTCCGGAAGAGGACGTCGAATACCACGTTCTGCGATTTGAAACCGTTTTTGAACTGCGTGAAGATGGGAACTGGACATACAGCAAATATCATGATGCGCAAGGGATGGAGTGGGAGATTCGGGCACGATTTCCCGTTGGTGCCGATGGGAAGACAGGGTTCACGCGCGAAAATTATCTCGGGCCGAAAGGGGTACATATGGAGAAGGTTACTGAGTACGTGTCTGTCGGTACTAATGTGAAGTTGCCTTACCGATATATTTGAGTAGGGGTCCCTACGAAGACTTGGGTAGCTCTCAACTGGCACATCACATTGCCAACGCCCGAGTCGCATCCCCAATGCCCACTGTGGAAACTGGGATATACTCTGGAACAAGTATATGACATCTTTTTTCCAGATGAATTCCGCTTTCTCTGCAACCCCAACCGCCCAGCCGTGTGACGATTCGGCGTCCAAAATGGCCGGCTGTGGAGATTTGAATTTGTCGTTCGTCTAGGAGAGGATGGTTACGAGAAGGCTAAACCAGAATGGATAAAGAAAATTGTCTTTCCTAATGTGACATACCATGGAAGCCCATATAAGTAAGGAGGACCTGGATTTTGCTACTACCTAGCCTCTGCTGATTATCCGGCCTCTCTCATGGCGTGCAATTCCCCGAAGATTGTATACATGTTATTCGATTCCGCCCGTTTACCTTTCCGCACGCAGTTGCAACGCCTGGGCGTAAGGCCGTGTGGTTCTCTGCAGCGATGCTGCTCATGTGTTCCCTCCTTGTACGTCTCTCACAACCGTACGTAACGGCGAAGCTGGCCATTCTAGTCGGGGGACAAGGAAGTGCGTTCGGGTTTCGCGATGCAGTTTCTCTTGCATGGCGACCCGCACTACTATGCCGATATCATCCAACCACGCCCAAAATCCACAAACAATTTCTGTCCGCGTGGTGCCAGAACGAAAGCAACAGCTTGAAAAGTCCCTGGCTGTTACAATCCTGAACGACAAATTCGTGTGAAGCACACTATGCTAGAATCTTCGTACAGGACTGGTATCTCTGGCTCGTTCAATTCCGAGGTGGAAACGCGATCTAGAACTGGCACCAAGAAAGGATAGGTTGATCCGATATACACATTCTGATGGGACGCCGTTGTTCCGGAGCTTAAGGGAAGCCTGAAACTTCCTCAAGTATTCTGTAAGGATATGTCCGGAAAAGTGTCTTTCACCGAAGATGTTATATTCCGATCTGAGCAAAATAGTCTTTTCCGGCTATTCGTATATCTGCGCAACGATGAGGAACTTGAGCCCGCTCGAAACGCTATGCGGGTAACACAGGAGATATCGCGGGGTGAATTTGGTGTCGACAATATCTCCTTTATCGTTGAACAAATTACTTGCGACGAAGCTTCGGACTATAAAAACCTCTTTCAGATAGCTAACGCCGAGGACTTTGCACAGTCGCCACTCTGTAATGGTCGACCTAAGCCCACCTACTATGAACCATTCCTCGTCCGGAAGGAGGTGTGCGGAGAGTATATCATCGTGCGCCCGGATCGTTTCGTCTTCGCAGCGTGTGATGGTGATCAGAGCTTGAAGGTTGCTACTAACTGTATGTTGGAAATTCTGTATAGCTCGCTCGAATCTACGACAGCCTAGCACCTTCTCCTGTGGGCTACCTGGAGTAGTCATGAATAGGCTCTTTTCTAGACTACCGTGTTGCGTGTCACTAAGGCTGGTAGCTTCTTATGACTTTAGGCGACTTCACGACAAGGTCAGCTATTGTACACATATGTGCTTGCTGTTCGAGAATGAATTTTGTAAGACATTGCCACCCGCCCAATGTTAGACACAGGAATATCGGCCACAATCATGTCAAACATTTTGTCGCATTAACCAGATTGTTTTATTGGTGCGTAGTCAGTTAGGCAGTAATCTGTTCTATATTTGCTTACGCGCAGTTAAAGCATGTCCAAAATGATGAGTGGACCTGAGGGAGAGGTATTTATAACTCGGCCCCTCCAAAATATGAAAGGGTCCAATTCATCAGCTTTGAACTAGAGTTTGTCAAGCAGTGTTATGACTTCCTTTGATCTACATCTACTTGTTAGAGCGACCTCTCGCGCTCCGATGAAAGTTCCGGATTGCCATGTATACGATACAAATATCCACTCATTATTTGGATACCGGCCCTTAATAGCTGCCGGCATTGTTTTTACAGTGCTTTATGCCATCGCCTTTGCCTAGCATTTTGGACAGACACTCCGGGCCCAAAAACCTCTTCCTGGGCATTACTTTCTTGCTTGGAGCGTTCGGGGAATTTGGCGGATGGCTTGGACGTGCAATTGCTTACAGATGCCCCTACTCGGTTATCCTGTTAGAGGAGCAGCTGGTCCTGCTAATCCTAGGTAAGTTCCCTATGCCATGCTGATGAACAAAGCTAATGTGGAGAATCCGAAGCACCTACATTCACGACCGCAGGTATTTACTGCATCCTTAGTATGATGGTTTCAGTTCTCGGAAAAGAGAAGTCGCTCCTTAACCCTCGGTCCTATTTAATCATATTCATCGGTGCCTATTTTCTTTCCCTGGTCTTGCAAGGAATCGGTGGAGACATGTCGCCATCCACCTTAGACAAACATGGTAATGAGTGGCCTGGCACATACACGATGGCGGCCGGAATTATATTCCAGCTTGCATCTCTGCATCTTTGCCATCTTCTTCCAGTGTGTAATGTTCCGTGCAATCACCCAAATCATGCGCGACCAACACCTTCGAGACTTCTGTATCGCGGTGAACCTCTCCATTGTGTTTCTCCTTATTCGTGGTGTCTTTCGCAGTATAGAGTTACTTCAGGGGTGGCGGGGGTATTTGTTCACGCATGAGATATACGCGATTATCTTAGATGCTGTGATGGTTCTGCTTTCACTTTTGGTCTTCAACATATTTAATCCTGCCATTCTCATTGCTAAGGCTCGGAAGGCATCGGTATCGACTTCCGTGGAACTGAGAGAGTGCAGCGTGGAAGGGGATTGGTCTAAGTGATCCTCCACGGAGGGCAGCTCGTATACGTCGTCTCATTCTTCCCATATAGATCGGAAACCTCCCACCTTAACTCCCGTTAGACTTTCATATGTCTGTTCTTCAATTGTCTGTTTCTTGCGTTTGAGCTTTTCATTCTATTTTCTTTCGTCGATGTCACATTCGGCTGGAAATACTACAAATTTATGTAAATTATATTCGCCCAAACCTTATATTCTGTATATTCTCAACCTCTGATAGGATGCAATCTTGGACAATAAATCAAGGCCTGACAAGTGCAAGATAATTTGATATCCATTAGTCAGATAAACAGTGTTCATGTGGGGCTTATTCCCACCTATGCACACAACCACCCTCATAAACCAACGTCCAACGAGGATATGTGGGAGGTGGGACTCCACGCCACTCCTAACCTACGCCGTGTGGGGAAATAAACATGGGGGTAATAATGTGAGTTAGGAGAAAAACGT
Source organism: Aspergillus alliaceus (assembly GCF_009176365.1). Lineage (NCBI taxonomy): Eukaryota > Fungi > Ascomycota > Eurotiomycetes > Eurotiales > Aspergillaceae > Aspergillus > Aspergillus alliaceus. The sequence goes on from NW_022474694.1 coordinate 175,759, forward strand.
TTCCAACACCTCGAACAGACCTTCCAACATGACAGCGGCAAGAAACTCCTTCTCTTTACAGATCTCTAGATGGACTTGCTAACCGGCTACAGAAATTACAGCGCACGCTACCCACCCCATGCCATGGAGCTTCGATCCCTGATATCGCCGCCATCGGCCCAGACCAAGAATCGGTCGCGTCGTGGAGAAAGCGATGTAATATCGACTGCGAAAAGCAGATTCGATTGGTCAAGTTGTCACATATGCGGTACCAGCACCCGGACTTGAATGGGATTACAACGTTTCTACAGGACTTTGGGATGGAGGTTGTTAAGAGGACGGATGACGGGGTCTGGTATCGGGGGTATGGGACAGACCCGTATGTGTACTATGCACAGCAGGGGGAGAGGAAGTTCCTGGGAGGGGCTTTCGAGGTGGAGTCGTACCAGGACTTGGAGAGGTGAGTTAGTTTTATCTGTTCTGTGATATTGGACTGATCGCTAATGGTGTAGAGCTGCACAACTGCCTACAGGCGGCGAAATACAAGAGCTACCGGATGCTCCTGGTGGAGGACATATGGTGACTCTCACCGATCCAGAGGGATTCCCGGTCAATCTGATCTATGGACAAGTTCCAGCTGGGCCTGTTGAATACCGTATGAAGATTATTGTGAATACAGAGTCTGACAAGCCGCGGGTTCGGAGATTTCAGCGATTTAAACCCGGTCCCGCCGCCGTGCATAAAGTACGTACAGTATTTCCTACATTGACACCTATGTCTATAGGACAAGCACTAAAGCACCGACTAGCTCGGACATTTCGGGCTTTGTGTCCAACGATTCGAGGAAATGGTAAACTTTTATACGAGTAATTTTAACATCGTCCCCAGCGACTTCCTACATGTTGAACAAGAAGGACAGAGAAAGAACGTCGCACTCTTTGCGCACATCGACCGCGGGGCTGACTATGTCGACCATCATAGCTTTTTCTTGAGTGCGAACGAGACGTCTCATGTGCATCATTGCTCTTTCGAGGTTCATGACTTTGACACGCAGAACCTTGGTCACCAGTGGCTGGCTGATAAGGGATATACGTCTGTTTGGGGCGTCGGGAGACATATCCTCGGCTCCCAACTTTTCGATTACTGGTGGGACACTACTGGTAATATGGTGGAACATTATGCAGATGGTGACCTTATTAATGAAGAGACGCCAATTGGGTACGGACCTGCGGGGGATGAATCGCTGGCAGTTTGGGGACCTGAAGTGCCAGCTTGGTTTTTGAGGTAACCTAAACAGAAGAGAGCTCTACTTATTATGTTAACCTACAAGTAGACAAACAGTGTAGTAAAAAAGCGATGAAGCGAATAAGATGTGTCCATGCCATATTGAGTGTACGACGACTACGCTGCAAGGATTGAAAGTAAATTCCCTGTTCATGACATCCTTATTAAGTAGCGTAGGGGATCTGCTCTCCACCTCGTAGAATGAGGGTGGGTTTCATACATGTGGAGATTGCGGAGCAACATAGAGATGCGTAAATCCGTATTTCCGGTGGGTTCACAAGTCACGGCTGAGTATGATTTGTTGTGAATGCAAGGCGAAATATCAAGAGATATAGTCGTTAGAAAAGGGATGTTATGCTTAGGCATTCAACAGCATAAGTGCAGCTCCTTCACTTACGAATAAATTGAATATTGGGGGAAAGGATATCTATTGTCAGCGCTTGGAATATCTACAGGCACAATAATCTAATACCTTTCACTAATTGTGGTCCTCTCCATCAGCAGACTAAGGCAGACAGCTTTTATGGTCCAGAAAGGAGCCAACCCGAAATTCCAGGTTCAGGGTATATAGAACAGAGCCAGCAATAGAAGTTAGGACCCCCTTGTCATGCTACACAGTGCAATGTTAATATGAATATAAGTATGCATACGCTACACTATTGCCTCCTCGCATTCCTTACGGGGTCTGTGATTGGAGGTTATAATCATTTAATATTACTTATTCACCTTTTTTAGGGCAAGTCACCTAGTCTTCCATTATTTAACATAAATCACTGAATGTCATTGTGGCTATATAAAAGGTGCTCCTGTTCTTTTAGAGCACCTAACTTTATCATATTATTATTCTCCTTTAAAAAGTCACAAAATGATATAATCGGATATGAGTCTTGACTCTTTTCAATAAAGAGAACCACAAAACACAACCTTTAGTCATTGTTATATTTTCAATTAGCATACTGAGGCAATACCCACAATGAACGCCATACTACTGATTGAATATAGGCCGATGGTGGAAATCTATAATTGAGGTCCAATATACAAAGAAATCCAATATTGCTATTTCATCAAAGAGTCTGCTGAACAGTGTAATGTGCTATATGCGCCGCACATAACTGCACGATGATGTTCTAGCAACATTATATAATAGAGCGGGCCTTCTTGTCCTTTACCTTAGTCCCAGGCTAATCAAATTGAGAATACGATTAACAGCGCATTCCAAAAAAAAAATGCCAATTAGCCATTATGTAACTATATTCACTGGCAATATCCTTAAGATAAAGGCTCATGAAAACAAGAGTCCCATGCCTGACATTATGATATACAAAAATCATCGGCTCAAGCCCCACAAATCGAACAACGATCATGTTCTTGACAGACCTACTACCGGAACTAATACAACATATCATATATCTTAGCGACAAGAAAGCTATTCGAGCGATCATGGCAGTATCTTCACAGTTTCAATAACATGTCCTAAGCGTCCTTAAGCAAGAACTTCAAAGACAAAACTTTGGTCTCTTTGAGACCCTCGAACAATACGGAAAGGCCAAGTTCATGGGGCGCTCGATCTTCGAAAGTGGTCAATCTGTAATTAAGTGCTTAAGAGCGATATAGCTCGAATGAAACGTTACCTTGAGTGGGGACTTAACCTGAGACATTCCACACACCGAAGGTGCAGCGTGTTGGGGCTGATCATGAGTATCTGGAATACTACGATGTCGGAGTACTTGTTGGACAACAAACGTATCAAGAAAGAGGATATGTTCACAATCGCCTGGCTTGCTGAAGATATAGAGACGCTGGGCAGCGCGGTGGTGCTCAAAGCCGGTGATTATAATGTGTCTCGCTTCGTTGACAATGTCGTCTGCTGTTGGAATATGGCGTGACATGAAGATAGAGAACCAATATGGAGTGACACCTCAAAGCACAATCAGTCATTGATAGTTTGGAATTGAAAGGCTTGCGTGTTTCAGAATGCATGAAGACTGTGGAATCTCTTCAAATAGTATTCAGACCATTGTTACCATCTTCACTTCGCCTTGGATATTGATGTCAAGCAGTGAGATACCGACTTCATCCTTTCTTAGTGTGTGAGATAGTATCAGATATAGACTATAAGACTAATTGAATTATATGTCTTCATTATTAAAACCCATGGCTCTCAATGCCAAGAGGAACAATCTCCAACAATATCGTCCAAATCAGCCCGCCGGACTTGGCAATGCTCCAAGTACCTTCGAAGCGAGGACCTTTGGGGTGTCATGGATCGTGAAGCTTTAATCCGGACTATCTCCTTTTTCTTTTTCTTTTTCTTTTTTTTTCTCTTCTTCATTTTTTTTCCCTGGTTCTATAGCGGGACCGTCATGCGTAGAACGTCATGTTGTATACTCTATTTTTTCTTTATATTCTCTCCCTCGCATGGGCTAAAGATGCGATTCCCCAATACATCCCCCAACTGGACGTAAGAATCTCTGAACCTCATTGAAAAACAATTTTATTAAAAGCCTCCTAGACAGTAACCCAAGTCTTCGTCACTAACATCACCATCGTTGACCCTGCCGAGTCACGCCAACAAGAAGAATATTCCCGTCTCCAGCATCGCCTTCAACGATCTACTGGGGCATGGGATACATCACACCCCCGCCATAGACTACTCACAGCTCTACACGCCTTCCATCGCTATAAAGAGCGCAATCTAGTCGAGACGAAACGATGGCGCGATTGGTACAAGAAAATCCCGAAGCGACAGCGCGCGGCATGTATCCCCATAAACCTTCTGGTACACAATGCTAACAAGTGGTTAGAGGGTCGAATCCACGGTTAAATATACGCGCAAACTAAATACAGTGGATCATCTCTTTGAATCAAATGAGCGTTTGGCGTATGATATTGTCAAGCATGGGATGGGCTTTTACAATATCCCCCAACGGGAATTAGATGAGTTCATCAAACAGAACGAGAAACCGGGCATCAACACCGACCGGACGAGCGTTTCACAGGCAATGAAGCATTTCGTTCGCGACTGGGCCGATGAAGGACATGACGAGCGACAGAAGGCGTTCCCATGCGTTCTTGGGACTCTTGCAAATATGTCGAGAACAGTGGAGCAGCAACTGCGAGTATTACTGCCTGGTGGTGGATTGGGACGGTTGGCGCATGAGGTTGATGGTCTAGGAGGTGAGACTTATAAGTCGCGTACTGCTGATAACTCAAAAGACTAACCCTCGCAGGATTTGAGGTGACCATGAACGAGTGGTCCATGTATATGAATCTCGCATACAGGTATCTCGCCGGGCGTTCAGATACGAACAGTAACTCCTTCCACCCGTACATCGATTGGTGGTCGCATCACGCGACGACCGCTGACCTCCAACGCTCGGTCTCATTTCCGAATCGGTTGGCAAGTCGCTCTGTTGTCTTGGTAGAAGGCGATTTCACAACGGTATTTGCAGAGGACACTGGAAAGTACGATGTGATAGTCACGTTATTCTTCATTGATACCGCGCGGAACCTGGTTTCCTATCTGGAGAACATCCATCGCTTACTCCGACCCGGAGGTCAGTGGGTCAATCTAGGCCCGTTGTTATATGGAAGTGCGCCGTTTTTGCAGTTGTCGTTAGATGAAATTCTGGCTCTTAGTGAGGATATTGGGTTTGTGTTCCAGGAGACGGATGCGTCTTGTGGGGATATTACGATCCCTGGGATGGCAGCTCGTGGCAAGGAAGTGGCTTATGCGCAGAACAAGAAGGGGCTGAGCAAGAATGCATATCAGGCACAATTCTGGGTGGCTAAGAAGAGTTAATCGCATACTTCCTAGCGGGAGGACAGAGCGGGTGTATCATAGGCATATACACTGAACACGCAAGTCATTTGCTGAAGGTGCAGTCTAGAGACCAAGTCAAGCCCTATCTCATGCAGAGTCACTGTCCAAAGGGAATTACCTGGCCCGAACAGACCAACAGGGCAAAGGGAATGGGTACGGAATTCCCATATCATGTAAGACGCCTTGAGTATGAGAGAAGATCCTGGGTTAACGAGACCTTCCAAAACCGAAACAGTGTTAGATTATGAGTGGTTACTTACAGAATCGCCTTTGTGAGCAGGCCTCAAGAACTATGGGAATCTCCTTAGAAGCTGTTTCGCGCTCTCTGGTGTTGAAATGCGAACAAAGGCATTACATGATCAATGAAACACACAACATCGTTTCTTTCATCGGTGACAATGGCTCTACTATAGCATAATCCTAACAGACGGTCTGATAATAGAGTCGCCCTACCGCATCAAATCACCTGTTCCTAGTCCTCCATCAAGATTCGTTTCGCCCAAGGTTACGACCAAACAAAGATGTGCAATGGTTAATCGAATGAATGCTCCTCAGTTATTCAAATTATACCAGGGGGAGGGGGGATGGGAGCCACAGCCCCGCCGTCTTTACACCCGCTATGTCTATGCTATAGTTGGGAGAAATATCAAAATAAATTTAGAGATGTACTACAAGGCATGGTGTATATTGAGACGCAAGCTTATCGACAAAGTGGAAGGGCGTAGATATCAGAAAGGAGCTAGTAGCTATCAAAACCAATGATGAAATGATTGGATTTGAAATTTTGGCCGAAACGAACGAAACGAACGCAATATTAAAGAGGTGAAAGAAAGGGTGTGGTTGGAATTAGCCGTGGCGGTAGCACTTGAATGGCCAAAATAGACACATCAGACGGATAGGCTGGTTGGTATGACTATGTAAATGAGGTTGCCATACGTGCCGCATATCATGATTAGGCTCGGTTTATTAACCAGTCGCTGTCTGTATTACAATCTGTAGATTATGAAACATGCTGCTCCGACAGTATCAATATCCTCGGTTCATCTATAGCAGTATATGCTCCTTTAAGGGTGAAAATACGTGGAGATGAATCTCCTGGGCAATGTAAACTCCCCCCCTGTAAGACTGCTTACTCACTATCACGCAGAACGCCGTACATCAAAGACCAAGGGCAGCGAATAATGCCCATGGAGGTCCTGCCTGTCTACATTCGTTCTATTAGCACACATGGCATGCTAGGGCACTATCCGTCCTAGAAACAATTGTTCCGAGTATTTCCAGACAGGGATATTCCTACATACATGGGACTTGCCAACTTTCCGCCGGTTGTCACTTGTACATTATTAGGCATCCCCTGAGTAGGGTGTCGTGCATATGGGAAGGCTGTTTGTTTTATGCTTTGACTTGCGTTTAATTATAATTATTCTATCTTAGCAATACTACACGCATTATGACTCCCACCTTAGCTCTTATCAATAAGTCGTTATTATGTATGCGAAGGAACATATATTTGGAAGGAAGAGATCAGTTGAGCTTTGAACTCTCATGGTGGCGCTGTTACCCATTTTAATTCCTTATGACCCATCATACCTATCCGATCATCTATTCTAAAGCTAACCCCTTCAAGAATTACTAGACATTCTACATCCCCTCAGCGCGAGTGGGACGACTATACTACCTACCAGCAAGCCAGAAGATACTGCAGAGGTCAAAGCCATTACACCAGGAACTCACCAGCAAACCTGTATGTGCCACATTGTGATGAAATCCGCACCGGACCTTCCCAGCGTAAAGAAGAAGAGGTAACGCAAGAACGAGAGTCGGAACTATAGCCGCTGTAGCAAAAGCGGATATGGAGCTCACAAGAACGTGTAAAGCCCGACCACGACTAGATCTCAAGTTGAACCGCCGGAGGAAAACCAAAAAGCCCTGGTACAGCTCGAAGGGGGCACTCAAGGCAAGTTTCTCGGAATAGATTTATCTGTCAGGTTGCAGGAATGGGAGGTACGGCTAGGAGAACAGCCACTGGGGGAACAACAACTGGACTCATCGCAAGTAGCTCCAGCACCGCAGGAACATCAATCAATTCAGCAATCGGAAGCTCAAAAAGGCTGATTCCAATCGTCACAGACGTGATATATGTTTTCAAAATCGCTCAATGTGGTAACTTAACTGCATGGAGATACATTTCCCTGGACAGTATGGTAAAGCTTGGGGTTGCTGGTTTATTTGGTATTTTATACACTTCTGCTTTTGTTTATTATTTATCATAGTTGTTCTCTAAGTCCGTCGGGTAATCAGAGTATTTAGCAAGGAATTGTCTTGTATTTCAGACGATGTTTATCGATATGTAGTTCATTAGGTGTCGTTTTCTCCGAGCACCTCATGTCTCTATATATATACAACAATAACCTTATCAATTGTATATAGAAGATTGCTAGATATATTTACTAATAGTAAACGATCTATTATACAAGAAAAACGAATGAGCAACTAAAGTGAGTGTACCACCAAGCCCACACCCCTAATACAGACGTATCTACAGCATAATCATAAACAAAGCACTACATACAGCAGTCACAATGTAAGCGACGAACTGAACAGGTCCAACAGTCACCATAGTGCTACCGGTGGTCGGTGCCAGGCCAGACGAGGTGGAAGAGGAGGCAGACGAGCCCGATCCCGAAGTACCAGTAGGCTGAGAGGTCACAGTACCGGTGCCGGCGGTACCAGCCTGGCTCATCAGGTTGGCACAAGTGCCGGTCGCCTTAGTGGTAGAGGTCACCGTGGCGGACCCGCCGAAACTGCAGGCCGAGGCAGCCGAGTCCTGCTCCATATAGTACTTGTTAAGCAGGAAGTTCAGCTGCTGCTTGGGGCTGCACATGCCGTAGGCGCCGTAGCTTCCGGTTGTACCGTTGCGAGAGACACCTGTGCAGGCGGTGTAGCCGCAGATCAGGGAGAACAGGTCGGCATAGTCGTCGCTATCGACGGAGTCCTTCACGACACAGCCTGCGGCGGCGTTCATGCAGCCGCACAGATTCTCATTGGGGGTTGGGGGTAAGGGGGTATAGGTGGCTTCCCAGGCGGTGTTGACAGCAGGGCAGCTTTGCAGGGCAGTGTTGGTGGGGGTGTAGGAGGCCTTGTTCACGCCGGAGGGGGTGGCGCTCGCGATGTGCTTGGAGTAAGAAGTGAAATCGGCCAGTTTGCTGACGCTGGTGCTGTCGACGATGGAAACAAGGCCTGAGAAGGTTGGATTAGCTGGTGTGGTGTTCATCCCTGGATGGCACGACATACCGTAATCGTTGGTTTCTTGGAAGTACATGTAGACAATACCACCCGACCATACGCTGTTCATGTTGTCACCATACAGGGCATCGACTTCGGTGAACTGACGAGGCTGAACTTCGTTACAACCATACTCGGCGAAGAAAACAGGAACAGAGTAGTTGGCGAACTCCTCTGTGCGGTCCTTGTAGCCAGAGGCCGAGTACGATGAGTCACCACACCAGGAGTAGATGTTATAACCCCAGAAGTCGATACTGTTTTCTTCAGATTCACAGTTAAAGTAGTTGGCCATATGCACACGGATAGTAGAGTCATCATTGGTAGCGTATCCAACACCCATGGTGCGGTAGCCCTTTTGCTTGATGTAAGTCTTCATGTCTCGGACCGCTGCCTTGACAAACGCGCTCGCATCAGTAGTGTCAACCGTGTTGGAGACTTCGTTACCCGCAAAGAAACCGAAAGTATTGTCATACTGAGCCAGCTCATCAATGACTGCGGTGTAGCGAGAGTAGAGCGTTGTCTCCCAGGTGGGATCGTCGCGGTTGATGGATTGGCTGGGATCGGACAGGTCCGAGATCACGTAGATGCCTGCATCGGACAACAACTGCATGCATTCGGTGTGGTTCGCGGTTGGGTCGATAGCGTAGACCCGAATGGTGTTGGTCCGCAGTTCCTGCATGATTGGCACATCACGCTTGCAGGCCGTGGCATCAGCCAAGGGGTCCTTGTAGCTCGTAGAACCATTGGTCGTGCCGTTGCTAGAGTAGTCCTCTGCGAGGGTTAGTAATGAGGGGTGGATATGGGGTATTAGAAGGGCCTACGTTGGTATGCAACACCACGGATATAGCTGATACAGTCAGTGTATACCATGAAATGGGTCGGGGTGAGGGGTAAGGCACTCACAACTGAGTGTTGTTACTCGAGTAGAAGAATTTGGAGCCCTTGATGACGATGGGGTCAACGTCGGCCAACGCGGCGCCCAACAGTGCCGCTCCCACAGCGAGCGAAAGCTTCATAGTGGATCAAAGTTGAAAGATGGGTAGTATTCACCCTAGCGAAGAGAAAATACTATGCTGTCTAACGAACGTCAAGGTGTAGGGATAGAAGGAGCGACTGGCAACAATAACACCCTGAGCAACACAGGGGGGAAGAAAAGGATATCTGCTCCTGTTAAATTCCCAGGACAAACTCTGCAATTTGGTATTAATAGAAACGTCCCATTATGCTTTATCCGCCGTCCCCAGACCAGGAGGAGCGTCGCTATACAGCGTCGAACGCGTCATCGGCCACGGCGTCGCTTTATGTGTGCAGTTAGGTCTATACCGGGAAAGCTTAGCTCGCAATTAACGTCGTGGACATGGTGCATCGGATCCCCGCCGTCGGTCTGGGATTGGCCAAAGGCGAGTAAGTGGGACAATGAAGGTAAATGCCGGCGCATCACTAAGTAGTGTAGATGTGGATGCCGAGTGGATGCCTTATCTCCGAGCAGACGATATTGAATTCTTATCCCTCGGGCGGTTTTATGGGCAGTGGAGGCATTCAAATATTCTTCGATTGAGCTTTGATAGTTGCCTAAAGCACTTTAACAGCATTTGACCAATGTACCTTTCGCACATTATTGGCTCTTTTTTTTTTTTGAGAACTCCCAAACCTATAAGAATGACCATCATATATTCACAAGGCCCCGATTCATAATATGCATACAATCGCTCAATCAAATATTCCCATCATATCATATCAACCCAAAGATTTCCCAAAACACCGAAAACCCAAACCCAGTATCCCATCAGTTACATGGCATTCTCCCGTCGTCGGGCCTCGATAGCCGCCTCAAATCCACGGATGGTATCTAGCGGACGTTCCAGACGGGGACGAGTCGGATTAGATCGATCCGGGTCGGCTAAGAATTGTTAACCACGGACCATGAATTAGGGCTGTGGCTCACAACTCACTGATGATCTCGCCCTTTGCATCGCGATGCTGCATTGACCGTAAAGAGAACAAGGATGTACCACCGATCGCATTGGCAACTGTTTTTATTAATTGCATGTTCAACCCATCCCGTGTGAGAGACACTTACTCGGCTGGTCTTCTCTGAGGGCCGCATTGGGGTCGGCCTTACTCGAGAGGGACTTTTTGTAGCTATGGGAGGAGACGGATTCCGTCCGCTCGCTGACACTGCTTCTGGACGCCATTGTGCTAGTGGTAGTATATGTAAAACAATTGAGGATTGTAGGCTTCTTCTTCTTCTTCCTGGTAGATGTCAAAAAGGATATGCACCGAGGTCCCTATATATATATGTAATAGTGTGGGGATGAACCATTGGAGTTCCGGATGTAACGACAAGGACAATAAGTCTGATGCTGGAATTGGCTTTTCCCGTCTAGACCCCTGGCGTTCTTTGTCGCTTAAAATCCAAGAAGAATTATTAATATTCTTTTTTAGAAACGGAATCACGCAACGGCCAATGGCGATCGTTTGACGTGACCTGGGTTTTGTGATATGAATGTGACGCGGCCGTATTGGATCATCTATGACGTTATTACTAGCTCTGATTGGCTCTCGGCAGGCCAAGCTTCGACTAATGCAACAAACCCAAGGCTTGGTCCGAAATGGCAGCCAATGATAAATCAGAGATCTCAAGTCAGAAAAAATGGGACACGCAAGCACGGGCGACCAGAGTGTGGCAATGCCTCCAAAATTAGGCACCCATCCTTCCCTCATTGGTGGCTCCTGTTTTGTCCCTGACCAAAGCATGGCAAAGGACCATTCTGGACCTCCGGGGATTGTCCGTGGATTTTCCCAAGATGGTCCTGCATGGAGACATTCCCACTCCTGATATTGTCATCTTCCCCCCCTTCCGAAGTCTTTGCCATTTGCATATCTCTTTCTTTCACACGGATTCATAATGTGCTACCCTATGCGGTGTCAATCATCCACTGTGACATCAACGATCAACAGGTACTGTCATCATGGTGTGTACCTGTCAGGGGGTCAAGAAACAATTCTTCTCTTGCCGTCTTGGCCGATCCTCCCGGTGTAACATGTGATCTCTTTTTTTTTTCCCCCTCACCGAGAAATCCTCATTTCATGATGCCACAAATTCGAGCATTATTCTCCATCCCGTACTCTTCCGGTTCCGGCACCCTCGGCCTCCGGAAGTTGAGACATATGTTTCTCTGAGCCACCCCGCAGTACCAAGGACACATGTTTGTTGGCATCGCATTAGTGCAGATAATGGGGCCACTCCGAAGAAGGATCCGTGCAAAAATAGTTGCTCCAAGTCTTGGCCGAATCATTCAGAGTCGGAAAGAACCTCGGGAAGACATCCGATCCGATTGCTACCTCACCCCACGTGACCATGACCATCATCCCCTTGCAGAGAAGAGATGTTCAGGTACCAGTGGAACCTTCATAGCCACATGGATGGCCATAAAAACATTATCCTCGGGCGGAGCGGGCCCTGACCGGATCTCCGAAGCTGTCGTGCTATTTTTGACATCCTAAAATATAGTGTTGCTGGAGACATGGAACCGGGAGCTGACGGTAGTCGACAAGCACTCCTATGTTCCGCGCGCACGACTGAATCTCTGAAGTATCCCTCGAAGTCTAACCGACAGGGCATGCATGGTCCGCAATATTCAAGGGGTGACTAGTTGCTGAACGGTTTGGCACAGGTCGCGCCCTCGATCGAGTTCATTGGTGTCTTGTCAATAACACTGGCTTAGTAGCGGGAGTCTGGCGGCGCGTGATGGAATCCGCAGCCCCATGATTTGTGTTGAGTTTCCAATAGGGTTCAAGAACGTCAATCAACTCCCAAGCTGGAGTACAAAACTTCCCACAAACACGTTTAGCCGTGACTTGAGCAGGCCCAAACCATTGACGCCACAAAGTTTAACTATCGACTATTAATTTTTGTGCATTGACCAACGTGCTTCCGTATATTTTTTTTGTTTATCTGAAAACCATGGTTGTCAGCGCTTTATTAGGGGAGCGACGCACAAATCCCACGTCTGCTGTGCTCTGTCGCAACACGGGTAACCCAGTGAGCACGGGCCCTCAGAGCCAATGTGCGAGGCCTCAAGCACCACCAGCGAGATATCCTTGGAATGCGAGCCTGATGGAAAAAGCTTCGAAGAGTCCACGTCCCAGTCACCTCAGCTGCAGCGTTCTGCGCGGAGTGCATATTTTGCTAAATGGGGTGGGGGTTTAATTTGCTGACCAGCTGTCTTAAGACTTGTCGGTTCACTCCAAACTCCTTATGTCGCATATACCGCCAAACTATGTCTCACCCTATCGAGAATGTTGGCTTTATGAGGAAGAATACTATATATGGTTCAAGTTGGAACTTCTCGTTCTATGATAATCCACCCCAATTCAACATCAACTTGCGAGATTCAGTAATTTATCCGAAGTTCAGCCGATCCGACGTCGTACTCCCAGTCTAGTTGTTCATCTTGGCACTTGGCATAAAATTGCGCGGAGGAGGATGGCATACTCCATCACATTTCATCAGAATCAATTGTCACTTCAATCACTTCTTTCGACCCATCCAACGATCGGAGTCGTAGAGCAATACCATGGCGATAACAGGCGGGCCTGTATCACACGGCGGGAAAATTCGACGATCGTTCGAGATATCGGGGCCTCCCCCACGTATTTCACCAGACCGAATGATGGAACCATCCCCGATCAAACGTACTCAAAGTACTTGCGACTTACTGGAGTTTTCTAGTGACGGGAATGAATGACGCCGCGTACGGGGTAAATTGTTTTAAACTGTCTAGTTTAATTAGTCATTGCTAGTAGACCTAGCCCTCGATATCTTATATTAACTCTCTAGACACAGATAGTAGACGTTTTGGACAGTTACTGAAAGTACGCAGCTTGACTCCCACTATAGTCTTTCTTACGCAGTGGTGTCGCTCGTCTTCTTCTCGCCCCTTGGTGGTTATACCCTTTCCTCCCTCCTGAATAATAAAATCCACATCAATTTTGGCCGCCGCGGCGTAGCATTGCTGTCTCCTGGCTGGCTGTCATCTGATTGCACATATCATTAACTGCTTGCAACCTCCGTATCCGGTTCTAATGATTTCATTCGTCTTTGCGGGCTTTGGCAATGGTCTTGGACATGCAGCCTGGAATGCGTGGCTCGGTAATATGGCCAACGCAAACCAGCTGCTTGGGCTATTACATGGTCTTTACGGTGCGGGGCGGAGTTCTAAGCCCTTTTAATTACCACGTCCCTCATCCGTAAGGCCCATTTGGAATGGTATTGTTTCTACTATATTATGGTATGTTCTATGCTGCGGAATGGAGAATCACTAGCTAATTTATAGATCGGCTGCGCTGCTCTCGAGCTTGGCTTCCTTCTTACAGTCTTCTGGGACTCCCCCGCTACAGCTGTTTTGGAAACTCGTTCTGTTGAAAACGAAGGTGACCTTCGCCAGGTGGTGTTCCGGAAGAGTTATGCCAGGGTCACTTGGATATGCGCGGTTCCCTTTTCTCGGTTACGTGGGAATCGAAGTCCCCTCAGGGGTTGTATTGAGTCACATTCATGAAGCAAATCCGCAATGGCGAAGCCTTTGCCAGTGGTATGACGGCCACCGGATTTTGGCTAGGCCGAGTACTCCTAGGCTTCGTAACCCCGCAAGTAGGAGAGAAGATATCCATCGTGGTACGTTAAATGTCTCATCTGCAGTTGCAACCCCTAACAAAGTCGATGCTTATACTCCCTGCTCGCTATTGGACTGGGTCTGGTCCTTTGGTTTGCCCCGAATTTCTATGCTTCAGCAGTGGCGGCCTCCCTCCAGGGCTTTTCTCTTGGTCTCTTTTTCCCTGCAGTAGTCGTTGTAGCCACTAAGCTTCTTCCCAAAGCTCAACATGTCAGCGCAATTGGATTAACAGCTGCATTTGGAGGTCGCGGTGCCGCCATCTTACCTTTCGCTGTGGGTGCTCTTGCACAGGCACGAGGGGTTGAGGTCCTCCAGCCTTGCATTATCGGACTGTCCGGAGGGATCTTACTGCTGTGTCTGTGACTGCCCTCGGGCACCAAAGAAAGGAGATGAAGGCAACCGTCTTAGTGCTTAATTTTCTCTCCGTGACGCCGATATCTCCCCACGGGGAAATTCCGACACAGCTAGGGTTAGCATAAATCTGCCGTAGAACCGGCTAAAAGAGCCGCCCGTTAGATATTGTTCCTCTGTCTCTTACATCGAGAAATCCCCCACTATTCCTCGATTTTCGATTGCAACCGACTATAATGGCACATCTCAGTATTCAATTTGTATCTTTGAACCGCTTTCTCCTCCCACCGCCATTACACATATGTATCCACCCTGGCGTTTCTGCCCACAATGGTCCACTTTTTCGACTCCGAGTCACCCAATTATATATCTGACTTGGCCAGTTTGAATGTACCATTAGTAGTTGGCTTATTCATCCCGGCCAATCAATATCGTAACGGTGAGTCAGCCTGCAGGAAACTCTTGCCTTGCGCTTGGGAGACACGATTGGCCATGGCGATATTCCCCGTTCCCAGCAGCAAAAAGTACGTGTGGCGCACATTCGCAAGGATGCTCATTTTGCCTTCAGTGCTTCGGGGTTACCCGAGTCTATATTCCGCGCTCTTCTGGGTAACTCCTAGTTCCTCTGCTATTCGTGTAAGCTCTGTGCACCCTCTCGAGATTTGGTCGACCAACACCAATCTTTGCAATGCTAGCGTTTACAATGAGTCTCATTCAATCTTTTGATTGCAATTTCGTACGTTGAGTCTCTTTCATGACTTAATTTTAATGTAATTGGTGTTAGGGTTACACATGGGGGGTTGAAGACATATAATCTTATTGGACAGGGAATACCTCAACGAGGCTGGGCAGGAAATTACAATGTGTAATAAAATTATACATATATATTTTTCAGATTTCTTCGTTAATTCATATAAACGCAAGCCAGAGTTTGGAGTACACATTATCAGAACACAGGGGCATGAGATATTTGTGTACTTTCTTAGGTATAAATGCAAGCGCCTCGGCTATGCGTCCAAAAAACCATTCAACGCCGATGCAAGGATGCTTGGTAACAAATAACCGGTCGGACCGGCAAGCACAGCTGGGCGAATTTTCATCCAGACTAGCTTCTCATACAGCACATTTGTCGGAGTTTGCCTCTGTTAGAAGGAACGCTATGCAATATGAAATTGAGCTTGTGGCGACCGGGACTAGCCATCGGTTCGACAGCATACTCAAGGCTTGTTCTTCCGCATTCTTAAGGTTGCGGGGACAACGAAGCATTGTAGGCAGTAGTTATGCTCAGCTGAACAAAAATAGAACAAAAATAACGCAGAACAGGCCCGATTTACTGGGCAAGAGAATAAATGAAAGGAATGGTCCTGGTCGACATGGTAACCGGGCCTCAATGACGCGGAGCCAAAAATTCCTCATGTCTTGAGTGCCAGAGTCCCCATAGACAGTGCAAGCTGATCGAGCCAATCGAGGGCCTCGACCGGGTTTTCACCCAGCTTCTCTTCACTGACGGGCGCTGGGCCCTCCGGAGCCGGTCGATATGTGACCGTATCCCAAGGACTCTCTCCGGGTTCGCTATCAACCGAACCCAGCATGCGGATTTTCTTAGCAACAAGCAGCACAAGAAGCTGATCCAGCAGCGCCAGCGCCGAGTCTATCCCCCGCAGACTCCTATGCGAAATAGTATGCGCGAACTCCTCAGGAACATGCCCATGCAGGGTATTCCTCCTCTGAACGACCGGACCATTCAAACGAAGCTCCAAAATGGCCGCCAACCGTCCCTGCAAACCTCGCAGAATGTCTCGACTGCAGCGAATCGCCGCCGCCAACGCCTCCCTCGACTCCTCAGAGGTCGGCCCCGTAATCGCTTCGCGCGTACGCACCAAGTACCCCGGACAAAGCAAGACTTCGCCAAACGCCGTCTCGGTGATTTCACCCAGTTGCCCGGCCTTCCCCTCACGCTCCTCCGCCCGCAGGGCGTCCCGATTCATCTTCCTCCACTCCTCACCCTCCAAGAAGCACGCCTCCTGGCACACAAACGCCTCCGCCACCAGAAACGCCCGGTACGTGGTGTACATGGTCCGCCCGAAGCCAGAGCGATGGGCATCCGCCCCACGCAATCGGAACAGCGCCCCGATCCCCCGCGAATGCACCAACCATGAATTCGGGCCCACCCCGTCCAGCATCTCGTATACACCCAGGGCCATCGCGGCCGCGAGCGTGGAATCCGATTTGACCTTCGTCGGGTCACGCAGCGCCTGGACCAGCCCGCGCAGGGCCCGATTATACATATGTCGACTAACCTGCAGCTGGCCGTCATCTCGATGTCGCCGCGCCAAATACCAAGTGTTCAGGCAGCGGATGCCCCAGTTCACGGCGCTGGGCTGGGCGGCCGAGTGGTGGCGGACGAAGTCGACCCAGGTGAGGTCGACGCGGGCGGAGAAGGCGGCATATAGGTTCGGGAAGATGGCGGAGACGACATCCGAGAAGACCTCTTTGAGCTGAGTATCGAGGGCGGTTGCGGTCAGGTTGGGGGCCAAGGTCTGGTCCATCCGACGGATGAGGAGCATTTGTTGGTGCTTCGCATTTTGCGGCGGTGGTCGTTGATCGTCGCGATCGGGAATCGACTTGACGACGGCGGGGGCAGTTTTATGGTAGAATTGGAATCTCTTTTGATAACCGGGACAGGCTATTTTTCGCTTTACACAGCGGAGACACGCTGGACGGGTTTGGTCGCACTATTTTTCATTAGGAAGGTCCGTTTCTGCGCGACATAATATGATAGGCATAGTATAATTTCTCTTTTGTTTCTTTTTGGCTCATGTAATCCGTTCTTTTTCTTTTTCTTTTCTTTCTCTTCTGCGTTTGGAAAACCGTGGCCCGAGGCAAATTTAACATTAGGAGCACCCACTTTGACCCGCCGCTGGAGACAGGCGCGACAGCCAGTGCTGCGCGGTACGCCAACCATTCTTCGTTACTGCTTTCAGGAGGTAGCATGAAAGTGAATACGAATTCACAGTCGAACCGAGAGAGAGAGTGATAGGCTTGTTGAGGAGCACAAGCCCTGCAGTTAGAGAGAAACGGGCAATATCCGACGAGATGCCGTCCGTCTTCCGATGACTCTTCGTATATCGGGATCCATCATAGGGCGCCAAGAGACGGTGCGCCCCCTCCCCGCCACCGACCAGGAGATAAAAAATTGCATCTTATGCACATATCTTGGAAGGAACACACTAAGATTTAGGAGAGAAGGACGTTGAATGCGCACTAGTGAGCCGCTACGTGTGTGCCGCGGAAGTTGTACTCCGTACTCAGAGCCCTAATCAGTAGTCGATTCAGATTGTGCACCAAGAGGGTAAGAATGACTCGGTAAGTTGGACAGAACGTTATCCCCCCGCAGGATGGGGGAAACCTTTTTCTTCATCAGCATTGAAATAAATCTTAAATGTAGGTTTGGGCCTTTTGACAGAAACGAGCAAAGAGAACCACACACCCCGATGTCCGAACCCCTATTGGTCACGGGGTTCCAGATTCGGTGTACTTTAGTTAGATTGCCAGAAGCCCATGGCGCACTAGGGCAAGAGGAGGATCTGATTGGCATGTCTTCCCCTTCGTACTTGTGGAATCACTGCCACTCCTGCAAATGGCCATCCTTCGCTCCCATATCGCGTTCTAGACTATTTAAGTGCTGGGTGCTCGGTCCGCCGTGGGCTGGTAAGTACGAAACAGGATTCAAAATATCGCATTCGCCAACACAGCATCATCTCGCCTCTTTGCCTATCTGGGGATGTGATGCATCGATCTGTTAGGGGGTGGGGCGTTGTGGAGCTTAGTGTCAATAACTTCTCTATGCACAAGATTCGTGCATATGAAAAAGTCCCCACCGCCACATGGAACCATCGTAGAAACGGTTCATTTCGATCCGGAATCTTCTCGGCATTCTTTTCCAAGGACCTTTTTTGCGGTTTTTCATTTATCTGGAGGGAGCCACATGGACGTGAAGAAATTGACGTGGCATGATTGAAATTGCTGACAGCGGGTAGTGGAGATAGACTGAGCGTATCCCTCATAGGGTTACGATTCTGACTGGGATTATGAGAATAGTATCGAGCAGAAATGCAGCTATTGTCAACAACATACGATAGCATATAGTAAATAGTATAGGCTTTTATATCGAGATATATCCGGAAGATCTTCGTTTTCCTTTTTATTTTTGTTAAATCCTTGCTACCCAACATCCGATGTGGCGGAATGGTTCTCTTTGTCTCTCCATATTTTTTCCCCCCTAACAAAGAAATGCGGGTATGCCCTAATCGACCTCAAGAAACAGGAAGAAGAAATCGACACGCCCCGAGCACAAAAGGGAAAATGGGAGAGACAAGGTAGTGGATCCACCCAAGACCTCAACCAGTTAACCGACCAGACTAGACGGTCACTAATGCCGACTAATAGCGGCTAAGCCTGTTGGCCTCCGAAAAAAGCCAGGCCTCCTCGATCGACGGTCGCGGCACATTGTCGGTGCATCCGTGCAAATGTGGTCTAAACGAGTGATGAGCGTAATATTATGATGAAATAGACGGAATAGTCCAGCTGCCGAATAGGACTTGTTGTACTTTGATTCGGCCAGCTTTTTTAGACACCGCAGATCTGTCTCTCAACGGCGGTCCCGCTATGCACCTGTTGACGAGTCTGATTCAAGCGTGCAGTTGGGACCACAGTTATTCATTCTTCACCATTCTCCCCTTTCTGTCCCGGCTTTTCTTTTTTTGGTTAAATTTTCTCTTTTTCATTTCTTTTGGTTTCTTTTTCGTCTTTTTATTTACAATGATTATTATCTTAATTAAATAGTGCTAGTATCTTTCCCCCCTGCCCCGGATTATTTATCCCTATCATTCTACCATCACCCTCTCTTCCCTTCTCCCTGGAATTGTGGTCGTATCGCCTCGGTCCCTGCAAGGATGGCGACTCGTAACGAAGGACCATCTGAGCACGTACGGAAACAGACTCCACCGCAGAGTCCACCGTATGAGCCAGAAGTACCGGAGGAAGTAACGGAGGAAGTACCGCAGGAAGTCTCAGAAGAAGACCCAGAGGAAACACCCCAGGGACACATTCAGGGGGTTATCGAGCCTGATGTTGGTTCTTCCTGGTCCTAACTCCCAAGGATTCCAGCTAACTAGAATATTCAGACCTTCTCAGATGGGGACAACGATTCCTTGTATGCCTCATCGTAAGTGACTAGGCCCTGTGTCGTCACAGATGGTCGACTTACGATTGTAGAGTGGGGGACGCCAGTTATACCACCAGTATTACTTCCAGTGCGATGCATTATCAGTATGTAACAGCCACAGTTCCGTTACAACGAGGCTAACAGTAGACAGATATGAGGTATCTCTCTGTCCACTAGCCGTTCCGTAACGCTTGCTAAGTATGTAGAATGGTCGCCGGTATCATTCGTACCATGAGGGTGAATATATTCTGGTAAGTAGCCCGTTGCCTCATTCAGTAGTCATACTGATCCGGACAGCCGAACGACGAACAAGAACAAGATCGTCTGGACTTGGTTAGTCGAGCCTAACAGAGCAATGGATGTCCAACGGAATGGCTAGACTAACAACAACAGAGCCATCATATCTACCGAATGGTGTTGAAAGGTGAACTACACGCGGCACCGATTAAGAACCCTGCCCGTGTGCTGGATATCGGTACGGGAACCGGGATCTGGGCTATTGACTTTGCAGAGTAAGTCCGGGTCTGAAAATCAATAGCGGAATACTAACGATAACAGCGAACATCCTGAATCAGAGGTGATAGGTAGGTATATCGTTCTATATATGAGATGCTCGGTATTGACCGGTCGGCTTAGGAAACGATCTCAGTCCCATTCAACCGTCATGGTAGGCGTGGTACACTCGTACTTATTGGCCATTGCTAATGGATTAGGGTCCCTCCCAACCTCCGCTTCGAAGTCGACGATTTTGAAGCGCCTTGGTCTTACAGCCAACCTTTCGACTACATCCACGGGCGTGAATTAGAAGGCTTCATCCGTGACCACGACCGACTTTTCGTTCAAGCCCTCAACAACCTAAAGCCTGGTGGATGGATGGAAATCGCATCAATCGAAGTCAACTCCTTCTCTGACGATGACACGCATCTTAAAGCTACGTCCATGATGGAGGGGGTCAAGAACATGCACTTAAGTGCCCGGAAGTTCGGAAAGGATTTTGACACCGTGTCGACTTGGAAGGGCCGAATGGAAAAGGCGGGCTTCGTCAACGTCCGTGAAGATGTCTACAAGGTATCTGCCCCCCTTTTTCCATCGGCCGGTCAAATATAAATTCTAACGGCAACAGCTTCCCCAAAGCCCCTGGCCCAAAGACCCCAAGATGAAGGAGCTCGGGCGTTACCACCAGGTCAACATGATTGAAGCCATGCCGCCCTACTGTTATGCCTTATTTACACGTATGCTGGGATGGAGTCGTGCTGAGATTGAAGTCCTAGTGGCAGGCATGCGGAAGGAATTACGGGATACGTCGCTTCATCTATACTCGCGACTCCATATTATTTACGGGCAGAGGGCGCTGTGAGCCGGTACTGATGATTGATAGCTAATGAATTTGCATCTGAGCATGGGTTTGTGTTTTATTTTGAGCGAATTATTGCATGTCTCGCTAGGGGGCGGTTCGAAGTCTTGAAATTTTTTTTTTTTTTTTCGCGTGGTATTTCATTGCATCATTTATACTATCGGCTTACCGCTGCACTGTTTTAATTATGATGGATACGTCTGACTGTGATGATAGTAAGTAGGTCAAGTCTATATTCATTCGATCTTTCGTCCTCTATCTTATTCTATACTAGTATGGATCTTCCATGTATGTACAAGCAACGAGCCGCCTTGGCAGGATTCAGTCATTTTCCATACCATTTTTTCATTGTCTGGAATATAGTTTCGGGAATCATGATCTCCCTGCATCCGACTGCGGCTATCGAGCCCGTTCTTTGTGTGACTGGGCCCTATACTCAACGTCAGATATAAGCGTTCACAGTACACCCTGCACGACAGTCCGCCGCGACACTTTCCTTCTTTACTTTCCGAGCGTGCTCCAAACAACCTTACTGACGATGGGTCTTGGGTAACTAAAATGGCCATTTTAAACGAGAAGCGCGATTACATGTCAACCCCAGGGGTCCTCGCGCGAATGATTCATTGTCTCCACTGCAAGACGTATGTCTCCAGAATCGATCTTAGGTGACCGACATTACAGGATTACTACAACCTAATGAGAGTGCCTGAGACAAGCCCGCTGATTCAATTTCTTTTTCTCCGGTTGACCTTTTGTTACCGTGGGGTCAGATAGTTAGGTGGCGTAACTCCCTTCTATTTAATACCACATAGAGGTGCGCGAAATACACGGTTTTAACCTCTGAATTGAGCCTCTACACCACTGCCCGGATTCTATTCCCATCGTTAAATTGATTCGATATGGTAGGATCTGCTAGGATGTGTATACCTTTCATCCACATCCCGTGAGACCACTACACACGCTATGTAGCACCAAGCTTCGGCAAATGAGGAAAACGCAAGCCATTTCCCATCTAGGCTAGACGCGGGAGGATATCTAAGGACTTTTCTTATCGGATGCCGCTCTGTACTAAGAGCAATATGTAACCTGGGCGCAGCCTTAGGGTGCAACAGTACGACTACCAAAAGAGGCAATGGTCATCACGTGAGGTGAGACGGGCAGTCGATCGTCTCAGCCTCACTTTCATGATCTTCCATATATTACCACCCCTTGACAATACCCGCCATAAAAGTCTCATAGACCACTGTTTTGTAGTCGGATTCAGCATGGCCCCTCCCGTGAAACGAAAACGGGCAAGTAAACCAAAGGTGCGAACGGGCTGTATCACCTGCAAGTTAGTAGTACCACGGAAGCACAAACAGGGGCCCGATCGTTGCTAAAAGATGTGCGACCCAGGATCCGCAAAGTCAAGTGCGACGAAGGCAAGCCCGCATGCACCCGGTACGACTAACTGTCGAGAGCAAAGAAAAAGCGGGCCTTTGGAGTCTGTTGGACTGACCGGTCTCCAGGTGTACGAATACTGGACGAAAATGTGACGGGTATGCATTGGAGATCGTGCCGTCGAAGATATCCCAGCCGCTCAAGACCGTCACGGCCTCCAAGTCCAGTATGGAGTCACACGCGCTGGAATTTTTTTTTCACAAGTCATCTACCCAGCTGGCTGGGTTCTTTGAGGGCGGGTTCTGGAGAGCCACTGTCCTCCAACTCAGTCTTGTGGAACCCGCCATTCGCCAAGCAATCGCCGCGATAGGCTCTCTACATGAACACAAGGGAGGTTGCAAATTGCTCCCCTCGTTTAATGCCGCAAGTGGCAATGCGGACCCGGCCGTGCAGTTGTACAACCGGGCTATTCGCGCGACGATCGAGAAGACAGCTTCCGACTTGAGTGCCATTCCTGTTGTAGTGGTGGCTAGCATTCTCTTTACGGCCTTTGAGTTTCTTCGGGGGAACGCACCTGCTGCCGCGTCGCATATATCCAGCGGTATTAATCTCCTGTGGGCATGGCGCGAGAAGACCGGTAGCCGGCCGAAGACTCCATGGGGCCAAGCATATTCCTCGTTCCAGTCGCATTTCGTCGAAACGGAATTGGCCCCAATTATTAGCCTTTTCAACCTGAACACTTCCGAGTATCATCCCGGAACTCGACGAAAGGTTTTGCTTAACCCGGTTGACACCGGTATGCTTGTTCTAGCAGACAGATTTGAAAGCCTCCGTGAGGTCAGGGTGGCGATGGTCGACATGGTCACTGCCACTACGGCTGTATTTTCACTGCTAGATGAGAACCTTATGGTTGGGCGGCCAGTGGGTGCTGAAATGCTGAGCATCACAAGGGGACTTCGGCAAACCCGCGACCGCTGGAAGGCCAACTTTGACGACCTTGTTCGACGGAAGGGGTCAACATGGAATAAGGATGAACAAGACGCTGCGGATGTCCTTCGTCTGATGTGGTACTCGACCATTATGGGGATCACCACGTACCGTGTTGGCTGTGAGTGCGCCTGGGACGACCACCGAGAGGAATTTGAGGGGATCCTTCGCATCGGCGAGAACATCGTGTCGAACCCCGACCGCTACCCCGACGAGCTAACCAAGACACTAAGCTTGGACTTTGGTCTCCTATACCCCCTCCACGCCGTCGCTTGGAAGTGCCGCTGGCCGCGCCTCCGCCGCAAAGGTCTGGACTTGCTTCGGCGGATGCCGAGACAAGAGTGGTGGTATAGGGTTGACCACTACCACGCTATCTTCTCACGAGTCATGGAACTCGAAGAGGCATGTCTGGATCTGCACGACGGCGAGATCCCCGAGGATGCTACTGTTATTCCTGAACATGTTCGAGTGCATGATTTCTATACTGAACCGACATCAACGAAGGTCAACGGATACTCTCTCTTTAAGCTGACGCTCCTGACGAAGCCCAATGGTCTGGGAGAAGGTTGGCATCACACAACGGAAGACTTATGGTTGCCAACGCCCCCGCAAGGCGAATCAGTTGCACCGTTTAATCTATTCTGCTGTAAAGACTGGGCGAAGTCTGAGCGGATGAACCCTCAGACTGTACAGATGTTGACAACTGCTATGCTGGGGCTAGAAGAAACACGGAAAGCAAATTTTGACAGCTTTTCTATGGACTCGTCCCGTATACAGCCCGGTTTGCTTCTACAGTCCTGTTTCATAGGATAAAGGAAGGCGAGTACGGCTCTACCCTCAGGTATTCCCTTCCCTTCAAGCGCCCGGCCCAGTCTTCTCCAAAGCCGCGTCATGACCTGGATTCTGGTACTATAACACACAATGACTATCGATGACTATCGATGGCTATCAATGACTATCCGACCCGGAGCTTCATGCCCGCGATCGATCAGTCGGTGCATGTCTCTGGAGGAGGCAGTGCGATCCCTTATGAGTGTTATTTTGCCCTATGGTTCGCTCGGCGCCACGCCCCAGGTCAATCGGATGATCCTGTGGACAGACTGTGGGCGAGGGTGTGTTTCGAAAGAAATGCACAGAATAGTCCTTCAAGGGCTCCCTCTATTGGCACCTTTTTAAGCATTTCCCCTCCATGCCTCAATCGTACACAACATAGAGTGGATATATAGCTGATTAAAAATATCGTCCCTGATGCGAATCATTCAATGATGATATTGTTACTATTTAACTCCAAAATACCCCTATTTGAATAATTCGAGGCCACTTAAAGTCTATGCGAATGTCATTGAAAGTTAAAAGTCTTTAGATATTAATAATAATTCCGCTCTCCGCATTCCTGTCCAATTAACTTAAAATACACTCTGACTAAGACATAAACTTCGTTATCTAAGAATTACAAAGAATATCAACGCATCAAAAAGGCAAAAGCAGGAAGTAACCCTAACGACGGACCATGCATGACAAATATTTACCTAAGAATGCCCAAGTCTCCACGAGCACGATCAAGCTCTTGAGATCCTAGATTTCGATCTCTAGAACCAATTGGAACTCGGAATTGCCGCCTTCTACCAAACCCCGATATCTCCGATCCCAAACAGCGTCATTCTATAAATACTCAGTACATCCCAAACAACCGGGAGGCCACATATCTTCCCCATAACCAGCTATACCCTCCACCATCCACCACCAAAATGTCCAAAGCTAGCGCCTCCCTCCTCGCCTCCCTGGCCAACCGCCGTTCCTACTACGCCCTCCGCAACTCCTCCCCCATCCCGGACACAAAAATCCAATCCATCGTCAGCTCCATCATGTTCAAAACCCCCTCCGCCTTCAACTCCCAGTCCACCCGCGCCGTCCTCCTCCTAAACGACCAGCACGAAAAGCTCTGGAACATAACTAAAGAAATCCTCCTCGCAAAGATCGGGCCCGAACGCTTTCAGCAAACCGGCCCAAAATTAGACGGGTTCAAGGCCGCATACGGCACCGTGCTCTTCTACGAAGACCAGCCCGTGATCGCCGAGCTCAAGAAGAAGTTTCCCCTCTATGCGGAGAACTTTGATGCGTGGTCGGAGCATACGAGTGGGATGCATCAGTTGATGGCGTGGATGGCGCTGGAGGAGGAGGGGTTTGGGGCGAATTTGCAGCATTATAATCCGGTTATTGATGAGAGGGTTGCGGAAGCTTGGGGGGTGCCTGGGACGTGGAAGTTGAGGGCGCAGTTGGTGTTTGGGGTTCCGGAGGGGGAGAGGCCGGCGGAGAAGGAGAAGTTGGCGTTGGGGGAGTTGTTGAAGGTATATGGAGCGAAGATTTGAGATGGTTTTCTTTCTTCTTTCTTCTTGAATGTAGTATATAGAGCCTGCAGGATAGAGCCATGGATAGATGTGAAATTAATAGAATCGTTCCTGCTATACAGATAGATCGGATTTGACGGCTCGGAAGAGGACCATGCTTGTATCTCTGAACTTCGCGGATAGAGGACCAATGTAACCAATTAAGCACCACCTCCTCCAAGAGCTCCCAGGGCCCCGGCTCTTTTGGCGAACTTGAGATCCATACCCGCATACGCTGTATGCGGCGTCAAGGCTTCAAGAGCTGTAGAAAGGTTAACCGAACAAAACGATATCATGGAGCCCAGTCTAATAGGATCTAATCACTCAACATACCCTCTCGTCTAGCCAGCCTGCTCTCAGCTGTATCATGCCACAGCCTCAAAATCCACAATGCAACCAAGGCGTCCCTCTTGTCCCGTTGCAGGGGCACCGTAACGACCAGTTTCTGTCGCTCACCCTTTCCATCCTCAAACGCTACCTCATTGCCACCGGCAACAAGCCATCTATATCGACTGCCTGACCATTTCGGCTTGGCGCTGAAAAGAGGTTCCTCAATTCCCTCATCAAACAACGGCTTATCACACGCAGTTTTCTTAGCGCTTAAAAGTGCCCTGAACTCTATTTTCTGGAGTCGAGATTTAGTCATCTCGAAGCGGATATTGCCCAATGTCTTTGAGGATACAGATGTGATATAATATGCAGGAATGTCCGTTCGGTATTGTGCGTGTGCTGGGTGCGCAAGAAAGAATAGATGTTGGGCCTCTGGGGAAGATTTGCTGTCAGGCTGTAATGATAGAGCCGTTTCTATCCGTTCGAATTTTAGAGATGAGAACTTTTGATGTGTAGAGGTGATATCTTGGCTTATTCGGTAAAGTGGTGTTGAAGGCGTGGTTTCAGCGTGGATGGATTGGTTTGCTAGGGTCAGGACAGCTGGATTGAGGATATCGTCCTGGCGTTTATTGCCTATTTCTTCGTAGGGTGGTGGTGGGCCGTCGGTTCTCTGGTTGGGTTCCATGGTTGTAGTTTTTTGGCTCGAAGAGTCTGTTGTATAAATATCGAGTAAGGTCAGAAGCCGGATCGACCACGGTGTTAGACTCCATGTGTTGTAAATGAATACCTCACGGCCTCAAGGTCTAAACTTGGTGTCGTTTTCAAATAGAACAACTAATAGTGTGTTTGGTTAGTGACGTACGATCAGTGTGGCTGTGGGCTGATCTGCGTGGTTTATCCGAAGCATGAGTTTAGATACTTCAGGTATTATGAATATGGGGGACATGTCTCATACCTCGGTTCTTTTCGTGGCAATGCACGGCTGCCAAGACGCCGGCTTATGATTAGACTAGCATTCTCGGGCCAGAAACGCTTCTCATTTGGCTTCGGCGAGAATTCGTCGTTGTCGGCGCTTTGACTCTGGCGGTATACTATGAATCGGGGGTTCAGTGAAATACCGTTGAAGCCTCGAGGGCAGTTAGAAGAGGTATCCAATCATTTCGCTTCTGGCGGCAGTAGGTCCATGGGGCATAAATTGTGTCATACTAGGAAGTGTTCAACAACGTAAGAATAATCGTTCATAATTAATGTATCCTTCTAATACGTACAGTACAGGGCAAGTCATTACCAGGCCCAAAACAATAACGTAAATCATACGGAGTCATCCCGCTGTAGCTGCGTGGTCATCGTATATGATCCTTCCGAAGCCGCCTCTTCCTTTGCCGACGGACTCAAAACCTTGGAAGGATGGAATATACTCATTCCCACCATGGTGATGAACATCAGGGTCGCATCAAACACATACATGAATACCTCGTGACTGATCAGGTACCCATCGTTGCCCTGCGCATACTCAATCAAACGGAAGATCGAGCGGATCAAGATCAGAACACTGGCAATGTACAATCCCAACATGACAGTCTCCCAGGTAGCTTCGCGCCAGTGACGAGGAACCAGAGTAGTCCCAGCAGACCTCGGGGTCGGATTCTTGCCGATGCGTCTATGAAAGATGGTGGATACAATAATAAAAACGGTAAAGAAAGCCAGTTGCACGCATAAACCAGCAATTGTGATGTTTTCTCCCGTATGCATGGCGCTGATACTTCCAGCTGACATGATGCCGCCTCCTGGAGCATAGTGAGCAAGGGAGTAAGTGAAATAAGGCGAAAGACAAGGGAGATATGCATACCTGCTGACTGGGCTAAGAAGGCAACTATGTCGCCGGTGACGAAGATCGCTGTGAGCCATTTGGTGGATATGGGACTCAGCCGTTCTGCGTCTAGATATCTGATGATTCGGCCTAGTGTCATGTATATTGACGCAGCGTAAAGAGGCGGTGCAAGTAGGACTAGCACCGTTCCGACGGCATAGATGGGTACGGATTCCTTGTTAGAATGAGCTAGCGCGCGACAGATGTATCCTATTATTTGGACTGAAATTATATCAGTTCCACGTTATGCAAAAGCGATGTGGCTTCAGCTTTGATATATAATCTGAATAGAATAGACTTACAGATTCCACCCGCTACGAAGATCAGAAAGTACCAGGACCGCGAACGAAAGGTTTGCCACAGATGATAAGTCGTTATCAGAACGAAAAGGACAATGAAGATGACTGCTGCGACAAGTGAAGGCGTGTAGCGGTAGAGTTTGAAGTCGAATCCACCATCTTGGTTGGAACTCATGATGATCGCTGAGGGAGATCTGATGGGCGCCGAAAATCACAAGGCGAAGGATAGGATCGGTATTAATCGTAGTTGTCGTGCAAGGAGGACGTGCTAGATTTTCACCTTTGAATAGTCTTTGAATAGTCTTTGAATAGTCTTTGAATAAATAGTCTTTGAAGATTTTGCATTTTAATTTTAATGGGCCTGCCCATCGTTTTAAATTGGCCTTCTCGAGTTCGAGTTCGTTCTCGTTTCCCTAATTTTTACTATTTATTAGCCTGCGGCTGTCTCCACTCCTACCCCAGGATCGATTGCAGACATCGTTGCCACGGATGCTTAGAATAGCTAAGATTAGGAATCAAGGCATCTATCTGCATGACTGAGATTAGGCAAAAATTGACAGTAAACGTTGTATGCAGAGTAGAAGGGAATCACTGCAAGTACGCATCCGAAGCACGAATAGCCCTAACGAGAAACCCGACGCGTAATTGCAACGCACTGAATCAGCATGACTACTACTATACTTGACTAAATCTATGGTTCTCGTCGGTAGAATACCGAGATTAAGGCTCTAGCTTGGAGGCTCATTTATATGATATCTCTATGGAACTGCTTCGCGCTCCAGGAACAATTTCTCCTATAGGGAATGGAGGATCCACACTTGCCACAACTGAAATAAAAGTTTGAAATGTGGATACCTGCTATATAAATACCACCAATCACAGCCGATAACCACCGTATTCGAATCAGTTTTCTCGTTTTCGCTATCGTATTGACGAAATACGGCGCGTGTTAAAGCAGGCGACATCTCTTATTCGGACTTCACACAAGTAGTTTATATTCTCAATACATAACGGAAGACCTTTTTTGCCGCTGCTTTAAACGGAATATGCCGCCTCGGAGGTCACACAAGAAGTCCCGCAATGGTTGCGACCAGTGCAAAAAGCGGAGAGTCAAGGTACGTTTATAGGGAGTCTGTCGTGGTATTCCCTAGCTGTCTTTTCCTCGTATTTATTAACAAACCTCTAGTGCGATGAAGCCGACCCATGCTTGAATTGTACCCGCCGTGGCCTTGCATGTAGTTATCCGCCTCTTATAGCTGCACCACGGCTTTCAAATAAGAACAAGCATTTTGAGCAACGAATAGATCCATGCACCCCACCTTCCAACAACTCTCTTGCTGAGATATCGGCACGGACAGATGCCGCCTTGAACATTTTTCAGAGCAGCTTAGCACATACGGCATGCTTCTTGCGCGAATGGAATGGGCAAGATCCCGAACTGATGCACCATTATTGTATATCGACATGCAATACTTTCACAAATCAAGAAGAGGTCCGTCATGTGTGGAGAACTGTAATCCCAACAATCGCATATTCCTATGAATTTCTTATGCACGGTATCTTATCTCTATCCGCGATGCATCTGTCATATCTCAAGCCGGAAAAGCATAGTCACTACCTCACCAACTCCACATTTCATATGGCTCTAGGGCTCCAAACGTTCCGAACTATTCTCCGGAAGCCAACAGAGGAGAACTGCCTTGCGCTCTTCTCATTCTCAAGTTTGCTCATTGTCTGGACAGGCGCAGCGCCCACTGACTCTAAGGATGCGCAGCCTCTGAGCAGCGTAATTGAAATGTTCAACTTATGCCGCGGGGTATCTACTCTTGCCGACTTTATGCCCCTCATTCGGAAGTCTCCTCTTGGGCCATTAGTAGATCAAGACTGGTCTGAAAAACCGTATGAAACGCCCTTTTCCTCATGATCCCTGTCCCTCTGGCTAATATAATGAGCAGCGGTACGCCATTCCGTCTCTTCCGTGGTCTGGGAGGTCAGATAACTGCACTTAGATACCGGCTCACGGTCGAGACCTTTGGAGAAGAAGAGAAACCAGTTTTCGAGAATGCGGTCACTGAGTTGGAGAACACCTGCCAGCGGATTGAACATGCAGACCCATGCGCTCGAATCGGTATGATCTATGTCTGGCCGCTTATGATCCGCAACAAGTTTGTCACTTTAATCGAGCAGAGGCATCCATTTGCTCTTATATTACTCGCTTGTTACTGCGTACAACTACATGTATTTCGAGATTTCTGGTTTGTGGGAAGACGTGCAGAATTGCTACTATCTGAGATCTCAGAGCTGATCCCTTCTGGGTATGCGGATTTGCTGGAATGGCCGCGGCAGTTCTGCTCGTATAGTGCTGACCTTGGGCGATGGAGCGTTCTTCACCCAGGCGCTGTGTCCTTATAATATGTATTTTTATGAGTAAATATATCTTTGAGTCGAAGATATGTGAAGGCATCCCGCGCCATTGTCGTAGTTCCACCAATCAAACTTGCAAATAAAGATTTCTAGCTATCCATGGACTTCATAGAATCCGACTCAAATATTCAGATGTTTCCAAAAATAGGATGAACCCTCACGTGCTGCCATTTTCCCTTGGCCCGACGCTAGACCAGGAATAGTAATCCAAGAGGGGGGTCGCATGACGCCCGAAGTGGTTTAGCGACTTTGGAGGCCAACATTCCTTCAAAGTCATGCTGGTCAGAATGAAGCATTGATCGTTACGGAAATCACCAAAATGAGAATCTCTCTTGTATCGGTAGCTCTTACCGCCGTTTGTTTATTTCTCGTAGGATGTGGTACGATATCTTTCGAATCCTTCCCTACCACGACCGATAGCTAAGTAATAACAGGCATCTTACTCCACAACAAGACTCGGATCCCGCCGGAGGCTATGGACCGGCATGCCTACTGTGCCGATTGCATCAATTATGCAAGCCGTATAGATGATATGATTCGTCGTGGCAACAATGTCCGGGGAAATCAGCAGTTCTTCAAATACGCTTCAGACGTATCATGTCGTGGCCAACTGTTGATTAGCAAGCGGTGTCTACGATATCGCCGGGCTTTTCTCGATAATCCGGATAAATTTATGTTCGATATCGAAGTGCCTTCTCAGGCCTGTATTGCCATCCAGGCTTGCTAAGGTAGCCTTTCTGTTACCTCTGGCTTCCTGGGTATTTAAGTTAGGTCAGTGCTAGTAACTGATCTCTACTCTTCACAATGCGATGCATGTCTGCCGGTGAGAGGTCCACTTTTGTTCTGGACCGGACTTCGAGGACAGGCCCTTAAGTTGATACCACAGTACATGCACCCTTAAATGCGACTGTTAAGCCTCAGAAAGAACGCTATCGCAAAGTGAAGTCAATGGAGCTTGGATCTGATTTGAATAGAACTTGTCGATGCCTGGCATTTAAAGACCACTTATTTGGAAATGTTGTTGTACTTCTGTAGAACCCGATGTGTATAACATTTGAATACCGTACATATACAGGACTATGGTTCCGGCAGTACCCTCCCCTGATTTATAGGCCATAAGAATCACACTAATCGCGTCGGCAAGTACAGTTTCTTTCGTTCCCGAGTTTTCCATGAAACACGTCATTGGCGCTGTCGCTGCCATTTTACGTGGAACCCCAGTGACTCTTCTACATAGGAACTAGATTCAAGCTCTAGCCGTTCCTCGATTCGCTCTCGCAGCATCATAATAAACCCTTTCACAGCTCTAACCGAGTTATCGGTGGCGAGGAAAAAGGTAATTTGTCGCATGAGACAATAGAAGGTGAGTCACTAGATACATACATCTATATATACTACTCAGACTATTTAATTCAATATGTCCCCAGCCTAGGTTGCGAGGCCGGAGTTCAAACTGAAGACTTATAATGATTTAGAATTTCGCTTTATGGAAATCACACTGTATGGCTGTTTGAGAACTTATTGTCGTCCTCTCTGGAAGAGAACTGGAGAGCACTCATCCAGATGCTTATAGATCTCAGAGGTAGTCCACTAAGGGTAGATCGCAATTACTGTTCTCTACACCCAACGTCTGATCTGAATAGTCGCTACTATAGGTAAGTATGCAATTGTCGTATTGCATGATCCGGGGTTATATTGAGGTTAGTTAAGTAGCGCCCCCCCCCCCCCACCCCACATTGAGGGCCTAGTCTTGGTCCGGGCTTGGCATAGTACGATAAGATACAACCTGGGCAAGACTTCTAGCCTCAAGTATCCCATCTAATTGAATGATACATGGGATGCGGCTCTCAACAATTTCTATTGTGAGTCATTCATACCCTTTATTCCAACTGACCACCAATGAAGCCGAAGCTACACGGAATAAGCCGCCACAGAATGTAACCTGGATCATTTAGCGTTCCCAAGGCGGTAGGTGCACGTCATGGCGAGGCTTTGAAAGCAATGCCCTAATCAAGTCCCCTACTCGACCAGATGGCCGCACTCCCTGGCTCCCCAAAATGACCCATGGACGCTGGAAAAGGTAGAAAATACTGTTCTCCCGCCTAACTAGAATTGAGGCGCATTGACCCTCAGTCAAATGACTCACAGTGAAGGGGATATATATGTGTGCTCAGCAGGAAGTAACTCTAGCCTCTCCAACTCAGATTTCTCTCAATTACATTGCTCATCAAGATGGAAGGGCTACACCCCAACGAGGCAGAGCAGTATGACCTGCTAGTCGTCGTAGATGCCACCGCTTCCATGCATAGCTTCCTGAAGTCGCTTAACAACTCCCTCCGTCAAATCATATCCATCTCGGAGCTCACTCGATGCTTCTCGAGGATTGGATTATTAGCCTATCGTGACTATGTCTGCAAAGACCTGCTAGAATGGTCTGGGTGGTTCGATACCTCGCTGACCACAAGTGATACGCAACCCGATCTACTCGCAATCGCTGCGTCCCTAGATACTCAAGGGAATTATGACGTCCCGGAAGCGGCTAAGACAGGACTAGCTAAAGCTTACGAAGTCATGCGGTCAGACGCCAAAACGGTTATACTCTTCTATGCAGACGCACCCCCTCATGCTTGGGGTAATAACCCGAATCTAGACAACCGCGGGCCCGACGAAAACCACGGGAGGGAACAGATCGCTTTATCAATTTCTACCTGCTATGGTGGCTTCGGCCCCAAGTTCAAGGACTGGGTTTCCGCCTGCAACCTCCTACGCGAGGGTGAGAAAAGGGTTCAGGTCTTTTGCATTCTCGATCCATCCATGTGCCATACCTACAACCATGCCTCTGCTAGCTACTATACCTATCTTTCCACCATGACACAAGGGTCATGTATTGTTTTACCATCAGCCAAACCCTCGGCAATATCAAAGGTGACTATTGAAGTCTTGTTGACCTGGATGGGAGTGGGAAAGCCTGCTGTCGACGATGTTGGCGAGGAAACATCTCCGTATCTCCTGAGCTACCCTGACCTGAAGGGGATTGATAAATTCCGGGATGAGAGAGATGAGGAGGCGCGTTCGTACCTCCCAACTCCAGATTCACACCGTCTTGCTGGAAGTCTCAAAATGCAACGGTTGTCCCCCTATATTATGCACAATTCTATTCAAAAGAAAACCGCTCCCGTCGCTGACTTTACTAAGTCATGGGCTACCGATCCATCGTACCAAGCATTAGCGGTGAAACACCTAAAGCAAATTATCATAGAAGATGTTACCGTCATAGCTGTCAATGCAATCTTCGCCACGCTTTGGCGAAACATTTGTACCGACCGAGCACACCCGGCGCGATCTGAGTTGCTCAATGCATTCAGTTTACAGGTCAGTCGTATAACAGACCCGGTGGACAGATCTCGGATGACAGACTGGCTAGAGGCATCATATGACTACACTGGGGAAGTCGTAGAACTTATCAACACTGTCCCAGAGACTGAGCGATTCCCCTGTGTTTGCCTCGATCCTACTCTCACTTTTACGCACCCCGATCACGACAAAAATGAGAATTACAAGAAGACAACAACGGACATTACGACCTTCACGAGGGCCGAACTTCTGGAGATAGGCCGGTCCTGCGATCCAGACATCCTTCGCCGTCTAAGCCGTGTTCTTACTCAATTAACGTACATTCAGAGTCCAGCAGACCTTCCGGAGCACATTGCATCAATGACGGACCGAGACATGCCAAGGATACCTATCGCTCTCGCAAAAGAGAAGTATAAACGCAAATTCTGGCAGATCCTACTGCATATCGTTTGCCCGGGAACTATGTTATCTACTCGGCCTTCCAGCGTTCTCGCCGCCTTGGCCTTGAGGCTGGGCATCACACCTCTACTCCCTGCGGCTGAGAGTCAGCTTCTAACTATGAAGGACAGATGGAACGACATAGAGGTGCCAGAGACTTGGACCATCTCTTGTATGACGTTACTCCTTGATGCTGATCGCAAGTACCAACAGCGACAGTCATTAAACCAGACGACAAACGACACTGGAGATTCTGCAGTAACAGAAATGCCCACCGTTTTGAAACCAAGCGATAGGGAGCTCTTTGAAAAGTTGATCGCGTACCGGTTCTTAGAACTCAACCTCCACACAACCTTTACCGCTCAGATTGGATGGAAGCCCGAAAAAACCTTGATCCCTATTGGTCCAGTCGTAACCTGCAAGTCCTGTCATTACCCACGATCCGTCACCATCATGGGTCATGATGGACAGTGTGGCGTTTGTCTAGGCAACTCGACTCGCGCGCACTGTAGTGTTACCAAGGACGACACTGACAAGACGCCAGCGGCATGGGTGGAATGCCACAACACAAATTGTAGGGCACAGTATGTGGTTTACGATGTGGAAAGTCTACGAGTCCGGCCAAAATGCCACTACTGCAGAGTATGGAATGCCGCAGTTCCCTCTACAAGGGACGAAGTTCCCCTTGCGCCCTATGTGGAGTGCCATAGATGCTTGAGTCGCATTATCTGGCCAGAGCCGTACCGTCCCGCTGACTTCGTGGAGGCTGAATATCTTTGTCCGGGGTGTACTACAGGACGGCAAACGATAGTGGACGTGGAAACTTCCGCAGAACAGCTGAAAGAGGAAAACACAGTTCGCTGGTTCATCCAGGACACTAAACAGCCAAGCGGCCATACTTTCAGCAACCGATCGCTCTTCCATACCGTATCGAGAATCGGGCCCGATAAATTTGTCGCTCAAATCATGCTTTTTCCTGATACAAACCCGCACCTCACTATTCGAGGCAAACTGGTTCGGAACAGTGAATCAATAATCTCCAAGCTACAGGACCACGTATCCCGGAGACGTTCTGTGAAGGTCGCGTGTTCCCTCTGTTTCAGCAACTTCCATCCCACAGCTCTCAGCTCTGCCTGTAGCCGTCGAGGGTGTCAAGAGCGGATCTGCAAAGAATGTCTGTCGCAATGGTACGGTCTCAACGCCCCTGGCAGGATAATCAATACGGCAGCCTTGTCATGTCCATTCTGTCGACGGTTACCCTCCGCCCGTACATTGGCAAAGCACGGAATGGGCATCCACGCCGTTGGAAACCTCCAAGGCGCGATTCAAGACCGTGGAACATGGATCTACGTCTGGTGCCGGTCTTGTGCGACAGCAAAGCCATATCTAGAGCGTGTATGTGCCCAGGGGGCACCTCCCGAAGTCACGAACTGGCGCTGCGAAGAATGTATTAAGCCAGGCAAGTCAGCAGTCAAACCATGTCCGGGCTGTGGAGTCATGACGGAAAAGATCAGTGGGTGTGGCCACATTCAGTGTGAAGTGGAAGATTGTCATACTCACTGGTGTTATTTCTGTGGTGACAAATTCGACAAAGGTCTCATATATTCTCATATGACAGAGATACACGGTACCATATATGATCAGGAGGATGGTTTGGACTATGATCTAGATGATGAGAACGACAATTAGAATATGTCGAAGAAGGAGAGCCATGTTTATAACAGGTGTTCAGGCATTGAGGCGCCGATCACGATATTTTATGAGAAATAGCGATCTTTTTATGAATGGCGGATATATCATAGCATCTATAATATCAAGTCATATAATTGTTTTCTGGAATTACCAACATATTCTTTAGGCAAGCTACCCTCATGGAAATGAATTGGGAAGATGGTTTTGGTGACTACTGGGTACGCAACTGGACTTTTTTATCTCTGGGTGGATAAAAGTGTTCAGGAGTTTTAAGATCTTAACGGTGATCCGTCGAATATATATTTCCAAAGACAAGACCCAACTTAGATCTGTATACACAATTGTCCAAGTATCTATATGATTCGATCACCCACCATCAAAGCGCAGAAAGCGTAGTAATTTAATTTTTAATAAGTTTTCTAAACTCAAATTACAAGGTCTCCTGAAACTGGGTGGAATTAGGAATATGACAGTCATGATCAAGGCCATTTTATTAGGGACCGAGGTCTACCTTCACTATAGCGTCTCCATTATTCATTGTTAAGCGTTGCCCAGCCTCTCTAGAAAGTCGACGTTTTAGTCTTTGCGTCAAGCTAGTATTTACTTTTGGAGTTGAACAGAATTAGACTACAAAAATTGGAAAAAAAAGATGCTGACGAGAGTGGGATTTGAACCCACGCCCCTTTCGAGACTGGAACCTTACTCCAGCGCCTTGGACCGCTCGGCCATCTCGCCTTTGATGCGTATCTCGGGGAGAGATCCATATATATGATCCACTCTTATACCTTCCCTCATGTTAGACATATGCGAAGACTGACTACTGGGAACATAGCCATCTTCCTCAAAGTTAGATTCATATCTAATCTGACATTACCTGAGCCCTACTCGAAACCGCTGTGGCAAGTGGTCGCATGTGCACTGCCCCCCATGACCCACACACTGCGTCCGAGGCAAGTCTGTGACGCCGCAAGTGCTACTAAGATCGTTATATGCACCCACGTGGTCTTCAATTGCCTGGCATATTGTCTTGAAAGCTCGATTTCACCCGAGCACTTTCCTAAACTGGCGAATTGCTTCGTGAGCACGAAATCATGCCAGTGTTCGAGGCAAAATAGGGTTCTGCCAAGTCACGCGCCGAGATACCACGATGGGCTTAGGTATACTGTTCCCCCGACACAGCAACCCTTCACTCCAACTGCGAACCTCAATCTCATCCAGAAGATCAGGAACGTGCTCTAGACCCTCTTCTGATTGGTAACAGTGAGACCCAGTACCAGCAAACGGCGGCTCGGCAGCCCTTGGCGCCAAGTCCGCTCCTCTCGGCATGCTGCGAGCGGAAGAAGTGCCCTGGACCAATGCGTGTGAACACAGAGCTCACGTTCTCCAGCATACGAATCATTTGAAACTAAAGTGCCGAGAGGAGAAGCAGCACTTGATCCCTTGGCGTAGAGATCGTAGGCAAGATTTTACCAAACCTAGTCTCTCGGGTTCCAGTATAGGAGGGCTACTACTTAATGCTCTTCTGCCCGTAAGGGAGTTTGGCAGTGCAGAGATATCTAGTTATTCGAAAAGACATCAGTCCTATAATCTTCTTTCTTTCCATTTTCCTTTTCAACGGCGCGGTTTGGCACGCCGCCCAACATGATTCCCGCCATCACTGCAAAATATGACTGGATTCTGGCGTTGACCTCCATTGCCTTCGTCTTCAGTGCCTTCGGAAATGGTGCCAACGATGTGGCCAACTCCTACGCGACGTCCGTGGCTGCCCGGACCCTGGAGATGTGGCAGGTCGGTATCCTAGCTACCATCACGGAGTTCGTCGGTGCAGTGGCCTTGGGCAGTCGAGTAACTTCGACAATCAAATCTGGCATTATTTCTCCTGATAGGTTCATGGGCAAGCCAGGTACCTTCATGCTGGCCATGGGCTGTGCTGAGGTTGGAAGTGCCGCTTGGCTGATGTCGGCTACCCATTACGGATGGCCAGTCTCAACCACGCAGACCGTTGTCGGCGCGTTGGTCGGTGTCGGCTTCGCTACACAAGCAGATATTTCCTGGGGGTGGAAGAGTGGTAGCGTGTCGCAGATCGCGGCGTCGTGGGGTATCGCGCCGGCCATAGCTTGTGCCTTCTCGGCCCTCATCTTCGGCATCCTCAAGTATACCGTGCTTGAACGGCAAGACTCGTTCAAGTGGGCTATGCGACTCATTCCTATCTACCTCTCTATGACTGGAGCTATACTCGCTCTGTTCATTGTTGTCGAAGCACCCACTGCCCCATCCCTGGAAGATTTCGGTGCCGGTAAGGCCACCGGTATTATCCTCGGCGTCTTTTTCGGTTGCCTTCTCATATCTGTCGTCTTCTTCCTCCCCTACTTCCATCGTCGCCTCGTGAAACAAGATGCCCGGATCAAGTTTTACCACCTCCCCCTTGGACCCTGGCTGCTCAAAGATAACTGCCCCATCTACTTCCCCGGTAAGGGTGATAAATTCGTCATCAACTACTACGAAGATGCCTACGGCGAAGTCCGCGCCGGCCAGAAGGACACCGAGAAAACAGCTGACCAGAAAGACATCAACAACACGGATGTGGAAAGGAGTGCAGAATCTGCCATGGCTACTCCACAGATCCAACCGAAGAAAGCCATCATCGGACCCCACGAGCGTTTCCTTCAGCCCGTCGAACACCTCTCTTGGCTTAACCCAGCCAAATACTGGGGCTGGACCAAATTTATTTTCCTCCAGGGCGTCACCCGCGACGTAATCACCCACGACTCCGACCATCTCCGCGCCGTTCATGCCCGGGCCCATCGCTATGACGATCGCGTCGAGCATCTTTGGACCTACTGTCAAGTCGTCTCGGCCATAATGATGTCCATCGCACACGGTTCTAACGACGTCGCAAATGCCGTTGGCCCCTGGGCCGGCTCGTATGCCACCTACCTCTCCGGCGAGGTGAATACCAAGTCGGAAACCCCTATCTGGTTTCTTGTCATCGCTGGTCTGCTGCTGGGCGCTGGGTTCTGGTTCTATGGTTATAAAATAATGCGGGCGATGGGAAACAAGATTACACAGATGTCACCGACCCGTGGGTTTGCCACAGAGCTCGGGGCCGCCATCACTGT
The DNA here is from genome assembly GCF_009176365.1 of Aspergillus alliaceus. Taxonomy (NCBI): domain Eukaryota; kingdom Fungi; phylum Ascomycota; class Eurotiomycetes; order Eurotiales; family Aspergillaceae; genus Aspergillus; species Aspergillus alliaceus. The sequence continues at coordinate 215,017 of NW_022474694.1, forward strand.
CCTTCTGGCATCGAGGCTGGGTCTTCCCGTTTCCACCACGCAGTGTCTGACCGGTGCGGCTACAGGTGTGGCTCTCATGAACTTCGATATGGGAGCCTTGAACTGGCGCCAGCTCGGATTCATCTTCCTGGGCTGGGTTCTGACCCTGCCTTGTGCTGGATTGGTGGCCGGCTTACTGTGCTTGGTGGCTCTGAATACTCCGCATTTCTAGGTTTCTTTGGGATTATAAAACGGTGCATGTGGATGGCGTGGCGTTCTTGTACATAGATTTCAAAATTCGCGCTGGGTTAACTTTTTCTTTGTACCCCTTGATGAAATAGATTTAGATGATGATCTTCCATGTTTCATGGGTACGCCTTTCCTCCGGCAGACCAAATCTATCCTCTTATCCTCCCGAGGCAAGGTCCGTCAATCAGTACCTTGCGGACGCATCTAATAATGATCGACAACGACACACAAAGCCGATCAAAACTATCCTCAAGGTATACATCTGCAGGGTCCCTATTCATCAAATATAACTTCAACAAGACGACATCCCTAACTTCGCCACAAAGCAGATTTCTCCTCCCCCCCCCCCAATATCATACATCCAGCCTCAAAAATGAAACCCCACCAACTCCTCCCTCTCCTCTTCCTCTCCCTAACAACCGCAACCCCCAAACTCGAGGACTTCGACGCCCTAGGCGCCTGGTTCAATGACCTCAACACCCTAACCACCCCCCAGAACCCCAACACCACCCAAAATGCAACAACCAAAAACACCACAATCGCAATCATTGGCGCTGGCATTTCCGGCCTAACCACCGCTCTCCTCCTCGACAGCGTCGGAATCCACAACTGGGAAATCCTAGAAGCAAGCAACCGGGTCGGGGGACGGTTCCGCACGAAATACGTCGGGGGGACAGACGAATGGGCCGAAATGGGGCCTATGAGGCTTCCGGTTCGGGTCCGGTATACCGATGGCGAGACGGTGGAGTACTCGGACCATGCTATGGTTTTTCAGCTTGCGGAGCTGTTGAATAGCATGAATGGGGATGAGAGTCGGTGGAAGATCGAGTTTATCCCATGGATACAGCATCATGAGAATGAGTTGTTGGGGCGGGGGACGGGGCGGTTGGCTGATGGGACGATACCGACGAGGGGAGAGGTGTTGAGGAACGAGTCGGGGTTGGGGAAGAAGGCGCCTATGGCGACGGAGGAATATGGGCGGGTTAAGGGTAAAATGGAGGGGATTTTGAAGGAGAAGGAGATGTTGAAGTTTATTCAGCGGGATGTGTGGCGGGCTCATCGGGTGGTTATGGATCGCGGACTGGATGAGTGGAGTGAGCAGGGGATGATGAGGCATGTGTTTAATGCCAGTGTGAATGTTACGGATGCGATCTGGACGGATAGCGATTATGATGTGTTTTGGGATGAGATGCATCATAATTCTAACCTTGGGTTGGATGGGAGTCCGGGGTCTTACGGGGAGACAGAGTGGGTTTGTGTTGAACGCGGGTTTAATCGTTTGTCTGATGCCTTTTTACCGCATGTGAGTGACCGGCTGGTTCTGGAGAGGAAGGTTAGGAGGTTGGAGGCCGTTTCTGGGCCCGATGAACGCACGCAGACGAGGCTGTCGTGGTATCCGTCCGTCGAGAATCGGACGTACGAGAGCAAGACGTATGATTATACCATCATGGCAGTTCCGTTCACCATGGCTCGATTTATGGATCTGCCGAAGTTCTCGTCGGTTCTAGGTCGCGCGATCAGTGAGGCTGGTCTACGCTTCAAATCTGCCTGCAAGGTCGCTCTTTTATTCTCTGAGCGTTTCTGGGAGAAGGGGGATAAGCCTATTTTCGGGGGCTACTCTACTCCGCCTAGTAACTCTGTTGGGGCTTTGTACTATCCCGTGTACGGACTGAACGAGTCTCGTCCAGGTCTCATTATGCACTACCGTGGCGGAGACTGGAGCGATCGATTTGTGAGCTTCTCAGATGAAGAGCATGTGCACACTGCGCTGGATGCCGTCGTTTCATTGCATGGTGAACATGCTCGGAAGCTATTTACTGGCGACTACGAAAGGCTTTGCTGGCTACAGGATGAACATACAGCTACATCGTGGTGCCGTCCGGATGTTGAGCAACATCGGTTGTATATTCCGGCTTACCATCGGACGGAGCACAATACGATCTTTATTGGGGAGCATACGGCTCCGACGCATGCCTGGGTGAGTAGCTCTCTGCAGTCGTCTGTTAGGGGTGTCGTGCAGTTGTTGTTGGAATTGGGGCTTGTGGAGGAGGCGAAGAAGGTCAATAGAGAGTGGATGGGGAGGTGGATTAGGTAGGGTGGTGTTGTAGTTCATGGTCATATTGCATGGAATAACACCTACAGGAGCAAAGGAAATTTTATTAGTCTTCGTGCTTACTACTTTCCGTCAAGTATACTCTTAATGATCCTTTCCCTAGCTTGACAACGGGGCCATAGCCCTGATTTCCTGCAGCCTACATTATTTTCCACTGGCCGGGCGCCCCCATAAGACTCTGACATAATCTTCATGGGTGGGAATGACTTGCCTGAGGCAGTCCTAATCAGTTTAGAAGACAAGAAGGAGTAAGAGGAAAATAATCGCTGGGTGAGACCAATTCAAAAGAACATCATTATAAATCCGGGGTGGTTGTGGCCGTGGCCGTCGATAGGCGACCATGTTACTGTTCTATGAACAATCTAACAAGCATAGAATTATGACGTATCAAGGACAACGAATAGCTAGAAATTGGGATAGCTCGAATAGCTCTTGGACTGTGCCCGCTTAGTGTCCACTAATATTAGATCTGAGTATGGCCTAAGCATCCAATTAGCCCAGCACATAATCAAGTGGGGATCTTAGTGCTTACGATGTGGCTTGATCATAAACCATTCAACCAATGGGTATTCAATTAAACAAGTCAGAAACGCTTCATATCGGATATTAAACACTCCGAGGACGAGATAAAGAGAAAGGGCTGAATGAGGGCCTTAGCACAGAAGAAATCTAATCATGAAATATACGTGCGATCATACAGCGCATCCCAGTCCTTCGTCCTAGCCTCCAACTGACCTATTCTCAACCTCCTGGCCGCAGACCTCAGAGAAGGATGCCTGGCATCAACGATCGGGCGCACATATTCCGACACCTGGCCCTTCTCCTCGCATTCCCCAGCCGCCGGGAACCACGTATCCCCCATCCCTGTGGGCTTTGAATTAATGTAGATATTCTCCCACTGCCCCTTGGGCACAATGTACGTCTCATGGTAAATCGCAAGATGCGGATGATCCTTGACAATGTCCGTCCACCACTTCATGCCCTCCACGTGAAGCTTGCCGTGCGCAAATTGATGCAGCGCATCGTAGTCCCGTAGATAGAACACGGTCATATTCTCGTTGGTGGCGGGGTCGTCTTGCTTGATCCAGCTCGAGGAGCCGAGAAGACCGTGTTTCACTGGGTCGGCATTCAACTCGCGCTGCATTGCCATGACTCGTTGACTGAGTTCGTAGAAACCGGGGGCGAGCAAACCAAGAGGATGGTTTGAGCGGGCGCCGAGAAGAAAGACGACGATTGACTCCGAAGCAATTTCAGACCCGAAATTACCGTTCGCGTCAGGGGATTGTGCGGAGAATTTAGCGCGGATCACGCCGTCCATGTAACGGTTTCGCGTGATGTTGGCAGCCATTAGGAGGGTGTCGGCGGTGCGGTATAGTAGGACTAGGATGGTGGGGATGAGGGCGTAGATGCCAAGGAGCATCACGGCGAGGCCTTGTAGGAGTCCCCCGAGAAGAAGCCATGTTGTGAGTTGTAGGCTGTCACGGACTATGACTGATAATGAACCCTCGGCTCGTGGGAGATTCACGATGCCTTGGGACTCTTTGGAGACGTTGACTGGCGGTAAAAGGGGTTTAAAGAGCGCCATTGTTGATTGCTCTTTCTCTGTCTTTGGGCTTCGTAAACTGGACTGTTTGAGTAGAATAATAGCTAGAACGAAAGGTAGGAAAATATGAAGACTTTATAGTCTCTTGCGTACCTAGTATTCGCTTGCCTATGTAGCATAGCCACGAGTGCTTACGGCCGAATCAATATCTCGGTCGGAGATAACCAAAAAGGGATTCGCCGACCTCGTACTAACAGGGATGCTGGCTTCGGCCATAGACGGACCTTTTAAAGGGAGCTTTCATACGGCCGGTGGGAGTTGTAGTATGTCATCTCATAACCCTATTTTTAAACGTATCCCAGGCGGCCGTTGGATGGAACATCTGTCCCCTTCGGTATGTATAACGTGATCACTTGATAGAGCTACTACAAAGCAAGATACCATCATTGAAAATACCCTATCCTGATTTTCTGACGTTGCAAAACTTGTAAATATCGGCCATCAGTTGCGTCATGACGTTTCATATAGATGGTGCCAGGTTTGCAGTTAAACCTCAACCTTCCACGGTTTCCCCTGCGTCTTTCCACAGCATGCTGGATTTAAGCTGTCTCCGGATATTCTTACTAATATACAACGACTTGACAGATTTATAATCTTCCAAATAAATTGGGAAGGCCATGGTATATGTTGGCTTTGAAACAAGTTCTCGCAGTACGTTGGTAACAGGGTCATGCGTCTACAGCGTCTAGTGCCTCACGGTGAGGGTATCTATACAGCAACTAAACACCATCTGAGTCCACACATTACGAATGAAAGCATGCACTCTGGACTGGAATAAATAATATAAGCAATCCGCGAGGTCATTTAAATTGATTAAGGCTAGTGGAGCTGTCAATAATCTAGACTAAAATTGGAGCCCCCCTCTCGCTTCCATCTCGGATATGGCTTCCGGGTGAAATGACACACCAGAAAACCTGCCGTTGGAGCAAATAGCGTAGTAACCCAATTCCTTCGTCATGTACCCAGCAAGGTGTTTTGGACAAAGGTTCTTGGAGTGGTGTTAAGCCGGTGAGAAGGCGAAGGCAATCATTGTTCCAAGTGACAGACTTGGGTTGGTGCGGTTTGCATCAAGGTGCTGTACATTCATTGATTCACTGTCATTGTTATGACCATGATGTGGAATGTGCCCCAAGCATGAGGTGAAATGCATAGACGATGCTTTACAAAACAATTATAATATTCTGACCGGTAGTCTCACCAAGTCAAGAATAGAGTGGGAAAAATAGATATCAACCCTTGACGACCAGATCACTCTCAGCTCTTCGTGTCCACTCCATCCAACTCCCATCGTACACCCTCCGATCCATGTTAAACCCCGTCTCCTGCAACGCCAGATCCAACGCCGCTGCAGTAACTCCAGAATTGCAGGTCAAGACGACAGGCAACTTTCCATCAATGCCCGCCTTCTCAAAAAGTCCCTTCAATTGGGATAAGGGAAGGAAAGCGTGAGACTGCACATCTAACATAGCTGCCAGTGGAATGTTGATCGCAAAAGGCATATGACCCGATCGAAGAGCGGGATCGGCCTCGTCCTGTATTCCTGAGAACCGCCCCGGTATCCGAGCGTCAATAATTTGGTATTTCGCTGGTTCATGAAGTATTGTGTCTCGCAATTCCTCAAAGGGGATCACTTGCTTCGCATCTGCTTCGTGATATGGATAAACGGCCTCTGGGAGCGGCGATATCTTCCCTTCCGCAACAGGATACCTTTGTTCTGTATAAAGACGGAAGTTATTCAAGACATGCACCGATTTGTGTCCAAACAGTCGACAGACCCATGCTACGCGCGGTGCGCTATAAATACCGATTTCCACTGTGTCGTACACGACGAGGATGTCGTCGGGTTGGATACCCAGTTTCCCCATGCAGTTGGCAAAATGGCTTGCCGTAGGAAGCATTTGCGGGTACGGCGATGTTGTATCTGCTATAACACCCATATCGAAGAACCTATTTTTCTTATTAGATATGCTCTTCTGCGTGGGGTGGTATACCTACACGGAGCCTGGTATGTGCTGTTTCTCGTAAGAAGGGCGTAGTGTATCACGGCCTGCTGCTACAGGAACGATACGGCGGGTAGTTGTGTTAATCGCGTTGTGGAATTCCTCTGGAGTCACGAGAATGGAGGGAAATGGGTCGTGAGACATTGTGATGCGGGGCGTGTTTACGAAGCAATTGCAATCAATCGTAAGAACATTCCCAGTTGTCAGTACTGGAGCTAGGACCTTAGTGATTATCTTGCGGATGTCCAGCTACAACTTCTAGAAATATCAAACGTCCACTGGCAATCTTCTCAAACAACAAAGGACCTTGTTGGCGGTTGGACAAGAGTCGCTGATCACCAAATGTGGGATTGCTTCTATGCACTTCTTATGCCCGGCTTAGTCATCTGCATACAGAATGCATACTCACTCATACTGAAGAATTTCGTTAATGAATTTCTCAGCATTTCGTATCGTGAATCTCAAACCTTAGGCACCGAAGTAGTGATGAGTTATGTTCAAACTGCTGTTTTCTAAGAAAGCTCCTCTGAAATACAGAATAGCTATTGCCAATTTTACTGAAAATTCTGAAATAAGTAATATTAATTGACAGTGTTCATTAAAATTTCAGACTTCTACTAAACTTTTGAATTTCAAACATGAATTTCACAGAATTCTCGGCATTTCGAAAAATAGAATACTCTTTCTTACCTCTTCTTGATTACCCTCTTCATAGAATTCTTGTCAGAACTTTCTATAGTTAATTGCCCTAAGGTGGTACTTGGGATTTTAAATCCCTTCATATTTCGTGTATAACCCACCTAGCAGCTGTTGTGATCTTAGGGGATAAGATGGGCAGAATGATGCTGCTTCAGCTACACGTACGTAGCCTACTGAGGATCGGATGCCATTTCGATAGATACTCAATTCTTTGGACGACTCTATCGACTATCTCAACCGCTAATGGATCAAGCCTTTAGGGGTCGGAGACGGTGATCAGTCAAGGCGCTAGCGATCACGTGTCTCGTATAGATTCATATCAGCAGCTAATAATGGCGTTGAGACACAAAGGTTAGATACAGCTCATACAACGCATTGAACCACTCCCAAAAACAGATGCTCAAGGCTCAGTCTGGCCCCCGTGTCCCTCCACCAGATCAGATCAAATCACTGATTAAGAGACAAATCCAAGATAATCTTCCCCCTAGCATGACCCCCATCCAACCGAGCAAAGGCCTCCTCGAACAGCTCTAGAGGCCAAATACTATCTACCACGGGCCGACACTTCCCCACTTCAACCAGCTTCGTAATAGCCTCAAGATGCGCCCTCTTAGGCTCCATAATAAAGAACAAACTCCTCACAGACTTCTCCCCCAGCTCCTCCGGCCGAACCTGCTCCGGCGGCTGGAAGATACTAACCACCACCCCTTCCTCTTTCACACACCACCACGCATCCTCTAACGACTTCCCCCCAACACAATCAACAACCACATCAACCTCATTCCCCGGCTCGCGTGCCCACTCCCTCAAATCCGTCACCCGATAATCAATCGCCTCGCTCGCCCCAAGCCCCCTCACAAACTCCACATTCCGGGATCCACATGTCCCAATAACCGTCGCACCAACCAGTGTCGCAAACTGCGTAATCCAGATCCCTACTCCCCCCGAAGCAGCTGTAACAAGAACCCTCTTCCCCTTCCATTCCTCAGTCCCAAACTCCCCTACCCCGGATTGAACAAAGAGAGCTTGCCACGCCGTCTGCGCGGAGAGCGGCACGGCGGCGGATTCAGCCCAGCTCAGGTTCTTTGGCCGATGGGCTAGTTCGTCAGTTACACCGATAGCGTAGTCGCTTGCACAGCCGGGTCGGAGGTAGTTTGTTCTGGCGTAAACTTCGTCTCCGATGTGGAAGGGGGAGGTGTCTGGAGATTGGACGATTGTGCCGGCGATGTCGTAGCAGGGGATTTGAGTGCGGGGGTTGGGTGGGGGGAAGAATTTAAGCCAGTTTAGTTCATTGGCACAGGGGGAGACGCAGTGGACGCGGATGAGGTGTTCGTTTGCGGTAAGGTCTGGGGTGGGGATGTCGGAGGTGGTTTGGATGAGGCGGGCTTTTTGGGTGTTGGGTTGGAGGAGGGCGCGCATTGTTTTGGGGATGGTGGATGACATTTTGGGGGCTCGTGTTGCTTGAGATACTTTTTTATTCAATATGGTAGAGGATTGGCACTAGGTTCTGGGGTGTTGTTTTTGGACTGATTGTATATTTAATTTCGTTGGTGTCGAGATCCTTTATTTATAGCTCTCATGTCGTTGGGGAATAGCCTTTGTATATCCGGAAAGAGGAAGTGGTCGAGGAGGTCAGGAGGTTGATACCCGGGAGCACAAAACTCATTTGCCGGTAGATCCTCTTCTGGATGCTCATTCGCGTATTAATCTATCTGGTTGAGTTTAATTTTGATTCCTCCACGGATACGATGTGTCGGTGACATGGGTATTGTTGTCTCGACTCGGCGGTGGCTATTCCCGAATAGCCTATTGAGCCTCGAATCCCGAATGAACACCCAACAGAGAAAAACAATAACTTAGTATGTTACATTGAACTCTTAGCCTAACTAGATTATCTTCAAGGAATATCGGTATATCCTTACCTAATCATATAAATGACCCGCAGTATTGATGTCCATAGTTGGCTCAGTGATCTAGAAACTGTGGAAATCGCTACTCAGGTGAGGCAACATTCTATTCGTCACGGACAAGCTAAACCAGTTCCAAGGCTGATGATACGATAGGAAACGCCTCAAAACAATATCAATCATAAACAACTCGTTCGAACAGTGCACAGAAGTCGAGATTATTATCCAATGATACAAGATCAGGGGCTATTGGGAGTGAATCCAGGCGCAGGAGCACTTGATCAGGGCGAACCTGGGTCAGGGTGTACCCGGCTTATTACTATGCAGGCTTGCGTTATTTTTCAAATCTGAGTATCTCTCGAGCAATGATCCCCATCTCCTGGTAGGTTCGTTTTCCCATCGACCAGTACTCACCTAGGACCTTCAGAGCGCCCATGCTCAGCCATGCGTTAGCGGGCCGGCCTCAATTGCTGTCCTTGAACGACGAAACGACACGCTGAAAGATGGGCAACGGTGATATTAGAGATCATGCAGATGATAAATGGTGTATGTGCGGCAATATTGGTTGGAAGGGTTAGAAGCTTGTCGGATTGTTTGATTGCGCGCAGCACCTTCGCTGTATGCAGATGACGGTCCTGCGTATTGTAACCCCGGATGGCGATTTGGGGAGGTGGTACACAATGAGCGATCGATTCAATCGGGGTATATTCCAGCATTGAAAGCTGACGATGGACGTCAATGACGTATCTGGATCCATGTCAGCTCGCAATCGCTTGGTTTCTGGGACAAACGACGTACGTATGGATGATTATATTAGCCTAGAAGAGGATCTCATCGAAAGATCCATCTGCACGGACAATATCCTTCTTCGAGGATGGCAACAAAGATCGCCATGCCGTGAGGGGTGGCATCCAGGTTGGCGCAGGTCGCTTGCGCATTGACGACACCTTGGAGTTGTCGGGACGCCAGCGCCAGATCTAGGCTTCGAGTCAGCCTAGCTAGTTCCGCAAAGGAAGATAGCCCTGGACTGTCATCTCCTGAAAACTCCCTCATCTCGTATCCTTGCAAGGACCTTGGACGAGGGATTTTCTATATACCTCTGCAGTTAGATGGTGCTACCGTATCAGGAGACGAGCTGTCTTACGCCAGCCTCATACTCGTCCTCCTTACACGGTAGATCCACATCCATCTCAACATTGCTGGTTCGGAAGGGAAATGTGTGTGTGCTTCCCGTGATATGGGCATCCGTGACGTATATCTGCCACCAAGTACCTCTCCAAGACTCCTCAAGGACCACCCCCCCATTTTCGTTTTCCAATGCAAAGCGTTGTTTGTTCAGCCCGAGTTCCAAGGCCATTCCGATTACTTTATCAAGCAAATCTAACTCCCTCTTAGTCTCATTCCCTCGGTAAGTTGCAATAGAGTACAGCAACACGGCCTGCATGTCGAAGCCAGTGATGACCTCCAAAGTCAACAAGGCGCGCTCTACATTCCCTTTACATACAGCGGATAGAGCTGACTATGCAAATATAGACCCGATATACTGCATAACTGAGGTGAGGAGGAGAAGTTGTCCACTACCACTGGCCATTTGTCGTTTCATTGCCCAGTATGGGAGTAGACATGGATGTGCAGCGTGAAAAGAACGAGTAGAAATTAAGAAGGTATTGGTCAGTCATACCAGGATCACTAGGGGTATCGCTATAGGTCGAGACACCAGTGGTAGATTCGGAAGTCCTTTGTTGCTAGTCTACAGAGATCAATTCGAAGTCTTGCCCTGACTGCAAACCCGTCACATTTACCATGCATGATGGTGGCTCCGGAATAGCCACCCGGCCAGTCAAGGGCTGTGCTGATGGCGGCTGACGTCTGCCACCACACGCCGAGACTTCGGATATACACAGATCTTACCTTCCAAGTGGCATCGAGAGCAGGTTGGGGTCATGGCATCACACCGACACAGCGTGCAAGCCAGCGATACTCGTACTGCTGGCTGACGGTAAGAGGTTGCAGGAGGTGCCATTGATGAAAAAAATGATAATTTAGCCTATATAAAAAAGGCCGCGTCTCTGCCATTGTTGGCGACCTCCCCCGTATAGAAACATAAGCACATATCTTGGCAAGTTACGATGGATGGTAGATACCATGAAAGCAGTATCGGATCTTTTTAGAGAATCCCGCAGGCGGGGCCATGTCTCACGTGACTAGCTCTCCTTGGAAAGTTCTAATATATGGAGGCGGTGAGGATGTATGTATGTCCCTCTTCGGCGCGGAGTTTCTCACGTTTCCGCTTATCTCAGTCAGTTTTCTGTGTCTGACCCCATTTTCCTAAAGTGGAAATTGCCAAAACTTCAAAAAATGGCATTGAAAGTTTCTCAATAACCTCGCAAACTCGGTATGTGTATATTAACTATGTCTTAAATTACCACAGCTGGAGCCAGATGTAGCCTGTACTCAAAAGGGCACCATACGGCATCCACCCTGCAATTACATATATAGAGCTTTGGTGATCATTAGGCTTAGCTTTCTTATTGCCGAACTTTCATACACGACGTCTTTCTATTAGATTATCACGTAGTGTACGTCTCTGTACTTCACACCTTGTTTAATTAAGTACAATGACCTCAATAGTCAGGTAGAGGGATTCCCCTCTAGCTAGGCGGCCGAGGTGACGTGGACACGAAGAACACTGCACCTTATAAAATAGTGCGGCCCACTTGATATGCATCACGCATAACATTCAACTCAAGTAGACTCTTGCTCAGCACCTCCACACACTCACATTCTCTTCAAAGGTTCTATCAACTGTCAGTTACCTTACGTCCGCACTACCAAGTGGAAGGTTTCCCGATCCCTTTCTAATTGACGACTCCCACGATAATCAAGCCTAGCGTGGTCGCAAATATGGGCTCTGCCCAGAATTCGAAACCAATCACGGAGCTAGCTCTATTCCATCTAAAGCCGTCAATCGACCGAGCAACTATCCGATCCGAGCTCCTAGCAGCGGCTAAGGCCCAGACCGAATACTCAAAGTATCCCGTCTATCTGTTCTCCCAGATCGAGGACCCGTCGTACATCTACCTCCTTGGAGGATGGAGGTCAATCGCAACTCATCTAGAAGATTGGATCCCTAATCCTATAAATCAGGGCTTGATGAAATCCCTCAAGGAGAAATTGGAACTCGTCTACATGATGCACATTGATATCGATCCTGCCGATCTGAGATCAAATGGAGAACTGGACCAGAGCTCTACACACGCCACGGCCACAGGGTCTGAAAGCCCTACAAATTCCGATGCGAATGAGGGAATCCCTGTGAATGTCCCCGTCATCGCAATTGGGCGTTATTTTCTTACTGCCGGTCAAAAGGAAGCGTTCCTGAACAAGTTTCAGGAGACGAAAGGTCATTTGAAGGCGTATATTGCTCCGAGAACGTTGAGGGGTGGTGTTCGAGTCGCGCCTAAGGATAAAGCGGGGGATGGGATTGAAAAAGAAGAATTTGTGCTGTTCAGTGGATGGGGTGAAGTCCAGGATCATTTACAGTTTGCAGAGTCAGAAAGGTCTAAAGAGTTCGGTAAGATCAAGGACTTCTTAGAAGGGGCGGATATCAAACATGCTTCTACCTGGAAAGAGTGAGGGTGGTATACTGGATACTCATTAAATAGTGTACGGAGCTAGCCTTAATATGATATCATTACTCAAAGGCTTTGTTGAATAAGTGATAGAGGCGTGGAGTATCAGCGTCAACCCCTACAAGGTGTGCTTATTCTATGCCGGTAGTACATAATATTAACCAGCATTACCATATCCCCACTGTTATTGTAAACAAAACCAAATGTGCACAGAAATTAAACTATGTCCAGAAATGAACAACAAGACATTGCCCTGCTACCCCTTCCACCAGTTTTCATGTAACCGGTAGAGGTTGGATATAAGAAGAACCAAGGCAGGCTGTAATCACCTCCGGACCAAAACTTGTTTCTCTTTCTTGATCTGCTTCACGACTTAGATATCGACTTTCAAGGTAGTGGCCACGACATCGGCGGGAGTAAGAGCAAGCCATTGTGCCAACGAGATATCTGCGACCCTGTCACTCTTGTAGATCTCGACCTAGACCAATTTATCAGTGTCCGGGGTATTTTCAATGTAGTGGCCTAGCATCCACACTTAGTAGAGTATAACACATTATGCAAAGCTCGTATATGCGGGCTTACCACTAATACCAGGAAAGACAGCGGTATCACCAGCGGTAAAGCCAAAAGTGCGAGCCTCTGAATCCCCTAAAAAGACAGTAGCACGCGCATTACCCTGATGTAAGTAAAGCCATTCTTCCGCCTGTTCAAGTCTCAGCAATCTTCATCATCTATCTTACAGAGAGAAAACATGAAGAGTGTGGAAACTCACATTCGGAAGCCAATGCAACTCCCTCAGTCCTTTCGGCTCAAGCTCCACCAGCGCAGCAGCTATAGTCTGGCTGACGGGGATATTTCTCGAGTCAATCTTCCTGAACGTACCACCACTTCCAGGGACAGGCTCCGAAGGATGTTTGTATGTGTGATACACGTATGAACTATTACCAGTTAATGTGCCTTGGGAGTTTCAGTCGCCTCTTCGCTGACTGTGCCATTGAGGATTTAGGGAAACTTCTCCGGCACCTTGTCGAAGACCGAAGGATCAACGCCTAAGATTTTCGCAAGAATGTCGAGTCGTGTGTGGGTTATCCAGTCATCGACCATGAATGTTGTACTTGTTTGTTGTTAACTTCGGCAGTGCAGGGGAAACAGATATGCTACTCACCCGACCTTTTCAAAGCCACCGTCATCAAAGACTAGAAGGTATTCATTCTCGTCATCTAGACCTTGCACATTATGCGCGACACCCTTCGGGAAGTACCATATGTCATCTGTCTCCAGCTTTTCGGTCGTGGACTGGCCATTCTCATCTACTCCGGAGAGTAGGAGGGAACCGGCGTATAGGAAACCCATTCCGCCTAGGCACAGACTGGTCCGACAAAGCCACTACAGACGAAACTAGAATGAGGTGAATAGGGGGTTCTCACCACGCGATGCCAGTATAGCTCCCAGATGGCGCGCTTTTTTAGATGCTGTTGTGCGCCGGAGATGTCATGACTCTGGAGTAGATCCTGGATGACTTGCCCGCGCACCCAGCCAGCTAGGAAGAGCCGCGTTTTAGAGTCGGAAGAGCTCCATTTCAAGTTAGGGACAAAGCCGTTACCCGTACTCAGATGACCAAGGCTATCGGGATTTTGGAGGTTGAAGGCCTTCATTTTGAGTATATTTTTGAATGTGAAGCACCGATCACAGGTAGATTCACCTGAAGATAGCCTGCCAGAGTGGGGGCATATGCTGCTGTATGTCTGTGCTGCCGGTCGAAGGGGTCTTCGCTCTACTAGCATATGAGGAGAATCAGTTTGCCTTGACATGAGTACTGCCTAATGCTCATAGCTGCACTCGTATTCGCCATCGGTATGGCCTAAACATCAAGACCTAGCTCTCAAGTTGGGATCGCTTTAGCCCTGACGAACAAACGAACTGCTCTCCGTTGCATAGTTTGGCAGGCGTTCCTGAGTGGTGCGGCGGCCCCTACTTTAGATTTGCATACTCATTCATATAGCGGTACCTGATCACGACATCGCATAGTACGCAGAGCATCATATATAAACACATTTCATGTTAGAGTATTCGCCTGTGGTGAGTCGCACCTGTTGCTCTCATTTAAGATGCCAAGTGTCAAATACCGATGGCCGGCGTTCAACATCGCAGATCATGTCCCTGCTTCTTGCATTGCTTTGCGATATTCCAAATAGTGCCGATGAATGAATATAGTCTAATGGAAGAGCTTTGCGTGCTTCTATGCGAGAATGTCGTATACCGAATGTTCCTTTCCCAACTTCAGTGTTGACGTTGCGAAGAAAGCAGTGGAAGACACATATATAAAGGATGTATCTTGCTCAAATCTTCTCACTCGACGAGAATTCACTTTCGTTTATTAATCTGGTTACAATACAAGATGTTAATGCCCTTGTCCATCGGAAATCGGACTTGAAATGAAGTCATCTCTCGTATGCCTGGTTTGGCCTTACTGGCCACGCTCGGAAAATGTCTTTCCTTGCCTCCTCTTATCCCTAGCATTCCAGGGGTGACGGAATCTCTAACTGAGGATGCTCCTCCCCTACCCATTTTGCAAGTGCTAACTCCTCTACTTGAGAGCCCACCCTTCACTCCAAGTAACACTAAGCCTAAGGAAATTGGGTACTTCTGGACTGGTTCTGGAGATAAGTTCCATAAGGATATGTATATCCGTATCAGCGACTGTGATTATCGGTGCGTTATCTGATGTGGCTTCTAGACTTTCTTGCGACATACAGTATAGACGATGTAAGCAATGGATTATCCCTAAGAAGTTTGACTTTACTCACTGAGGTGCAGGACACATTTGGCTCTCTCCTTTGGGTCACGGACGTCCCTTCTAGTGGCAACGACCCGCATCACCTTGGGCCCTCCCTCGATGGCAAGACATTAGTCGGTGGTGGGCTCCTCTCGTTGCTTAAAGCTCAGTTAAACCTCTATACTATAGCAGTATTAAGTAGCGATCCTCATAATCTCCAGGACATGGCCTTTTACTTCGACACTACCAATTCCTACCGGCTAGCGTTCAAGAAAAGCAATCGGGCTATTCTGCCGTCCATTGCAGATGAAATCCGCACAAAGCCTGATGGCAGATTCTACATTACCTACATGGACTCTGCAGTAGGCACATCCCCAGGACGTCTCGTTGGGACAGACGCAGACTTCAACATCATCCACGAATGGCCTGAAGATGTGGAAGGAACGCTTAACATCCTCAGCAGCGATTCGGAGAGGAATTTTATTCCCACTTCCGACTTTGTCGAGCAGATTAGTATCTTGAAACCGAGCACCGAAATCCGGCGTGGGAATACTCTTCGACTATGGGATTTGAAATCCAAGAAGATCCTCAACACTATCGCCATATCTGATGTTGTCTTCACCAAAAATCAGCTCAAAGACTCATATTCGCTGACAATCACCTAGGGCGGCGGCATCCATGATGTAAAGTTCTTCCCTGGGAATCCCCGATGGTGCTGCCTTTACGACGACTGTCCACCTAGGCCAAGACTGGATCATCTATCCCCAACAACAAGACGCCAACGGCAAGCCCGGCAGAGCCGAGCTGCTCTACGAACTCGGGCCTAAAGCACGGGATACGACTGCAACCTAGTAGAACACCCCTAAACTACCACTCTTAAACCTCATAAACACCACTAATCATATCCCCATCAGCACGGACATAACCCAAGATGGGCGCTTCATCTACCTCGCCCTAACAACAGCAAACCATATCGCCGCCCTAGACATCAGCGACCTAAACAACGTCAAGCGTCTAGACGACCCGGATGAGGGCCACACTACTGTCGGTCCGCACTATGTCAAGGTGACGCCGGACCAGAAATATCTCCTTGTCACGGACCATTTCGTGCAGGCAGGTGAGATAGGGTTGATCAATACAACAGCTGATTTTAAGGCGCTATATTTCGACTTGAATGAAGATAGGAACTTGAGCTTCAATCGGTCGACTGATCTTAGAAAGGAATTTCCTGAGAGGGGTGGGGCGAAGCCGCATTCGAGCAATGTGTTTGACTTGATGGATACGGGAAAATCCAGTGTATTATTGAGCATTTGCTCTGGACTTGTTGTATGAGAACTTGGTCGTGTTGGTCGAGGGCTGGGTAAGAGGTTGAAAGCTTGGAGGTTGGAGGATGGGTTCGATTCGTTTGACATAGATATGCTTTGTAGTAATCCAGGGACTCGGGATTGTTTGGACTTACGGACTGAAGATGTGTTGTCATGAGACTTCCCAGCAATCAAGAAGGGAGGTGTTAATGTAGAGCCTTTTGAGTGGAGGCTGGCAGAAGGTTGCTGGCGGAAGCGTAGCGTCAAAGGAAAGGGATATGGGAGTGGATTACGTGTGACACAAGGAAAGAAAAAAGAAAATCGAAAGAAACTTCTGCTTTTTGTGAGGATATTGAACGAGAAAGTATCTCTGCCGATGTCCAAAATGTCTTGTACATACATATCAGCTATTCGCCCACCCGTACCTCCTCGAGGCCCGCCAAAAAACAAACAACGGCTGCAGCAAACGACCTCGCGTCGTCCCTCCTCTCTCCAAAATCCGGGCCGACCTGTTCCAGGAAGAGAGCGAGCTTTGAGTCCTTCCACCCGAAGCTGGGGGCAAATTCCAAACACATCTTCTGCATACCGAATGCGTCGAGTTCATAATGACCCTGAACAGACAGGACCCTCCCAGGGTAATACAGTCCCTGAATGGGACAAATTGGTGTGCTTCCCACATTGATCCAAGGCGCAGGAAGAGAAGCCTTGTCCTCGAGAGTCCCGGCCGACCCCTTCTTGATTGCCATGACGCGGTCACCGTGGAACATTTGGATTCTCAGCTGTTCCTGCGGGAGATGGCCGAGTGCATATGGGAAGGCCTGGACGAAATCCTTCTCCAACTGAACGGTGTATATGCCGACTTCTCTTCCGAGGGGACACTTCTCGACAAAGACGTCGCGCTCGGGATCGTCCGACTTTCTCATCAATGTATGGCCGATAAGCTGATGACCGAAGCATGTACCCAGGATGCGAACCTCGGGATATTGTTCAAACACTGTCTTGAGGAATGTTGCCAGCTTTTGCATCCAGGGTGACTGGTCAATTTCGTATACGCCCGGTGCACCCCCGGTGATTATAATAGCATCGATTTGGACAGCATCGGGATGAGCGATGTACCCGGGGTGACCCTTTAACCTGCGGAAGTCTGGATAGTGGCCTCCTCGGATGTCGTATGGGGTTACTGATATCTCAATGGGGTCGTCGTTGACTAGAGAGGTCTGGTTGAGGTGTGAGGCAGTCTCTTGGAGGATGTTACGGAAGTGAGCGCTGCAAAGGCCATGGGATTCGTAGAGTTTACGAGGGGGGATGTCAACGTCGAGGACAGCAATGTGGATATTGCGGGCCATTTTGATAGCAGGATAGGGTTATTTGTGTGGTCAGTACGGGGTATAGGGTTGGATGATGGGGATCTGGCTGGGGAATTCTGACGGGAGATGTCGCAGGCTATATACATTCTAACTGACTCCACATTTCCGTTAGGATAATGGTCATGTTACCACAGTGTGTTTGACGCTAAACTAAAGGATTTTGCTCTGAAATTGCGATGTAGATTTGATTACTACAAAGATACCCCAAAGCACTCCAACCAGAGACCCAAAATTATAGAACATCGCATCCCAATAAGCTTAACTTTGATCGAAGATCAGCCAATCAATTAGGATGCTGACCCCGTGGGGTTTCTATCCTTACCTAACAAATGAGTCTGATTGGATGGCCTTCAATATTATTACCCAATTATTATTATTCACCGGCAATAATTGTTGCTAATGGTTTTCTTTTCGTCTTGCCGACATATCCCGATCTGAAGAAAAATGGGGGTAATGGATATTTCCCACTGGTTAGAATTGCTTATAGTGGAGCTAAAAAGCACCTTTATTTTAGTTAGAGTTACGAAATAGCTTAACTCTCCGTGTTCGGCTCAATGTCGTGCTCTACATAAACAAACGGACTGTCTTCCGACATTGCCGAATAATGAAAAAAACTGACAGGCTCGTTTGGCTTCTTAATTTATGTTCTACACCGAGCTGACATAACGGGCATAGAAGACATTGACTCGGAAAACTGCTAAAACGGGAACATTGTGACACCCGAAGGCTTGAGAATCAGCAACTTCACAATAATGGTGCGAGTGTACGGCGACAAGGGGGTTGAGACCTTGCTGGTCAAGGCTAGCCTAGGTACTCAAATTGCTACGCATGAATTCGCAGAGACTACGTATTATTTGTTCACAGGTTTGGATACTTGTTCTCTGCATGTCTCTCTGATCAAGCGTTGCAACTGTTGTCCTATCATTAGGTGTATCCTTTCTAAATAGCATATAACCTGGTCAACTTCTAATACATCCAACTTGAGATCGATGCCCCTAAAAGTTAGACAGCCAAGCCCTCGCTATACCAGGGTAGACCTGTAAGCTAAGCGTGATCAAGATTAGTCGGAAGTAAGGTGGCTGCTGACCGACAGTCAGGCGCAACCTCAGCCTCGTCCTCCGAGGGGTGATAAATGCCACGCTGCTTACATCCCTAAGGGATGCTAAAGTTAGAAACGCTAAACCGCTATGATAAATGTCGGCATCTCTGTTCTTTCGTCGGCTTTTTCACCGTAACCCTCATGACGTCCAATCAACCCACCCGCCGCCGATATCAGCCCCTGGGTCACCCCCAATCAATAGCATCCCCAACTGGTCTCGAGCGGTTATTGAATCCATCGAGAATGATATACTGTCCGACCAGTCTGATGGCAGTCGTACTGACCCCAGTTGTCTCCCACGCCTGCCCTCAGACTACCGTTGTCTCTCTTCTACTCTAAGCGATAATGCATCATCACCACCTGTAAACATCCATCCCCAAAGCCAAAGCCCATTTTTCTCTCTCCTCCCCCCCGAGATCCGCCATCTTATCTATCTCTTCGCATTTGGCAACCGCCGAATCCACCTAGACTTCGACTTCAACCTCCAACTAGGCCGGTGGACATGGTGGCATCGTATCTGCGACGATGCGCAAAACTGCCCCGATAAGCCATTCCCTTGTCCCGAGCACGCGGGGGCAGAAGAAGCAATGCTCAAACTCGCCTCCAGCTCCTGGGTAAAAGAGAACTTCGAGTACAAATTGGACGCAGTAAACTGGTTCCGATGTTGTCGGCGTGGGTGAGTTATAATCTCTCCCAAAAAGTTGTAACCAAACACATTTCCGGCACTGTCACTAATAGCCGTAACGTATCGACCCCCGAAACAAGATACCAAGAGTCTTTCCAGATTCTCTACACATCCAACACGTTAGTTCTCACGCACGGCATTGACCAAATTTTCCGGCTTTCGCGCGTTATGCCACGGGAGTATCTGGCTCTCATTTCTTCGTTGTCTGTTGAAATTGATATTTATCGGGTTTGCAGGGAGCCGCCGCGGATGGAGGCCCGGTTTAAGTCGTTTTACGATGCTCTCTTTGAGATACTCCTCTGCGAGCTTGCGCATGTGAGGGATTTGAGGTTTTCGATTGCGGGATTGCCTTGTCAGGCTGAGAGATTGGTTGGGTGGCAGAGCGTCGATGTGCTGTCTTGGATTGCGCCGTGGGATGCATTGGCGCTTAGCCGCGATTGGAGAAGGCTTGAGATAGCATTGCCCCGGACTTGGGTCGCAAACTTTGAGGAAGTGGTGGAGCGGAGGAGTGTAGTTGAGCAGGGGAAGAGGTATAAAATTGTGGTTGGGGGTGATATCTGTCCGAGAGGGTGGTAAGGTTTCTGGAATTAAGTTGTGGTTTTATGATGGTAAATTGGTTCACATTGGATATTACGGTCATTGCAACTATTCATACTGAGCTATACAATTTGTCCAAATCAAAAGGCCTCACCCTATGCCCATGTCATTACTAAATGGATATTATTCAATTTCGCTTTCCAAGAATCATCTCTTCCAACACTGCTCTCTCGCCGCTGTTCTCAACTAGGTTTCTGAATACTCCACCCTCAATTCCGAGTAGTTCTAGAGGTGGCCCAAATTCAACGGCCTTACCTGCGTCCATTACAAGGATCCGATCAAAGTCAGCGATCGTGCTAAGTCGATGAGCGATGACTAGCAGGGAGGAGTCGTGACGCCCAAATTCAGATCGGATAGACCGTTGGATGAGGGCATCTGTCTCCATATCCACAGCGGAAGTGGCCTCATCCAGGATCATTATCTTCGGCTGGGCGACAATGGCCCGAGCAAGACAGAGTAGCTGGCGCTGACCTTGAGAAATATTTAATCCGCCCTCGGAAATCGGAGCCGACAATGAGGTAAAGAAGCTGGAAGGTTTGGAATATCCTGTGGTAGGTGAGATGGGGGTTGACGCCAATGTATCGCTTCCGCTAAAAGAATCATGTTGAGACTGTGAAGCAAGGGTGATAGCATCCTCAAACGAAAGGAGATGTACACGTTCCAGCGCATTGTAGAGCTCCGTGTCCGTGTACTCATGGAACGGGTCCAGATTAGACCGCACGGTTCCCGAGAAAAGAACAGGGTCTTGGGGTATGATGGCCAAGCGGCTCCGGAGTGCCTGAAGTGTCATTTTCGACACATCCAGACCATCAATAACGATGTGACCCTTTCGAGCTTCTAAGAATCGGAATAAAGCCAATGTCAATGATGACTTTCCAGCACCCGTGCGACCCACAACACCGACTCTTTGGTTGGGCTCCATGTTGAAGCTGAGTCCGTTCAGCACTGGTGGGAGATCGGGCGCATAGGCGACTACCAGGTTGTCTACCTCGACGCGACCGCGCAAAGGCCATGCGGCTGGTGGCTCGTAGCCCCCCTGGTCTTCTGTGTCGAGGTCAGAGTATTCCAGAACACGCTCGGTGGAGTTCATGTCCATTTCCATCTCTGCATAGAAGCGGAGGCCCATGGACACGGCGTAGTTATACTGCAGAGCAAAGCTAATTGCGAAGCCTGCTAGGGCTGCAGGAATAGTTGGGACGTACACAACTAGGGCGGCTGCTCCTGTAGAGAAGATGGCACCAACAATACTCATTCGGAAGGCCAACCATCTATTAAAGAGCCATGAATTCCATACTGTTTGTGCGTGTCGGTCGATCTTTGAGTACATCTGTCGGACATATACCTCTACCTTATTGAACGCACGAATCGTGGTCAAGCCAGCCAAACTGGAATCAAATTGTTCCATCACCGGGCTCTTCGAATTGCTTTCCAGGCGTTTGAGCTCTCTTGCACCAGCGAGATACGAGTTCGACAGGTAGACACAGAAGACGAGCAACAGGCAGGCAAAAACAAGGAGTACTGGCGAGACGAGGAAGCCAGCAACCATAATGCCTGCCAGTTCCAGCACCTTGTACACAAAGTGCCCAAGGTCAAAAGCGAGTCGCCAATCTATCGTATAGACGTCGGATGTGAATCGGTTCAAGATCCGACCGAGAGGCACTGTATCCAACCATCGCATAGGCGCCCGAAGAACCACCGCAAGTAGATCGTCAAACAGTTGACGGGAGGATTTCAATGATGCGTAAGATATTGCTAACTGTCGTAGCGTGCCTATGACACAGGCGGCAGCCGACAAGGCCAGGTAGACACCAAGGTAGAACATAAGATCATTGTCAACTCGAACCTCCTTGAATCGTTGCACTGTATAATCCCATGTTGTACCTGAGTTCACCGTACCAGACGTTGGCTTCGAGCTCGTCCAGGCACTGACCCACCAGGACTAGCAAGTTAGAAACTATTGGAAAATCACAGGGAAAGATTGACTTACTCGACCGACTAAGAGAGCCATAAAGCCTGCATACGTTAAGAAAGTGAGCGTCCATGCCAGCCAACTATTGTCCTTTGTCATGTATGCTGTGTATACCTTCATCGGGATGGACCCGGTGGCACGATATTCATCTTGTGTGAACTGTTTTGGAGCATGACTGTCCGTTGGTGCCGGCGGAGGACCAACTGAGGAGCGCTTTTTACGCGACGCATCGCGTGCAACCTCCCTATCCTGTAAACCTCTCATCTCAGCATTTAAATCTTGCAGGAAGTCTGTCAGGCCTTGCGCAGCCCGTAGTTGGTCCACCGGTCCAGCGTGCGTCATATATCCATTTTCGAGAAGAACACAATAGTCGGTGCGAGGAAAGCACAGTCCAACGTGATGTGTAACGAGGATTCTTGTACGGTTCTCTGCTAACGATCCAGTAAGTCCCTGCTCGTACACATGGCGACCAGTTTCGGCGTCTAGAGCACTGAAGATATCGTCCATAACCAAAATCCCAGCACGGGAGTACAACGCGCGGGCAAAGGAAATGCGCCACCGTTGTCCGCCACTCAAGTTGATACCGTTCGCGCCGACATCAGTCATGTCACCGTCGGGTAGGATTGTGAGGTCCTTTTCCAAGCCGGATGCCATCAAGACCTTTCGGTATCTTCGCCAGTTGTATGGTAGGCCGAAGCGTATATTGTCTCGGATGGTTGCATTCTCTATCCAGGGGTTCTGTGCCACATACGCCAGGGCCGTATCTATGATCCAGTTGTCACGCATAGCTCGGTCGTCCTGTCGTTCCTCGAGAGAAGGTGAATGCGGCACTGCTATCGAACCCTGTATAACGTCGCACTCGCCCAAGATTGCAGCAAGGAGCAGGCTCTTACCGGACCCAGTCTTTCCTGCAATTACGCTTAGCCCTTTCGAAGGAAACTGGACGTTCAAGTTACGGAGGACAAAGCGGTCACCCATATCTGGAAGCTTGCGACTTTCTTCTTCTGCGCTTGGCCATGCAATGGTGGCACTATCAAACGATATCGAATCGACGTCGCTGGTATAAGGGGCCTTTTCAGCGGATGCAAGATACTTGTCGATGCGGTCAGAACTGACTTTGGCTTCCATCCCTTTCGAGATGAGGTCCGGAAGGCCGGCTAGTGAAGACTCCAGGTTTCCAAAAACAGAGAGCGCAGTAAATGCGACCGAGGCAGGAAGGTTCCCGTAGTTCAAGGCGTATACAGTCAAAGAGACAGCTGAGAGCATGAGCGGCCCTAAGATCCAGACTGATACCAAACCCGTAGTATAGAGCGAAGTCTTCCAGAGAAGGCCGAGCTCAACACGACGCTTTTCCGTAATACGATCTTGCCACTGTTGCTCGAGCGCAGAGATCTTGATTTGTCGGATCCCCTGCAGTACCTCGGTTACAGCTGAAGTACGTTGATCACTAGCCTTCATGAATTCCTGCTGTGCAGCCGAGTACCGCCTCGTCACGAAAGTATTCAGCGGAGTTATCACAGCCGACACCGACAGTCCAGCTAGGAGACTTCGCCATCCAAGCAAATGGGCCAAGAAAGCAATAGCCAGCAAGAGACGCATGATGCACGAAGGAATGAGGTAGTTGAAGGTAGCGAAGTCGGCAACCCGCTTTGAATCGACCGCCGCTAGATTCATGATGCTCTGGCGACTCTTTTCCTCTCGTGTTTCTTCTTCATCGGGGGTACTGTCTTGCGTTGTTGATTTCATATTCTTAACATCTTTGCAACGCATTGATTTGGCGAACACGATAGCTGATAGCCCCTCATAGATAGGAACCCAAAGCTGCGATGAGATTATCCACCAAAGCCATGACTCGATGCTGTAGGACACAACAATCACCACTCCTAAGGCTGCCACCCATAGCCAAGAATGTAGATTACCTCCCGACCCAGCGGACCGCTCTTCCAGCGATTTCAGGATACCATACAAGGCAACTTGTGGCCCAAAGCTCAGTACGCAAGTTACCAAGCTCAGCGCAGCCTGCCAAATCAGTGGTCGGATATGTCCGAGGAACAGTGCTTTCCATAGCTTGCGTGACTGACGGGTCTCCTCAAGACACCTGTAGAGATTTTCGGAACGGATGGCGAACGGTAGCTTCGGTAGGCTGTCAATTTCAAGACTTCTATTTTCCGCGGCATATTTCATCAATCCATTGACCCAGCTGAAGGTAAATCGACTATATACGCTGTAGGTGAGCTCTTGGTCAACGACTTGTCCATCATGATATACGTTCGGCCGACGGGGTATAAGAATCGAGCACAGGCTGCGCAGTGATGCTGCAATAAGTTGACTTATGACAAGGACCGTCTGTACGTGTCCGGGGTTGACGTTGTAGCCAGCAGACCAGAGCAAGCTGACCTCAATGCAGGGAACCGCGACTGTGAGTGAGCTCGCCCAGAACGAATAGATGCTCAGCCGATACCGTTCCACCGTCGACGACTCTGTAAAAAAAGCAACAGACTGTAGGCAAAGCAGAGCCTGCGTTTGTTAGTAATCAGTTGAGCATATGCGTATCAATCAATCCATGGAACCTACCCAACTCCCTAAGAGCAACCAGAAAGGGATAATGAAGTAGCTCTGGCCGGTCTGGAGGCAGACAATTGCTGACGCGAGCGAAAGTTCTAGCCCGACCACAGATAATATCGCGATGGCAACTCTCTGCCAGGAATCAGAGAACTCCAGCAGGGATGACTCGGTCGCTTCTCCATCCTCATCCTGGTAACCCGGTTCGCTCAGTAGCAATGTCTCCAGCCGTATGGGCTGAGATCTGCTCGACAGTCGGTGGACAACATTGAGTGTTGCTGGTGCTGTATTCAGGGCTATTAATAACAACCCAAGAACACCAGTTGTGATTGACAAAATCTCGGGGTTGACTGTCATTCCTCATCGACTGTGGAAATCATCCGGATAGCTGCTGAGGAGGAAAACGGGGATGAAGGAACGAATTCACTATCACCACACAGGTTTCAAGAGATCTAAATTGTCTACCAGACGCGGTATCCAGGTGCCGTGCGACTATTCGAAGGGGCGCCATTCCACCCTCGATACCTGCGACTCCCTTGCTTGCCCAACATCACGCCTGCATTCCCGCACGACGACCACAATAATTTGATTGGTAGTTTACGCGGTACGTTAAACGGCCTTTCTTGTGAACCAATAGGATCGGTCCTTTGGTCAGATCTAGGAGCAACAGAACTAGGCGCGATCCTGTGCGTCGGGAGGTTGCAGGTCGCGTCGGCAGACGACGATGGGGATAGGGTAAGGTCAAGTCATGAGAATCGGGTCTCGCCTTACCTTTTGACCACCAATGCATGTGCTGCTTAGTCCTCTTGCTTCGCTCTGCATATTCCATGAAAAAGTGTTATGATCGCTATCCCTAACCAATAACTCTCCAGGGTTCACAGCTCCTAGGTACAGCAAGGCAAGTCATCAAAGCTCCAGAGGTAGTAGCACAGTCAGTATCTAGAACAGTGGCACCATTTCGTAGTAGTAAATTTTCATTTCTGTGCTCCATCGGTCCGTTCCCTAGCCGTTGCCACCCGTTTATGGCAGTTTACTAGGTCACGACTACAAGCATCATTGACTTAAATTGACTCATGACCATTCTTTTATGGGTCTGCTTGTGTTACACCGATGGGATCATCATTAATAATTCGAACATCTTATTTCGAGGAAAGCCTAGGGGCGTTACCAAACCTGAACGATGTTATCGGTAAGAGGCAAGCTGTGCATTTGGATCTAACGAACTCAGAATATCTAAGTTTAACAGCTTACTCGAGAATAGTTATTAATGTTTTATGAAAGTTCGGTACATAGCTCAAAGTGATATAACACGATCAAACAAGCACGCTGAATAGCTTTGTAGCTTGTTAGCCATACAAAGTACCTGTTTGATGGAATGGGACAATATATTTATAGTTGAACATGGCACACCATTCTTTGAAGTCAGACGCGCACTTCCCGTAAGAGTTCGCCTGCATTGGTAAAATGTATTAATCAATCAATGATTACTAGTAAATAGAGTCATTCTACGGTGACGGTCCACTTCCACTGAGCAATAGCTTACTGTGCACATGAAACTTAATTCTTTCCAGGGATATCCTGACGGAGGGATATTTTACATCTTTCGTAGGGTTATCTGTCGCGTCACACGATTGATGCCGGCCATAAGGTGTGTCAGTTCGCAAGAGGCAACATTTACAAAGCCACAATATCAGTTACAATCTGAAGGCCAGAACGGATACCAAATTGATGATATCACCAGAAGCCCTGACTGCTTAATAGTGGTTGACGTTGAAGTCTAGAGTTCTCTTAATGCCTCCACCATAGCAAAAAGCCCTAACTCGACAGGAAGCTTTCCGCATCAAAGTTGCCAACCAAAATTACTACTAAAGCTCCGCTATTAGCCACCACCCTACTCTATTTAGGTTAGCGCCCTTGATCATTATCTACACCATGATATCGCTATATTGCCATGATAGCGCGGTTATCGCGGCATTTGAATGATCACTTTAGGCCTATAAATATGCTCATTTTATCATTAGATCAGAAATCAGAGACCTCGTCATTTCTTCATTGCACCCCTTAGAGTTCAGCAGTAGATTACTAGGTAATTCGGAATCCCGCATTCCCAGTAAAAGTATTGCTGTTTGCTCCTTGATTTCGGGCTTATGGGGACAACACAGCTAATCACAATCTGATTGGATAATTCACGGTGGTAAAGGCAAACTGAAAGTGAGGAAACAAGGCTACTTGATCACAATAGTCCATTCTAGCCCTAAAAGCTGACCTAAATTATGAACTTGCTAGTAACATAGGACTTTTAAGGACCGCTTCATTACCGGGTCCATCCTGAAGCTGGCTTACAACCTATAAATACATGGTTATTTAATTCACATCCTACACTTTTCTCTATACTGGCATTAGACCCTATAAATTAACTTTAAACCTGATCAACCTAACTCTCCTACGTTCCCCAAAAGCACAATACTCAACCGGAACGATTATATTTTCAACTAACCCGTCGGAGGAAGTGGCGGCGACGACTTTAAGGCCGGCCTGTTGAGAGACAAGCCCATTATGGGAGTTGAGGCCTGATATGGTCATGCATGGGATGTGGACTTCACAGTGTTGAAAGGGAAATACGAGTTAATTGGGGAAAAGACTTTGATACGAGAGGCTCTGCACCACCCGATGCCTTGGACACAAGCTACTCGTTTGCACCAAGTGAAAGGGTTCATAGGATGGCTATAAGTGGAGCACCGCCGGACTCGCGGGGTCGTTGCGAGGGTCTCTACTTTGAGGAAAATTACCCCTTTGCTGTTGGCGGTATTGGTGGTATGCGACAGGAGGAAAGGCCCGGAAATCATGTTCTCAATGGGTCCGTCGGAAAGGCCCATGGTGGCATTGAGAATTTCGCAGCAGTCTTCCATAAGTGATAAAGGTGGGTGTGGTTCCGGGCTTCGCATCCTTGACTTACGTGCTAATTAACTTGGGGCAGATATTCTAGTATGGCAGATACATATACAATAATATGTTTGGCTTTGACCGTGGCAGGGGTTATTCAATGTTTATAATAACTTTGATAGGTTCATATTAACCTACACTGAGCATATACTGGGAGCTGGAATGGTATCCCTTCGCTTGCTTAATCCAACCAGAGAAGATAATTAGTTTACGCCGTGGTCAGCTCCTAGGTGAAATTTGAAAGTTCCTTATTCTATCTACTCCTTCAGGCTTCTAAGGAATTTTTTATTGTAGTAATCACAATCTCAAATTATCTATGCCGTAGTATTCCAACACTCCGCATTGTATGCCGACGGATGTGTGAATTTCACATCAGGGGTATTATTTTCACCCAACGAGATCAACGTGCTCTCTGCGGTAAGTTAGTAAAAGTCAAACCTCTCAATAATATTTTCGGACACGTACCATTCAACGAAAACTGCGGCCACCCAAGCTTTTCCAAACCATGGCGAGGATCCAACACAAAGGCGGCCCAAGCTTGCTGCATCTTCTTCTGTAGTTGTAACTGTGGAGCACTCTCGGGAATGTGTGTCATGGCTTTTGAATCACCAAAGATCATATTCAATTCAACGCCATGATAAGCACCACTGGTTGGGTGGAGGCGGGTGTTATCCCAATCTGCAAAGTAGCGGAATCGCCAAGCAGGGACTCCCGCACGTATCCGAGCCATGACTGCGTCATCAGTAGGACAGGTGAATGTCTCCTTATTGAAGGCTTGCCATTCTGACTCGGGTAGAAGAGACCCCTTGGCCCAGGCAGAAACCATATAGAAACCAGCTTCGTTATGGTTGTGGCCAGCGAGGTAGGGCTGTTTGGAACCAGTTAGCTGTAGGCGTGGGGCATGCACTATTGCTGTAACTTACAATACGTGCAAATTTGCCTGCTCTCGCAAGTGGCTGGTAGTCACTGAGGACAGTCACATTGTCTACAGTTGGCTGGAAGGCAGGTGGTGTCCGAGCTGCACTGCTAGACGCAGGAGGCTTGATTTTGCCGGATGCGTTCAATAATGAAGTCATATTCTGCTTCTTCATGCACCTGAGAACATCTCCCGAGTTACATCCTAATAGCGAGGTAAGCTCCTTCCAGTGCTGTGCGGACAACTCTGGGGAGTTTGCAGGGAAACTCTCCGCCGTCCCTGAGTGCGAGATGAAACCAGCGACGATAGGATCGTTGCGATAAGAATACGCCCAATAGTCAGCTGCAGCACTACCACAGGATTGACCAGACATGGTGATTCGGTCAGGGTCGCCGCCAAATGCTTTGATATTGTCCCGTACCCACTCCACTGCCTTGCGCTGGTCGAGAAGTCCAAGGTTGGACTGTTTCCCAGGAATACCAGGGAATCCAAAAACGTTCATGCGGTATGTGGCAGTAACAACGATAATGTCCTCAGTAGAGGCAAGATTCGCCCCATCGTAATAAGGGGTATTAGTTGTTCCAGAAGTCCATCCTGCGTTGCCGTCAGTCAGATCTTTTAATATGCATTCTAGACGTACGCCCTCCATGAAAATGAACTAGAACGGGTTTTAGTGTACTAGCCCGTCCATACTTGTTCCAAACATTCAGTGTTAGGCAATCCTCGCTGTGACTGTTATTGTTGTTCATGGAGGTAAAGGCGTTCATAATCCGATTGAACTGGGGTGTTTTATGGGGGTAGTTTATCGTTGACATAGCAGTGTATGGGCAGTCACTATATTTAGTCAATCACAATGGTTCTTCCCTGTTCCCTCCCTCCAGTGGCTTACAATCCCTGCAAGTCATGTTAATAAATCCAGAGACGTGGATTCTCGAGAAAGGGAAATAAGGATTTCACACAAACATACATAGCGGCTGGCAACATATCTTGGCCTCCCATGATACGCTTGCGGTGGCTCAAAGCGCAGCTCACCAACTGGCGGAGCAGCATACGGAATTCCCAAATACTCAGTCACTTCCGGGTGTACGGGAGAGCTATGACCAACAATGTCACCGTTCGATGTGTGAGCTACTGGACCGGCGACGGACCGTGCGATCAGCCCTAGTAGAAGAACGGGGGCGAAAACCAGCATTGCAATACTTATCAGGATGAACGTGGAAGATTTTTTTTTGACAGGGGTGCCAGTGGTATATATGCAATGGATGCGTTATTTTATGCGCTTATCCCCACTCTCAGGTATTTTTTGAACCTTGGACTCGCACCAGCACCGGCAAATTATCATGGTATTCACAACTAATTTAGCGCTCTGGGCTAATGTACGAACCACGTGGTTAGATCTCTGCTCTATTAAACTGGGGTGCTGGCAGAAGCGTAGATCAGGCACCCTTATATGCCGCCCAAACATGGGAAAAATAAAAGAAGATCAGAAAACAATAACAACAAAAATCGAGTTCCCGTGTGCCTCGGCTGAGGTGTTATATTTATCGAATAGCCTAATTGGAGGCGGACGGAAAGTTCCATCCGTTGCGCTATGTGGCGTTAGTTCCGGCACTTAATCGTCGTGTGGAGAACGACATCGCCATGATATACTACAACTAATTGGTGGTAGACACGAACGCGGCATTATCGGATGTGAGACAAATGGGGGCTATCAGGTAGTTCATCCTACCAAGAACGGTGTCAGCCATTCTCATGGGCAAATGGTTTTGTTATTATATTGGACAATATGCGTCTAGAGCTTCTATCGCGTGTGGAACACCCGCACACAGCTTCCAATTCCTGAGAGTTTCACCGTCGCCCCAAATCAACTCGATAAAAATTTTGTTCTAGCATTACTTTGCTATCTCCTGATGATTACGGAAGACGGCAGCTTCTTTCGCCATGATCTTGTGTAGCTTTGTTTATCGATATCGCATTCAAGGGTCCATCACAGCATGATGTCTGAGGTCAAGCCCGGGTATCTCGTCGTCAAATGGTGGGAGAAAGCTTTTTATTACTTCCACTGCGATGGCAATTGTTTCGTCTATCTTTGTTGGTTGTCGATTGCTCTCCAGAACTAGCACTTTCAATTTTGGCGTAGATGATGAATATATCACATTGGCATTGGTATGTGTAAGCATTTTAATTACCTGACTGTAACTAACGGATATAAAGACATGTTCCATCCTTCTCACTGCTTTCATGGACTTAGGCCAGGTTGCTCCGGTTACTAGAATATCAAATTGCCTTACTGACAGTCTCATTTAGCGGTTATAAATGAATACGGGCACTACTCAACCCAGCTCATCCCTTTGCAGAAGACTGTGGCTTTGAAGGCAAGCCGCGTCAGAAAGCTGTTACAGTTTATCTCTAACTTATGTAGTGGCTTTTCATCGCCCAGATATTCTACAAATTGATACTAAGCTTGACCAAAATATCGATTATATGGCGCTACATTCGTATCTTCGTCATATCGACTTTTCAACTGATTGCCTATATCATTCTCGCTGTCGTTACTACCTGGGGCTTGGGAACAATTATGGCGTCGATATTTTCAATGTATCCCAGTGGAGGTAAGCTGGAACAAAGCGATTCACGATAAAACATGCATCAGCAAAGATGCTTTCTGGTATGCCTTCGCTGTGACCTACACCATAACCGACTTCATCATCCTCTTACTGCCAATATGCCCCGTTTTCCAGCTTCGTCTTCCCCCGTGGGAGAAGATAGGACTGTTGATTGCCTGCAGTTGACGGGTTGTGGGTCACCCCCTATCAATACACATCACCGCATCCCAACCTATATACCAGTGTCTGTGCAGCAAGTATTATTCGGACGGTGGCTGTGACCAAGACGTCAGTTTGCAAAATGGAACCTATGCGTAAGTATATAGTTTCCCCTTAATGGCAGGTTCACAGTTAAACAAGACTGTAGATGATTTCATCAATCGTGGCATCTGGACCATGGTCGAGGCGAATACTGAAATCACCTATACTTGCATTCCGATGCTGAAGTACTCTATCCAGCGCTTGATCCCTCAGTTCCGCTGGAACTCCAAAGGAACTACTGGTACGAATGGACGGTTTCAAGGAAATAGCCACGGCCTACAATATTTCTCCGCGAAGACACGACGGGTTGACACGGATGCTGTCTACAAAGCCACCGTCCGATACTTCTATCTTACTACAAAGCCGCGAAGACGAATTGGTTGATGGCCACTCCTGTGAACGACCATCTGCCACGTCCGGGATTTCGAAGACGACGCAAGTTACTATGTCATATGATCGGAATTATGGTCGTGACCTATAGGTTAATAATAATATAGCTTATTATAATGACTTATGGTAGAGTAATATTAACGTATCTTTAGAAGTAAACCTCCAGCATATCGTTAGCACTAAGTCTAGTATGCTCTATCGGTGACTCCCGTCCTGACCACCACGCGCTTCAGCTCATCAACGTGTCGCCAGCGAGGCTTCAGAGCGCACTTTTAGTATTTCTGTATCGCCAAGACGAACAATGATTACTAATTCCGAAGATACTCGCTTCTTGGGGAAGTTTAAGGGGCCGGCGTTGTACAGGGAAGACTAGTAATGATGAACCATGTTTTGAACAGTCCACGTCGCGAAACATCACCCCAATGCAATACTGCGAGCAACCTGAAGCTGCAGCGAATCACGAAAATCCGCTTTATTTCTTCGGACCGATAGGACAGTACTCCTCAAAGCTCAACCCCAAGAACGTGTATACGAGGACGCGTTCTAGATATTAAGGCATGCGGTTGTGGATGATGCTACTCCTTTGGAGCACGATGACTAGGGCTACTTAGACGTTACTGCTTGCACTTTGGGAAAGGAGCATTCCAAACTACCATTTAACTATTATTACACATCAGAGCAATGGGTTTTGGCTCAGAAAATTATTCTTGCTGGAGTGGTGTACTACGATTTACCTGATATAGATATGGCCCTGGAGCGCATGGGTTAGACAGATTTCTGGCCATTCGAGAATAGATCTTCTTGAGTTCCTATTTTTGATTGAGCAAAATCAAGCGTTCTACCACCATACCGTAAAGAGTTTCCAATAGTATGCGAAGCTAAAACTATATGTACAACGCAAAGTCGTAGTGGGTTCATGTTTAGTTTATATGCTAATATGCTCTATTTTGCCTATTCTTTACCATATGAAATAGCCCTAATAATGCCGAAGATCAAACTCCTACGCATAAATCCTAGGAGAACTTGTTGGAGTAAATAATCTTCACGAAGAGCACCTTGAAGAAAGACAGGGAACTGCTTCATTCTCACATTTGCTAAGACCACGCGACTCGAATACGACAAAGCGATGCATTTTGAGTTGATAAAGTTTTTAACCCTGGGTTTACATGAGTCAGGTACCAGGCCTCCGCTCTGCCATGCGAAGATCGGGGCCGAACATTGGGCTGATGGTTTATTGCATCGTTCAAACCGCAAAGACATACCCAACGGCCCGATTCAGCTTTATATGCGGACAAAACTTACTTTGTGGAAGCAGGTCTAAATTGGCCGGTAGAAAGTGATTTGGCATACGGAATCGCTAGCCATAGCCTAGCAGGTACCGGGCCAGCTACAGTGGGAAGGCCATCGTCCCGGCAGAGGCATTTTGTAGTAGATCGGTTTGTAGCCGACTGATCGGCTTGCCGTCATAATCAAGGTAAGGATTGGGCTAAGCTCAAGACTGGCTTTTAGACCAGACCAATCATCACTAAGCTAAGTGGTAAGACCGAGCCGATGATGCGGTCTTGGGAAACTTCGCTTCGCATCTTGAAAATTTTCCTAGGGACATTCGTACCTGCGCTAGTGGATACTTCTCATTGTATCCCCAAATCGATGTCTACTACCGAGGGTCGCCTAATATCAGGGAATTATGTCATAGATAAGCATTGCCCACACGGTGTACTTCCACACCAGTGGGTTCTTTGAGCTTGATGCTCACGGTTTCTAATCTGCTTGCATTCGTTGTGCTTCCTCTAATGCCTCGGCAATGCCCCGGCAATGCATGTGTGGATAAGTATGTAATTGGTATTGGGTTGTGTCCCCAAAAATATCCCATTGGATCGAGGCGTAGTAGTGGCTTCTGACCTCTCCCGGGGTTTCATAAAGGAAGATCGATTGTCGGATCCGATTTCCAAACTGGGCCTCGATCCGCAGGCTTCAGAGCTAAAGTATACTCAGCACCCACGACGGCCATCTTCCCCAGGAAGCCCACGTAAAGAACTCGATACAGCTGATTGAAGGTTTCCTAGTTATACATATTTTAATTTACACGTCGGGCGACACTGACGAATATATGGAGAATGTTCCTTTGCAACTGCTGGGATAGCAAATTTTTGAAACAAGACCATTTCCGATATGCGAGTGTTTCCTAGCTGCGCTTTGCTTCTTAGGAGCTTTCCTGCGTAAATGCACCGAGTATTTCTTATCTCAAATTCCAATATTCGAGTTACACGGGGGCTAAAAAAAATTTGGCGGGAGAATGGATAGTATATACTCCAGAGAAATGCATATATTACCGAAGTTTAGCCTTTGGCGCAGCGATTCACAGCTACCTAAATCCAATTATGTGTCAGACGTGCTCAAGTTAATCTTAATCTCTAAACGGCGATGAGTCCAAGGCTAGTGTGCTTCACTTATTGTACAACCTAGTGCGAAAAGCACCGTACGCGTGTCCTCCAAGTCTGGTTTAGGCCTTATAAGGTGACTCTTTAGAGGGTAGGCTCTGTATATTCACAAGGCGTCCTTAGGTTCGCCCGTGCTTTTCGCCGACACCTAGAAGCCAAGAGCCACCGGAGACCGGAATCATGTTCCATAAGTATCCTCCCGAAGAGCATTCAGTAAATTAACAGCAACCACAGCAATGAATTGGCTGACAATTGTGGACTTATCACTAGCATGAAGCGATCTGATAGTCTGAGAAGAATATAGCGGGTTCATCAAGCAGAACGCAGCCACTACGTGACAAGGACAGTGGCAAATTCGGCCGTTGAGTAATCGGTCTAGCTTCCTCGTATGGTACATATGCAGTGCTCTGAGACATTGCGACATTAAACCCCCGAACGGGCATAGACTAATAGTCGTCCCCTGTTGAAGAGCCAATCTCCTTGTTAGGAGAACAGGCATTCGCCAAGCCTTGTGCAGAAGGAGGCCTTTATACTAAGTTTCCACTCTTAGAAAAACCCCCCTTTCAATGGCTAGACGGTGATTAACGATAGACGTTAAGGCTTATGCATTCTCTGAAAGGATTCGCATAAAATTCGGTCAGCAGATAGGCGCTAAGGGTGGCTGATCCACGGTTGTCACAGAATCGGCGGATCAGCCAGCCGTTATGGTCGGCTTACCTCCGAGCCCAATAAGCTTATTCACAGACCTCTTGGTGGTAGCCAACTCTGGGTTTTTGGCTTACCGGCACGGGTTTATCTTTGTCTTACACATGGTGGGCCATCACTCCATAGATCCCTGTCAGGGGCATTCATATGCCATCTGAAGAGTGTAGTAGGAATATTCGTCTCTGTAATGTGCTATTGAGAGTTGTTGTCTAGAGTTGAGTGATGAAATTAGGATTGTTGGACTTTTGTAGTCAACTACTACGCTTAGCAAGGACCCTTTCTTGGTTGATTCACCGAATCTTCAAGGAATGCTTAAGGTGGCGAGCCTTATATAGGCGTTGACAACAAACAGTGTGGTTTTCCGCTTCTCAAATTAGTTACTCGGGGAAACGATGGAGAAACTATGATTGCGGATTCATCAGCGAACGGATCTTATTCCACCCTAAAACGAAGATCAGCATGGCCAAGACACGCCATCTTGTGGCCGCTGCCTGGAGTTCACCTTATGTGGGGTCTTCTATCTAAAGCTGAAGAGCAAGCTAGAGTATTGGGCGGATATCCCATAGTCTTACATATATGAAATCACACCCTGGGAAGCTATCGAATCCTTCGCGCGGTTGTCCCGTTCTTGTGCCGCGTTGGCATATATGCAATGCAACTTGCCACGATTCCACAACAGGTCAAGCAGCGTAAAAATTTGCACAGTGGTGTCCGCCGATCAGAGGCCTACTCATGTTTTGTTATTTTTTCATTGCAGAGTTTCCCAGATTATAGGGTATCACAATCCAGATTGTTGTTTGATTAGTCGGGATGTATCCACCAGTACCTTAAAATTCTTGGAAGTGGGAACAGAGGTGCAGAGGATGCTCCGAAAGAATAAATTATATTCCAAACGCTCACAACTGTCCAATCCCTGAGTTGATCTCCTTTGCTCTCCCGTTATGATTGGATACAACCGCTATAAGGGCGAGCGGACCCTGCGGAATCATGCTGTAGCGACGATTTAGCCTCCTCCATTTTCAACGATATCGAATTTTTTGGGTTTGCACCAATTCTGCATTGTCTCCAGTCATATAGTGGATGTGGGCTGCCCTACCCAAGTCGAAGGCAGGTTGGTTTATATGACAATTCTCCTTCCTGGATCACTGCCGCAACCCGTTCCCAGAAGGCAGACATTGTCAAAATGTCTGCCAGTGCTAACTCGAACCTTAACAAAGGTCCTAGAATTCTGGCTGTGATATGGGCGTTATCGACCATTACATTCCTTGTTGTCGGCGCACGATTATACATCCGTGTCTACTTAATTCGCAATGCTGGTATTGATGACTATATCATCCTTGGTTCATTGGTAGTGTCCTTAGATCATTCTTTCGCTTGGAGAATACCTAACTTAATTCCTATAGTGCCTAACTCTAGCATGCGTTGGAATGACTACAGCAAATATACATATGGGATACGGAAGGCACGCATGGTACTTGGAAGAAAGTACAGTGCAAACGATTACCATGGTTAACACGATCAGCTTCGCTGTCGGCATCTTTTGTTTCACCCTTCCAAAGGTCGCAGTGACGACTCTATTGACTCGGATTCTTAATCCAAGCAGGACACAACGTATAGTGCTATGGACACTCATTGGAATTACATCCACAGTCTCGTTTGCCTGTATTTTCTTGATATTCTTTCAATGTGATCCACCTCAGGCAACTTGGGAGCACAATCTTGTGAATGAGGGCCGGGCAACATGCAACATATGGCTTCTCATTAGGTATGGTATTGCTAATGCAGGTGGGTTCCTCTAAAAGCCATCCGCCCAGACCACGGCTTATAATTTGCTAGTTATCTCTGCATGTGTCGATCTGTATCTTGCCATTTATCCAAGTACGGTGTTAATGAAACTTCATATGCCTTTGCGGAAACGGCTGGCGCTTTGCGCTGCTTTGGGTATGGGCTTGGCGTATGTATCCCGTCAACAATATCCTTTTACGGACGATGATAGATAAAATAGACAGAGCCGCTGCCATGGCCATTGTGAAAAGCAGTCAATTCCCAGACTTAGCACATCTGGACGATTATACATGTGAGAGACCGGATATACCATCGTACCCGATGATACTAATGACACCAGATGAAACTGCGGATCTTGTTATGTGGACAAAGTAAGACAACGGCTTCCCATAGCAACAAGCTCATACTAACAGCCACAGTGTCGAAGCCAATGTCCTCATCCTAGCCTCCTGCATCCCGACTCTACAACCAATTCTTGAGCTGACTCTTAGAGGTCACGTCCGCGCGAAAAGTCCCCAACGGAAAGATGCGAACTACCTACGGGATTACACGTTTCATGGAACCGGACACAGGACAAACAGACGGTCAGACCGCTCGATTACGCAAGTCGAAAGTCAGGAGAGTATTCTTGGTGACGAACGTCACAAAAATAGCCATCCTCTGGGTGCTATCGTGCGGACAGACGATGTTTCGGTGGAATACAACACTCGTTCGATGCATAGCATGCCCGACAGACACGCGACATGGAGGATCGCCTAATTGCTTAAGATAGAACTATATAAATTCAATTAGGGGTATAGAAGAGTTTTTTTGTTTCCTCTCTTTCTCTATTAGGAGCTAAATATCTCTTACTGAAGGGCTTCACTCTTTTTGTAGTATGACTTTCATGACCAAAAATAAATAGACCACTTTATTTCCTTGTCTAACCCTTATGAATGAGGTCACCATGAGAGATCCACTTCATCATCAGTAAACAATATTATCAATCAACTCTCGTTCACCCCTAGCCAACCCAATTTTACGCACCGTAGACTTCTAAAGTGGATCGGATGTCTTAATGACTTACATTCGGCCATATTTAAACCAGTTAAGCGTCTGTGCAAAAGTCCGGGAGTAATGGTCATGTTTGTCCAGCTGCGGTGCCAAAGGATTCAACACTTGACCTAGCGTGTTTAAAGGTAATCTCGTCTAAATGAATAGCAATGTCCGAAAGGAGTGCTGTAGACGACAACAAAGAGAGTCTTTTGTCTATGTATCTACTTTGTAGCACCTGTCAAATACTGTGGGTTATAAACTTAATCTACTCCCCTTTCTCGGTCTACAATACGAACGTTCTGGGATTATTCCTTGAGGATTCGGTCACTAGCGAGCGGCACATGTATGACTAGAAGCCTTGTCCTTTACTCTACCGCCCAGGATACAACACCAAGCACCACTAGTGGTTGAGGCATAAACTACTTATCAATACGCAGTCCTAGACAGGGATTGCAAACTTGATACGTAATGACAACATCCGCTATTTCCAGAGTGTCATGAGGACACTAACTTTCTAGGTTATTCAGGAGCCAAGACCAAAAAGTCTACGCCATATACTACTCCGGTGGTGACTTTCGTATGTTCGGTATCCGAGTTCCACCCGGATCGGCAATCCGGAAGGACATCCCAGTGGGGCCTTGGCGTTTGATGTCTCTCATATTTAACAGTGAAAAGTACTGTGCCTACCAAGTGGTGAAAACAATCACCGAGCTAAAGCCCTCCAGCGATCATTCAGAACTCACACGATATGTGCCTTAAGGCCACAAGGGCACAACCCTGATATAGACCTAAGGCATGAACGAATCCGAGACGAGACCTGCAGCGGGTAAAACCGGGACAACATCCAACCACGTGATTATATCCCCTATGTCTGAGGCCGTCGAGATATGATGCTATATCGATAAGATAAGCTTTAATATCCTCGTCATCCAAAGAATAAACGCGTTACAGTCTCTTGAGAAATTTCCGATCTCGCTCCTCCCTACCCAATTCCGAGAATAATCCCCATAAGAG
Source organism: Aspergillus alliaceus (assembly GCF_009176365.1). Classification (NCBI taxonomy): domain Eukaryota; kingdom Fungi; phylum Ascomycota; class Eurotiomycetes; order Eurotiales; family Aspergillaceae; genus Aspergillus; species Aspergillus alliaceus. Next base: position 253,654 of record NW_022474694.1, read on the forward strand.
ACAAGACAAACACTTACCACAACGCATCAAAACCCAAACCCCATGATATCATAACCTCCAATCTCCAAAAAGGTCACCCCACCACCACCCAGCCCAGTATTCACCGAAGAAGCCCCAAAAGGCAAAAGTAACACCTGCGCCCCACAGTCCCATATAAGAACTCCCAGCCTTAGCTCCATTACCCCTCCAACCCTCGCCATTCCGGAATCAAAGATCCCCAAACTGCCCAAAATGGTCTACACAATCGTTGTCCGTACGTATCTCTAACCTTCATTGAGCGTCTGAATTGGATCGAGGCTGATGGAACGGCGATGGTATGAACAGACATGCGCGCGAAGCCCGATGAGGAGTCCATCTCCAAGCTCCACGCTAAACTCCTCGAGGCCTCGGCCGTTTACTCTAAGGACAAGGAGACTCTGTCCTGGTTCGTTATGCAGTCTGTGCATGATAAGCAAGATTTCTGTATCGTGGAGCGGTACCTGAATGAGGGATCGCAGAAGTATCATCTCGAGAACCCCTACTGGAAAACTTTTGATCCCTATGTGATTCCATTGTTGGAGAAGGATATGGACCTGAGGAGATTTGAAGAGTTGGTTGAGGGCGAGGAGAAGAAGTAAATGGGTTTCGGTCGGTTGTTATGATGTATGATGTTTATGTGAGGATAGATAAAGTCAATGTGATGTCGTGCATACTATCTCGGTTTGATACAGTATGCTTGAGAGTGTGTTAGTGCATTTATGTGCAATGTCTGGATAACAGGCGGAGCTTCTACGGTCTTTGGATGGTTCGACTCCGACGCAAATGGTTCAATGGAATTCTGTAAGATTAATTTCTTCTGTTCATCCTTCGTTTACGACACGGGGGTTCTTTATAGTTATCATGCAGGGGTGGTGTTGATATTTATATATATGCTTTAAACTAGCCGCCGTGCTCCGGGCCATGAGGTCCGTTGCGATATATATCAAGGCTCAGTATCTTTCGATGTTTTTCCCTCCTATTGACCGGTTTCTTTGGCGTATGTTACATCTACGTTACTCAATTAATAGCAGCATACGTACGGCCGGATCGAAGATGATAAGCATCTATCGCACAAGAAGCCATTATGATGTGTAAGCGGCCAGAAGCCTGGAGAGGGATAGTGGTGCTGTACTCCGTATAATGGATCAGACTTCTGGCCTGTATGTAGACAAATTACCGTAACCCCTCACGCATTTTCAGCAACCGTATTTACATGGCGGTAAGAGCAGTGATAGGAGTATAGGGCCGATCTTCAGCAAAATCGCCCGCTATTATTTGACAAGTAAGCCGATCGTTTAGATGAAACCTGCAGCTACAGAGGCTGCCACGTGATCTGATAAGAAGCGCCTCTTGACTTATTCACCAGGTAGAGCAAGATATATGTACGTGGTGTACATACTACGAGTAGATGAACATCGTCCTCTGTTACATTTTACATACCTTTAATCCGGTCTGCAGAGAAGATGATTGACCAGTCACCAAAAGATATGATTCTCTGCATCGAAGATATCAAATCGGCAGCGGGGCAAAAGTTGGCCGCATCATCCAGAGGTGCGGGGCGACGAGACCCCGATATTCCGCGTGCAAATTCCATTGTTGCTGATTACGGGAGGATTTAGATTTCTACAATTCCGGTTCAACAGACCAGGTCACTGTAACAGAAAACACGACAGCTTATAGCAAGTACCGTCTGCGACCACGGGTGCTCGTGGACGTCTCGAACGCAGACACCAGCACCACCGTGTTTGGACGGAAGATCGCCTTTCCACTATGTGTAGCGCCGGCGGGGATTCAGGCAATGGCACACTCCGACGGTGAACTGGCGACGAGTCGAGCGTGTGCTAAACAGCAGGTCCACATGGCTGTTTCGTCGTTCGCCAACTATTCTGTGGAGGAAATTCGCGCGGCCGGACTTGATATCGGACCAATGGAACATACCATGCAAATCTACACCATGCAAGATCGGGCCAAACAGGAGCGTATCATAAAACGTGCCGAGGCTGCGGGCTGCGTTGCGATTTTTTTAACGGCAGATAGTCCGATCCTTGGCGTTCGGTATGGCGAGCACCGCAACGATTTCCGAACCCCCGCAGGTCTGAACTTTCCCATGTTGGAGAAGACGTCGGAGATGATCCGTGCCGAGACGCACGAGGATGGGTTTACGGGAGTCAATTCAAGCTCGCACTCGTGGGCCCGAGAAATCCCTTGGCTGAGAAGCGTGACGAAAATGCAAATTTGGATCAAGGGTGTCCTAACGGCGGAGGATGTTGAGCTTGCAATCGAATACAACTGCGAGGGAGTTATCATTAGTAATCATGGTGGCAGGCAGCTCGATGGCACTCCTGCCACTATTGACGCTCTGCCCGAATGTGCTAGAACCGCCAAGGGTCGGATCCGCGTACATATTGACGGGGGCATCCGGAACGGAACTGACATCTTCAAGGCGCTGGCGCTTGGTGCGGAATGTTGCTGGATCGGACGACCGATCATCTGGGGTCTTGCGGTAAGTCATGCATCGGGTCGTTGCTTTTTTATATCCCCCGTGGAGTCGAGTGGCTGACCTTTTTCCTGGCGCAGTACGATGGGGAGGCTGGGGCGAGTAAAGTGCTGGAAGTTCTGTATACAGAATTCAAGCACTGCATGCAGCTGACGGGGTGTAAGAGCGTTGCGGATATTTCTCCCGCTTCGTTAGGGGTAGTTCGCAGCGATGGGCCATTGGCTCGGTTGTAGCTGTTGCTCCCGACTTTGGTGTGCTATTTGGGTTACTCTTTGCACACTCCGAGTATCGACAGCGTTTCATCATTCCGTTGCATGGTAGTGGTGGTATCCGTCAGTCATAAGGCAAGAGTTGAGAAGGAGAATGAGTTGGATGCATGCCGAAGTCCCGTGAGCCTCTCAGGAAAAGGGCCAAGCGTGCACGTGCCCCCCACTCTTTGCTTTAACTTTGACGATGGAGAATGAGAGAACCCCGTTATTCAGTCATTTCCTTGCTTGTTGTGCTTTCGGTCCGGCAAGAGGAGATATTTCAAGAACAAAGACAAAAAGAAGAACATTGGATGCATTGAGGTGGGATCTTTCACCTTTTCTTAAACGAACACGATCCGCCCTGGAATGCCGGTTTCAGTGCTATTTATAGCATGGTTCTGCAGGCAATCACATAGTGTGATCTCGATCGGCTTTGAAATTGTGAAGGATCCGTTTGAGGTTGATCTCTTTAGTTAGAATGGTAATAATACTAAAGTAGTATATGCCTCCGTGTCGGTTGTCGGTGCCCCCTAATATCTGAATTTTCTATTGCTGCGCCCTGTTCCTAGGGTTATGGAAGGAAGCCCAGAAACCCAACCAAGGAAGAAGTTCCTGTCATTTCTTGGACGGGTAATGATGCGCCTTGAATGAAGTAAGCGTCCGGGGAAGAATGATGCGTGATAAGATGCAAGGTTGAATGAAGATCTACATGGGAATGACATGAACCCCCTAAACTTGTATAGCCAGGCAACAAACAAAACCGCCCAAGGACTCGGCACGCGCCAAAACCCCCCAAATTAGCCAGTAGCGCACGAAGCCTATTGGTCCAAGCGACAGTGGCGTGGGCATCTTGGCGGATAAAGTAGACCCTTGGCGTTTCACTGCCAAATCTCTCTTTCTGTTCCCCCTTTAAAATTCCACCACATAATAATAATGCGTTTCCCTTCGTTCCTGGAACCAAATAAAGCGCCGTCAAAACCAGCCCTTCCCATACCTGAAAGTACCTAGACCGACTAAATCAGAATTAAACCATAAATCAGAAATATAGCACCGATGCGCCTAAGTTGGCGACAGCTCGGTGGGGCCGTCTTGCTCCTTCTTCAAGGGCAGGCGGCTCTGTCGGCGCTCACAGTCCAGGTGAATAGTAAGGGTATGTCGATTGTTTTTTATTTCCTAGTTCGGCTATGCGGGTGGAAGAGTGCAAGTTCTTAGGGCTTTGCTTCATTTCTAGATTCATTGGCCAATGCGGGGAAGGATATCGCCGATCCTATGATGACCTTCTATGCCCAAAATCAAACGGAGGGTATTCCCGGCAAACTCACCGATACTTGGTATATCGCCGGTGCTATGTTCATGACCTTGATTCAGTACTGGGCCTCGTCCGGGGTTGATCAATACAACAAGGTTGTGTCACATGATCTCATGTTCCAGTCGGGTGATAACTACGATTACTTCTCTTCCAACTACAGTCAGTGGCTGGTAAGTTATCTCGATATTCCCCCCGGTTGGACTAAACCAAACCACCTTGTTAAATCCGGTAGGGAAACGATGACCAAATGTTCTGGGGTCTTGCTAGTATCACCGCGTCGGAGACCGGCTTCCCGGAAATCTCGGGTAAGCCCTCATGGACCTCGCTGGCCCGCGCAGTATTCAACATGCAGGTTGGCCGGTGGGATGAGAGTGCTTGCAATGGTGGCCTGCGGTGGCAGATTTGGCCCTACCAGGCAGGCTACACCATGAAGAACTCCATCTCGAATGGTGGTCTCTTCGAGCTGTCCGCTCGTCTCGCCCGCTTTACCAAGAACGCCACCTATGCAGAGTGGGCTGAGAAGATCTGGGACTGGTCGGCGAGCTCCCCGCTCGTTCGTACCGAGAAGTGGTATGTGGCGGACTCGACATCGAACGAGAACAACTGCAAAGACTCCGGCAACAACCAATGGACGTACAACTACGGAACGTACCTGTCCGGATGCGCGTTTATGTATAATTACGTGAGTCACCTCATCCTATTCCATCCAGGCCTCTAATATGACCCCTAACCCTTGTGAGTAGACGAATGGCGACGAAAAGTGGCTGAAGCGCGTCAATGGGTTGCTGGACAGCACTCTTGCCACATTCTTCCCCCAAAACTTCGGCGGCAATGTCCTGTCTGAGGTGGCATGTGAGCCTATCATGAGCTGCGACCGTAACCAATTGGGCTTCAAGGGCTACACAGCCATGTGGCTGGCCCATACAGCGATCCTAGTCCCTTCGACGGCGGATCGAATCGTCCCCAAGCTGCAGGGCTCCGCAGAAGCAATTGCAAAACAGTGTTCTGGCGAAGGCAGAAACCTCTGCGGTGAAACATGGGGTAAACCCACCTGGGATGGGATGTCGGGCCTAGAGGTGCAGATGGCTGCCCTGGGAGGGATCACGTCGAATCTGATGCTGCTGGAGAGCAAGTCCCCGCAGACGGTTGATACGAATCCCGACGCCGCGGAACATCACATTGATAACAACGACCAGAACAGCAAGGACCCCACGAGGTCGAAGCCAATTCAGACCGCCGATAGGGCCGGAGCCTGGATCCTGACGGTCATGATTGCGGCCGGAGCGATGGGCGCTGTGGGGTGGTTGATCAAGACGCAATAAGCGATCGGGTTGCTTTTAAAAGTATTCTTGTACAGATCTTTATCTTTGTCCTGAAGCCGGTCAGGTGGGACATATCTTCTATTCCGGAAATAGCTTTCGTACATCATGTTTTACTACTATGGTTGCTTTTAATCATGGCAATTCAATCCATACATATACCTAATTTAAGCGTTCAACCTCAATTCCCTCGTGCTAGAAGACACTTACTCGAAAAATAGTAAAATAGTAACCATCAGCTAGTTACAGACCTGACCAAAGAAACGAAACATGGTCGATCAATCGCGGCATAGACCTCAAGTGCCTCTTACCCATCGAGCGCCTGGACAACCTGCGCCCAATCCCCAAATCCGTACGCACCAGGCACATCCGGCCCATCAAACAAACTCGCCAAAACGACCCGATCCCCCTGCTCACCTTCCCAAGGCTCCCTCCCATGCTGGGCAATAATATTGTCATAAACCAACACATCACCCTCCTGCCACCGATGCAATACCCGAATCTCATCCGTGATCTTCGCCAAATGTGCCAAATACCTCTCCGGGATGGGCGTCCCATCCCCATACAGCAGCTGCGTGACCTTTCTCCTCTCATCATTCGCCTGCACCCGCTTATAATACGCCGCCAGCCCCGTAAACAACGAGGGCAGATTCGTCCCCGGCTGCGTCCGAATCACCGGTAACCGGTGCGTAACCACTATCCCACCATCAACCCATTCCCATGTCGTATATTTCCCACGACCATACCGCGCAATCTGCGACTCAATCTTCCTCCGCCTCGTCTCCTCATCATCCCCATCATCAATCTCCTTTCCAAACGCCTGCCGCAACGTCGACCCTCCCTCATACTGCTTCTCGACATGATAAACAACCCGACTCAACACCCCCTTCTCCGCAAGCTGATCGATGAACTCGGGAACCTCGACCTGCGCACGCCGGAACAGTTCCAACGAGGACGAGATAGGTGTCTCGCCTCCCTTCTTTGGAGCCCGCTGGTTATAAAAGAAGATGTACTCCGGCGCGTGCGGAACTTGCGGGGACTCGTTGTGGTTGTAGATCTGGACTTCCTTGGGCGCTTCGTTTGCGGGAGCCACATTTGGGGCGAGGCATGGGCGGTCGACAACGATGCCAATGATTTCGTGCGGCTTGTAGCCGAAGGCATGAGCGAATTTGCTGAAGTCGGTGGCGTTGTGGATGGGGAGGCCGCGGAAGAGGAGGGCTCCGTGGCGGGCGAGCTGTTTGGTGAAGGTTTGGTTGTGCGATTGCAGGGTTTGGATGGTTTGGGTTATGGAGTCGAGGGTTAGGGATCTTTGGCTTTCTTCAGATGCGCGTAGGGCTAGAGGGATTACGGTGTTTGGGGGATGGGGCGCGCCGAGGATGCGTTGGTTGGTGGGTGGGAGGGGGAAGGGTTCAAATGTTACGGTGCTGTCGGTGATGGCGAGGTTGGATATGTTGAGCTGTTCTGTTGCTGTGGCCATTTTGGGTTCTTTCGGATTGTAAGATTTAGATGGTTGGGAGAGAGGGCTGTCGTTTTCTTCGGTATATAGGTAGGTGTCATGGATATGATATGATATATCCCCGCATCTGCAATAGGTCAATGATGTGCTCAGCGGCGCCAAGATTGCGCCAACCCCCGCTATTTCTCAGATGAACGTGATAGACAAAGACTGATTGCAGTGACTGGTCAATCCCTGCATGGTTAGGCAAGTCTGGATTCCGATCTATCGTTGCTTCGGCTGCATGAAAAACCAATGCCCGAGGCAATGTCGCTATCGTGCAATGCAGGTATCGTCTTACGTGCTCGGGGCAGATAAGAAACACCATGTATAATATAATCAATAGTAGATGAATATGTGCGTTTGGAGTACCAGATCGACTCTCCAAGCACCGAAAATTATTAGGTAGAATAGGGAGGAAAAGACGACCCCCCTCTCGCCCAGCATGACAACAACACCGAAGCACAACGAACAAGTCACACAACTCCCAGCAACACCGCCACATAATGTATCGCAACACCAACAAGTAAAACGAATATTCTTCCGTACTACGCTCTTTCAAATTCTGATCGTCGGTCTGTGTGCCTTTTGTGCTCCTGGTATCTGGAGCGCCATGAACGGCCTGGGCGTGGGCGGCTCCCAAAGTCCGGACCTTGTAAACGCCGCCAATGCCCTCCTCTACGCCTTCATGACCGTAACGTGCTTCGCAGGCCCATGGATAACCAACATCATCGGCTTCCGCTACACATTAGCGCTCGGCTCAATCGGATACCCCCTCTATGCCGCAGGTCTCTACCTAAACAACCGCACCGGCGCAACCTGGCTGGTCTACCTAGGGTCCGTAAGCTGCGGCCTCAGCGCCGGCTTCTTCTGGAGTGTCGAAGGCGCCATCGCAACAGGATACCCGGAGCAACACAAACGAGGCCGATACATCGCTACGTGGTTCACCTTCCGGAACTTCGGAAACGTCATCGGCGGCGCGATCTCCCTGGGCATCAACCACAACGTGAACCAACGGGGCCAAGTAGGCTACCAAACCTATCTCGGCTTTATCGCAATCCAATGTCTAGGATTACCCGTTGGCCTTCTCCTCTCAGACCCCGAAAACGTCCAACGGGATGATGGCACCCGCATCGAAGCACCCCGAAACATAACCTGGCGAGCAGAGCTCTCCGCTATGTGGCGTCTCGCCCGGAGTAAACCTATCCTCCTTCTTATCCCCTTGTTCTGGTACTTCGGCTGGATCCAAGCATACCCAGGAACATACTTAGCAACTTATTTCACCGTGCGCTCCCGCGCACTCGGTAGTTTTCTCTCCGCCATCGTCGGCTCACTAGCCACCTGGCTTGGTGGCTCGCTCGTCGATCTCCCCTGGCTTTCGAACCGGAAAACAAGAGCAATAACAACGTATCTCCTCATTGCAATGCTGAACACCACAACCTGGATCTGGGCCGTGATTATCCAAGATGAATACCGACATACGAAGCCCGTTCTCGACTGGGTGGATCAGAAGGCCTTTGGCCGTGGGTTCGGGCTCTACTTGTTCGAGCGCATTAGTCTGGGCATCGTTGAGAATTATATCTACTGGTGTATTGGGAATCTGTCAGATTCACCGGGAGATCAGATTAGATATAGTTCGTTATTGAGGGGAATTGAGACCGCGGGCGTGGCGGTGGGGTTTGGGGTTCAGGCTGTGCCGACTGCGTTGATTGTTACAGCGGGGATAAACTTGGGGTTGTGGATAGTAGCATTACCGTTTAGTTATTGGGCTACGTTGCAAGTTGTAAGGAAGTTTGCAAAAATTGCCGGTGTGGGGGAGGTAAATGCTTGGATGGGGTAGGAAGTGTTTATAGAAGACTTTTATAGATAACCAAGTTGAAGTTGAGTCATTGCCTGGAAAAGAAAGTGGGTTAAAGTTAGAGAGCAGTAAGAAGACCGCGAACCATACCATCTACCATGCTCAACGATTGCGGATCTCGCTCAGAATGACATCCGCCGCTTTTTCCGCCACGGTATAAGTCGCCAGAGCAGGGAAAGTACCCGGACTACGCGGAAACACAGACCCATCAACGATGCGCAACCCATGAACTCCACGAACCCGAAACTTGGAATCTAGAACAGCCATTGGGTCATAATTAGCACCAATCGGACAAGTAGATACGGCATGGTGGCCCCATGCGGTGTCCTTGATGTAGGTCTCGATATCCTCTTGCAACCTTACGTGCTCACCTGGGAGCACTTCCGAGATAGGAACAAGCTGGCGCTTGAATGACTCACGCCCAAGTTCAATGGCTTCATATATTGCCTGAAGATCTGCTGTATAGTTACCAGCCCCAGTGTCGAAGTAATTGAACAAGATATCTGGCGGTTCAAGCGGATCGGCAGACCGGAGGGTCACGGTGCCGGCATTATTTTGCGAATGAGCTTTAACCGCAGACCAGGTGAACCAGTCATGCCTCGCAGTGGCATTGTAGCTGTGTCCAGGGAAGTACCCACGAAAATTACCTATAGCACAGAAAAGCGCGGCATCAACGTCACTGTTAGTGGCACCTGTGCTTCTAAAAAGCATTGCGGCTGCGAGGCCGGAAGACCCGTAGGTACCACGGTCGCCGAGGACTGATTTCCTCCAGCGATCAAGGCATGGGTCGGGCTGTCCGTGGAAGCTGAACGTGCACCCTTTAAGGGCTCTCAGGTCCTTCGGGACGTGGCCCTGTACCATGACTTCATAATTATCTCGTAGATTGTTCCCAACACCAGGTAGGTCGACTATGACTTGGATTCCGTGTCGCTGGAGCTCCTGTGCTGGCCCGATTCCGCTTAGCTTTAGGAGCTGCGGCGAGTTGTATACACCTCCGGAGAGAATAACCTCGCGGGATGCAGAGGCTGTGCCACCAGTACCCGTTCTATCCTTTTTAGACAATGGACTGGCTCTATACAAGTACGTGCCGTCAAGGAATTCGACTCCCCTTGCGCGAGGCGGACTAGCAGAATGATCAAAGATCACTTTAGTGGCTAAACAATCCGTCCGAACATCAAGCGGATATTTCTTGCTTCCATCGCGATTGACCGCATCACGAACGGCAACAATAAACTCCCGTGGTCCGTTACGCTTCGCATCATTAACTGCAATAGGGAATGCGTAGTACCCAGATGTTGTATCACGTATCAAGGTATCAGCATTTGCGTCTCCAGCAATCAAGGAAGCAAGATGAGCCAAAGCGTTAGCCCCATTGTCCAATGCCAAAGCACCACCGGTGACCAAACTTAGTAGTTGTGGGTCTTGCAAAGTAAGTCTTAACGGCGGCGTTTCAATTCCTAGCCAGCCGTTATACCCGTGGCCTGGCTTCCCAGGGACTAAATATCTATTCCTTTCCAACTTCACGAAGTATTTCCGCATATTCTCTGCCGACCAGGAGGGGTCACCGGTCAACTCGGCGATATGGTTAAAGTCAGAGCGATACGGGTACATAGAGACCAACGCGTTGTGTGCTGTGCACCCTCCTAGTGTTCCCGCTCGCGGATAAAGGATTCCTTTCATTTTCGAACCAGCAGGAGGGTCAAGACCTGTATACGCCTTGCCGTCTGGCGTCTCATAGACCGTTTTGAAATCCTGCGCTTGGCGTGTTTCGTTGGCATAGTGCCGGACGAAGAAGTTCCAGGCTAGAGCTGGATCTTCGGTAACTTTGGCTGCGTATCCGGGAACACTATAGTTGAGATTGTCCCCTTGGTCGTTGCCGGCTTCCAGGAGGAGGGTTTTATGGCCTGCAAGAGCCAGTCGAGCTGCTAGTGGGCCGCCACCAGCTCCAGATCCAACCACGATGTATTCATAGCCGTTGAGATCGACGGCATTAGTTAGGGTAATGAGCAGGATTGAGAGTCTAATTAATCGATTGATTCGCATGGTGCGGCAGTCGCGCCTCCACAAAACCGTTGAAAGGTATCCGATGTATTAGATACCGCAGTACTTGATATTTTGAAGATAGATCAGTGTTTATCAGAGGTCATCTAGTCCAATAGATTGGTGTCTCAAGCTATTATAATAGATCCGGTTTGAATGTCTTTCATATAGCTTAAATGAAACCACGGAAATTGAAAGAGAGTGACAGAGCTAGATTTAGGTCAGATGCACAAGGTCAGCTGCAACCTTTCGTTATTTCTCGTGTCACACACCATCTAGCATCATGCGATAGATCTCGTTGTGTACTACACGTAACCCAGAAGTAAGTCTCTCACTGTCTCCCTCGGCCCACTGCCATCCCGTTCTAGTGTATGGTTCTCCGCAGTCATACGAGCTTGTGTTACGCACTATTCTGTCTTGTCTGATATACCTTTGGTATGCTGTTAAACAGATCATAGGATATCAATTAGATCCATAAATAGCCTAAACTAACTCTGGAATACCGAGTATTATAAGATTTTTCAGAGTATCTAATTATTGTACCCGTGATTCACAAATTTAAATTCAGTCACTAAACCCTTCTACACATTCAAGTTCACGTGTTCGACAGGGGATGATGACATAGAGGGTCAAACAATAACTTCGGTATACACCTTCATATACCTTAAAAGAATTAACCCAACCCGGTATGTCTTAACTATTGAAAAAGGCCTGCCAGGGACGAGCACAACCCTCTTGGCTAGGGTGGCCCTGAGAGGGTCACTCACATTCCAAGCTGGTGCCTAATCTGCCCGTTGCATGAAGCCAAGAATCTTTAATCATATCAATCCGTCCTTAAAAAACAAATCGTTCTCCAACCCAAGCTACCATCATCTTGGGTTGTCCGTTCACTTTTACAGCAATTTAACATTGCGGGTGCGGCATAAATGTGTGTTTCGGGCCTAGGAAGAAAATAAAGGCAAGGGTATCTTGGATTGCCACTGTATATTTCGCCTCACATTGTTCAATTAACATTCAAGTCATGTTTTCCACCCTCTAAGTATCCAGATCTTAAGCTTACCACCAAAGTCATTAGGATAGCAGGTTCACTCCAACATATCCTAGGGTTCTCCTAGACACCATTCCATATAAGGCTTAGACCCAAGATTATGAATCATTGAACTCGAGCTCCGATCCCACTCCGCAATTCCGATGGATACGGAGTACTAGTCTCATCCTTCTCGTATTGTACACAAAAGATATAAAAGCCCCAACACTCCCCTCATACCCAACCCCAATATTCAATAAAACCACCTAAAACAACACAAAAATGTCAGAGCCACGCACCTGCCCGGAAGGCTACACCCTCCGCCAAGGCTACCCCTCGGTGAAAGACTACATTCACCTCCGCTCGGCATCAGGTCTATCCCCACACAGTGCAGCCCAAGCAGAAGCCGCAATGCGGGGAAGCTGGTACGGGTGCTACGTCACATATAACCGGAATATGGCAGCAAAGAACCACGACACGAATGGCTCGGCCTCAGAGAATACACCCGGCGACGAAGTCGTGGTCGCCATGGGCCGTGTGATCGGCGACGGAGGCTGGTATTTCCACATCGCCGATATGGCCGTGTTACCTGAGCATCAGCGCAAGGGGTTGGGCGATGTCATTTTGAAAAGTCTCATGGGGAGGATTCGAGAGTTGGCGCCGGAACCGGAGTGGTCGGCGGATGGGAAGTTGATGGGTACCTATGTGACCTTGTTTGGTGATGAGCCGGGCCGCAAGTTGTATGCGAAGAATGGGTTTGTGGATGCGATGCCGCATTCCATGGGGATGGCGCAGTTGTTAGATAAGGTGCCTGCTTCTGATGGTGGGTCGTTAAGGAATTAGACAGGATGGTTTGGATTGTGGATGAGGATTCAGAAGAGATATTTGACTCATGGAGTGTCTGAAACAGTATGATTAGACTTATCTTGTATATCGTGTAGGTCTCAGAATGACAGCAGTGAGCTTGTGGTTAGATACACAAGTGTACCTTGGTGCAGATAGCGTTTGCATGTACATGGCAAAATATCTGAAGTTGGAGAGGTACCCGTTCGCATACTTCCAGTTGGGATAGATATTAGCAATGTGAGGTTGGTTGTGTTATGATTGATGCCAGATCGCTGAATCCCAAGAATGTTGCTCCGTTCAAAAGCAGTGAGTGCTGTCTGTGACGGAAGTATCGTCACGATCCACATTGGCCCAATCTGAACACTCTACATCTGCTGAGCGTTGTCTCAAGTTAAGCGAAACGAAGACGAATATAGGAGCACACTGCGAAAGTCCAGTGCTAGTCTCGACTTGAGGAGGCACGGAATTTTGAACCCAAGCATCATCTGACCATATTCTATTGTGACTTTTCTAGCCAGTAGGTTGGTCCGAATGAAAGAGCTTTTTTCAGATTCCCGCTCGTTAATTACGACACGGTCTGTATATCTATCTCTGTACACTTGCTTGGTACAGCACCGTCATAGACACCCATCAAAAATGACTTGGCCCTGTGAAACCCCCTGAAGAGCGCGGGTATGTGGTCGGCATTTTCCACCTTTGCATACTCTACAATAGCCCCATTCTGACAAAACTGCTCTACCAGGTCACCCACATCTCCGAATCCGCCGACTGTTTCGTCCGCAGTCCCCTGATACATAAATATGGGAAAGTCCGGGACCCCATGTTGACCCATAACGAAAATACTATCCAGCAGCGGCGCGAATTCATCCACAAGGGACCAACCATTGTCGAAGAATGCTGAGATCGTCTTGTTGGCCAATTGGGGCACGTAGCCGTAGGCGGGATCAAAGATACTAGCAATGCAAGTGGCTTTGGCGAGATTAAAAAGCGGTTCATACTCGGGTCTCAAATGGTCTTTAATATAGCGGGCGACAGGGGGGAAAGCATTCGCAACGCCGTTAAGACCACCCACGAGGAGACCCGAATGCTTGGTGCCGTCAATGGTAAAAAAGGACTTTGTGTTGTTAACCGGAACACCACCGATGGCAGCACCCGCAATCTTGACATCTGGTGCATACGATGACTGGAGTTCCCCTGCCCATTCCGATGCGAACGCGCCCCCGGAGTAGCCGAATAATGTTGTCTTCGCTGCCGAGTTCATCCCGGTAACGTCTGTGGAGCTCAACACGGCGCGCAGCGAGTCGAGAACTCCGTATGCTGCTTGAGGACCCACCGTGTAGGCAGATTCGATACCCTCGTAGTCGGGCATGCTAACAGGTATTCCTGCTGTAAGAAATGTTTGAGCTAGTAGAGAAAGCTCTATCACCGAGTCGTCGCCGCTCGTTGAGGCTCCAAATTGGAGGTCATAGGATGGCACGCAGTCGGGATTGGGGCTGTCGTAGGCTATCTGGTAAGATAGTAGACGATCGAGCTTTGCATTGAGAGGAATCAATACCGTCGTGACCGCATAACTAGGTTGACCTCGTCCATTTGTAGTGCGATACAGCAACTGGTGGGCACTGCCAAGGGATGTAGGCAATCCGGTCAATGAGCCGATTGTGACATTTCGTGTTTTCAAGATGGCCCCAGGTTTTGATGTCCTCCAATCTTCATTGTCGGGTTTATAGAAAGGATCCTGGCTTGGTAGAAGAGGCTCCCCCCGCTTCGCCAGGCTCCAGGGCGGCACAATTCGCGCCGTTGACTGGCCGATGATAGCCAAGCATAGGACTATTGAATTGATAGTGGCAGAGAATATCATATCGGCGAGATCTGCTTGCATTCACAAATTACAATTTGTGCCTAAAAGCTCTTTCGTCGACTTTATCGTGCACCGAAACCCCCGCGCTGTCATATCCATTTGAATCTACTCATGACCACGACTGATGAGAAGGATGGCCATCAGAGAGTGGGCTAGACCCCTTTTGTACCTTATTATTAGCCGTAAGTTTACTGTTATGCATGTTTTATGCTAAAGGCGCCGAAGTGGAGGCCTTCCGAATGCGTCGACGAATGGCCCAATCGGGTAATGCCCACCTGCAATTGGAAACCCTAATCAATAACAGTGACATTTCGATCCTTGAAAACATCGCATTACCAGAAAAATCTAACGGTCATAACGAGTATCCTGCCTAGCTTAAATGAAACAAATGCGGCGAGAGTGTGGAATTCGTATGTCATGAGGGCGTACAAATGTGGTATCCATCGAATGATGAAAAGATCAGGCCGACAGCAGCGTTGCCTTACCATTTTATAATAAACCTACGTAGTTGGGAATCCTACCAGCCTGATAGTTTGAACATCAGCCGAGACTAATTTTGTGATGTATCCAATCACCACTATCGAATCTAGCATTCGGGCCGCATGCCGATCGCCCATGAAGTCCGCAAGACTTATGGGGCTGCGAGGAACGTACATAGAACTCTAACCCTCTTCTCTCAGACAGGTAGAAGATCTACATGAATATGATAGATAAACTTGGAGATACTCCCCATTATATGCGACGTGCGATCCACTGTGCAGGAAGGGGGGACGTGCACCCATCATGGTTCAGTAAAGTAGCGCCTGTCTTCGCACCTAACAAGTCATGAGTAATTGCTGTGACTACCCCTTGCGCACGAAATTATCGGTGTAAGCCACTTGTCGCTCAGGTGAGCTGTAATAAAATGTATTAAAATCCATCGGAGCTTCTGAATGGTCAGTAGCAATAGTCCACAAAACAATATCATTACGATAATTTACTATGTTCCCAAATTTTATGCGCCAATTGAACGGCCAATACTCACCATCTACCCCTAAAACTTTGAGTGTAGGGAAAGACTAATGATAAATTCCCATGATTAACTGCGGCGCGATGGACGAATGGGTATAAGAGTTATCAGTATCTTTGCATCGTACAGTGCAATGCCTGAGATGGTTAGATATCTCGGCGAAACGATTGGGGGAGACAGTTCTACCCATAATCTCTCGATCAGATACGCAATGACCTCATATTTTATCTCGCTCCTACAAGAAAGGAAACATGATGTAGAGTAATGTGGAAGAAACTTAAATGAACCCCCTTGCTTAGGCGAGGCCTTATGTGGCACTCCCTCTTGACACCCACCCATACTGCAGAGGGTTCCATTCTTATCAAGTCGTACATGTACTCACTACAAAAGTATTTAGATTTATGCTCAGTTATCAACTGTATGGTTGGCATAAAGACACGAAAGAAGAGATATCCCTTCGTACGCCGAGAGAGACAGGTCGCTAGCTCGGTGGACATGTAAGGTCAGGTAGGAACTTCCCTGCCTCTTGCTTAGCATCTTGGGCATATATGTAGATGACAAGGTACCTCAAATAGTGTGGGCGTCGGTGATAGACAAATTTCCGAAGTGTTTTCGAAGCTGTAAATCAGCGTGGTGCCATTAGTGCTAAGTTCATTTGATCCCATAAGATCCATACACTGCGACAATCTATTTCGCGTCACACAAGCAATCGCCTGTGCGAGATTCAGTGTAACAGAACATCTACTTCACTCTAATCTGAAGATTTTTAGCGCAGACACAGATACACACACACCCCCAACAGCCCAACGAGAACCAAGTCTCTAAAACACATTATGCATTAATTCTATCTAGGATCTATAATCAAACTCTATCTGAGTATGTGCTCCTCCCCGGATCCTTCCACCAAGCATTAACGCTCTCTATACCACTTTTGATCGTCTTCCATCCCAGTGAGTAGTACATCAAGGCAAGCAGTGCAATGGAGTACCCCACAATCTGAATCGTGCTTATTTGCGTATGCCAGATTACGACAGAGGCTATGATAAGCAGAATATTCTTCGGAATGCTGGCTAGCGTCGTAGTCAGTCCGGATGTCTTTCCAATCTGAAGAGATGGTTAGCATGGTACATTCATTCGTTATGGGAACTAGGTATCTCCCTACAAGGACAAATATCGAAACATTCAGCATGAATCCCACTACAGCATTAGACAGCAACGTGAGGTAGCCAGTATTGGGAACAACACTCCAATGGAAGGATACTAGCTCCGTATGCCAGGCGATTATGGTGTTCATGACGGCGCAAATCGGCGCAGTATAGTACAGAGTGACGAGGGGGTCCATCTTTTGGCCTTCATCCGAGAGCAAAATCTGCATCATGACAAGCCGGTTCGCATCGCAGACGAGGCTAGCTACCTGGAAAAAGATACCGAGCAGCGAGAACTGGATTTCGCCGGACACGGCAAGTCCCACACTGCAGGTGATGACTAGGATGTTGATCAGAACCTCCATGGAGGGTGTTGCGACTCCCCATGACCAGCTAACGAGGAGAGTGATGACTGGTCCGGCGGCCTGGAAGAGAGGTGAGTGTCAAACGCAACCATGGTGGGGGCGCAAATGACGGCGAGAGTGGACAGATCGTACCTTTAGCATTTGAATGAAAGAGATATTAAGGTAGAGGTAGACTACGTTACTGCAGACGAGACTACCGCTGTACAATATGCCAACGGGCAGCATTGTGCGTGCATACAACCGGCTGTTCATCTCGATATTTTTGCGGCCTTCGAGCATCGTGGTGGTCCGCGCCATAACTTGAGTGACCACAGTAGCGAATATAAGATGCCATGTTGTGAGAAGAATTGCTGTAGTAACTTAGCAAGCGAAAGCATAGTGAGATGGCCAATTACTCACGATATCCTAGAAAGACGGTTAGTTGAGGTCCTCGTCGGGGTAAAGCGACCGTATCACACTTACTAAACTCAGTGGAGTCTAAGATCCATTTATTAAACAGGACCGTAAGGTTTGACCAGAACACCCAGGACCTAATCATCGTTAATAAGTCCACAGTTATAGCCGGGGCAAGATCGGCGAAAGGCCGGGCTACATACAGAATATCCACCGTGATATTCCATGTCGGCTTTTTGCCGGCATCGAGTTCGTGATGAACCATTCCTACTCCTTTCCTTTTACCTTATTTTCTCTCCGACAAGTAAAAGTTTATGTGAATTTTCTCTAATTGAAGAAGACAAATATAAACCCCAGGCAGAGGGGAGCAAAAGGTGGCGGTGCAATGTAAGAGAAGTTCATTAAGTGGGATCCATTGGGTAGAGCTAGCCCGGTTGGACAAGCATTGCTACCGAGCGTACGACAATAACACGAGGAAGAAAGAGGGCAGTAGCTCCTTTTTGACGGCACCAGGGCTTGCTTAAATTTGTGAACTAGGCGTCAAGGTCGGCCATTCGATGTGCTATTCGTCCGGAGCTAGCGGGAAGGTTGTGATTGCCCATGCCCTAACCAGGTGATGGGGTAAATGGTTGCCTGGAGCGTCCTGGCCGTGCAACATCGAACGCGCTCCACATTCCACTAAGGCGAGAAGAGTGAACGGGGAAAAAAATGAAAAGAATTTGAAAAATTAGAATACACGCGCGCTTGTCCGTTTGCGACAAAATCCAGGGCAACGACGACCGAGGAACCAATTCACTTTTGACCCAAGGTTACATTAGTCTCAGGGGAATCAGTTAGGGATACTTATGTTTATTTTTAATTGTGAGGGTGACTGGTCTTTCCACATATTTCCCAGTTTACAAAGCGTCCCAATTTCAAGATCTTGGAGACGATACAACCTTCACTGGTGCCATCTCGCATTCCGCACCAAATATGGTCTATACCATGTTCTAGAGTCCGGTTATGATATCAGGTCATCGGACCGAATGCGGAAGACACGCCATGGACCGGACTGGCCACGCTGCCAAGGAGATCGGATCCCTCGGGCATTCAAGCCTTTTAGTCTTCCCTTCGAGCCGCACTATAATAGTCCTAGGATACCCTACCTAACAATAGACAATAAATGCACTGGTCTTAGTTCGGGGTAAGCCTGGCTCTTTCAGTGGGAAGGGAAATTTTAAAATAACAAGTAAAAACAAAGCTTTCCTCCAAAAAAAAAGAAAGAAAACGGGCATGAGTAAATTCAAAAACTTAATATTATGCTATGAAGAATTACTATCCACGCCTCACCAAGAATGCGTGCAATAGGTAATAAAGTAGCTAGGCCAGGCGTCCACATCCATGAGTCGCTTACACTCCTCCGGATCGAAAGTTGGGTTCTCCCATGCTGCCTGGCAAACAGAAGCATGATTCGCATCATCCACCCAGCTAAAAGGGTAGATTTGCTTCTCTGGCAGAAGCACCAACGCGTCTTTCACAGTCTTACCACCAACAATCTCGCTCTCATCGCAGAACAACTTCCACGATGGCTGTCGCCGCTGGATCGTGTCGCATGCATGCTGCCGCAGCGAACGGTCCTTGAAGTTGTCCCAGTACTTTTTAATCATCAAGCTCAGCGCACCGGGTCCAGTAAGTCCTTCAACGGACCCGTCACCAGTTCCCTCTGGGTGTTCAATGACGTTGAGAACAGGGAGAAGCCAGAACGGGTGACCGGGAGGTGATGCCATCCAGCCGTTGGGAACCGCAGCGGAGCTCAGAATATCCACAGTGCGGGCCATACGTCCCAGGAATGCCCGTTGCACGTTGGCGTTTTGGAATAGTGCTGTCGCCGAGAGGGTATCCTGATGTGCGGCAAGCGCGGTTCCGTGTCCAGTAAACAGTGGCGCAACAGGACGCAGGGCTTCAGTGTCCACATCGGCATACATCCTGTGCAATTAGCTACAATGAGATACGTTGGCCGGCCGAATTGCTTAGGAGGACCTACCCGCCGAATAGATACATATACAAATTGCGAACGACATCAGCCCGGAGAATCTCTTTCGGGAGACTATCATAGGCTTCGAGAAACCAAGGGCAATACTTTTCAACAAGCATTCGATTTGTCTCGTCGTCCCAGAGCACGTATTCCCAGTCCGGGTTTTGGGCACGCATGCCCTCAACCCAGACCTGAGCACGCTCGCTCATATTGCTACCCGCGGGGAACCATGTCTGATGGATTATCTTAGGGATCGTAGTCACGTCGCGGGATAGCGGGCGCGATAGCAGAGTGCGAGCGGACAGCGGACGAGCGATTAGAGGCGCAGATGGCGGCAAGACAGAGGGTACGATGGATGAGCGGAAGGGGTAGAAGAGGAGCAGCAGAAACACTGAGATTCCGAGGATAAACTGGCCCCTCCGCCGTGGAAGGCAGCCAAAAAGGGAGTCAGATATCATCCTGGAGAAAAGTTCCTGCGTGCTTTCAGGTCCGTAGTCTTGGGCGACAGGTTATAAACCGTGTATATCGAATCTTGAGCCTCAGCAGCCCTCACCGAGCTTGCCGCTTCGGAATACTTCAAGTTGACGGGTATAATAAGTCCACTGCGCTTATGTAGTTGTCAATCAAAGAGATGAAAAGTTATCCAAGCCAGGCTGCTCAATCTCTCCAGATCCCAATCTACTACCGTTTCCAGCCGTTACCCAGGGTCCGGACCCACATCCCGGAAACGGCGATGAACGTTGCAGCTGAGCTGATTATATTCATCCAGCCGCAACACGGCTACCAATGTTGTTTGCGATACTGTGGAAATAACCCTTCGTCGTTGTCCAATGGTGCTCGTCGCCAGTAATTGTAATACCTGCTAAGCCCGTTCGAGGCAATTTTATTCGGCGTTCGGTAGGTACGCGCACCCCCAAGAGGAACACTTGTACGTGGGCCAGTCGATCTAAACATATTGCCTAATAGGAGCGCGAACCACTATTGACTGAGGTTATTTCTTTCGTGGGCGTTCAAGTCACTTTTCCAGGACAGCGGCGTGTCTCGTCTAATGGTAGGGTTTCGCATCGACGAACCGAGCCTATGGTATCGATCCTCCCACCATCTCATTGACCAAAATCAGTTGACCCTACCCTAAATGTATGAGAAGTTAGTACATATCGATGTGGAGAAGTCGGTCAAGTCTCGGAGCAGGAATATTCTGGTCAATTCAGGTCAGTCTTGTTGATGTTGTTGTTGAATGCGCTAGGCGACTGTGCCGAGTTAGGCTTAGTGGAAGGGGATTGTCCCGTGACCCGCCATTCTATCACAAATCACATCTTACCGCTTACCGCTTTCGTCTGCTTTCCTAAATATGAAATAATAAATTGGGGCATATCATAAGTTAGAGGTTCCATCGAGCTTGGTGCGTTTATGACTTATAACCTATTTCAAGAGATTAAACTACATTGTTTTAGTCTAGAATATCCATGACTGGCAACGGAATCCCACTAACCCCTACAGTATATAGAATATATAGAATCATCCCCACATCTATATATAGTCGCGAGACAACATACAACTTTATACATAGCAACATCTCCCTGAAATGAGGAATAACTAGGTAAAACATCTAACTATAAGCCCACCGGGCTAATTGGCATTGTTTCTTGATCTCCTCGTACCTTGTATCTGTTCTTTTATCAAACCAAGCACTGAAGTAAGGATATAAACCAACAAAAGCCAAAATCAACAAGATGTACCCCCAGTCGGAAAGTCGAAAGGAGCTCACTTCCCGCGCAAATAAACACTAACCTCCAACCCATTACTAAACGGCAGAGTCATATTCACAAACCCGCTATTCTCATCCCTCAAAAACCCAAGAAGATCCGCATACCTCTCCTCCGCCGAAATAGTATTATCCGTGACAACAACAGCGCCATACCTCATCTTCGGCAGCACCAACTTCAACGTCGGCAACGCCATCGGCGGCCAAACTATACAAACCAAAACCAAATTAGTAATCACCCCAAAAGTTGTACTAGATGTAGAAACGGAAACAAAGCATACTATCCAACAAAAGCAAATCCACCCCTTCAACGCCCTCCTTCAAGGTCTCCCGCAAATCCCCTTCTCGGAGGTCAATCACATCCGTAACAACACTGCCGCACTTTGCCCAATTCTCCCTTGCCCTGGAAGCCTTTGTCGGCTCGTTCTCTGTCGCGATGACCCGGCCCGTTCCGCCTGTCGCGGCAATATTGGCGGACACGGCGAGGGCCAGGTAGATGGTGCTCACGCCGAAGGAGGTGCCAGCTTCGACGACAGTTTTGGCGTTAATGGTGCGGCAGAGTTGGTAGAGGTACTGGGATTTGTCTGCGTCGAGGGCGATGAATTTGTCGTGCATTACGTCGTCGAAGGAGCGGGTGTGGAAGTCGGCCTCTGTTAGGGCGGACTCTTGGGTGGTGGATTGAGCGTGGAGGTTGGTGAGGAAGGCGCGGATGTGGGGTGAGACGTTGATGAGGGGGTTGGAGGATGGCATTCTGGTGGTGGTGTGTTCAATTGCTGCGAGGGTATTTTGGAGAAGGAGGTCGGGGTTTGGGTGGGCTTTTTATGGAATTTGCACGGCTCGGAATTGAAGCTTTTTAATCTGGTGATGCGTTCCTCACTCACCTCTGAGCCAAGGATACTCATCTGGGGATAGCCGTTGGATGCGTGTTGGGCCGTTTCGCTGACTCGTAGTTTGGAGTTGCAGGAACACGAGGTACATATGCCGCGGCAGTTGAAAGCTGTTAGGGAATGTGATGATCGCAATGAGTCGCGGAAGATGGCATGTGCCGAGGTTGGATTGTAGACTGGGGTAAGATATCTAAAATGAAATACTAGAAATACTGGATTTGAGCACAATTCCATACTTAGGTATTGTTCGATGAATACAAGAAATAGAACTCCGCGGCCGTCTAGCTCCGCGGACATAAAGCACACGAAGCTTGGAAGAACCAGTGCCTCCTGCGACCCACATTGAACAAATTACTACCGCGAATTGGTCTCAAGGACGGTATAGTATGTCATGTCGCGAATAGACTGCAGAGCTTCGGCCATCATCCAAAGGTAATGGCCCTTCGTCCCTGAAGAATGTTGCCGGCCTGCTGCTGTACCTTTTCGAAACGCATGAAGGAGCATGATTCGCTCTCGAGGTGATTGAATAGTGCAGCCAGGGTAGTGAACTGCTTTGCACACCTGCCCTTTAAGTTCGGGCAATGATACACCTTTTGCTTGTGAGCCATAGAGTTGAGATGTTGGTTGAGGGATGTTGCGGTGCGAAACTCCCGATGACAGAGATAACATTCCCACCCGTTGCCATTAAATGCATACTCCGTTGCCGAGTATTGACAAGCGTCTTCCTTGTGCCACTTAATATGCCGGTTCGTGATGAGTCCATTTGGGTCACGCTCGCGAAGGATGCGGAGAATAGTATCTCGGTTCAGTGTGGGGGCGTTCGGGCAAGAGCCTCGTTCGAGGTGATGGGCAAGGCCGCTAGCAGCTGTATGGCCATCCTTACAGAATGGGCACGAGATATTCCGTCCGCGGTGAACCTTGGAGTTAAGGTGCTACACATCGATATATCAGTGCGACAGGTACTACTACGTTTGAGAGACTAGATGTGATGAGGTTAAAGAGTGCGTACCATCCGCAGGGCGTTTTCAGTCCCAAACCGTATATCGCAATTCTTGCAGTAATTCTTGTAGTGGGCTTCGCTCTTCATATGTTGATTTGCACCCTTCTCTGTATGGAAAACTAGGTTGCAAGTCTCACAGGGAATTCTTGGGGCCCAGTGTCCCGCGGCCGTCATATGCTGATTGGCAGCATTCTGGGAGCTAAAGTCACGATAGCAAGTCTCGCAATCGAAGCGGGGTGCCCGGTGACCTGTGTTATCCATGTGCTGGTTGCAAGCACGCCAGGTGCGGAAGGTCTTGGGGCAGGTTTCACATTCAGGCCAGTGGCGGTAGTCATACATATGCTCTTCCCATTCATCTTCATAGTAGAACGTATCTGTACAGCTCAGACACTCGAAATCGTCGTACATAGTTGGCAGTAACACTCAGACGAAGGAGTTTGAAGTACTGTATTTGTATTCAGGATGTCAGAAGTTCAAAGGAGGAGAGGCTCGGTGGGGACATCCGATTTGACTGATCTATTAAACTCCTATTGTTTGCCTCGTTTGACCTGCGCTTTCCGAAACAGTTCTAGCCACGTAGATCCATGATACACATTTATGCACGTTCTGGGGAATCATCCCGACCACGGGGACGGGACGGAGTCTGCTTTTGTATAATTGGATAGCTATGTTGTTTCAGTCGGATACTCACTCGTCGGCAGCCGAGCTGCCAGATATAAATATCCAGGAAAAAACAAATAATAGACTTGAAATAAATAAAACTGTGACCTCCACTTCAAAGTTGTAAACTGTTGTGATCTCAGGGGAAAGATGGGCAGGATAAAACTGTATCAGCTACACACACGTAGCCTACTGAGGACCGGATGCCATTCCGATAGACACTCAATTTTATGGACGACTGTATCAACTATCGTAGGCGCTTCTCTCTTATCTACTAATGGGTAAAGCCTTCAGGGGATGGAGTGGGTGATCTGGCCAAGGCACTAGGATCACGTGGTCTCGTATAGATTCGTATCATAAACTAGCAATGGAAAACTAAAGGGGTATATAACGTATTCCTCAAGTCCAACCGATTGGCCACCTACTGTACTTCATATAAAATAGCTCTTTAATATACTCTAATATCTCAACAACGAAAAAGAGTACATATCTAAAATTGATAGTCAGAGTCATGTGCCGCGTTGCTTATGTATGCCTGGTGGGGAAACTTTTTGAATAGATATTATACAAGGAAATATAAATTGATGGAGCTCGTGTAGCTCACGTGTATAGGATTGATTGTCTTAAGGTCTAAATCTACTTTACAGAGATTCCTTGGTGTTGTGGTCAGGTCACGTGGTTGATGCCTTAGGCTCCCGTATGCTCTGACATAAATTACGGCTGTATCTTTCGCGTTATCGAGATTGCGGGATTCCGTATTACCTGGTAATCTGCGCCGAATCCTAAGGGGCGCAATAAAGAAATGGCAAGGACTCTGATTTCTGATCTAATGATAAAAAGGCATATTTATAGGCCTAAAATAATCATTCAAACGACGCGATACACGCGATATCATAGCAATATAGCGATATTCATGGTGTTGCTAATGATCAAAGGCGCTAAACTAAGTGGAGTAGGGTGGTGGCTGATATTGGTGCTTTGTTGGTAATTTTGGTTTGTTTTGCCTATTCTAGTGTTATACGGCTTAAGGAAAACATAAAAAAAGATTAAAAAAGGGAATGGCTTTAGCTAGCCTATACATATATTGATCATAAATAACATAGCTCTAATATCTTTGATTGTCGAGATATTTGGGTATTAAAAAGTGCTATTTTATATGGAGTACAGTAGATGGCCGCTCGGTTGGAGTGGCCACTCGCTTGAGGAATACGTTAATACAATATTGTTAACAAGCTATAAGTAAATGTTAGCAGTATATGTTTATTACTAGAATTGTCGAATACGTGGAATCTTCCACATTTATGGTACTATAGTCACAATATTCACAACCATAACTTCACTATAATGCTTACTCAAGTTTGTTAAAGATAATATCTTGCACATTTAAAAGTCATGCCCCGGTCGTGCAACCAATGGCAGATAAGAATTAAGTAGCCACTTATCAAAATGAACACCTCCGCCGGGTCTTCATCAATTGTGTTAATAACCATAAGTAAGTATCATCAGTCTCCCGTAATTGATTCGGAAACAAAAGATAGCGGGTCTCATATTTTGCTTTGAGTTGTGCATATGCTGACTGTGCAAATAGATGATTGACGAGTTTATCTATTTGGGGATCCCACAAGATACCGCGGAAAGAACAATGCCAATTGGAAAGAGTGGGAGCATATAGCAATCGTGTAGTACGGAATATCTTCCTCATCATCCGCCTCTTCTGTGAAAGATATGTGAGATCCATCTAATTAAACCTCTCTCCGCTATTCAAAGCCATTCACACTGGGATTGGCGAACAAACGCCAGGTGACCCTCCCCAGAATCAACCGCTCGAGTCCCTGCGGAATACTATGGAAAGGAATCTCTAGAATAGGACAAAGGTGGCCATCGTCGATGAGTCTTAAGACCTCCTTGAGCTCATCTAGATTTGCACCGATCGATACTTGCAAGGTGATATTCCTTGGAATCAACCACGCAACCAGTTGATTTGGCCGTGTTCAACGCCGTGAGGGTTGTGATATTGGTGCCGGCAAAGTCGTCCACCGTGTCACATGCGATATTGACAAACTGACCGAGTCCACCAGCACACTCAATAGCTCCTAATTTTTGAGCAAGCGGCAGCTTGCTTGCATCAATTTCTAGCCCATATACTTTCGCTCCTTGAAGGGCGGCAATCTGGATGGCAGCGAAACCCAACCCGCCCAACCCCACGGTGGCCACGGTGCCACCAGCGCAATCGCGACCCCCTGTAATCACGGCATGATAAGCGGTTGAGATTGAATCGGCGGCTACAACAGCCTGTGCGAATGAGACACCCGTCGGGATCCGGATGAGATTATCAACCCAAGCCATGGCTTGCTCTGCATAGCCGCCATCATATCCAAGTCCAATGGCTTTTAAAGACTCTGGTCTGATACAGGACGGGTGGGGATTCCTGTCACCACCCGCTCGCCGACTTTGGGATCCGAGACGCCTTGCCCGAGTTTGACAATGATTCCGGCCATTTCATGACTAACACCATGGGTCGTTTCAAGATCATCCCATATTGATCATCTTGAAGCGTGAATAAGTCCAAGTGACACAAACCAGCAGCTTTAACCTGGATGATCACCTGGCCTTCCTCCGGTTGCGGATGGGGTATTGATCTCAGTAGGAGGCCGCTCTGCACGTCGTCGAATTCGAATGCCCTCATAGATGTTCATTTTTACTTTCGCGCTCTTTTAATTTCCTTTTATTCTGCATGGGTTTTTGCTTCCAGGTTCGACTCACGATACGGAATGTTGCCTCAATGTTTAAATCCAGAGGCCAGAGAGTGTATCAAGAATGGGTTCTAGCATCTGGGAGAACGATGAATTCAAGCCGAAGAACAATGGGCCTCCGCATCTTTGATCGCATATTGTGCGGTCGGATATTTATCCGAGGGTTCGTGCATGCGAACCTCGAATAATAAACAGGACCTGGCCTCTAGATAGATGGATTGCTTTACTGACAACATTCATAGTTGTGTACACTTTACGAGACACTATGGGGTATATAATAAGGCTGGGGAAACGAGACTAAACCTGAAATGGCACTAGCGCCGAGTACTACGCTAACTTCAGGCAGAAGCCTGCATCTGCCTGGGTGTTTACCCACACCTAACGATATCACATTTGGATATAAATCCGGTATATTGTCTCATATCCTCTTCAATGCGGCGGTATCGCATAATCCAAATTGCACTGCTGTCCTCTCGGGGCATCTCTACCAAACTTGTCCCGATCGCCCAGTGTAGAAACATGGCCTCCTTACCGGGCCAATGCCCCGGAATTGATCAGCTGCATAGCGCACCGTCTCAAGAGGGCCTTCATCGGGTGCGACTACGGCAGGTCGAGGATGCTGAGCGGACGTTCGATGCCTTGTTGTCAATCCTGCGACAGCCGGCCCTTGGCCAGTACGTTCGCCATGTGGAGATGGATCGTTCTTTGTCCGATTGTCGAGTTGAGCCGCCGGCCCTAATTTCCACAAGAAAGGTCAATGACGATGATCGACACTTACTACAGCGTGCAGTGCGCGATGCAGGATTTACCGGGAAACAGTATGATATGATGATGGATATAGTGACAAAGAAACCACGGGAATATAAGTGAGCAGATGAATCCTGTGCCAAGTTACGATGCCTGTAGTACTTATTCTTAGATACAGGGGGTGCGACAATAGCGCTACCGAGGATCTGATGCATCTGTCACAGGCCCTGGCGGCTCTGGTTATCTCTGTATCGCCGAATCTGGAGTCGTTCTCCTTCCCGGAAATCAGTACCGAGTTCGAGTCAGAGAGTGAATGTTATCTGATGCTGCAGGCGTTCCTGGAGAGAGCGAATGTCAGTCCGAGTGGTTTGCCATATCTACAGAAATTACGGACAATTCGTTGTCTAAGTAATAAAGCCATGATCTTAAGCGATGAGCGATTCTACGAGAACTATAATCTAGCTCGGAACCTTAAGTTAGTCGGCAACTTGCCTGCGATTGAGACGATCAGCGTGGACGCCATCGAAGACCGGGAAGAAGAGATTGAGCTCGAACCACGATCCACTAACTTCAAGAAAGTGCGCATCCACCATTCGAACTACTCGAGTATGAGCCTGGCTGAGATTATCAGGTCGTGCAGGAGGCTCGAAGAGTTTTCGTACTCCATCGGGGGGAGAAGCTCGGGCGACGACAGTCACCCTATATTCCAAGAAAGGCATTTGCTGGACGCATTGTTATGGCACACCAAGTCTCTCCAGGTCCTCGAACTGGATGCGGATGAAGAGTTCTGGGACGAGCGACCTGCGCATATGCAAGACTACGAATATACGGTCGATCCTGACCCAGACTATGCGAACTCCACCGAACCACTCCCTACATCACTCCAAGACTTTACAGCCATGAGGCGGCTCAGTATTGGCGTTAAGCTCTTGATCGCCCTGGCACGTGCCAGCGCTCGGAAGAACGATCCACAGGAAGCTTCCTTCTCTTTAGTGGATATGCTGCCACCGAACCTAGAGTACCTATGCATCAAAGGATATGCTGCTGGGGCAAATCCAAAGTATGATGTCCAAGTTTCGTTGCTCATGGAGAACCGGCAAAAGCTACCATCGCTGAACGAGATCTCTGGTGTAGACGTATGCATCCCAAATGCAAAATCAGTGACAGATCCCGATAACAACCCTCACCTATTATGGGAAGATCCTGATAGTCTAATGAACTACTAGCGATGTCTACTATGCCGCTGGAAAGATATATATTAGTTATTTCAACTACTTTAGACTACCTGTTAAAGGCTGTTCATGCCCAAACCCTCATCAACCCGCTCCAGGTCGGAGCCCTCCGCGGGTGGTCGGACACGACGATCCAGTCACAGTCCATTGCAGCGGCGGGAATGAGCTCCCTGGCTGGCCGCCATATGTGTAGAGCAGGCACCGAAGAAACATCATTATAACCCATGTGTGCTCCCAGTGGACCAGGGTACGCGGCTGGAGGCTGTATACCATTTCAAACCCTAGGCAGAACTTATTGATGTTCCAGCGCAGCCAGTCCAGTATAAGACCAGTCTCGTGGCAGAAGAATGGAAATCGGTGGTGTAGGAATGACCCCGGTAAGGACAGGGCCGGGGATTTATTGGGCACCGTCAGCTCCTCGCTGGCAATCCCCAGGGATTGTATACATTTGTCAAGGGCAACCAGAAGTGTTCCGGTAACCCGGTACTCTTCGCTGATACTGTACGTACAATTGCGGTAGTCAGTCCATGTGACATAGTATCAGTGCTTGGTGTAGCAGTATGCCCATAGCAGAGCTAATGGAGAGTGGCTGACCGCGCGACCTACATGTTCCCAGGTCCGGACCAGCCCCGGATCAATAGCCAGGGTTTTAAGGCCCGAGTTTCCAAAGATATATTGGCTTCTAGCAGCAAAGATAGCCTTTCCTGAATTATAATACTGGCTATACAGATATCCTAATCTCTGCAGGCTGGACTTGCAGGAAGATTCTATTGGGAGGCTTCCTATTATCCAGGTCAATGATATAAGATAGATTTTCTCTCTCTAGCTTTGTTTCCTCTGCGGGAGAGTTTCCAGCTTATCTGATACTACTGATTATTATTGTATGTGAGATCGCGATAGGCTACTGTTCCGGGATAATAAGTTATTATTCTCGGGTCTGGATTCTTCAGTCTCTTCATGCCTGTTCTTTAGAGGGGGTGGATCGCTGCGCGTACCCATAGCAGAATAAGAGAAAGATTAATGAGTAGATTATGTCACACGATAGGAAACAGTCTGTGGCTCCGGGAGCTGGTCAATCTGGTTAATAATATCCCAGAGCCAATGGCTGAAGCCCTCCAAACAGCACCGCCGCCAGGTAAGAAATACAGCGGGCTCTTCCGGTTCCGTGTCAAAATGGTGGCTCCGCCCAGGTAGAATGATCTCCTTTCCAATATCGTAAAAGTCCTCCGTTAGGTAGGTGGCATCAACAGCCTCAGACCATGCGCCAAAGAACTTTGACTGTACTGAGATCTAGATCTGATTATGGATCCAAATTCTTCAGATTCTTGGATATAAGAAGTAGCTTTATTTCCCAGAACTTAGCTAGATCTCACTTATTGATCAAAACCTGCACTTGTTTCCATAATATATATAGATACTCAGACTATAAATTATACCTTAGCAACTGTATTCGGGACTGTTCATTATATTGAGTGTTTCTCAACAGATATAGCCGTGGCCTTAGTCTGAGTGTTAGCAGCACTGTCAGGCTGATATTATAGAATCAACTCCAGATAGGTTATATAAAGGGCCGGTAGGAATACCTTATCTGTCCATAATATTATACTTGTCCCGTGTCATCACCAAGTTTTCCTGTTTCAGGTAGTAAAGATACAGAAAGAGAATATATATCTCTATTATCTCTACCTGTACAGTCAGCCCAAGGAAAGATATAGAATCCAGTATAGGGATTACTAGGACTGTCACTATCTTTTAGTCTCAGAATTCTTAAATTAAATAGGGATAGAGACAAGTTATAAGAAGCTTATTAAGTTACTAATAGATAGCTAGATCGCAGTCCAGTGAAGTGCCTGCCGTGCAACAGTCAGGCTAGAAACAAACCCTCCAGTACTATCAATATTAAACTGGATCTGAAATACGTGATTAGGCTGGATATTATCCTTCTCTAGATTATAGACTGGGGACGGGTATTGCTCCTTCTGGACTCTTGTAAATTTACTTAGCTTACTATCTCCTGTATATATAGATTTCATGTTACTGAACAGTTTTCAGTACTTATAGACAGGCAGCTGGCAGTCCTAATCTATAGAATAAGACATGATTCTATCTTAAGAAAGAATATTCAGGCATTGAGACTATATAAGAGACAACAGCAGTATAGCTATTAAGATATCGGATTCTGTACTCTCAAGAGAATAGGTTAGATTAATAATAATTCTTACCGCTATAATATTGGATTAACTGCTGTGTAAGCTCCTGAGCAAGAATTGCCTATTAATAAATATTATCAGCTGCTAGAGACATCACCGGGCACACAACCTCTCTATATATACTAGTCTGGAGGCTTCCATGTCAGTAGCAGCTAGCATTCCAGAAGGCAGCAACTTATCTCTATCTGTAAATTAGTAAGAAAATCTGTCAGTAACTATAGCTCCGGCATAGTAGACAGAAGAACACAGTACTCTCTTTATTGACTATTATTATAATTATAGCTACCAGTATTACTGTCACTCTCCAGATCTATATTATCTATCTTAGCTATATTATTCTTAATGCCGGGGTCCACGCTTGTTAAGCTGTTACTGGTATAATCTAACGGTGCTGCTATATTATTACCAAGAATAGTATAGTAGAGATCTGTAAAAATATCTGTAGTCTGGGTAATAGAGGGATCAGCTACCGGCCCTTCAGCAGGATAAATGAATGCTCCAGCTGTGTATTTAGTAATGAAGAGGGAGAGAATTAGTCTTATATTACTTCTGACAGATAGCACGAGCGGCATTCTTCTTAGCTGTGGTATGATACAGACATGGGCATCCGTGAGATAGTATGATTGAATATTGGTCTTCTGCTATTACAGGATCTTCTCTAGACAAGTTCTACTTCTAATTCTTATATTGCCCGCTACCAATAGGCATATATTAAAAATTGCTAATTATAGCCTGGTCTGATATTCAGGGGTATTTTCTTTCCTTAATATAGAATATCTAGTGAATGTGCTGCGGGGAATTCTGACCTGTTATTTAGCGCTATGGCCCCCCAGGTCATTAAACGGGCCAATAAGTATAATAAGGCCTGACAGGTGTTATCTTTTGGAATAAGATTAATATTAAAGAGCCAGTTTATTAAATAACGAGATAAACTAAAACCTGCTATAGTTAATATTACAATTATTGACATGCTAAATGCGAAGATTCTATATCCCCGGGAGTTGAGATTTTGTATTTGGAGGTCTATATAATATAATTACTTTGCATAATCCGATGTCTTTACTCAAACACAATTAATGGAAGAACAAGAATAATATATACTTAGACAGCCTTCCTGTTGTGAATTAAGGCTTGACCAGGTAAACTATAGAACTTCAGATACGAAGTAAATGACGTATAGGATCAAGTTGACTGGAAGACAATCTAATGTTCATCTTACATGTAAATCTTTAGGCTTACAGATATAATGAAGAACAGCAATTCTAACCTTTTTCTGAATTACAACACTTCCAAATAACACTAGCAGTTATTGAGTAGATTAATAGTATGAGAATTTTGAACAGGGGCCTCTTGTCAACTGTGGAATTATATATCGTGTACTCTACGTATGGCCAAACCGCAACCAATGCCCCTAAATATGTCTTTGGGGGGAAGAAGAGGCTTGTCTAAAATCCCATATACCACAGCTTGGCAATGAAGCATTCTTAGTACTGAATCGTGTGCGATTAACTTAAGGAAATACCCAAAATGATATATGTAAATGGTAGATACCGGCTACAGGTATAGAAATCACTTCTTCAGGTATTCAGGCCGGCTACCTATAATCAATAGAAAGCGTTATTTTTAATATATATATACCTTTAGGTACCCTATCAGCTGAAGTTATACCATCTTATTCGTTAGATTTATACATTAAGTAGATTTGACTCTCTAATTTTGAGTCGTTTCGATTTAATGGCAATTATTAGAATAGACC
This sequence comes from Aspergillus alliaceus, assembly GCF_009176365.1. Taxonomy (NCBI): domain Eukaryota; kingdom Fungi; phylum Ascomycota; class Eurotiomycetes; order Eurotiales; family Aspergillaceae; genus Aspergillus; species Aspergillus alliaceus. Next base: position 286,105 of record NW_022474694.1, read on the forward strand.
TTATTCAAGCTGTATGATGTTAACGACTACAATATAGTATAAATTTGTCGACTTTTGTTACGTATATACCTTCTTGCCATTGCACGATGAGCTGATAATTATACTGAAATGACACATGAAGAAGCATTGGACCGATGTATTTATATTATTGCCTGGCCGATCAGCTACTGGGGAAGGTCCACATCGCGTCACCCGGTAGTTCGATACTCTACAGAACGGACAAAGCCAAGGAGTAATGATTTCGGCATTTCTGCATCCATATCTATTGCATCTTCCCTACCCACGCTGTTTTCAGGTCTCGTTCAACCTTCCCTGCTACAGCAAACCCTTTAGTCTTCAGCGTCGCCACGAATTCAAGCACCCGGGTTCTTTCTTGTTCTGTTTGCATTTCAAAGCCCACGACGTTCATAATAGGGATATAGAGAAGTGCTTCAAAGTCTGTACTACGTAGGCTTTCTTCCGCAAATTCAAATGCCTGTAATGCTTGTTGATGAATAAGATCGTTATGCATTATAGGAAGACTGCAGCCGAGAGAGGACCAGGCGGGATGGTCGAATTGCCTCGAAAGCCCCGCAAGCGACCATTGGTAATATGGCAGTAAAGATAGTATTGCAGGCTGAATACCAGATACCGGAGTATCGACATATGAAAGGATGGTGGTGATAATAGCCCGCTGCAATCTGGACGCAGAACAGATGATCTCAATACCAAGTGTAATATGCTCAGATGGCAGCTTCCCGTATGTTTTCCCCAATGCTGGGCAGCTGCTGATATGCGTCTTGCTACAATTATCTTTAGAATAAAGCTCCTCACTTTTCTTGACCCAGTATATCGACCTGAGGGGAAATATAAGTATTAGGTCACAGGACTTAGAACAAGGGTTGGCCTTACCAGCTCTGCACTCTAGCCCAGGACTCAAGGTATATCGCCAGCAATTCTATATTCTCCTCTACTCTGGCTGAAATAGAGATTTGAGAAGTAGGGTAGCGCAGCGTCTCTAATTTTACGCAGGTCATGGAAGAGAGTGGCAATGGTAAATTTTCACTAAAGCAGATAGCCCTGGTCGCATTACTGATTCGTGCGAACCAGTAGACAGAACTTCTTAAATGCGGTTGTGTTTCGGTGATACCAGCATGGAATAAGATAAATGCTCGTATCTTACGAGTGAGCGACCGCCAACCCTTCGCGCTCTCATCTATTATAAGCTTCCGCTATGTTAGCCTTCTAGGTAGATAACCGCCACGCTAAAGACGTACCTCGACAAGGCTCAGAAGACAAGCAGATAAGAGAGCAGCCGTGAATCTTTTCGTGTTCGAGATATCGAGCTCCTGAAGCACTTGATACTGGAGACGGTGTAGGCTCTCTCGTAGGTCATATGTCCTCCGGTAAGAAATATGAAGCAAATACGTTTTACCAACGAGAAATACTACATCCTGGACTAGCTTGTTTTCCTGAAAGATTGCACCAATCGAGTCAAACGAGAAAATGCAGATTAGGGGAGAAAAGGAGTAACGGATAGCGTTAAAAAATACGTCACTAAATATCCACGGACCGCTGGGCGAATTTAAGCCGGGTGAAACCTCTGCTGGTTTTGGGTGAGATGAGACAAATATCATCGTGCTAAGTCTTCTAGGAGAGGAACAGGCAAAACCTCGCTGGCTGCAGGGTAAACATGGACGGTGACCGTCGCACTGATACACGTCCACACGTTAGTGACTCGTTTATTGGTGAGACTACCAAAGCTGTAGTCAATCATACTTTCAAATGTGCCATGCGACAGCGCACACATCGATGGCCTCCCCGGCGGCTGTCATTAGACCCACAGGGCATGCTGGAGGGAATTGAAAGGCGTCGGTAGTCGGGTAAAGAAGAGCTCTGGAGGCAAGCCCATCAGCCATCTGCATCAGGACTACTACAGAAAAAAGTGATCCAAGGAAAATCAGTATCTTGTCAGGTACACAAGATTTGACTGGGGCTTAAAGAGGGGTTCATGCGGCTTGCCTCTTCTGCCTTACTTACATTTGCCATCCACGGAAGGGAAAGCGCCTTGATCCGTGGCCGCCGCCGATCTCGCGACATATTTGCCAGATACAGTTTAGAGCCGGAGCTCAGATCCTACTGAGACATTTAGCTCGGTATTCGGGGAAGCTAACTAACTACCCGTTGGTGTGCATAGACTATCATTAGCAGGTTGTTTCCCAATCGTGAGGCTCCCACAGAAAATAAAGGAGTTCTCAACGGTCAAAAGGGGCAAATGAGAACACTTGATATGTAACCTCTATACTAGAAGCAAAGTATAAAAGGGCAATACGTGCCAGATGTGAAGGTGGAAAATCACCTCTCCTTGGCGCACAGCGCTATTGATTACACAGCACAATAGTTTCAGTTACTTTTTTCTATCGGTCATCCTGGTGGCATTTTACAATGTCGATTCAGTATCCAGCTCAAAGATCGGGGTTCTGGACCCCTGCAACATCAACATTGAACTGGTGCGAGGAGGTATGAAAGCCTATAGCGGCTATATATGATACAATATGATGCAAATAGTGATCTGCACAAGATTCTTATGGGTATTCTAGGATTACTATGCAACTATATACGCGGCTGAAATCGTTAACTCAATGACAAATCTTCTTTTCGTTTGGTTGGGAACCAAAGGCATTATTAACTGTCGGCGCAATGGACACGATCCGATTTTTGTTGTCGCTTATACTGGATATTTGCTCGTTGGAATTGGCAGCTTTCTATTTCATGCGACTCTCAAATGTAAGTCAATGCAATGAAGGAGGGCAGTGTATGTGACTAATAAAAATGGACAGATCCTATGCAACTTGTAGATGAATTATCAATGATCTACACAGTCTGTGTGATATGTTATTCCTCGTTCTCGCACCAACGGTCTGCTGTATTCCGCCTCTTTCTAGCAATACTTCTATTTTGCATTGCGGTGTCTGTCACTTTATATTACCATTTCCTCGGGGATCCCACGTTTCATCAAAGGGTCTTTGCGATCCTCTCTCTGGCTGCTATATTCCATGGCATATATAGTATGCATATGGCTCTGCACCCCCTTTTCCGGTACCCAACTAAGGAGGGCCGCCCTGCCAGCGGAAAGCGAGACATGCCCATCTCTACAAATGAAGGGTTAGACTATCAGAGTGCCCGTGATCTCGCCATACTCAGATCAATGTGGCATCTTGGCCTGTATGGATTAGGCCTTTTTTTTACGGGATATATTATCTGGAACCTTGATAATCAGATGTGTAACGACCTACGTAAATGGCGTCGGATAATTGGCCTTCCATGGGGCATTATTCTCGAAGGTCACGGCTGGTGGTGAGTTGTTCAGCCCTCAATAATTACAGGCCATCCTTTTTTAATTCCTGTACGGCCTGTTTCAAGGTTGTTACTAATTAGACCTTCATCATATTAGGCATCTAATGAGTGGGACAGGCGCATACGTCTGCCTTGTTTGGGAAATTTTACTACGGCATTGTGCAAACGGACAACAAGAGAATTACTCTCTTTGGTGGCCGTATTTATGGTCAGTTCCTGAAGTCCGTCGAGTGAAACAGAAGAAATAAGAGCTCCAGGTGTAAGGTAGCTGCCCATACTGTATGGCTACAAAATACCCCGATCCGGTTTTGGCATCCCTGATAGCCATGGAAGTGCTAGTTGCGGATCAAGTTAGAAAAGAAAATAACAGTCTACTGGTATTGTATTCACAGCAGTGAATACTTCCACTTATACGGAGCCACCAGCTCGAAATATGCTCTAAGTCACATGTTTCGATATTTCATCCAAGGAGGAAGGGGTTATTTCAGGTATAGATGTGATCTCGTTTGCAAAAGCAATGGTCCCTTATTCCCATCACCAAATCGCCCTTTGTGACCTTGTTGTCTACCAGGTATTGCATGCCAGTTCCCTTTGCCTAGATGACGTGAGGTTCATAAAGTAAAACAAGAGTACATACGCTAGAAAAAGAGGGGAGCAAGGAAGATGAAAGGATGAAAATCAAAATAGGAAGCACAGATCCTTCATCCATCGGCTCTAGGCATCCAATCCCATTTTCGTGGGCTCAGCCTAGGCTTCGGTGAGCCGATCTATTTTGACTGTGTAGGCCCGTATCTACAAGCATACCATAGTACATTTGCGGGAGAACTATTCGTCCTGGAAGGTGCCATTTCATGACCTATAGATGCGAACGCCCCGTTCACTGAACCATATCGGCCGGTATAAGTCGAGTAGGGTGGAAAAAGTTGAACACGGCCACTGCTGCTACCATCATAGCTCCATCGAAGGCAACGAAGTACTTCTCATGCGTTATAAGGCAACCAGACCAACTCTGCAGCAGCTCAATGATTCATAAATACTTCGAATATATATGCACGCCACGGAAGTTGTGGTATCAATCAGAAACAGTTTCACTTCTCTTGTTATCAGATAAAGCAATCTGCGGCGGACGATACGGCATAGTAAATCAGCGGCACAAATAGTAAACACGGTGATAGTCATCATTTGGAACACTATACCACCCACAATTATGTACGTTCCGGGCTTCGTATCTCCATTTGGGTCCGAAAGTGCCGCTGAGGAAAGGGCACAACCAGCGGCCTGGACGATTAATGATATCTAGTCGTAGGTGCAGAAAAACCAAAGGTACATCCTAGGGCTAAGTAAAGATGATCCCTGTCCAAAGAAATTCATGAGTCGACCAAGTATAAAGTATATACCAGCAGTGAAGAAGGCGGGTGCTGAAAATAAGGTCGTGTGAGGATCGCCCTAAGGTAACCTGGATATTCCGAAAAGAGCACAGAAAGCTATGCCAGCAGCTAGAGGGGGCACACAATCGTAAGGAGTTGAAATGCCTGTAACATAGGCGTGGCAAGTGCTTTCAAGCGAAATATTTGTCATATTTAACAGACTTTGTTCCCTAACGAAGTATCCGGAATACTGGTGTTGGAACGAGGCAAGGACAAAGCCTATTATAATACGGATGAATTTATCACATGACCGACAAGATGCTTTCTATACGCGGTAGGTTAACTATGCATAGCTGGTTATTCATCATCAATAGTGGTAGTTACCAGCTGAAGCTATATTTGATCAACAGGACTCTATAGTAAGAACGTTCACACCAAACTCGGGAACGTGACCCACATCGATTTGATTTTCCGAACACCGAGTTCTTGCGTCCATTTGTAGATTTGTTTTCACTGCCAATACAGTGATTCCGCGCCCTTCAAGCTTTGATTTATAATTCCATACCTAGCAGCTGACTAGTGAGTGGAACGCCCCACCGAACGAAAGTGTGTGCTTAGATTTTCAACGGCCGTTGGTAATGAAAGCGTTCCCTTTTCGCCTGCAAACTCAATGGGTTGGTTCCGTACGCTACATGAAACGGCTTTTATTACGACCTAACCTGTCGACAATAGTGTATCTATGAAGTGGGAAGGAGGAAATATAGGATGAAAATCTATTCAAAAACCATCTTTTTCGTAAAGATACTGAACTTGCGGATCCTAATCAATCGGGAGACGAATCAGAATCAGAGCCGAAGATCAAATAAAGCGTTAATTGTATTTCAAACTTAATCCCGGGATCGCGCTATTGTTTCCCACTCGAGACTAGTGGCGCATCAGTCCTTGTAGTGCGAAGACACGGGCTTCGGATATCAGAATTCCCTAGTAGGCGCAGCGTCGAATGGAAAGAAACAGGACAGTTATTGTAACATGTAATCTTCACACACGTTGTTTCTACAAGAATCATGAGACCTATCACAAAACGAGTACGTCGATACCGTGAATTTCCGGAATAGAGCTACGGGAATAGTGTATGCTCAGTGATATATGAGCATAAGTGAAAGTCCTCAGACGGCAAAACACTATTCTTCTGCTCTTAACACATAGTCACCCATCATTGAAGCGATTTTACTTGCAGGAACTTCAAGATTTCAAAATTGAATGAACATGCATCTCTTTGTTTCCATTTGGCATATTCCCTTATTCATTGCGTCTGCGGTAGGTATTCAGAATGTCGACGTCGCTATCATCGGCGGTGGTTTGTCGGGTCTAGCCACAGCCAAGGAGATTGCAAAGGCCGGCAAGAGCTTTGCTATCCTTGAGGCTCGCGACCGCCTACGCGTAATCAACGCCCATCTTCCCAATGGAGAGAGGTTGAGGAGCTCGGGGCGGAATTCGTCGGCCCAACCCAGGATCGTGTGCTCGCCCTCGCAGCTGAGCTTAGCCTGACAGCATACCCAACATACACGGCTGGGAAATCGATCTCTGTATCGAAATGGTAGGGTTATCTTTTAAGGGGCGAATCTTTCCAATGGTGGTCTGCCCCCCGTGGGCTCGGAAGCCCAGGCCGAGCTCGTTAGTCTGATGACAGAACTTAACAAGTTGGCGAGTGAACTGGACGTGGATGCCCCATGGAGATATCCAAAAGCGTCAATATGGGATGGCATGACCCTAAAATCATTCCTTGAAGCTCGGATCACGCTGCAAGATTCGCTGTTCCTCTTCGAGACTGCTATACGGTCTATTCTTTCTACAGAGACCAAAGAACCATCTCTTCTGTACATGCTGTCATACATCGCGGCTGCGGGTAACCAGACAACCCCAGGATCTATCAATCGACTTGTTGGCGCCACCGGGTCAGCCCAGGACAGCCGGATAAATGGCGGTACTGAGAGCCGCTACTAGGGCTCTGATGTTTATGGGCAGCAATCAAACTCGTTTCTTCATTCTCTGGCTCTCTAGGAGATACTCTCGTAAAGATACATTAAGGTAGGAAGTAAGCAGGCTGATATGGTTGAGGGCGGTGACTTTGGCAGCTCAATTTATTCTGCCTGTCAGTACTCAGTTATTGGCGACGGCGTTGGCCGAGAAGCTTGGAGCACAAAACATTTACCTAGACTCACCAGTGGGCAAGGTTAAGCTCAATGGTGGCCGATACACGGTAATGTCCAACAGGCTGCAAGTGTCAGCTAAACACGTTGTTGTTGCCATGTCTCCTCCATTGGCAGGACGGATTTTCTATGACCCATTGCTGCCCGCGGGCCGGGATCAGCTCACTCAGCGCATGCCAATGGGTTCCATTGGCAAGGCGATCGCAATCTATCCCAAGCCCTAGTGCCGGAAGCTAGGGCTGAACGCACAGCCGCAGAGTGATACCGGCGTTATCTGAGCAGCATTTGATAACACCCCAGCCAATGTGACCTTTGGTGCTATCTTGGGAATTTATCGAAGCCGATGAGACGCGCGCGCTTGACAAAGTCTCACAAACCGAAGTAAAAAGGCTAGTCATAGACGACCTGGTCAAGCTCTTCGGGCCCCAGGCGGCTAGTGCCAGTCAGGTACTCTTACAGCAATGGGATATGGAGGAATTCTCACGCGGTGGGCCTGTTGCCTATGTCCCCCTGGAGTGCTTACACAGTACGGGTGTTACTTACGCAACCCTGCCGGCAATATACACTTTGCTGGCACTAAAACCTCTCCCTACTGGACCGGATATATGGATGGTGCTATACGCTTCGGTGAACGGGCTGCGGCGGAGGTTATAGCATTTTTTGAATTTGACATGTCAGTTGTGCTTTTCCAAGTTCTCGGCTTCTTAGGCATCTTGGACTTGCTAGCACACTAGAGTCGGTATGGCAGGATCTAGAAACTTGTTCGAGAATTATCTTTGCGCACAAGAAGGCACACCAAGATCATGAATATTTGTAAGTACTTTGATAGAATATTCATCGGTGTGAACAGAAAACACACTTGTAGTGCTCAGTTATGTGCGAATACTTGCACAAATATTGCAGGTAAACCCCTCGACACATTAAAGCAGCACAACCTTCTGCAAAGGCCACAAGCGGGAAGTTGCTTGAAATAACTAGTTGGTGTCACAAAGATCGTTGAAATTACTAAACCTTGGCCTTAGCTACAAAGGCAGTATGTGTACAATTTGATTACACCGTTAGGTTTATAGATGATTGAATTTAACTGCTCACAACCTAGGCTCACTGGGGGCCAGGAGGCTTAATTGCCCCAATCTGAATCATCATACCAAACAAATCCGGGAGCCCGCGCTCTTCGACAATCTTGCCATCCGTGAACCGGTAAAGATTCATTGCCATAGTTTCAATCCGCCTTCCTGAAGCAGGGATGCCAAAAAATTCTCCCCCGTGTGTGCCACGTATGGTGAACTGTGCTACCACCTTGTCACCTTCGATAACCGTCTCTTCGAGAGACCAGTGAATATCAGGATAGCCACCCCGCATCATCGCGAGGATTTCCATGTAGCCAGCTAGTCCTTTACGGGGAGTGTCACTGAACGGAACATGAAATACAGCGGATTCGGAAACAACTTCTTTGCCAACGTTTTCGTCGTTCGAGTTGATGAAGTCGACAAACCGACGCATTCTGTCCCGTAGGTCGGTGGCCATGTTGGTCACTATCTCACTATCCAAGGTCAATTGAAAATTGCCATACCGGCGAAGCTAGTTGCATACGGGCCTAGAAACCAAAGTATTTAGACTTTGTAAATGAACACGTTGAAGTAGTCTCTGTGCTGATCTCACTAATGGAATAATTTCGGAGCGATTAGAGTGTCGTATGACAATATCATGTAGGTGGGAGGAGAGGACCGAAAGATGCTCGAGCGCCCTTTTTATCGCCGAGGGCCTGCCGCTTGCGAAAGCAATCGAACTTTCGTCGGAATTGCCGTGTCGATTCGGATATCCCGGATGGTTTCTCGGTCAACATGGTTAATCAGCTAGGTGGGACAGTCGGTCAGTTAGCTAGTTAGTTCACCAACCAGCCTAGGGCTACATAGCCTTGGGTGATACTCAAACAGGTACCCGTATTAATCCTGGCTTGAATCGGCAAACCTCCCATCGTTAACATCTATCTCGCTCGTCCTCGAGGAAATCTTATTAACCCCTCTGTGATATCTGACATAGAATATTACACAATACTGCATCAGCAACCACACAACCTGTGTTTGTCTAACTGGACGCATTTTTCCAGCGACAAATGCCGAGGACGTGACCAGGGGCTTCTGGGAACCAATTTCATGCCGTCTAGAAAACATTTTTAGCAATCAACGTCCTATAAGTACCCAGCAGCATTCGCTCATTTTATTCTTGGATTACTTTACGCCGCTGTAGCATGTTTGACTTTTCAGGGTATCCAATGCCCATGACGCTCCTTTAAAATCGGGTTAATCTATTTTAGTTTAATAAGAATATCCGTGTCCACCACTCAGGCGAGTCTAAAAGAAAGTTTGAGATGTACCTCAAGCCCCCAGCCCATATTAGGTAAAAAAGGCGCGAGATCTGCACGATTATATGACGTCTACACGGCAGCAACCGGTGGGTCTGGAGTGGCAGCCGTATCGTCGTTGTGAGTGGAGTTTGAGATGCCGTTTAGTGACTCGGAACATTGCTTGGATGGTCGTCGTAACTTAGATGATGAAAACACTATAAGGGCATATCTACCCGCGTGAGACTGAGTAAAAATATGTTAGGTTGCAATATCCTAACCAACGTTATTCCTGATATATATATATATATATTTTTCCCACTGCAAAGATGGATGGACGAAAGTACTCCTCAAAACTGGAGGGAAAGCATCTATTAGTTTTCGGTGGCACTTCAGGGATTGGCTTCTGTGTTGCGGAAGCAGCTCTCGAGCAGGGTGCGAGCGTATATATCTCTGGTTCCAATCCAAATAAACTCCAGTCCGCCCTGGCGAAGCTACTGGAGGCATACCCAACAGCACACAACCGGTTGGATGGGAAGACATGTGACCTTTCTGTAGCAGAGAAGCTAGAGGAGAACCTCACAAATATTCTGAGAGCAGCCACACGGTCCTCCAAGATTGACCACGTTGTCTTCACCTCTGGGAACGATCTCCACCTAGGTCACGTGTCTCACATCATGATTGACGAAGTTTATGCTGCCGGCATTGTGAGATTCTTTGCCCCTGTCATCCTCGCCAAACTTTCTTTCGACTTCCTAAAAGTTGGCCCAGAAAGCTCAATGACATTCACTGGGGGAGCGGGATCGCAGCGGCCGCCTCCGAATTTTGCTATCGCAGGAGCTTATACTGCTGGTTTGGAGGGGTTAGTAAGGGGTCTTGCAGTTGACCTCAAGCCTCTGAGAGTGAATTTGGTTGCAGTTGGTGCTGTGCATACCGAGATGTTGGATAGAGTTGCACGCGCTCAGGACGGGTTGCTCGATGTCTTGAAGAGCCAAACAACTCTTGGAGTGGTTGGTCAACCTGAAGACGTTGCAGAAGCATACATCTATGTGATGAAAGACAACTTCATTACTGGGTCCGTGATAAGTACGAATGGTGGGGCTCTTTTGATCTGAGACACTACTTCCTGATGAGGAATTAATGTGTATAGCATCTCATCAGGTGTGGCAATAATGGGAACCCTGTTATGCTACGCATATTTAGCGAATCTCCGAAAGGCTTATTCATATCCTGACATCATCTCCCATATTACTATTCAAATAGAAAGGTATAAACAAGCAGAATCCGTCGGTTGATAGTCTTCAAGCTTCTGTTATTTGATAGTCGTAGTGGGCTACTAGTTGCATTATAGAAACAGTTGTTTTCACTCTCCCATCGTGCCCTGATGGCCAGTAAAAACTTTCCTCTCAGGGTTGAGTTTTTGGCTGTTTTCAGTAGGGTTGTAAATCTCTGCTAAAGGCTGAACTTCTGGAGTGTCCCCCACATCGTCTCCGGCAGACCTGAAGACGCTCCGGCTGTGGTACGGCTGAAGGTTCGAAGGGGTATTGCCGCTTCAGGAACTCTCGAATTTCAGAGACGATCAATTGTGCATCTACGTCGCCCATCTATGCCTTGATATAGGATGTCTTAAAGAGCGAGCCAAGGATTGGAGTCACATAATATGGAATATTATTATCAATCCGCTTCGCAAACTTATTCATCTTTCAAAAAGCGCCGCCCCCCTTCAGATGGCATTTCGGATGTCGTTTTTCACGTCTTTGAAGTCTCTCATCTGCGGTTTTGATGCCATCCAGTAGGTCGTCAAGATTCCAGTAAATTGGCAAACTCTCAGCGATCGCCGGACAGGCCTTCCACACTGTGTTGGTATGATTCCAGAATGGCTTTGGGGCTGTGCCTATCCGCTGAAGGGGTTAACCAATCGATGTCAGAGACCTAAAGCGCTTGAAGCTCCGGAAAGCTCCACAAAGGTTGAGTTCTGTCCAAAGTCGAAGCGCGTCTGGTATGATCGTATAGGTAGAATGCCACCGACTGTCTAGATCATAGCGGACTTGTTTGGATATCTACAGTATCAGCAACCGAGAAAGCCGTAGCAGATTGGGCAAAGGCCGTCGCCGGTTGTAGAATGCTTACTTTTCCAGACCTGTAGGCGAAGCAACGGCTCACTCCTGTACAAACGAAAAAGGGGTTTCCACATTGCCAATAGGAAGGTATATCCGGAGAGGACCCAATATGGGTATTGCTGAGGTTCAAAGATTAGCGACAAGTCTCGCACTGAGCTACAAATCATGGAGAGTAATAAGAACGCCGCAGACTGCTATTAGGTGAAGCTTGGCATTCCAGGGTCCCGGCCTAGACAATATTTGTAAAATCTAGTTATAGACCTCTGCTAACAGCTTGATCCTCATTCTGATATCTCTCATTAGCATACTGCTAGTTACCTACACCGCCAGGGGCCAATTGGTAGCTAGACTTGTAGCAACCCATATCGGCATCCCAGCCAAGCTATGGAGATGGAGACGGAAGCAATATAGTTGGTCCAGGGCAAGGCTGGATAATCAAGGCCCAAGATCTATCTCGAAGGCTTGAGAATCAAGGATGTCAAACCACTATCTAATGAGTCCCAGACCATCAAGATATACTAGGGAGTGAGAAGGCTGATCAAGCTGCTGAGATAGCCGCAGAAAGGGGCCCCAGGGACGTAGACAGGAGCCTTAGTCTAATGTATCTACGCAGAACGTGTACTGATGCAAAGCAGGCCTAGAGACAACATTGGCTTATACAGGCCCCGGGGAAATGATCCTACAGGGCCCAATAGCGCATTCGATCCCAGAAAGGATGGAAACTAGATCTGGTAGCAGGAGGAGCACCAAAACAGCTCGCTCGTCGATACTATCAGCTAAAGGTTAGGCATACAGCAATATCGACCTACCTCAGTCAGATAGGGGTCCAAGACTCACCTAGATGTCAGAGCTGCCTGTGATGATCCTATTCACATTGAAAGACAATATCGTTTATATCTAACGTGGCGATCCAGCAAAACATCAAACGTAGAGAAGGAAAAGAGAAAGAAAGAAAGAAAGAAAGAATTCTATCCACAGGAACTGTGGGATATTGAGTTGTAGGATCGGATCAACAGTGAATAAAGTAGACTTGGTGCCTCAGGGGGTTCGGTCCTGACGCTACCAGGCTCCACAGGGAACAACAGGCCATCTACTAGTTGAATGTAGACAATGGTGCCACCGGAGATAGGCCCTGTACAGGGCTCTAGTCGAGGCAGGAGTGTCACTACCTCTACAGAGAGAAATAGTCCCAGAATGCCGTCTCTTTGAGGATCAGAGGGCCACGAATGCTCTAGTGACCCTTCTTGTAACAACAAATATTGAACACTTCCCAGGGGAAGCGGCCAGGGAGATAGATAGGACCTATAGGGACGACATTAGGGGCCTAGAGCTAGTGGAGAAAGCAGAAAGCAAAGGGGAGGTATAGTACAAAGGGCAATTTAGGCACGCCTAGAAGACGCCCAGCAGGTAATGAATACCGAGGAGGGCATAACCCAAGGCCCTAGCGCAGATAGGCGGATCGGGCTAGGAAAAGGATTAGAATGAACACATCCGTCTGCCATAGCCAACGGCTCTATATGGACGTTAAACTCGATTAATAATGATAATGATAATGATAATGTTAAAGCAAGAAAGGTCATAATATACTAAATAATATGTTTTTAATATTAAGTACTATGTCACAGTGTGACCTCTGCGTGCATTCAGAAGCTTAACCGCTGCGTTATCATCAAAAGTCTAGGATGCAAAGCCCTAGGCTTTGTACTGCACGCACATATATAAGCATGCTCAGGATTCAGACAGGCAGATAGGTGGCCCGCAGGCACACCGTGACAAAATATAACTTTTAGAGAAAAGCTTTAAAATCTAGTTAAAAAGATTGGTTAAACAGATTGGACTTCTCCTGTATAAAATATCTATTTTCAGGCTTATTGCAGAATAATATATATATCTTATAACTACTACTTTTTAATAGCTAGATCATATCTTTAATCAGTGGCTGGAGTTCTTTACTTATAGTAAACCTAGTTTTTTTTATTTTATTTTTCTGCTTTTATTTGTACTCTGTAGTGAAGCCGCGTAATTTACCGAGTTTATAGAGTTTCTCTATCTTTCTTCTTTGTTACTTCTCTTTAGATAAATCCGATATGTTGTCATGTGATATTTATAGATATAGATGACAATATATTAGGGTAAAGTTACGAAATGATTTGAAGAGAGAAAAGATTTTGGGCGAAACACAAAAGGCGCTCTCCCTATTTATTTAATATGATGGAGGCACTAGATTGCTCAATATGCGATTGCACTAAATCATCTAGCTCACCCATCTCACCTTACAATTTTGCGTCGCTCACTCGTAAAGCAGCGAGCCCTAGCGGGCGCTCCTGTCTTCTGGTCGAGCTTACACAGTTGGCTTAAGTACGGCTGAATGGACGGAAAGCCCTATTCTCCACACCCTATGGTCGTATGTACCTGATTGTGAGAGGTTGAGAGTCAATAGTACAAACTCTCTTTAGTGTCCTATTGATTTCTGGGAACAAGCACGGTGGGTATCCGCCAGAGGGCGTGTTAGCCTCAACATGCGCGACGAACGATGATCGGCCTTCTGCCAGGGATCATTCTCCGAACGTATGAGTATCCATCTGCGGATATTGTGGTACTAGGGTGGTCCGGGGCGAAATCGCCTGCTAAATGTCTTATATAGCGGGATGGACATTTTGGGATCAGGGAATGACCAGTGCATGAGAGACCGGGGGTTCTGTTTGCAATCTAGGGCGCGTCGATGAACGAGGCACTTGCTTCTCTCTTTCGAACTTGTTTAATCGCAGACTACAGCTGATATGATGGCCCCGTCTGTTTTAGACAATCCTGTACATATCTAAATGTGCCTTTGATTAAACCGACCTCACCTACCTACATATGAAAACCCAGACGACATTAGTGGAGATGTATGGTGTCTTTAAGATCGCACCTGGGGCCATGCTGCTCATTACTATGGAGTTAACAAACCCCATAGATGCTATTACCACATAGTCCAAGAGGACGTACCATCACTACTTACAATGAAGTCACGACCTATAGGGAGTTATATAATTGTAGTCCACAACCCTAGTTAGACAAGCAATGTACAGCAAGGCGATTCACCGACGTTTACAAAGGCATCCGCGTTGAGTGGACCATCTATACGCAGAGTGTCAGGCCATATTCCTATGGTAAAGGGGATATCTAGTTAAAAAGTATTGAAATTGTAATGTGGTCATGTGATAGATGCTACTGAGGACAGCCTTGAAGGCCGATTTGACGCACAGTGATAGGATAAATTAGAATTGACCATTGGTATACATTGAAAGGTCAGAGCACTTTTCTTGAATAGCCTATTCTGGATAAGCTTTCAAAAATTAAGTCAAGGGGTTCTAGAGTGCTCTCTGGTCGCATTTAGTAAGCCTGTGTGATGAGCTAAATTAGTTGCATAGTACTTTTCTTCCTTTTCCGTTTTTCTCCGTCTCTCTTCTCCTTGGCGAGAAAATCTGGTTAGTGATTGGTGGTGGAGATGGGAAAGAGAGAGAGAAAAAAAAAAAAAAAATTTGGGAGCGGGAAGTCATACAAGAACCAAGGATACCGACTAATGTGGTCAGACCCATATTACAAGGGTGGATCACTACGCTGCTGCCCGAGTAAATTAGTAGATCATCTTGAAACTAAGGCTAGAGCAATTATGGTTCCATGGACTATGTCTCGCAGCCCCCTAATATGCCGACATACCTGGGCTTTCTTTTGTAATCGCGTATTGAGAATCGTTCATCGGGTGGCCCTGGTGTTGGCTCGCTCTACGATGCGACCATGATCAGATAGAACGTTACACAGCACGAAGGACGGCTAATTTATATTAAGGAACGAACGCTTCCTTGCTCATCATGTCATTGCCGCCGCGCTGGCGACTCCGGCGATTACTTGTTCTTTCGTCTCTCCTGATATTCATCTTCATTTACGCCGCCCACTGGCCTTATATTGCGCCTTCGGGCCTCGAGAGTCAATACCCCTTGCTCTTTAAATACGTGCAAAATCAAAGAGGGCACGGAGGAGGTACCATTCCAGCTCATCGTTGTGTTACATCGCAACTAACAAACCGGTAGCATGGCACATTCCTCATGAATGGATCGAAGACCTCACTACACCTCCGGAGACCATTGTCGATGCGGCGAAGATAGCTACGGAGCGGTCGACATTGACCGCGGAGAGGAATATACGGCATTCGGCGATCCCCCTAATTGTACACCAAACATGGAAAAACACGCAGATCGAGACATGGTCGCAGATGATGCGCCACAGCGCAGAAAGGTGGCTTGAGGATGTCGAGGAGACCGAGATGGCATACTTTCTCTGGGATGATGATGGTGTCGCGCAGTTTGTGAAACGGTTTGAGCCTGAGTTTGAAGAGAAGTTCCATGCTCTTCCGAGCGATGTGGAGAGGTCGGATGTATTTCGGGTCTTGGTAGCGAAATGGATAGGCGGTATTGTGAGTCTCGTTGTGAAGCTTTGGGGAGACACTGATTTGGTGGTAACATTCTAACGTGTGATTTACGAGGGCAGTACGGCGACATGGACACCGAGCCACTTCGAAACCCGTCAACCTGGATCGCTCCTGGTGATCTTCTGAAATGGAAGGACCCAGAGACCAACGAAATGTACAGTGCAACTGGGACAGTACGAGCTATTGTGGGCCTGGAGGCGGATTGTCCTCCCCAGGGTGATGAGTATTGGCGCATGGGCTATGCGCAGCCTGTCCAGCTGACACAATGGGCGTTTGCGTCGGCGCCAAGGCATCCCATCTTTCAGAGATTCATCGATCGCCTTTCCGCAAGCCTTGACCCATTCTTACACGGTAATGGTAGTGCAGTACAGATAAAGGCCCCGCAGGAGACACTGCAAGGTTTAGACCCGCTTGTTCTTACAGGCCCGGCCGCTTTTACAGAGGTAGTGAAGGGATGGTTGGCGACAACCACTGGCCTTCGATGGAATGCGCTATCTGGCTTGGACGATGGAGGGGAAAGCAAAGTGGTTAGGGATATCTTAGTCCTCCCTATTACTGGATTCAGGTGAGCTGTGGTCCCCTAGCTATCTCTCTCTTTGCTTTAGTGCTGACCCAAGGTAGTCCCGGGAGAGGCAGGTATGGGAACATGGGGTCGAAGCCCATCAGTGACCCGTCGGCACGTTTGTTTCATCATGCACAGGGGTCATGGAGGAGGCTTGACATCAAGGTTGAGTTGGGAAAGTTTTGTCGAACGATATTTGGGCTCTGTAGGGACTGGTCCAAGGCGTCCTATGCTCTTGGGTTATGAAGTTACCTGTTCTATGGTTTTTGTTTTCTCATACCATATAACTTTGTATATTGGACCCTTCATATTGATGTATTGAACAGTCTAGTGTTAGTCAGCCTCGATATGCCAATATGCCAACTTGTAGCGCTGTGTAGTACCGGAGTATTTCCGGTCCCAAGCCGGAGTCCGTAGATGGCAAATCGCGAGTAAATGCACAGAGAAATATCCCTCAAGAGCGAAAAAAGACAAAATAAAACACCAACGAGCATATGGGGACATGCGGAAAGACTATTGGATTGTTCATTTAGTCACTAACCAACAAACTACTGCAGAGTCGTGACTCCGCCGGGTGACATCTGAATTAGGTGCTTCCTCCCGAACAAATAAGAGACATTTTCCCGCCTCGGGGCCGATTGATCATTCCGAACCCTGCATCAACGCGCTAAACTAAGGGTTTTGTCTCCTAGGCAGTCACATTTCGTGAAATCAGATTGGTCGAAAAGCCAAGCCTTGCCCAAATTCTGCTAAGCATTCGGGGTGGGTCACTCTATTCGTTTTAGCATTACCCCACTGAACTCACGGCTCTAGACCACCCCACTGATGATTGACAGTCGCCTGGCGAGAAAGCCGTCTGACGGGGCCCGTGGATTCCGATCGATGCCCTGGCCTTAAGCTAAAGTAGCAAAAATACGAGCAAGGAAGAAGACCTCAGTGCGACAGCTATACCCATTTATCTGGTCCTAAGACCGTCGCCTACTCCTACAATGCGCATTATGGGGGTTGTGCGGCGTTTCGGACGCAAAGTTCAAGGACAAAGTTTTAGGCGCCTCGCAGTCTCGCTTTCGTTCGGAATAATAGCTACGACTTTCACCCTGTACATTGTTCTTGCCTATTACTTAGCAAATGACCCACGCCTCGTTCCGACTGCCTTCCAGCAAGCTCGGAGCTTCCTACTCGTCACGGCACATCCAGATGACGAGACGCTTTTTTTCAGTCCCAGTATCACCTATGGCCGAGAAAACCCGGATGTGAAGCGCTCTTTGCTAGTCATATCTTCCGGTAGGTAGATGGCCCTCACGGCAAAGAGACGGGTCACCTAATGTGCCACTAGGGAACTACGATGGACTGGGAGAAAAGCGACAAAAGGAGCTCCATAACAGTTGCGCACGCATAGGCATCTCAGAAGACCGTTGTGTTGTACTGGACGATGCAGACCTTCAGGACAACCCTAAGAAGTGGTGGGACGAAGAGAGAATAAAGGACCTTGTTTCCGCACACGTGGACAAGTGGCACGTGGATGTGGTATGTACATTTAAGCCACTTTGCCATGTATCTATTAACCGATGCTGTCGCATAGATTTTGACATTCGACCAAGGCGGCATATCTGGCCATATCAACCATCGATCGGTCAGCGCGGGCGTACGGTATGCTGTCAAGACCCTTTTATATCATCCGAAGCTAAGGTTATGCTAATATACCGCGATTAGGAAATACGTCCAAAGCACGCCCCAAGCGCCCGTGACATACATGCTGCAAAGCACACCTCTGTTACGAAAATACTCGTCACTTCTTGACCTCATCCCCTCCTCGATCCCATTCTCCTGGCGCATCCTCAAAGCCTTCCTCACCACGCCTATAAACACGCCGATTGAACGGCGCGCAGTACACGACGTCGTTCCCTTGGACAAATATAATGGCAAGGCGCTTCTAGTCAGCTCATGGAAGACATACAAGGTCTCACGAGCCGCATTCAGCCAACATGAGAGCCAGTATTCATGGGATCGCGTACTATACCTCGTACTAAGCCGATACATGTGGTTCAACACATTGGAGAGAGTGGACTAGTCTTTAGCGGATCTTCTGCAATCCATCACGATATAATGAAACTGTATAGGTAAATAAATAACATACATAGAACCGAATAGTTACAATAGTTACAATAGAATTCAAATACATGGCACCTAGTCACTGCCTAAACACCTTTCCCTATGCTATTTTCCTTATCAGCTTCATGGCAAAGGACGGCGACTGACGTTCTTCGTCATCCAGCTTCGACGGACGTAGACGACTGGCGCAGAATAGTATGGTGACTCCAGTACCAGCTAAGGCGATTACGAGACCTGCGAAGAGTATACGCTGATCAAGGTTCTTGAAAAAGGAGATTAGATGCGCATCTCGACCGTGCCAGGACGATGAACCGAGGTGTTGGAACAGCGGTGTGTTGACGAGTCCGTTTAGCATGTGCAGTTTGGGCTGGTCTGCTGGGCCAGATAGGATGCGAAGATTGGTGCGGTTTGGTTGTAGGGTATAGATCGTTCTGCAGGGACGGTGAGCCGCATTGTACAGTGATGACACATTCAAAGTAGGACCTACGAAGCATAATGACACCCCGTGCTGAACATTACCGTTGCGTAGGGAAGCAATGGCCATACTTGGTAATATTCTGGTAGATTGTTGACGAGAGCCTGGACATAGGGATTGTTCGGGGAGGCGAGCATCATGCCAATGGAGAATCCGGCGGGATGGGCGGCTGGAGCCACGAACTCGAATCGGCGCAATGGTTCTAAGGATCGCTTACAGGCCAGGTCGTAGTCAAGGACAGCACCTGTACAACATGGTAGTTTAGCCTATCGATCACCTGTAGTGCGATGGGATGGGATCCCAGGCGCATACCCCCGTATTTTTGAAGAACCATGTAGCGCAGTGCATCCACACGTTGTACCATGAACGGGTAGCTTGTCCACATTGTATGAAGGTGAGGATAGTTCTCGCGCACGAAAGTGTCCGCATTGTCGTCGGTCCAAAGGAAGGATTCCCAGTGTTCGTGATGTTGGAGGCATTCGGCTCTGGCATCCAGCCATTCTTGCCGCGGTGCAGCCGATCCGAGGTGAATATGATGAAGCCGTCGAGGTACATAGGGCCGTATACCTGTTGCATATGTGGAGTAGTCTGCGTCGTACTCGGCGAATGTGATATCGAAATCATCTCGTTGTTGAGATATGATCGACTCCGCAGCGGACGTTTTCCACACAAACGGTAATCGGAGAAGGTAATATAACCGCTGCAGCGAACATGTCGACAGCCATAGTAAGGCCAATGCCACTGTGACCACTATGATCAATCGTATTCTATTACCGATCATGATGATTCAATGGGGTGCACATCAACTAAAGCTTTGGAGACAGAGGGAGGTAGATTCACAAGTCGTTTGGGGTACATTATGTTCCTGGATGATCATCTTAAAATAGCGCCATTTCTGATAATATTAAATAGACCTATCAAGGACGAAATTGATCGCGTTAAAAGTTGGGGGTTTAGCGCTATTAGTACAACATATAGTAATCCTTGTGCAATAAACTTACCTGCCTGAAGGCAAATGCACCTAATCTTTTTTCAAGTACGCTATATGGAACTACAATCTAGTTTTCAGCCTGTTAACTCCACTTTCCCATCCGACCTAGAGCGTGGTAGAGGATAGGACACAGCGCTTAAAGCCAGACTACTGTTATGCGACCACAGATCTGACGAGGAAATGGGCCTGGAACGGTGCCTAGGTGTGTAGTTCACCTCTCAGGTATCCTCATATAACTTTTGCTTTTACCCCGCCCCCTTTTTACGCGCTGTTGCAAGGGTATAAGATGAGCCATCTAGTGAATCCAGGTCCCGAACCCCGAAATCCCAGTAAAAGCACAGCGCCGTCTGGAGCGCGCTAGTGATAAAGCCTCCGTGAGCCACGAGCCTGCTCGGTCTACCCTCTCATAACAGATCCTTTAGTACCACTCGAGAATTTTGTCGATTCGGAGGAAGTCTCACGCATAGAAAATGGCTGCCTAAAACTATCCGGAGAAGATCTCTTTTTTTAAAAGAAATTGGTTGTTTTGTTTTGGGTCCTCGGACCCCGAGGCTGGAGACGAAATGTAAGGTAGGGAAAAGCTTAGCTTGCAGTCAAATTAATTGCACTCTCACTGCTGCCTGTCTGATTCCTCGGGCTGGACCCATTGCACCATCCAACATTATTGGTCTATCCGTGACAGTCCAAAGTCACTTTAACTTTTTATTCTTTTCCAAGTGTTCCTCCCTAGTTCCAGTGTCTCAGACTTTCGGTCCTCGGTGTATCATACCACTAGCACTCTATTATACGGGAACGTAGATCTAGAGCATTTTCCTAATACTACTAAGATTAGCTTATATATTTACTCTTTTAGACGGGATGTTTAAGCTTTTTTTTCCTAGCGGTCATTATAAGTCCTTCCTAAGACTAGTTAAAATCTTATAGGCGCGTTACGTCCAAAAAAAAAGAAGAAGAAGAAAAAGAAAGAAAGAAAAAAGAAAGAAGAAAAAAGGCGCCTAGAGTTAGGGCTAAGTTTGCACGCACTGTCTAACTCAATCGGGTCGGTCGTGTTAGTTGATACCCGCTTGAGGGCATATTGCCCATCCTCCTGATGGAGAAGTGGATACACAATAAGTTGCTTGATGTATATATAAAGTTGGATGGTTATAATATCCTTTACTTCCGAATTTATTCCGGATAACGATACTGCCTCTAAATCCAATGTGGTTCAAATACAACACAGTAAGGGATAGTGGCCCCTCAACATCTTACATTGGCGAGTGCTTACTCCAGAGAGACGTTCGCTCTTTCGCAAAATATCGATTTATCAGATTTGATGCCCATTCCACCGGACAAAATGTGGTTGCCTACTGGTCTTTTCATGCATATTCCTTAGTTAATCCTTCGGCGACAATACCCTATCATAAATCGGTGCTTGACGGTGCGTTCTCGACCTAGGGCTTGTTTGGTCTAGAGTAAGGGTTTCGGGGCCCATGCCTATCAGGGTATGAGGATTTAACTGTATTTCTGACAGCCGCACTGTTCACGTGGTATTTCTATACATCAGATAAGCGGACCTTAAAGTTACACATGCAAGATGACTATCATTAGTACACTAAAATACTCAGTACAAGAATCCTGCAGTCCCTTAGCTCTCTTAGTCTTGAAGACACCGAACCTATGTATATTTTATATTTTGAGTGTCGACGGAGCCCGAGGAGTCCGTGGCCAAATATGACGCTATCCCGCGTCAATGTGGAGAAAAGGCCGTCAGTACATAGGCAACCGAGTAAGTGTCGCACCAGTACCACTTCGGACTTGGCTCCATCCATCTCCTCCTTCACGATATGGCTTCCTGTCTATTAAGAAATTCAACGATCCTATCCTTAGTACAACAGGTAGATTCCAGCGGTCTGGGCTTGATGTAGGGTACGTGGCATTCCATCGCTCCGCCCGACGATTATTGTTTCTGCGGCTCTATCCTTCCATTTCTGAGGCCAACCTCCTTCCAAATCGGCGATCATGACACCGGGATTGAACAGTCCAAGTCCAAGATCAAGGTGACTGCTACGACTATTGTCACTGCAACCATCAACATATGACCGCTCGCTCTCTCCCGCTTCAACATGCGTCTCTCACCTCTCTCCGCGGCGGCCACTCTCTGGTTTGCCACCTATGCCGCTGCCTCGAGCACAGGACCTGGTATTTCGGACATCACCGGCCGCCATACTTCTCGCGCACCACGCCCCATTGTATCCGGCCACGAGGTCCATCTCCCATGCGCTGGTTCCTCGATATGCGGCAAGGGCACGGCTCAGGAGCGCCGCCCAGACGACTACATCGTAAGCGATCACGACACCGTAAAGTATTCCACCGGCTAATCTCGCAGGCATTAACCTTTGCAACCATAAATGACACACTGAAAGTGAACGACAACACCATTCTTCCAGCGCCCCTTCCAGCGCCCCTTCCACCACAGCTCACGGCCATCAAACACTCAGGGTCAGATCCCGAAACCCTCACTCTACGATATGGAATGAACATCCTGCCAGTCCAGCGCTTCAGATCAGGCGCAATAGCTAACCTATTCCGCGTGGACCTGATGCTCTTCGACCAGACCACCCAGCCCGCAGAGGGTACCAACTTAATCTCAATTGGTCTTTCCCAAGACCCCCACTCCAATCTACGCATTACAATGATAACGATCAACCCAGCTCCACCCAACTCGAAATGCGACGAGAAATGCGACGGGGACAAGACCCAACGTCCAGGCAGGCCTCGTAGCAAAAACTCCATCTCCGAAATAAAACACCAAATCGACCGAGTCGGCCGCATGTTCTACGGATCTTTCACCACGCCTAAAGCCCGGGCGTGCAAATCGCACCGTGCCCATCAGTATTCGTGTCAACTGCATAGCCATAGACAAAAGAGTATGCTGATCGTGGACTTCATGCGCCTTATATATCCTGCTATCCTCCCCTTCTTGCTTGGGGTTATGGCCGGTGGTATTACTTGTATTATTGGGGTTATGGTGAGCAAGTCTGTCACTTATTGGTCTTCTCGGAGGGAGCGGGGTGGGTCCGATGGGGAGATTGAGAACGGGCCGGAAGTGCTCGTTGAGAAGCGTGGGTTGGTGGTTGAGGGTTAGGTTTAAGGTCTGGATTCTGTTTATGGGCGTTTGTAGATATCAATTATGCACGCAATTGTCGTGGTTGCTCCTATTTTTGTCGTTAGATCCCGATATAAGCCCGCCGCTAGCCAGCTAGCTACTGTAACTAACGGTAGAGCATTACCTAGATAGGCCCAGATTAGGAGGTATAGTTTGGGACGTATATCGAATATTCAGGGTGTACGGGTTTAAATACTGTAGCCGACATAAACATTCTCTCTTGAGGGATTTACTGAAGAATGCCTAGATTTTTGATGGCAAATCCCCAGTTATAGTTAAGTCTGGATATTGGGCGGATAAGTAACAAAGTCTTCAGTCTATAATTTAGTATACGAAGAAACAGTAGTGGATAGGGCGTGGCTATAGCCTGTTTAAGAATAGCAATCCATGAAGCCCGCCCATAACCGTGCTTGCCTGGAGTCAGGCAGCATGGCAAAACCTTGGTTTGGTGCCAAGGCAACGAATGCCCAGAATACGGATTGTGCAGGGCGGGGAAATAAAAGTAGGCAGCCGTGTTCCTAAGAACGGTTCAGAGTCCTATTCCCCCATATGTATGTCTGAAGAACGCCATTCGAAAGTATAATTGTAGTATGTTCGACTCCCGCGTTTGGAACTATGGTACAGCCTTGAAAAGTGCGATGCGGAATCATAGGTAGTAAGTGCATTTGCAGAATGTAGTGGAAGGCAGGAAGGCGTATCGAGCCGTGCAGATATGGCCTTGGGCGTTCGAAATATTGGCGACTAAGGTTGTGCAAACAGGTATCGTCAGCATGCTAGGGTTGGGTCGACCACAGTGGTCTTTTTATTGGACAACGTGGTGTTTATTATACATTGGAACCAAATCATGCTTAATCTAGGTTAGCGGTGACTTCTATTAGCGTTGCCTGAACATGACCCATTATATAGCAGGAACCCTCTGTCATATTGTATTCTCTTAATAATTGGCTTTTTGATTCATGTCTCAGGGCGCTGTCTTGGCAACAAATTCGCCATTCGGGGTAAGCAAGCGAAGTTATAACAATATGGACGCCTAGAGGGTAGATCCTTGGGAGGCGGGAAAACTTGAGGTTGCAAAAAATCCGTTGTCGTGACACCCACAGTCCCCTCCCGGCTAGGCAGATAGACGAGAAAATTCTAACATGACCTATCTAGTACAAGTTTATAGCAGGGTAAGTTAGGAAGTGAGACCCACAGGTGTTCTAGACAGGTAAATACCCAACGCATCTTCAGCAATTGGTCGGCAGCAGCCGTAAAGTATATGCCAGGGCAGATTGAATTGCGTCAATGTTGGTTGGATGGTTCGCGATATGTTGATGTATTACGTGCTATGAAGAGAGATCACTATGCATATCAAGCAAATCCTGTATCAGAAATATGGTTATCTGTGAGTTTGGGTGTAACTAGGTATATAGCTGCTATGTGTTCGACTTCTCGTCTCTCAGCTTCTCCAGGAATTTAATTTCCTTTCGTAGCTCTTCAATGTCATGCTCAATCTCATGTCGCGGTGCCACCCAGTACCTGAACTTGTAAATCATCGCAGAGATCATCAACAGCGCGACTGACACCAGGGATGACCATTGTCCAACCTGTTGCGGTTCCTCCTGGGACGGCCCGTCGTGATAAATATAGTATTCAATCCAAACCACAAAGGCGATAACAGTGAGTGGGCTGATGATGATGCTGAATAGCAACGCCCCAAGAATGATGACGTCAAAGATCACTTTCGCCCAGGAGGTTGCTGACCGTAGAGTAAACAATTGCGATGCCGGTTTCCATGATGACAGTTTTATTCTCGTTTTCTCTACCACTGACTCGCGACTGTGTCGAGATGCATGGACCGCAATATAAAAGTCCTCCTTCAGACCCCCGATAATATTTTTTCTCTCTTGCCAGACCTGCCGGACTCGCGCCGATGGAATTCGGGAGCGATACGGTAGCACTCTGATGAGCAGCAACAGGACGTTCAGGACCATAGTAAGGCCGACCAGGCTGTAGATGTACCGCTGGGAGTAGATCACCTTGCCCCAGAACCTATGGCGTTTTGCGAATCGGTTGGTTCCCGACGCTACGACCGCTTGTAGTGAGGTTTGCTGACGTAGCACCTGACTGGAATTGAAGCACGGGTATAAGCAAACGTCGCTGAGCCGGAGTAAGAGTGTATCATTGGTAAAGATGTCCCACACGCTGTTGTTCCACGATGACTGGTACTGCCATGTCTCCCATCCGTCACTCGATATCGTATCCTGGGGAGGTAGCTGCGGTAAGCAGAAGGTATATTGTGCTGGGGTCTTTTTCAGTCTAGGCCAATAGGCTAAAGAGCAGATGGTCCCCGCTAGCATGAAAACATTCCACAACGAGAAAATAATGTAGCCGATACGATCTTGGGCAAAGACTCGAGACCAGCACTGCAGTGGTAGGAACACGAGATATCCCGTCACTACGATGGAAAGAACGGCGTCTGCATCGAGCTCGATCGCTGCAGGACTAATGTCAATCTCGTTGGTTCCGGTTTTCAACGCCGGAAAGCCATCCCATAGGGTAGTATTATCGGAAACAAATGGAATGGAGACCGGCTGCGGTGTCGGATGCTTTGCTGAGCTGGAGACAAGAATAAATGCCTGAATAGCAGCCGAGCCGGCATACGTAGCAGCGGCACCAAGGAAGACGTCAGCTAACCAGCCAGTCCAGCGCGTGACGCATACAGCTAGGAGCAGAGCGTAGAAGAGGTATCGTGGACACGAATCATAGATGGTGCTAATGGGGTAGACGCAGAGGACCTCTTGTGCCACGAAGAGTGGCGACTCCCGGGTCACGTTCATCTTTCGTTAGAAGTTCCTGGTTGCTATAACATACTGGCGTATTTTTCTCTGTGATATGAGCGAGTTGTGATGTGGTAGAAATTCATTTCACACGATCAGGAAGGTTTGTTGTCACCTGAAGATCTTTTGCGGGCGGTCTGGAACTCTCGCAAAAGTAAAATCGACTGCCGGATTTGGAAGGGCATACCTTTATGCAGTGATTGGGTATGGGAGATCGACGCCTCTAATTGGTGTTAACGTGGCTGTGGCCTAACCTTACTTCGCACAGCCACAACAGTATATTCATCACTAACTGCATTATACTCTATCAGTATGTACGATGATGAGATCCACATCGTATATCAAGATAGATACGATGTCAGCTAGTAGCCTAGATCAGCCTATGGTGCTACCTACTACTGCCCTAAATACTATCTATCGCCGCATATTGAATCATTGTGTGACAAAAAATTATATATCCGAGCTATGCTACCTGTGCCACGTTCAACAAGACCTGATCAGGTTCAGTGTCACCTACAATTTTAAATCGTACTCAGGGCAAATGGAATTATCTGCCAACCATAACTCTCCGTTTCCAACGACCGTCTTAACAAATTAGTATATGTTGATCGGACTCCAAAGGAAATCGTGACGCCTGCAAGTCTCCGCCGCAGTGTGCAAAATGCTGCCTAAATCAAGGCAGTTGACACTCATTATCTACTCCGCGAGCATTACACATATGACCTAAACAGATTTCCTGTCCGATGAAAAGGAACAGTTGCCATCTGGCCTAGCCAGTAAATACGCAATATATCTCGGCAAATGCTGCGCCGTAATCACACCCTGTATCGGACTGACAGCATATCACGACTAGCTACTAGACCCACCCTTTAGCGTCACACCTAATTTGTGGCCCTTACACAAAGCTCGGAATATTACATCCCAGACTCATACGGACCTTCGGTTCCCCTATACTGCACCCCATGCGGATTTACAGCTGCATAAGCATCCCAGGCATCACAGGTCTCCTTCAAGACACGTGGGTTAAGAAACTTCCAAAACTCAGCCTTTCGCTCAACAATCTGCTGCGCAAAGCCCGATGATGAATGGAAACCCATATGACAATGCAGGAGCCAAGCTCCGGGATTATCAACCGGAAACGCAATCACAAGGTGTCCTCCAGCAGGCAGTATGGCTACATCGCGCCGGGGAGGATTGCGTGTCTGCAAGGTGCTATTCGTTGAGAAGGGTCCAACACCCTGAGCAAGGACGAAGAAGTCATGCCCTGCATGAAACGGAGAGTTCATTAGCTAAATCGCCCACAACAGGCAAGGATCGAGCATATGGAGTAATGGGGTGTGAGGGGGGAATGTACCGTGCAGATGGATTGGATGTGTGACCCCTAGGGTGGTGGTGATGATGAACATGGCCCATTGGTTGGCATTGGGGAGCTCAATCGCCCCAGGGTCTGGGATCATGCTGTCGATACCTGGAATCGGAGGGTGTTGGAGTGTCGGGTTGCGCCAGGAGAGGTTGAAGGCGCCACTACCAACGGTCCATAGGAATACCCCAGAATTAATCGTGGCAATAGTCGCTATTGGGTTTGTAATCCTGATTGCATCGGAGATCAAGGCGTCTAGTGAAACCCAGGGCACAAGATCGGACATAGGTATGTCCTGGCACTGAATGTCGTCTTCGTAGGCCCATTTATTCGTTGAGGGCTCTGCGGTTCCGTTTGCCCCGTGATAGTGGAGAATGCCTTTGATGTTATCGCCGGTGGGTATGTTGGAACATGCTGATTGAGGGACTGATCGGATCCAATAGTTGTCCACAGGTTGATTTGCTTCGACAACGATATCGTAGCGCTGACCCATGCCGATGGCGACATTGTTTGTCATAAATGGGACGATTGGGACGAAGTCGCTAGCAATGACTGTTAGGTTGTGATTGTCTATTGAGAACTTGAAGTGGGCATTCATTGCGGCATTCACTAGTCGAATTCGGTATCTCTTTCCAGGGACGAACTCGGCTTGGAACCGTTTACCAACAGTATTGGTAGCACTGGTGGACCAAACATTTGTCATATTGATCAGGCCGGTGTCTATCGTTGGCGTGGTGGGAGCCCTAAGCTGGCCCATGTACATCTCGTTGAACGGGCGATGTGACCAGTCATTGAGAAACAACACACCAAGGTCTTCATCATAGTCAGCTGTCCTAGGGCCATGAACTACAAGGCCACCGAACACCCCTTCCCATGACTGAAGAGAAAAGTGGGAATGGTAGAAGCTAGAGCCATACTGTTCGGCTCTCCAGATATAGGTATAGCTGGTTCCAGGCGCGATAGGGCACTGAGTAACTGACACTGCGCCGTCCATCTGGTTGTTAAGGAACTGCCGTACTCCATGAAAGTGGATACTTGTTCCATTGTCCTGCAGGCTATTTTGGACATGGACCACGACGGTGTCTCCCCAGTCAGCCTCGATGGTGGGGCCTGGGTACTGACCGTTGACTACCATCATGGGCCTTTGGACCCCATCGGGGCCCGCGGTGACGTTCGAGATGTCAAGCCAATACTCTCTGACAACGCCAGAAGTGGGAACTGTTGTGTAGTAGTTGGTGTTGATGTCAAATTGCTGTGGTTGCGGACCTTTCGGGATGCCACGTGAGGGTGAGATGAGGAAACTCAGAGCCGAGTCGGTACGGTAGACATTGGCGGCCAGCGCGATACCGATAATGAGAAGAAAGAGAAGATCCTTCATGTTGGTCATGGGGAGACAAAGTCGTGTAAGTCGTTCGTGGAAAGATTCCTGTTCTGTTGTATGTCTTCCGAGAGAAGATAGAAGCCCAATATATATGCATCCGATTGAATGGAACGGCTTCTTAGGCGGAGAGTATTGAGGTAGGAATGTTAGTTCTTACTCTGTTTTGGCAAGCTGTCTAGCTCCATTGTTGATATGGAGCATATGCAGCCGCATAGCTCTCAAAGATCGGTGTGACCGGTCACACGGTAACTTCTCGACGAATAAGTGAGAGCGCCTTCAATATCAGTTTCTAACTGGCTCTGGCGGACTAAGATGCCTGATTCTTTCAAGCCCAACAGAAGATCTTGTTTGTGGCAACAATTACCAACTTGAACCCTATGGAATAACCATCGACTGCTTATGTTATATGCATGCCGATGACCTAAACGCGGGAGTTTGCGCAACGGAGCACGACATAAATATAGATCATTCGGAAATTGTATACTAGAGCACGCACAAGAGAGATTGGGGCTCCGTGAGCTTTTCTCATGGGTAAGGATGGTAACAAATCCGAGAAGCCTACATACCAGCCCGAGATAATTCTATATGATTCGAAGCGGCCTAGGCGTGATGTAATCAATGCTGCGGGCATAGTTGCACGACAAATTGGGCGTAAGCCTTAGAAGTTTTGACAAAAACATTTGCTTCTGTCGAATTGATGCTTTTTACGGCTCCATAGTACGTGATACGGTTGCACGGGTATTTGTATACTATCCAGCCGTGAATGCCCAAGGAAACTGTTCACAAGAAAAAGAGCTTCGCTTACAGTCTCTGAACTCGGCATATGATCTAGATGTGAGATCATAGCAGTACTTCTTAATGAAGCCTTGACGTATTGATTGCTGGTCTATTCTGGTAACATTCCCACAAAGCGACATATCAGATGATTCAAGGAGACAAAGAATGCTTCGGCTATCACAGTCGTTGAATGAGATCTCTTGCTGAGGATGATTACGCAGACAGGGAGCAAGGCATATCTTGCAAGACCCTGCATCGATGGTGATACGCAAACAATTATAGTAAGGTCTATTCTGCGAAAACCCAAATCGTAGGAGATAAGCTTTCGGGATATTTTCCTGTATTCATTTCAAAACCTTCCATTTGGCTGATGAATGTGGGATCCGAGTTGACATTAGGACTGCCAAGGGATATATACGAGGCTGTACCACACGCGTAGTTTCCTACGGCACACGATCACCATCGCCTGAGAAGTGTCTATAGGGAAGTAAGTCTTACTAACGTGAATGAGTAATTGCTGCTGTTGCTGGCGGATGTACTTCTCAAAACAGGAGATGTGGTACCCCGTATAATACCTTACGTATGACTTCTCACAGGGTAGCATGACATATAGAAGTAAATATCAGGCTCGCAAATTGATTTATGCTAATATACGTGATTGAAAACGAGTAAACATGGAATGGACGTATGCTAGAAGGCCGTTCATGTTGCAACGGACTTCAGATTCAACCTTCAGATTGGCATTTCTGAATCATATTTCATATAACAAATCGTCGACGGAGTTATGGGGGAAAGACGGTATATTCTCTGTATATTGCGATTAGCGCGTACGTTCTGCCCTTCGTTGTTTTCATTGTGTGTTAATTTGTCCCTTCCCATGTCTGTATGCACGGTAGTCATCTAACAATAACCTTGCTTCTCGTGATCTCGCCATTTGCTCCCAAAGTAGAAGTACGGTGCCAGGCTACCTGCCCTATATCATGGTATGGGAATGTCGACAGGGGCAGTAAGAGAGGCTCGGAGACTGCTTAGAGGGAGCATTTAACCGATCGAGAAATTCAGCTGGGATAGTGGCTGTGTAGGCATAGAGGAACTCAGCTACTACTTCGGCGTTAGCAAGAATGATGACCATTGGTAAATGGATCAACCCTATCTGTCAATCCGACATGGTATTGTGATTTACTCAGAAGCATCGGGCTGTACTCTGGGCTAAGTGTGTTGTCTCTTGATTAACCATGAGAGGGCACCCTAGACTCTGTGTAGTATGCCGCTGCGTTCGTTCAAGCGCTGTTGTTGTAGACGCATCTGCTCTTTGTGTCACTATATGGGGCCGCTCTGCTTGGGTTAGAGCAATCAATATAGAGACGATATAGGCCCCCATCTGATAGATCCAATTCCTTACTACCTAATACTAATAGTCAAATAGGTCCTGATAATCATTGGCCCTTTAAGGGAGAGGTGTGTCATCAATCATATAACCGGTGGGGACTTCGGAAACTCATTGGACGCCATAAATCCCGTCACCGGCTATCCAATCTCACTTGCATGTCCGGCGCAATCCTCCCCTATAAAAGCCCCCATAGAGGCTGCGCTACTGTCGAATCTCAGACACGCATTGTTTGATCAAAAGCTTATATGTAGCCTAGCTTACGTGCTATACATCATTAGTGACAACTAACAAATGTCGAGGAGCCTATGGGAAGCCAACTTGGCTTACTGGACCTACTCCGTCTAGACTATGATAGATAGTCCAATCATCACCGCTGCAGATGGAGACTCGATTGAACTCCTAGTTGAATAAGCCAGTGGTCATTCGGCTAGAGAGGGAGATCGAATTAGGTGTCTGTGCATTGCCCTTTTTTCTCGAGGAATGACATTTATATCCTTACATAGACCAGTGAGCCATCATAGGACTATTTCCTCTCGGTAGTATTTCATTCTCCGATCTCCCTTCTGTTTCAAATAACCCTACTCCAAAAGACACATACTCCTCCTGGCAACCGGCTAATTATCGAGCCTATACATGGCCGTTTCCTATCTTCTTTCAAATATATGAGTCATTGCAGAGGATAGCTATTATTCGAAGTAACCCTATTGGCCCTGTCATTTTATGACACAATATATATATAGACCTAACATTGGTAGAGACCGATAAAGGACTCTATGAAAACTTGCAGACTGGGAAGGATAAGGAACCAACGTACAATACGTTTCTGATAAAGTGATTCTAATCTAATCATCACTTTTGTGAATCGTCGTGGTTTTGTATAATAGCAGAAGAAGCGGACTTTGTGGCCTTAGGCTTCACTTTGGCATCATCTACCGTGCCTAATAGCTTCATGATAGACGTCCTTCTGACCTTATCCGCTGCTCGACGGGCGTTGTCATAATGCCCCCCCCTAGCAAGGACATTCGTACCATGCCGTAGCAAGATTTTCCAGATTTCCTTTCTATGCCACGCTGCAGCTTGCAGGGGAAAGCATATTTGGCCCCCTTTGTGTTGACGTCAGCTCTAGGATCCAGAAGCAATTGCACCATCTTTATATGTCCACCGGCTATAGCTACCTGCAGTGCATTTCTGTAGTATACGCCATTCTGCGTGTCTACATCGTGCCCCTTGAACGATGAAAAGACGCGAACTATATAGATGGGGCCATCCAGTAGTAGAAAATGCGGTACATATCCACACCGATGGTCGGTGAGGAGTCTGTAGAATGCTGTCAGAATCTTGTCCATCTTGGAATGTTTTAACAATGCCTGCAGAAACTTTCGCTGGAAGACACCAGAGGCTTGCGCAGACTCAGCATGGTAGAATATGTACTTGGCTGCGTAGGGCAGAAAAGGATAGCTCCGAACAACATGATAATCTTTCTCAATGGGCAGTTTCATCCCATCACATACGGAAAGCAACATCTCCTTAGATAATCGTGGCTGGCACCAACGGGGTTGTCCTGTAAAGGTTCTCAGCCTTTGATTAGGAAGCAAAGAGTCGTGAATAGAGAGGTAGATAAACTGGAGTGTAGTCCCTCCGCGTCGCTGTTCGATCAGGCTTTTTGGTGAATGGATAATACGGCGACCGCAGGATCACTGTTCATCTTAGGGTTGTCCCAGGGATCAACGTGTTGCCGGGTAGTCCCTACCAGAATCCATTGTATACTAGCCATGTCTATGGTTAGTAGAGTCTAAAATACTTCCTCAAGATCAGGAGGGAGTTCCTTGAGGAGCGTTTGCAGCTTTCCATGATTAAATGCCCACGACAAGGTCAGCAAACATGAAGATACCAGAGGATTTTGTTCAGAAGCTGGTCTTCAATTTCTTAGGTTAGCCCTATAGTTGGTTCCCAATGTATATTTGGATATCTTCATCATGTTACCGCATCTGCTCTATAATCAATTGCAAGGATGTTCTCATACTGACCGTAGGATACTGTCCCGCACGGACTTTCCGTTGATCCAAAGACCCAGTTATTGCTCAAAAGGCCATCATGATGTCGCCACTACTAGAAAGCCTTCGTTTCTAAAAATCAATTGCAAGTGCTTCGATGGGGAACAGAAATAATCTTGATGACGAGCATCGATGTTGTGAAAGCTGAAGGAGCGGCCACAATCTAATTGTTGTTAGTTCATCCGTAAAATTGGCCGCATAGAACGGAAAAATGGCTCTAGAAGTTAGAGCCATTTGCTGTCAGTGACCTTCTTTCTCTATTTTCGGCGGGATAGACATAGGGATAAATGTAGGCCTTACTCTTTGAACTACACATATACATGTTAGCTGGCATGCCTCGTGGGTCCTACAAATAGTGCATACTGTTGCCGTTTCTGAGCTTACTGGCCTGTCAACCATAGCCTAAAGATCTAGTAAGGCCTTCATGCAGCTGCTGCTGCTACGGCCGCATATGCCTGTCCCAACTTGTGGCTGTCTGCATAGTCACAATCCCCTGTACTTTCCATTTCGAATGGTATGACCCCCTCGTCTTTTGCGATAATATTGCGATCCTCCCCGGCCTTCATCACAGTGTCCCCAGTCGCAATCCGACCGAAATGAATCAGCGACGACGGTGCCCGCGTGATAGTCTTCGCAACCGGCACTCATTCACGAACAACCAAGTGTGTCGGATCACATCCTAATTGCTGGCAAGATGCTTTCTGGGCAATACGGCAATTCTTCCTCCTTCATAAAACTCACAGTCTCCAGACCTGAAATGTCGATGGGGATAAGTAGGCTTGAACAGCTGGTCTCATCCAGCACTGGGATATTTGATCCTTCTAGTCTCAAGATTTGGGAACAATGCATCGATATTTACTGCCAGCTTGTCATGAAGGCGTTTTCTATTTTGCTGCGATTGCAACTTGGCCAATATTGCTCTAATTTGGGCCCTGGGTGAGCTGAGATTGTCCGTCGGAGTATCTTTTCGTATAAACTGGCTCCCAGGAAACCGTCTCCCAAAGTCAAACTCTGTCACGCCGTCGCTGATGATCACGTCGCCCAGGGTAATCTCGGCGCCATCTTATCGGTTTGAAACTCTTCAGCAGATATTGACGAGCAAGGCGGACTTGATGCCAGGAAAGCTCGATCGAAAATTAGCTGCGACATTGGCGGCGTTTCTCTTGCAAATCCCTGGCATATGAGCGAGCACAACATAGTGGTTGCAAACCATCCCCGGCGTATACACGTTTACATCGGTGGTTAATTTGTCGTATTTATCTCCATGATCTTCCCAGAACTTGTCGAATGCCACTTCCACAGCATCCGCTTCTGTGGGTAATGCACATATGATTGGCGTCTGAATATCTGCGAGCGACCTGGGTTGCTTTGGAAACCCCATCTAATGCGGGATATGCGTTTAAACAGCGGCATTTGGTGTAAATCCTTCTTCGTAGCAGCAGCAGCAGCAGTAGTGGTAGTTGTGTACTGGGCGACACAGCGGCAGCTCGCTCAATGTGTGTGACAACCAATGCCACAACTTGCTTCTCCTGGCCTGGTGATGGAAGATGAGAATCGTTTGGCGCCTATCAGTGAAAAGGTAGACGCCGTTGTTCACAAGGATGAGGCCGAGGCCGAGGCAAAGGCAAGGCTGCACAAACCCCGATATATGCCGTGGATATACATCTGACTCCGCAGAGCTTAAGTCTTTCCTCGTTGGAAAATGAAAGACCGGCGCTCGTTGCCAGTCTCCAGAATATAATGCCTTCCTGTCTAGTCTTCATCCAACTTCAACTATTCAAAGGGATGGCGGAACACGGCCTATAGAAAGCCAAATGATGCAAATGTTTGATCTTGAGAGGGAAACTTTAAAAACGCGAAAGACCATGTACTCCATACTCTAGGTTGACTCAGGTAACTAGGCGAACGTCGCGCACTCTAAAAAGCCTTCTGTATGGATACCTGACCGGCTTGCGAGGACTAAATGATGCCGGCCATCTCGCCACAAACATCAACACTCTCATAGTTCAAACCGAAGCCCTTTACCTCCGGGCTGATTCTGAAGTAAAAGTTGGCCTTGTGCTATGTCTTGATCTGTCCAAAGACTCGTCATAATGCCAAGCCTGTTCAGCCCAGCGCCGCGCCATCGCGGCTTACATATCTTTCTGATGAGCCTTCGTAAGTAGCAACTTCTCTCTCGTAGTGAAAACCATCCTGAAAGCATGTTCATGGTAGCCAGTACGTTTGCCCAGCTGGGACGTGTCGGTCGAGTTGTCACAGGACTGAAGCCCTGTCGGCAGAATAACATGGCCATCACCATTACCAAACAGGGTAAAGGTAGTATCATATCTTTCGTCGCCGTATGCCCTTGATTGTGGCATGCA
Organism: Aspergillus alliaceus; assembly: GCF_009176365.1. Taxonomy (NCBI): domain Eukaryota; kingdom Fungi; phylum Ascomycota; class Eurotiomycetes; order Eurotiales; family Aspergillaceae; genus Aspergillus; species Aspergillus alliaceus. The sequence continues at coordinate 321,385 of NW_022474694.1, forward strand.
GCTTGACGGCGGGATCGGTGTCCCGTCTGGCAATATCGAGCTCGGAAAGTAGGCGCTCCTCCAGTCCATCAAATTCGAGACCGCTGTTCCAGGAGCTCCTGGTCAAAGCCTTCAAGGAATTCGCTGCTATCAAGTGATCGTCGGACGACGGCGTCTTTTTGCTCAACCGGGCCGGTCGGTGATGTACCGACTGACCCCCAGTAGCGGGCAGCGGTGGAGAAGATCAGATTATAACCGACGAGGATGTAACTAATGTATCTGTTACAATCCTTGTGTCCTTCACCACGGCAGATCATTAATGTGAGACAGAAGGCTCCGTTTAGAAATGTGTTACTTGGGGAGAATCGTTAGAATAAGGTGTGATGCACAGATGGGAAGGTTGACTTACATACTGGAACTGGTACCTATCTTCTTAACATACACGCCCAAGACACTACAAGACATGGAAATTCGTTTCTCAAGAACAGCGAGTGCGACACCGGCGTCGTGTTCGCTGAACTCGATCACCTCAAGGGTGGTCTCATCCGTGCTGTATGGAGCTGATACAGCAACCTCATTCCTGACGAGGTGCGGTGCTGATAGGGCTATATTGTCCAAATACAAGAAGGGGTAAGATGGTACAAGAGACCCTCATTGTACTTAAATGCCTGTGGCTGCTGTGGTGACAAAATGTGAATGAAAAGATGAATATTACCGATAGGAGCGGGATCTCGAGCTCATATTTGTAGACCACACAGGCATCAACATGACAAGGACTTGACGTACCCAGTGGTATGCTATTCATTCTTATTGCATTTCCTATAAGGGTAAAGTGAAAAAAAAATTGAATTAGTTGGGCTGTTGGAGCCCGATGTCACTCTCCTAATGGTACCACCTGCCCCGAAAACAAGCAGAGAGTAGTAATACTGGTGCTTCTTTGATTTTCCCGTCGTAACGACAAGGAAGAGTTGGAGAAAACTGCCTGTTGATGCACGCCTGGCACACTAAGCAAGGTGTCTACTAGTGACAACGAGGGCTTTCTCATGCGACTCCGAATTGAGATGTAACCACCCCTTGAATCTTTGTACTGTTAACCAATAGAATGGGATGTGCTGAGTCAAGCAAACTTACTACTCCCCATGTACCTATGAATGTAACGGTACATAGTCGCCTTCGCATGGTCAGTTTAGAAGGGTATGCTTTAGAGTATGAATCTTGCCTGCCTACCGTGTGGGGTACTTTTCAAGTTCGCTTTTGTCATAGCCCTTCCTTTTGCCCTTGGATAGTTTGAAGTGTATTTCTCATGTCTTATAATTTCTGCGCGGGATTCTCTTCCGTCCGGGAGGCTCTGGAAGTGAAGGTCAGGGCTGCATGCCAAGATTTGTAAAGTAGTTACCTATATATAATGCGGGGTTGCTGAACAGTAGTGGTAGATTGGGACCTGTTCGCTGTTTTGCACTGCGCTGAGCATATCTTATTATTATCTTTGTGATTACTTTTGCCTCCATCAAAAATGCTGGAATCGTTCTGTCTACTGGTTCTGTGGTTGGAAATTTCAGGGTCTGGTCTGCTAGCCATGCGAGGATTGTGGAGGAATAAGAAATAAGAGAGCAAGCCTTGTGAATTGGAAGGTCCGTGTGGTCTTTTCACAGCGACCAAGATTGTTTCATTCTCGAGGAGACTTTACTTCGGACACTCACCACTCATTGTATGCATATTCTGAGTGGAATAGTGATCCGTATTAGATCTACACACCGTAGCAATAGCACCATTGTAACAGATGAATCAACGTTAGTCCTTAAGTATTAGAGCCTCTTTAAGTTGCAGGAGCCTTTCCAACAGCTACCATTGATAGGACCTATGAGGTCTTCAAGCCTATTTTGTTAAGTTAACAAATAGCAATTGTATTCCGGGCGTTGGTATTTATTCAAGAAAGATCCCCCTAGTTGCCAGTACATTTATTGTTGGACTGTTCTATCTCAAAGCTTTGGAACTTTGACAGGCTTGAGTCATGTACAGTGTTCTAGTATGTCTTCTTATTATAGCGTCAACACGCTGATACCTGCCGTCTATCTAGAATAAACGGGCCCCAACTTTATGTTTTTGTTCATGGGCATAGTTACTTGACAGTGCAGTTATGGGATTCGGTCGTAATCGTGCTGGTGATCTTGATCCTGCGCGTTTATTGCGGTCAGGGGGTGCGAATCTTCCTCATCAATAGAGCTTTGGTCGTGATCTTGGAAACTCAGATAGAGCTCTCAGGCCAAGAGATGAACACAATCCTTACTGTCGGTGCTCTATATGATCCAGATTAAGGTTAATTTTCCTCGGAAATCATGTACGTATTACCAGCGTCTAGTATCATGACATCTGAGATCATCCTTGCTCAGAAAGTCATACCATTTTCTGACATACTCGGACGCATCGACTAGGGCTCGGGCTGACCACAGTCCCATGTCAATCATTCTTTGCTCATCCCAAATAGCAAAGCCATATTGAAGATAGACCGCTGCTTGTATATTGACATGGGCCTTCCTTGCGATTATCACACATGTGGTACCAGAAGTGTACACCGATCGTTTTTCCGTGGAGCACTCGCCACTCCTCTTTGGGTGGAATTTGTCCGAAATTCTGAATCAGGAAAGGCACTGGTGGGATGTTGTCAGGGCCACTGGGAGGGCTTTCGCTTATGAGACTCTCCTCAGATGAAGATTCCATCCTTAATAAGCAACCCAATCGTAACGTATCCCGTAAGCCAGTCGGCCACAGAGTCAAATTCTAGGGCCTTTATCAACAAAACAATTGTATTTCTATATAAAATCTAACTAGGACTTCGATTAGGACATTGTCTGTGAGTATGTCCTAGAATATGGCAATCACTGCGACGCGGTGGCGCTCATACGCGTGGTCTAACTGCAGAAAGTGCTGGATCTATAGATATAATATCCTGAGCTTCTTGGATCTTATTCTCGCACTGGAATTGCTCTAAGCTCTCCTGAATAGTAAAGATCTCTGTAGTAGTTAGCTGTCTAGTAGAGCGCTTCTGTTTTTAAACTTATATTTTATTAGCAGCACATAATTTGCCTATTTCATTACATGCAAGGATTGCTTTATTTAAGGCCAGTTCATTTTGAGAGCAGACATAGCAAGTAGAAGCCTTCCCTCTTGCTCAGTTAAATTTCTTGAATTTTGACGCGCTTTTCGAGGCATGGTAGATGGTTGAATTGAATGAGGTTTCCGACTGGAGTCAAAACGCATGGAGTGGCCGACTCGCTTATCGGATACGTTAATCCATAATCCCTATCGAAATCATCACTCTCATACTCATCGATGTCGGTGTCCTCGGTCTCGTATTCGTCACTTCCTGACTGCTCACTAGTTTGGTTACTATAAAGCTCCTGGTTGTGAGGAAACAGTATCCGAAGCCACTCTCCGCTCTGGTATCCACCTCGTCTCTGGTTTCGGTGTTGCCGTCGATTTGGGCGGTGGGTCAGCAGCATCCCAACCCTGATTGACAGCCCGTAGAGACGGAGGTGGCTGACCCGCCAGGCCGAACTCCATGCCCATGGGAAGCTTGGGCAGCTCGAATGGCTGTCCCGTATCGCCTGAAAATTCTTCCTCCGAGCCTTCGGGATTCATTTCCTCCAAAATATAGCGCAATGCTGTGCTGGCTTGAAATCTTGGAGTGAGCCCTCCAAATTGCCGGTAAGGACCATGGTCTCGTAACTGTTCAAGGTCTATAGGCGACCAGTCTAGATGGCTCCTAAGCCCTTCCAACTTAAGCTCATTGAAAAACACCACACGCCAGAAGGGCGGAATCATTCGTTGCTCCTCTGTCCATGTAGGATCTCTGAATCCCATGGGGTATCCTCTTTGGAGGAGAGGACTGTTCAAGCAACGTTGAAGGCATCTGTCGATGTAGAGATGTGCGAGAACATGGATGCTATGAGATAACCTCGCAAAATTCCGTAGCTGTGCAGGTGTTGCAATGATATTTTGAGAGAGCTGGGAATGACACTACCTGCTATACCTTGCCTAGGCATAACTGGAATAGGACTGTGTTCCTGTGCGAAGGGTAAGAACCTGGCGCATATGTACTCGAGTTTGGACTGGGACGGTCGAGTTTAATACAGCCTTGACTATCTCTGACGCCCTTGAATTAAAGACAGCCCATGTCCTCGATGATGTATTCAGTAGGCTCTAGAGGGTAAAAAGGTCCGGGCACTACTGGAAGATTTCGCTGAGTAACTCAGCCGGTAGTTGGGATAGGTAATCCTGGCCGGTACAGTAGGTGGTATCGCCCATCTTGAAGGAATCAAGTGAAGGCGCTGGACTGGCAAAGAATTTACTCGGCTCAACGCCTCGGAACGGTCTCTAACAGACCTCCCAAGGGATCACGTGTCTCCCCTGCCCTAGCGATAGATTAATCCGTTTGTTCATGGAACCTGTTCGGCACCTCGCTAACATATGAAGACGCTAAAGTCACCGCGGCCTACGCTAAGAGCAGATGTTCTGTTTGCGCAGCCGGTCACAAGTACTACCTCAGCTGTTTTGTTTTTATTGGTCCAGATTAGTCGCCTTACATTGAACGCCGAACTGAAAGAAAGCCCATAATCATCCTAGTAGTACAATAACATATCACCCCCTGCAATAGTCTATCATAGAATCTCTGAGAGAGTCAGCGTTGAAAGGAGTAAAAGAGTGGATATCCACCTTGTGCGCCGCAAATCATTCCTCACGGAGTGGTCATAACTCCTTTTTCCATTGATCAATGACACTTTGGAAGCTGGCATTGTTCTGCTTGAAGATTGGCCTCATCTTTCCAATATTGTCCATTGTCATTTTTCGTCGCGATGCCGTAATGTTTCTCAAATGGGTTAGGTCTCCTCGCATCCCCAACAAAAGCCATGAGTATGGTAAATGGCGTTATAGTAGGATCCTCCACCACACTCCAAGCTGTGGTACCCACAAACGCAGCATCGGTAGCTAGCCGCAACATCCGACCTAAAGTAACCAGGCTTACGGTGAAGATTTCCGCTTCACCAACAAAGGGAAGGACTAAAAGGACCACTGAGATGATTATCCCTGCGGGGCTTTCTTCTCTCACTCCCCATATTTATCCCCGGCTTCGACCACACTTTTCATGTTAACAACCGCTTGTTAAACTGTGAAAACCGCTGTGGAAAAGCTTTGGACTTCATCATCGAGCACGTCTCTCCAGGTGCCTATGCTGATCTCGAGTTGTGTTAGGTAGGCCGCTGATCTAAATTTATGAATGTTGGGAATAGACTTGGAGGTAATGTCTTTTGGGTTTTGCAAAGTGAAGCTATCAGCCCTCATGAGGAAGCCATGGTAGACGTGACAGGTTTCCCCTTGGAGCACCTTGGGCAGACAGACAGTCGTCGTTGGTTGGATAGGCGATAGTGTCGTACTTGACCCAATCCCGTTGGATTCCATAGGTCTAAGCGATAGCTGCGAAGAATCCATCTACGTCAATAAGATCATAATAAACTTCCGTCCGCCCCGTGACGTAGTCAAAGTAAACTGGATAAAAAACTGTACTTCCGTTGCCGCCTGCTGGAAATTTGGGGGTGCATTTAAAATATCTATTACCACTGCAGCGGTGGAAGATCTTCGAAGCATTCTAGTTGGTAATGAATGGCTTTCTCCAGGTACTGCTTATAAAGGTCGAATTTGTGGCCATGGTTTCCCTTGGAGATGGTGTTGTCGACTAATGCATCATCTAGCACCCGGTTTAAGATGTAAAGGTAGTAGTAATCCACGCAGTATGTATCCAACGACGTAAGATCACCTGCCAATTCGTCCAAGGTTGTGTAGCGTTTTGTAAAGCCGCAGGTCAGTTTATCACCTCAGTCCACACCGGTATCAATGTCATTGTCAGGTGCACCGCAAGCAAAGCTATCATCACTATAACCCTGGCAGATTAGAGACCGGCAATATCATCGCTGGCATAATGAAGAATCACTCTCGGCCCAGGAGGGAGAGTATCTGGTGATACTTGTACCTTTCGGTGGTAGCTCGACCAAAGCCCCAGCACCAGTACATGTACACTGATGAAGGGGGCAGAAGCCGTACCCACAGCTATAACTACATAGTCCTGCAAGGGAGCCTTCTCCGGTCCCAGCTGCGTAGTCATCCGAGACAAAGAGATGCTTTGTTGGAATGACCAGCCACCATTGTTCGATCGTACGAAGAGGCTTTTCATAAATATCGGTTAAACGGCCGCGCGTGACATTGGTGTTTAAAGGAGTTGAGGGACAAGGCCATTGATTTCAAAAGGAATTGCTATATATCCATCAAAGAAGGAGACTCTCCCATCATCAGGTCGGATACTTTGGTTGGGGCTGATCTGGTGAAGGAGCTACAATGGTGACTGTGGTTTTCATGTCGCCGGATTACTTAACTAGCATATTATGGCTACGGCTGTGCGTTGCTACGACGCTGAAGACATCCAAGAAGCTCGGATCTCTTTGCAACAAGAAGCACACAGGAGTGAATATGAATTCAAGCTCTATCACCATACGAGTCTCAAATGGGTTTGGGATATCCCATACCGGAATCTGGACCTCGACGGAGTACGCCCTACCAAGGCGCTTCAGTCTCTCGGCTCTATTGCTACTGACTCGACTGGCCAGTTAGTCGTATGGCCAAATACGCTGCGGTATCACACTGCCAGATCCATCCAAATCTGGACGTCTTCGCTATATCATGATTCATCTAGTCGATCCACATTACCGAATCTGCTCCCCCCGGAACGTACCACCACGACAACAAATTGGTGGCAGGCATCGGGCCGCTGTGGAGGCCTCCCGCCACCCTGTGTCGCTACTGGAGGAAGGAATAGCCATGATAGAAAGACTGAAAGATGACCTATCAATGGGCATGGCGGAGGCCTTGACAATACGCAGTCAGACAGAGTCTGAGCGAGAAGATGCTATGAAGAGCTTGTGGGAACAATGCTGCACTGAAGCACATGAGAATCACCTAGTGCTGGCAACAACGGACGGAACTCCCAGCGAGTATTGGCAATGCCCCCTTGATTTTTGATAAGATTATCAGCACGTGTTTCTACTGATAACCCTTACTTGAACTGCCCCTCTTGCAACTCTCCTCTCTACCAGTATTATATGCCGCAATGAGTAAGTAGGTTGAACAGGTAGCCCTGGTAAGTTCTGTAACAAACCTAGAAAGGGACCCAAACATGCAGATTCATCGTAAGACGTACGACGACGATAGTATAGTCGAGCTTCGATAGCCTCGAAAAACATTTCTAGCGTGAATCGATTAATTGCCCTCCAAATTTCCTCTGTAGGGAACATACCTGTCTACTAGCTTTATTTATCAATTCATCATGGACCACTTGCTGAATCCTCAGCTAATGGCTATACTCCATAGGGCCCACTCTACGGCGTGTAGATGACACCATCTCGCAAGCTGACTGCGATACTCAAGATTCTAGGCGTGCCAAGTATGGTGTTTAGGGCATGCGCTCGTATCGCTAAAAATGAGACCGTCCTGCTACGTTAGACGTACTCAAATCATTGGGCATTACCATGCAAGGCAAGTACTTTGGAAAAGATGTATCTAGCAGGACAACCACCTCCTCTGGAAGAGAGGGCTGCAGAATAGATAGTTATAATGAGTACCCAAAATAGGCCTATTACATGAGGCATTTTGTTTCGATCTCTACCACATACTACGAAAGTATCTAATCCACCTATTGGTTCTCTAGGTCGAACAATCTAGGCTCTTCTAGTTTCTGCGTACATATGTAAGAATGAAAAATACTGAAGTTAAGACCACAGCCACTGGCATAAATACCGATAACCAAATAAAAGCTTGAGGAAATAAAACAAACGAAGGGTACACAAACTGAAAACACATAATCGTGACACAGTATATTCACCGAGCGACTTAGTCTGGGAAGCATAGTAGTTAGAAATAGTACATAGTTTGCGGTAGAGACGAATTCGATGGAATACTGCCACGGGCTGTATGGGAAGCATGCGAAATCCTTCGGTAGATTCGGACGCCTAAGTATGGCTGAGATGCCGGAGATGTGCTAGGCTACGTGATTTGATTAACCACTTTATCAAATTACGCCTAGTATATGCCCACTGTGCGAGCGAACTGCATGCACACGAATGTGGCAAGTCACGATCTGTACGAGACTAATTTTGGCAACATAGATAGAGAGTCTGGCCATGTAATTACTTTGCAACTCTATCTAACCAAGATCTCTCTTGGAGAAATTGGACGTATCTTTCTGCATGAACTACTGACTTGGATGATGCTCATTAGCTAGTCGACATGTACATGGCATACGGGTCGATGATTGGGTAGAAATTCCCCTTAGGCACTAATACCTGCAGCTTTCATCTAGTAGTTAGGCCTCAAAACGAAAATGCGAACATCATATCATATGCTATGCTAAATGGGCAGATGTGATGAAATATTGAACAAAACTTGTTTCGCGCGAACGCGAGCAGAAGGCACACATATCATCACGACTCCGTTACCACCAATCCTTGCTCACAGATCACCCTCAAGGCCCCTGGACCATGATGTGGTTATTAAGTTATCTCTAGAAGGCAGGAACATATACTCACAAGGAATTTGAGACGACCATCTACATTCTGGATCTTATCGGACAGCATCATTCCTTGGCGTCCGCGAGACCCACCGTTTATCATGGGTAGGTCGGCACACAATTTGGGGCCCCAGGGAGTATCCTCAAGGACAACGTTACGGGCAGACCGCGTAAAGTTGGTGCCACCCCAAATGAACCAACCTATCTTAGTCATTGGCAATCCTTCGCAAAATACCTACAGGTATAAACGCCTTGGGGAGTTAATACCGTCAGTGTTCCCAATATGGTCATCTAGGCGAATCTTGCGATGGATGTAGTTTCCACGCATGTCACGAACATCAGCTAGGAGCATCGTGTACCCATTTTCAGGTTTGATATGAATGTTTCGGCAGGACTGGTGGAAAGACATGTTGATAAAGATTTCCGGAGTGCCTCGTGCTTTCTGCAGTTAACGAACAGGGGGCTTGATCGTGAGAAAAAAATGCGGCAGGGGAATGCTGGGGCCTTTGGCTTTAAAGTACTCCTCTGCAACTTCCGATACCATCCATATCTATTGCCTCGCTCTTCACGCATTGCTGCCCTACATTTATCCTTGATGGAGGGGAACATATGCACAATGACGCAGTGCATCCTAGGTGGTGTTGAAATGCCCCTTTGAGAAATTGACCAAAGCCGTGGGGGCTACGTCACATTGTCCAATGCTTCACTTGCAAGATCGTACGAGAGATAGTGGCCACTGATTCCGGTTGTGATGAGGCAGTTGTTGTGTGTCCAAGAGACCATGATCGGCATACCGTAGTCCCACTTTAACTTCCAAGGTCAGTATCATCAACTGCATACTTATATGTGTACACGCTTCTCGTAGCATCGCTACGGTGAAAATATACCGTCATGACCTCCCATCACTCGGAATGTCATGGTAGGTAGGATCAACTACATATAGAAAATACGTAACAGAACATGATATGAAAAATCGAATTTGACAAAGAAAAGGCATGTAATTCAGGGTCACCAAACAGGGATTTGATATTAATCTAGGGCCAGACCTCGAAAGACAGAAACTTGGCAACTAGTGCTTTGAGTTGCGTCTCGGATGTCGTGAGATTTCCTGCATTTTCGTCTTTCCATAGGGCCTCCAGCTACCCGAGAACAGCTCATTTGAGAATGTGGCTAGTTGGAATACTGAGAGACGCACTTTATACATGATAGACAACTGGATTCTCGGACTGATAGAATTTATCGTAGCTTTTTCGTCCTGTCTCCTTGGTTGTCTTTCTCTTTTCCTTTCTTTTCCGTATATTGCGTCTCCCATGGTGTCTCGATTGAAAGAAAACGAACCAACCTTTCACTACAGTGCATTCACATGACGATGGCGGTAAACTTCAGACTCATATATCTAACATTTACTACAGATATTATCCACATTCAACGGACAAGAACACGGAGGGCTGCACAATTTACGTGATATAACATAAATCCAGGTGATGCAGCAACCCTCGTATACGACTAGAGAAGGGCCAAGTGGAAAGCAGAATGCAATCGGATAGAAGTAGAGAATCTTGGAGCTTTACATGGAGCTTGTTCTTATTAGAATCATGATTAGTTATTATTCCTGATGCTATCTAAAGCTAGCTTATCACTAACACCTAAACGCTTGCCGGCTGGATCATCCCACTGGCCGGTCCAATCAGGACCGCCAGCCGGAATCCCCAGCCAACAGAGAATATAACCCACACATTTTGAAGACATGCATACAAATTGAGCTCCCTGAAGACTAAACCCACTAGGGTTGACCAAGGGAATGACCTCTGAGCACGGGTAATCCCGGTAAGGTTGAATAAGGCTCCGATTGGTTCGCAGCCTTATTACTTCCTAGACTCACTGCGGCGCTCATTGACTCATATTTTGATACTACAAGGCTTTCTCCCCTTATATTCATAAGCCCCGTAACACTTTTTTCACTTCATACGTTTTCTTTAGAAATGCACTGTTTTCAGAGTGGATTACCCTCATGCGCAGACCCACCAAGCTTCTTTGCTTACTCTGCCGATCGAGTGTAGGCAACCTATCCTCTTTCACCTAGACGATATCGAGACACTCCCAGCCAATACCGTCACGCTCTTCCTTGTACTCCGCCTCCAGTGATGGGAAGGAAACTGTCATCCGACGAGTACTTCTTAATATTATCTTCCCTGACTTGCTGCCAGATGCCATATTGGTGTATCGCTCATCCAGCGTGGAAGAGGAAATGGACACAGGAAAAGTCCATTGGATTCCGAACCAGCATAGAGGCAGTTAGATCATCTACAGGGGCAGCAACTACCACAGCACCTCAACGAGAGATATCTACCATTTCACTAACAGCATCAGCCACTACAGCTCCTACCTTGGCCTAGTTCCAGACTACAATATCGGCTTCGGCATCCTCACAGCCGATGGCCTCTCCGCGCCAGACCTGAACGCCCACACTGACATCATCAGCAATATAGTCCTTCCCACTTTAATGAAAATGGATATGAAAAAGACAGGCGCTCACTTTGGGGGCGTCTTCGCCAGTTCCTTAGGGCTAAATTCATCAATCACGGTTTCTGTTAAAAAGATACCGGGATTCACTATCGGTTAATCAGAAACAGGACAGATTTCAGGAAGACGTTGAACTCACTGATTAGGGTTGAGGATCCTAAAGCACTGAGTGTTAGGTTGTATCCTACTGGATTGGTGACAGAGACGAAAGCTGGGGGTTTAAAGGTAGCTTTAGGCTATCTTATAGGATAAGAATGAGCTTGCTCATGCTAGGACGCCGAGTTGTGTGCCATGGATGGATGCGGATAAGTTTAGACATTATGGTCTATGGTCGGGCGCCAGATTTGTTCATCTTTGGGGTGGATGGCCGTGGTAATGCTGTTGGGGTTTGAGATTCCCGCGTTGGAGGCGAATATGCGCAGATACAGGTGATTTGATTCGGCCTGTATCGGAATGTTGCAGTGTAATTGGGATGGTGGTGGTTAGAGTTGCATATTGTGAGTTTCCTTGCTGGTAGACTCTGTCTTATGGCGTGGTTATTTGTAACAATGCAGCTGTTTGAATATATAGATAAGGGGCCGAATACAGTAGGGAAGAGTCACTCGGTATAGCTCCAATGATGGCTTGAGGCAGGTTTCATCTACATATTTATCTGCATCCTTTAAGAGGGACCACGCTTGAATTTAGCAAGGACCTAGACATCGGAGCGGGTATAACTACTGGCTTCCTTTCTCTGATCCAGTAGGCTTTGGTTGGGTTGAATGTTGCTCTAAGCGCCGTGTTATCCTTCTAGGGCTGTTGCTAAACCGATTACCTTTCACCTGCTTACCTCAAGAGAAGACGAGGTGTTCCACGCGACCATATCCCTTTCTCAAAAATGACGAAATCAATAAGACCTAGGATCTATTATCCCACGATATCTACAACCGTTTCCCAAGACCAAAGCGTAATAGATAACGTTGTATTATTGGATTAAGCCATGTGAGCATGATTACCATCCAATAAACAAATGAGAAATGGTAGTCGCTCAAGCATTGCTCATTTCACTAGTAGACACTATCTATGTATATATTACCTCTATCACTGGTTTCCAAAAGCACAAAGTCCAATATATTATCTTTGCGTGATTCGATCCAAAATCAAGCAACTGCTCACAGCCCTTTCACTAACAGTTACCACATGGTTCATTGAGCCGGTTAATAAACTACTTTGGACGATAGGTATATGATCGAAATCTCTACTCCCTAATACTGACATATGGATCTGTGGGGCGTCGGCGAAATTCTCGGAAGTTCAGATATTGCCAAGCATACTTCGTCTTCATGTTTTCGAGACTAGACTAGACTTAGTAATGGCAAATCTTCCCTCGGAAGGACTAGAGTTGAGCCGAGCAAAAATCCGGGGAAAATGCAAAGAAAATGTTGAACCGGCAGATTTCCACGGTTCGAGGTTATTCCTATGAATTGGTAGAATTATACTCCGTACACTGTATAGAATCCCATTCATCTTCGATAGACTGGAATTATAATTTTATGCATAAGGAAGCAGATAAACGATGAAAAAGACACTTGACTAACACACATCGGCAGAGCTAAACTAACAAAGTAAAGCCCCAGAAGTCAAAGCTCAGACTAGCTGATGATGTGCTCGGAAGGCTCAGTGATGCAAAGTGCACGCCGGACCATCTATTGGCTGCACTTTAGAACATAAGGATGTATGTCTGCTACCAAGTGCCGTGAATACTAGGTTATGTTCACATTGAAATTAAAATAGTGCGGTACGATACAATTGGATTGTGGTGTGGCGGCCATGGCTTGTATATATAACCCCGTCTGTCATTCCCATTCCCGGTAGGTAGATATTCTTCGTGTTTCTCGACTTGGTGTGTCTTTTTGATTCATTTATTTTTGCCTTTAGTGTTTGAGGGGAAAAGGATAGTGTGAGTGGAAGACGACATCAGAGATGGCAGATATCGAACGGGCTTACAAAGGTCCTACCGATCAGAACGCATCGGTAGAAAATGATTCCTCGAAGGTCTCTATTGCCGTCGGACAAGAGAACCTCTCCGCTGTTACACCGCCGCATGAGTCCTTTGAAGGGTATCATCGGTTCGACCCGACGGTGTCTTGGACGGCCAAGGAGGAGAGAGCGGTAGTGTTCAGGACGGATATTTTACTTCTGACCTGGATTTGTGTTATGGTATGCGCTCTTTCCATGTAACCTGATCCTCTGGTGGCCATTGATGTTAATCAAATATAGTTCTTTGGCCTGCAGCTCGACCGCGGAAATTTGTCCAACGCACTTACAGATAACCTACTTGACGATTTGAATCTCTCGTCGAATGATTATAATAACGTGCGTACAGATGACAGTTCAATTGTCCGTGTCATGAATCCGTACTGACTTAATTCTAGGGAACTACAATCCAACTCGTCTGTTTTCTTGCGGCTGAATTTCCCGCCCAGCTTCTCATCAAGCGATATGGATTTCGTCGCGTTCTACCCATTATGATGATGCTCTGGTCTCTAGTCTCTTGGACCCAAGCATGGATGACAGGTCGAGCTAGCTTTTACGTTACCCGTGCCTTGATCGGAGTATTTGAGGGTGGTTTTATTCCTGGTACTATTCTTTTCGCCACGTATTTCTACAAGACGAGGGAGCTGAGCGTGCGGCTTGCGTTCTTTTGGTCGACACTGAATGTGAGTTTAAGAAGCTTCTATGAACACCTGACGAAAGCCTTACTGTACATAGGTCGCCCGGATCATCTCCTCCCTACTCGCCGCAGGAATCCTGGAGATGCGCGGAGTTCACGGAGAGACGGGTTGGTTTTGGCTGTTTCTCATCGAAGGTCTTCTGACTTTTGTCATCGGACTCGTGGTACGTACCCTTATTTATAGTACCATTCCAAGAAGGCAGGATAATTGCTAACAGAAGGCTAATCCACTCCCCCAGAGTATCCTCTACCTTCCCAGCTCCCCAACCAACACCAAGAGCATCCTCTGCCCAAAGCCCTGGTACACAGAGCGACAAGAAGTAATCATGATAAACGTACGTCCCTTCACACCCCTACCCCCATTCCGATTACCCTCTAACTAATCTACCCAAAGCGCCTCCTCCGCGACGACCCTTCTAAAGGCCTCACCCACATCCACGAACGTGCCACCCTACGAGATGTCCTCCAGGCTTGGTCTGACAAATCTATGTGGGGCCTCTATCTAATCGGCCTGGTAGCCTACATCCCCCAAAGCCCCGTACAAGCCTATCTATCCCTAACGCTCAAACGAATCGGCTTCTCAACCTTCGACTCAAACATGTTGTCCATCCCCTCCGCAGCCCTCCAAATAACCCTCATGCTGGCATTATCAACCAGCAGTGAATACTTCGGTGAACGCACTTTCCACTGCCTCGTCGGCGAATTCTGGTCCTTACCATTACTGGCCGCATTACTGGCCTTGCCTAGCGGCGGACGCGATTGGGGCCGTTTTACCATCACCACCCTGATCTCGGGGTATCCGTATTTCCATCCGATTGTTTCGGCCTGGATTTCGGAGAATACGTTTGATGTGAAGAAGAGGGCGGTTACAGCGGCGACGTATAATGTTATTGTGCAGGTTGGGTCAGTGGTTTCTTCTCGTGAGTGCCTTTGTTTTCGTTCGGTGGAAGGAAAGTTGAAGGGCTGGTTGGCTGATGTAGATCAGAGATTTATCGGGATGGGGATAAGCCATACTATTATACTGGGAATAAGGTGCTTATTGCGATCTGTGCCTTGTCTATGGTGGTATTCGTCGTTCAGAGGGAGTATCTCAGGTATCTGAACCGACAGAAAGAGAGAAAGTGGACTGATATGAGTCCGGAGGATAAGGTGGCGTATCAGAGTGATCAGGCTGCGCGGAAGAATGAGGGGAACAAAAGACTTGATTTTCGGTTTAAGTATTGAGTTCTGGTGGGACTGGCGAGGTAGATAGTATTATTTATTATTAATTTATTTCAATATTGTTCAGGAAGAGGACCCTGCATTAGTGGAGACCGACGGATTCGCTGTTTGTTGCAAATGTTGTAAAGTCAGCCCCGGGGAATATGAAGTCTTGGGTTGACGACCAGAGAATCTGCGAGGACAAGTCTTCGTCAACTGTATTGATCGGCATAAAGGATGACAAAAATGGTGAATCCAAAAATGGTGAATCCATCACCATATTTTCCGAGGCAATGGCTACGCTACTTGGATCGAACAGGAAATCAGAAGTCAGTTCATCATATGTCGGCTGACTTGGTTCGTTAGGGTTCAAGTATTGAGCGCCGGATTGGCTCCCCAACGGCAGCTCGCAAGCTCCATCCCTGTCGAAGGGATATGTGGTTAGGTCTTCAGAAACAGACAGTACAGGATCATGCTCGGGGATTCCACTCCCTTGGCGGTCGTTGTCCCGTGCTTCGCGTTCTCGAGAAGATACCCGTCGCCTTTTAGTCCGACTTCGAAGTGGTGTGGGCAAAACCGGCTCAACGAGAAGCTGCGCCTCGGCCATTTTTCTATAAAGGACATCCACGAGTTTCTTGTTCCCCCCACCGCGGAAAGTCGATAAGATCGAGTGGAGACGATGTAATATATAATTTGGACGATTATCACCTTGCCATTCCGGAGTATGTGGCAGTCCAGTGAGATCAGTAATAGCGTCCGCAAGGGAATTGGCAATCTCGTAGATTTTCAACTCCATGCCCAGGCCGTGAGCCTCAACTGCCGATCGAGGTAATTGAGACACGATCCCCACCAGTTCCTTTGCGACCATGACTGGGAAGCCGACGGAGATGGTCGCATCGGCAGGTGGAGAAGATGCGAGGCATTTATTCGGGGACAACTTCCATAGAATCATTCGCATCCAGTGCCGCGTGACACACAAGTCCGCCTTTTGAACGTCCGAGACATGGTCGAACACCATGGATCCATCTTGCAGGTTTTGCTGGAGACGCTCCAAGAAGGGCCAGTTGACATGTCCAGCGCGAGCTGGGTCCGAGTGCTCATCTTGTATGATATCGAACATCCCTGATTTCTCGAACATCTGAAACAGGTTGAGGAGTTTGATGAATGCGGGGAGAACTTGGGATTCGTCATGCTCGTCTATTTCCGGTGGTGAGATGTTTGTTTTTAAGGCGACTGGGAACCTGTGAAGAATGCACACTCCTCTGTTGACATCAGTTAACGGAATATGGCATAGATGGAGGCCCAAGTAGCCTACCGTTCAGTGACGAAAAGTAACCATAGGACCCGGCGACACAGCTGACGCAGCTCGAATGACAGGCTATTGTACGAAGCCTCTCTGTGGAGGCCCATCATTTGAGCTAGGGAAATAGCCTCCCTCAAATATAGGAGTGCTTCACTCCCTCCGGAATTTTGATTCTCGTAGTAAACATGTAGGAAAAAGGACGTCCGGATACTATTTAGGCTAGCCCTGGACCGGTAACCACACAGGTCGCGAGAGCGCAGACACTCTGCTGCTAGCCTGTCAGCCGTTATTGCTTCCCCTACACCGGAGACTTGCTCTAAGCGAAGCTGGGCGATCGTTGCCGCCGCAACCGCTGTTGCCAATGCATAAGCCTCATTCTCTTGGTAAGTGACGTCCTGTTGAAGCGCGGACACAATTTCTTCGACGTTGACGATGGGCCAAACCGGATACATGCGCACGTGGTAAATGGAAAGCGGAGACGTGAGGACGTCGATAGGAATGCGCGAACTGCAGGTCATCAGAATGGGGCATGATAGATTAGAGACAGTGATGTGACAGACCATTTCAGGTCAGCGCTCTGTCGCAAAGGCATCGTATGCTCATCCAGGTCGTTAGGTGGGTGTGACGCTTCGCAGGCATGGCTTTGGGCATCGGATTGCGCTTTCTCAATGAGAAGCTGGGTCGTGGAGCGCAATCGCCGGGGTCCTCGACATTGTTGAACCCGAACATAAGTACACTTGATTCCTGCCTTGGTGCAGGACCGACACGGTTGACCGCCGCCACAGCGGATCTTTCTAATCTTGCACCCATCACAAGCCCGCTTGGTCACACCCGGTCTGACAGAGGACATGCTGACGGTTAACCTGGTAACAGATGCGTAATATGCATTATGGAAGAGCGCTAGCTCTCAACGCTTGTTTCAGCGTAACTCCGAGCCGATGGCTAGACTCTGGCCTCCTTGAGTGTAGCTGGTGATAGGCAATACGGATGGTCTTCCAGCCAACACAGTGACAGATCAGTTTTAACGTGCGACAGCAAGTAATCATCGATGCGGGGAAGTCCAGAATCAGGAAAGCGAGGGCAAGGGAGAAATCATGCATGGATAGCAGTTGCGCGACGGCCTCCACTCCGCACGCCATCGCTCCACTTGTTGACTTTAGGGCTAAAATACCCGGACCCTCAGTCTCACAGCTGCCCATTGGGTGATCTTGTCGCTCTACTGCAATGTCCTAGCCGAAGTGAAGTACCATTGGCTGTTTTAAGAAAGATGCCAATACAAAACATAACAGGGGAACCATGCAGACTGCCCCTCCGAGCATTTCTCCGATCTCCACTTCCGAGCCCCGCACGGCAGTCCCTTATCGCTTGCAATATGTGGTTCTCGATATTGGAAGACAGGTGGCTGAGTGGACGACGCATTGGTCTAACTGCAAGCTCCGGACAAGCGTACCAGGAAGTAGTGGCATGGACTAAGTCGTCAGCGCAATAAATTGCAGCACTGCCGCAAGTGAGAACCGACTCTTGGAAGTGTCCGGAAAAGCAACGCTGCATATTGGATTTCCACTAACCACCATTTACAATGGCTTGGCCAAACAAAAACCGAGACATGATTTATCGCCGAGTTGGCAACTCGGGCCTCCATGTATCTGCGATCGGATTGGGAGGCTGGTTGACGTGAGTTTTTACGGGTAAAGATGGTCAGAAACAAGTACCGTCGCTAACAAGTTCATGCTGCAAAGCTTCGGGGGCCACGTTGATGATGGTACGACTACAACGAATAATGCGGGTATGGGCACTGATTTGCGACAGAGATTACGTTCAATTGCATGAAACAAGCCTACGACAGCGGTGTTAATTTTTTCGATACAGCGGAAAGGTATTGATCCCGACTCATATCCAAGAGCGCCCACTGAAGTGAGACAGCTATGCCAACGGCCAGTCGGAGATCGTTATGGGAAAAGCGATTAAGAAGTTCGGATGGCAGAGGAGCGATTTAGTGATTAGTACCAAGGTAGAGGACCAGAATACAAAATGTCGTGGCAACCAGGAACTAACTCAAATCAATTTTGCCCAGCTGAATTGGGGCTTAGGGAACGGCGAGATACTGATCAATAACCACGGTCTATCGCGCAAACATATAGTCGAGGGCACACGTGCTTCGCTCCGACGACTACAACTCGACTATGTCGATATTATATACGCCCATCGCCCCGATCGCCTAACCCCAATGGAGGAAACCGTGCGTGCGTTCAACTTTGTGATTGACAAAGGCTGGGCCTTCTATTGGGGAACGTCGGAGTGGTCTGCAGATGAAATTAGTGAAGCCTGCGGCATCGCAAAGGCCTTGGGTCTGGTGGGCCCCATCGTTGAACAGCCTCTGTATAACATGCTAGACCGGAAGAAGGTTGAGGGAGAATTCCAACGGTTATACTCCCGGTGCGGAATTGGCCTGACCACGTTCTCCCCTCTGAAGATGGGTCTGCTGAGCGGCAAGTATAACGACGCGACCACCCAGCCACCGCCTGGCTCGCGGTTCGCAGAGAGTCAAGATAAATATGCGAATAAAGTTAGGAGTGACTGGGAGAACAAGGAATGGTCGGCAACTATTCAGAAGATTGTGAAGCTGAAGGTCAGGATTGCATTTATGCCTCTCTATGTTTGTTTAAAGAAACCACGGACTAAAGTAAATACAGGAGTTGGCCGATGGACTAGGCTTCAAGTTGTCTCAACTCGCCCTCGCGTGGTGTCTGAAAAATGAAAATGTTTCTTCCGTCATTACCGGCGCCTCGAAGCCAGAACAGATTGTGGATAACGTACAAAGCTTGAAGCTGCTTCCGCAGCTTACTCCGGATATCCTAGCAGAGATTGATGAGCTGCTCCTGAACCGACCTTCGCAGGATCCGGCACGCCAGGATTGAGGAGCCTGGCTTTCAGCCATGGACGACTACCATATCCGAGAATCAGCATACTACTATAGTCCTTATGAAAAATGAACACCAGTAAGACCTATATACCACGCAAAAACCCGCGATTAATATAAAATATAACTATAAATATGGTCGCGTCATAGCGGCAACCTTGGGACAATTTTGCTATGAAGTAATTTTTGTGCTCCCCGAACGTCTTTTGAGCTCAGTCAAAGTTAATCATAGCATTAGTTCATCCAATCCAGGATTATGCTCAAGTGGCAAGTTTACATCTTCTGTGTGGAGTCAATCGCCCGAATCTTCCGAATGTGTGTGCATTCGCATAATTTACCTTCTCGCAGGTTCTCACCGAGGATACCGTAGCTGAAACAAAATTCAAATCCGCCCATGTATCTCACTTATACCTTCGAAACTGTACATTAATTTGACCCGATGGCTGGGGAGTCACGAAGACGCGGGGATGTAGATTCTGTGGAAATAGTAACATTACTCGGATCGGACAGAATGTTGCATTTAGGCGACACCATAGTTACAAGTACAATGTTAATTGTAAACTAGAATTAGCAAACACTATTCCGTGAGAGCGAAGTGGCCCATCTGTCCCATAAAGTCATTGATGTCAATAAGGAGCTTAATTACGATCCCGGACCCACAATTAGATCATACCGAAATGCTGCCCCATGGGGCCGTGGAGGTCAATTGATAGCTACTTGCCTTTCAGGGTGATTTGATTTTGTAGTACTGGCTGAATGGACTTGTCCTGTGGATATTTCGTACGTTGGCGCATAGCGTAGCATTTATTAATGCTTCGGTATATTACGTTGCTAACCAGAGGATGATAAAGTCAATGTAAGAGAGATCGGAGAGAATTTGGGGCCATTTAAACACGCACTTCCCAGTTCCATGTCGACGGGTAGAACACCACATCAAAGGGAAAATATTTTGATGAATCATTTGGAAGTCCTACATTACGGATATGTGAATAGCAATGCGAGGTTTACCAGACGCCGAAGCATCTAGCAGCAGGCCCACGTCTGCGCAGGTCTCACAACTGCACAATGGACACGCCAGAAAGCTATCAATAAACCACCATCAGCAGGACCATGAGTACCCTAGGAAACCATCTATGCAAGACATGAGTCCCGAGCAAGGTGGAATGGTAGACAGCTTTAAGAAATATGCGGCACTAATTCAGGCCGCCCGTCGGCCTCTGCCTACTGAGACCGGAGACGGGAGCTACATCAAAGACGATTCAGAACATGGTAGCATTTGGGAAGATTTGCGCGCTCTGAAACTTCAAGACGTCAATACCTTGAAGAATGTGGTTGAGAACAAAGCCAGCGGACAGGTTGTCGACGACAAAACAATGCTCATGGAACGGGTCATCCAGGTAATCACATGGACAGTGAAGATAGAGAGCCACGATGCTAACTCAGTCATCTTTAGTTGGTAGCTAAACTACCGACTGACTCTAATACACGGGTTAAGCTTACTCACATGTTTCTGGGTGAACTCTGGAACTCACTGCCTCATCCTCCCTTGTCGTCAGTATCCAAGATTCTGGGACGTGAGTAAATGGTGGTACTCACGCGAAATAGGTACGTCGGTGACCAATATGCCTACCGTTCAGCCGATGGCTCATATAACAATCCTGCCATGCCTTGGCTGGGTGCTGCAAATACGGAATATGCCCGGACTATCGAGCCGTCAAAGGTCAGACCAGCCAGCTTCCCTGACCCTGGGTTAATCTTTGATAGTCTCTTTGCGCGAGACACATTCAAGCCGCATCCGAACAAAGTCTCGAGCATTTTCTTCACTTGGGCGTCGTTGATAATTCACGGTGGGTGTATGAATGACCATTCATGTCGGTCGCAGAGCTGAGAAACTCCAGATATTTTCCAAACTGGTTATCCTAATCAAAACATAAACAAGACCTCCTCGTATCTAGATTTGTCTATTTTGTATGGTGACAACCAAGACGAGCAAAACATGATGCGAACATTTAAAGATGGGAAGATTAAGCCAGACTGTTTCTCCGAGCCACGTCTGCTCGCCCTACCAGCGGCTTCCGGCGTGATTTTAGTCATGCTGAACCGATTCCATAATTATGTAGTGGAGCAGCTTGCTACTATCAACGAGAATGGTCGATTTACCCAGCCGCCAGACGACATCCTCGACCCAGTTGAAGCCCGAGCCGCCTGGGATAAGTACGACAATGACCTCTTCCAAACAGGGCGTCTTGTCACTTGTGGCCTGTACATAAATATTACGCTTTATGACTACCTACGAACAATTATCAATCTCAACCGTACAGACAGTACATGGAGCCTGGATCCACGCGAGCACACAGAACACGACAGAGTTCCCATGGCCCTTGGGAACCAGTGTTCGGTGGAATTCGACCTCGCCTATCGTTGGCACTCGACAATTAGTCGCAAAGACGAAGCATGGACAGAAAAGGCATATCAAGCAATTGTTGGCAAGCCTGGTGAGACCGCCACCTTGGAGGACCTGATGGGAGGCATGAGGAGGTTTGCAATGGATCTGCCCAAAGATCCCTCCAAGCGCGAATTCGCCTCCCTGAAGCGACAGGCCAATGGTAAGTTTAGAGACGAAGACCTAGTGGATATCTTGACCCGGGCCATTGAAGAGGTATCGGGTTCATTTGGGGCTCGCAATGTTCCCAAAGTCTTGCGATCGGTGGAAATCCTTGGCATAGAGCAGGCACGCAAGTGGAACGTTGGGTCACTGAATGAGTTCCGTAAGTTCTTTGACTTGAAGCCGTACCAGAGCTTCGAGGAAATCAATTCCGATCCGGAAGTGGCCGATCAGTTACGACATCTTTATGAGCACCCAGATTATGTGGAGCTCTATCCTGGGATCGTGGCTGAGGAGCCTAAGGAACCTATGATCCCTGGTGTTGGCATTGCACCTGGCTATACTGTCTCCCGGGCCGTCCTGTCCGACGCAGTCGCCTTGGTTAGGGGTGATCGATTTTACACGGTTCGTGATTTCCACCCTTTCATTGCTGAATAGCATACTGACAGCAAAACAGAAAGACTATAATGCACGAAACCTGACGAACTGGGGCTTCACCGAGACGCATTATGAATTGGACACCAACCAAGGTTGCGTATTCTATAAGCTGGCCTTGCGAGCATTTCCACAATGGTTTAAACAGGATTCTATCTACGTGCACTACCCCATGACAGTACCAAGTGAAAATCGTACGATTATGAGAGCCCTCGGACGTGAGGAGGATTACTCCTGGGATCGACCAGCATATATCCCCCCTCGCACGGAGATTTTTGACTACGCAAATGTCCGCCGCATTCTTGAGGATTCATCAAATTTCCGTGTGACCTGGGGTGAGGCGACAGGTTATGTATTTGGAAAAGGCGGATGGGATTTCATGTTGTCGGGTGATTCCCCTTTCCATGCGAACCAGCGTCAAACTATGGCGCAGTCCTTGTATCGGTCCCAATGGCACGAAGCTGTCAAGGAGTTCTATCTCGAAATCACCGAGCAGCTGGTCGCGGAGAAGTCATGCAGGGTGGGTAACGTCAACCAGGTCGATATTAGTCGAGAGTAAGTCTTGCACCTTTTGGTCTTGCATGTGTGTACGACGCTATTACTGACCGGGCCTCTCCCATGTAGCGTTGGGAATCTAGCCCACGTCCATTTCGCAGCCAACGTCTTCTCACTGCCTCTCAAGAGCAAGGACCATCCCCACGGAATCCTCACAGAGCACGAAATGTACCTAATCATGGCAGCGATTTTTACCGCAATCTTCTTCGACGTAGATCCCTCGAAGTCATTCCCCCTCCGCCACAAGGCTCGCGAAGCGGCACAAAAGCTTGGCCCAATTGTCGAGGCAAATGTCAAAGCTGTGGGCTCTTCCAGTTTCCTGTCCTCACTAGTCGATGGCGTCCGCGTTAATCGAAATGCACTTTCGGATTACGGGGTTCACATGGTTAGGAGACTACTGGAAAGTGGTCTGGACCCCTATGAAGTTACCTGGTCCCAGATCCTCCCGACAGCCGTGGCGATGGTGCCCAATCAAGCCCAGGTATTCACTCAGATCATGGATTACTACCTCTCGGACAAGGGCAAGAAGCATCTTCCCAACATCAACCAACTCGCTAAGGATGACTCCCCTGAGGCGGATGAGATGCTTCTCCGCTACGTTATGGAGGCCATTCGCCTGAACGGCATTTTTGGCTCGTACAGGAAATCCCAGACCTATCTCACTCTCGACGACAAGAACCACATGGTTCAAATTAAACCTGGCGATACCGTGTTCGTCAGCTTTGTATGTGTAGTCTTCTCACCTTTACTCTATTTGTCTAACGAAGAGTGCAGGTCGACGCCAACCGCGACCCAAAGGTTTTCCCAAACCCGGATGAAGTTGACCTCAACCGTCCCATGGAGTCATATATCCACTACGGTGTCGGTCCACATACATGCCTAGGCGGCGAAGCGAGTAAGGTTGCTTTGACGGCGATGTTACGTGTCGTTGGCCGATTAGACAACCTCCGTCGTGCCCCTGGAGGACAGGGAGAATTGAAGAAGATCCCGCGGCCAAATAAGTTCTACAGCTATATGCGTGAAGATGAGACCAGTTTCTGGCCATTCCCTATGAGTAAGTGGCTTTCAAGGCAGTGAGAGGCATGTGCTGAGTGAATAATAGCTTGGAAGGTTCACTATGATGGTAAGATTCCAGGAACAGAGTTGTTGGTGCCTGAACATGTTGTGTGTAATGTTCCTGGACATTGGCAGAGTTGAGGGTAGCTTGAAATGGTATTTTGGTAAGTTGAAATTCGCCAACAGTGTGGGATATATACTATTTGGAGGTTAAATATATAAAATCCAGAGCGAGGTCTCTTGATCAAAATCCTAAGCTATGTGGGGACTCAATCAATTTGACTTCGCTATACTATGGCATGCCAGTGTATGCTATTAGTGTAACTAACTATGCATAATAGTTAATAAGACCCTGACCTTTCTGTGTTCATTTGTATGCCTTAAGCCTCCAGGGTGCACAACTATCCCGCCGATATTTAACATAAAGACGGAGTGGGTCTCCCTATTGTATCCTGGGGTGGTGCAAAAGACGCTGGTCTAAATTTAAATTCTGGCCCCGGGGCTTTTTCCTCTTCCCTTTCTTTTTTTTTTTTTTTTTTTTTATAACAATATTACGCACTGATGGGCACTACAATTTTACTGTCTGTCCGGTCACCTGACAATCGCGGGAAAACAGACCCGAAGGATAGACACCCCATCAACTGACACCTCTTCGCAGTGGATACGTGTTATTGTGATACTTGTGTAGATAGGCCCTGGACCATATCTGCAACTTCCTGGGGCATGATCAAGAACGGGTGATGAGATGTCTTAAGGGTGTATGTTCGACTCGTCCCAAGCAGATTCAGCACACGTTTTTGTATATCTAGCAGCAGCATCCGATCTTCCTGTCCCCAAATATATGCAGCTGAAATGACATACCAAGTCCGATGAAAGGCGGAGCCGTAAAAGACTGGAAAAGAGGTATGGGTAAGGGCCGTAGTCCACTTGACCCCTTCAGATAGCGGGAGGTCGTGGAAAGAGCCTTCGAGACCGACGTTGTTGTATGCATAACCTCCCTAGCGAAACAATGGTTATTCGGTGGTTCGTAACTCTCAACAGTCTTCACGATAGCAGTTAGCCTCCATGCCTCGGTTTTTATACAGGGAAGGAGATGTCCTCTAGATGCCCCGACTAGGCTGTTCCCGTTTGGGGCCACAGATGCACTATGTTTATAATCATCCCTATACCCTGACTTTCTCGTATCTTTATCGTGTGGCGAGCCCTTCCGCCGCTCCGGAGCTGACCAGATTACTCTAGCTATGAGCAACAACGCTAACATCATTCGAGTCACGAAGCCGTTCAAGGGTGGTTTGGAGGCTGTCAACGCCAGCTCGTAGAAACTTGGTGCGTGGCTCAGTGCCGGTTGACGGATGCTGTATAGAACCAGTTCTGAGCCCCCTCGCTGAAAGACATGAACCGAATCGGTCACAGAGTTCTGGGGTATTCCAGGCACCTGGGCCAAGGATAACTTCCGGAGAAGCAGCCATTGTGAGAAGCGGGAGGGAGTTTAGTTTAGCCGACAGGAGTTGAATAGCTCAGCTGGGCAGTTTGGTTTGAACTACGCTTTTGAATCTCGCTTATAACTTGCGCTGGCGTTTGGGGCTGTAGTCTAATTTTCGCAGCTAGCTCTGAGTATTGGGTATTACACATTCTTGGGGGTCGTCTCGGGGCAAGTGTACGACGGGATTTGCTAAACTCCCTTGGTATGGGCATGAGAAATACAAAGAAGGCTCATAGATTGGTTGCTACCATCAAGATCTTTCAGCTCGGGATCTGCTCCACTTTCGGCGTTTGACACCCATTTCGCACAAGTCCCACGATCTCATCAGCAATTTATTCGCCTTGTATTGCAATCTAATGCAACACTGGGCTGCACGATCTAATTCGGTAGCCAAAAATAGAATGACGACGTATTCAAGGGTAGTGGCGGGCCTCAAGGGTCTTGAAATCTCCATGGATCTGACTGTCAGTAGTTCAAAGTGGAGCTGCAGCGTGGGTTTCGCAATGTGCGCCCAAAGCTTGGTAAGTCTTTGTCGGCTTTTTTATCCTGACGCTGGAACCCATGCATTCATCGACAGTTTGAACTTATATGTACACGCTGTTGGGTAACAGAGTCCCCTAGCAGTGTGAGAGCATAGCTCACGTTATTCCAACCTGAAATTTACTCGCATCTGCTCCATGGCTTAATACCCCCCGTGCTGGTATGACACAC
Organism: Aspergillus alliaceus; assembly: GCF_009176365.1. NCBI lineage: Eukaryota > Fungi > Ascomycota > Eurotiomycetes > Eurotiales > Aspergillaceae > Aspergillus > Aspergillus alliaceus. The sequence continues at coordinate 347,479 of NW_022474694.1, forward strand.
TCAGATTGTGTACGATAATGGACTTACATTTTGGCCCACCTATAGGGCTGACAGCAACCACTAGAATAATTGGGAATGGATCGTTCTCCACTCAGGGTCTGACTTGGGGCACTGCCATGGTTACATTGTTAGGGCTACTGGGAGTCAGCTGCTGCCTACCCTTCATCGATACTCACGCATAACCCAGGCAGCAAAAAATTCATTCATTCACAATAGCTTTCCTTCCTATATCCTGCACCACTTGTTTAAAACGTATCTCTAAACTAGGCTGACTCCCAAGACTAAAACCGAGACCGATCATCCATCCAACATTGCGACGCCTCTCCTTGCAGTTAACCCCTTGACTTGTGCAGGAAATATCCCTCTACCTAATCACGTTATTCTACCCCCTTCTCCCTTCCAGAGGCGCTCGAACTCACTATGACTATCATCTGTCTTACATTTTCGAAGAAGCCGACGCCCGAAGAGGATATCATCTTTGTCACTCGAGCCCTTCAGCAAATCAATCCAGACCTTACTGAGAAAGTACGCACAGAGTATACAATTGCCTTCATTTCTCCAGGCCACGATGTTGACATTTACGGGGACATCTTCGAGGAATGGATCGATTTAGGGTTGATTGATATCTGGAGGATGCTGGCAGACTGATATCGCTGTACGTTTAGTCTGATATCATTGTGAAGCCTCATACTCGCTAATCCCTACTCGGTACCAGCTTCCAGGATTTAGCAACATACCTTGATGGATAATGCGGAAGGCAGGACGTCTTGAAGAAAAAAAAGGAGAGATCAGGATAGAGACGGCTAGAAAAGCTGACGCCTACGTTCCAGCTAAGCTTATTTGTCATCTTAAGATTCGATTTGGGGTCCTTTTACACTCTAAGGTTTAGAGCAGATATTGAGAGTTCTTTACTTCTGATCTTACAGAGAAAGGAGGGATAGTCCTGTCAAGAAATGTACGGTAACTCAAGATGTTCGTTACGAGGGTTGTTAGATGAACACCAATACAATATAATGGAAATATTTTTTACGCATCTAATGTTCGTGAGGAGAGCGATACCCCCTCCCAATTATGTCATTATATTACAAGGCTATCGATGGTGGCATCATTTGCGACGAGGCGACATTGCGAAACTATGTTCCGCCTCGGCCCAAGAACGACGAGAACTCCCAAGACTTGGATGCGTAGTCTGGCTTGATAACACAGCCCTTGCAGCAAGTATCTTGACAGGACATTCATATTGTCCTGTATAACTACTAGTTCCATACAGTTTTCTTAGAGATCTACATGGCCATAAGGTTAAGGCTTATCTACCAAGCTAATTAGGTGGACGTATTCATGCCCATGGCGACTTTGGTCCTCTAGTGCCATTCATACATCGGCTTTACATCTGAACTGTGATCGCCGAGTGATGTGCATCTTTAGGTCTCTACACCGCACGCCTACTGCCCATCAGGAAGCAGCCCAGCTTCACTCTCAAATACAGTTTGCAGAACAAGTCTTTAGAAAATCCACTGAATTAACAGCAAACCCCCTTCTCCAAAAACTGAAGATGCAGCAGAGACATGGCGTCCCGAATCTACCAGTCATGAACGGCCGGTGCCTATACACCGCAACCTTGCATTATTAGATATGCCGGAGAGTAAACCGCCAAGACACACATTTCATATATCCTCCGACCCCCTCCACAGAGCAAAGAGAACCCAAATTTAAAGCTAGCAATACTTGAGCGAAGCTTAAGGGACGATGGCGTACTCGGTCCCCACAGAGGCTGCTCAACTTCTCCGCAAGGGTATTGTGGAAAACACTTTGCTCGCGTCCAACATCCCCAAGCATGCCCGTTCTCTCGCAGACTACGTTACATATACCGGGAACGCAAAGCCGAAGATTCCGATAAACTGGCGTTTTGCAGAGAGTATCTCAGCTCTCAAAGGACTTGAGGCCCTTTGGATAAACGCTCTCCTCAAGGCAAAATATAATCAGGAGCCTGTGGAAGTCATGATTGATACGTGGGTTTACTAATTTTCCCCTGATATTTTCCCCTAGTTTTACCGACCATAGATCGAAATGCTACTTTTCACTTTATGGTGATGGGCGCTGTTAACTGAAGTATTACTAGCGACCATGCTACCCTCTTCATCATGTCGACGCTTCTTATCGACACTGTCGACACGAGTGGCAAATCCACGGACCCCGATCTCTCGCCGATTGAGCGACTTCGACTGATATTTCCTAATCCAGGAAGAGACTTAGGACAGGGGACATTTCACCGGGGAGCGATTACCAATATCTACAAGACTAAAGATGGACGGTGCTACCATGTTCACGGTAGATACGATTCCCCTATCTCATAGGCGATTGTGCCGTAGGTCAATCTGGGCGCTGACATTGAGTAGGTGGCATGGATGCTACACATTCGTCGACAGCATTGGGCCTTGACCCCAATCGCGAAGCCCCTTCAATCGCAGAAGCAAGGGACGTTATTCAGGATCACGTGCAGCAGTTCACAGCAGAAGAGCTCGACGAAATGATGAACGAAAAATACCGACAAGCGGGAACAATATGCTACTCCATTGAAGAATACAAAGCTAGTGAGCATGGTAGGGCAAATGCACATGTGGGTCTCTATGACCTCAATCACGCTCCCAATGAGATACACAAGCCCGGATGGTGGAAGTCTGTTCCGGACAGCGGGGCTTCTCGGCCATTGGCCGGTCTCAAAGTCGTTGACTTGTGTCGTGTGATTGCGGGACCTAGTATATCTCGAGGGCTAGCTGAGCTTGGTGCAAGTGTGATGAGAGTAACTGGGCCTGGCGTCTTGGACATGTATTCTCTGCATACTGATCTAAACTGGGGCAAGTGGAATTGCTCGATTGATCTCAAGACCGAAGAGGGGAAGGAAAAACTTCGCGAGCTTATTTACGAGGCTGATGTTGTGCTGGATGGATACCGACCCGGTGTGATGGAGAGGCTTGGATTTGGAAGGGATGCGGTCCTGGATCTGGTGCAAGACCGTCCATTTGGTATCATTTATGCTCGCGAAAACTGCTATGGTTGGCATGGCCCATGGCAGTATAGGAGTGGCTGGCAGCAGATCAGTGATGCAGTAAGTAGTGTTCCGTATACTCAACAGTCAAGACTTCTAACGCTGCAATCCTTAGAACTGCGGTGTTTCGCTCGAGTATGGTCGTGCTACCGGACATGAGGAAGCTATTACTCCCGTTTTTCCTAATTCGGACTATTGGTATGAACAATTATTCTCCTACAAGAGTCTCCCCTCGTTATCTAACGTTTGACGCAGCACTGGTGTTATTGGCATTTGCGGTATCATCAATGCCGTAATTAAAAGGGCCGAGAAGGGTGGCTCACTCTTCATGGATGTAGGTGGCTTGTCCCTTCCACCACATCCTCGAATACGTGTCAGAGGCAACATTTCGCTAACATGAGGTAGACCGCCCTTAATTACTACTCCCAGTGGCTCGTGAATAGTGTGGGTGTTTATCCACGGACCGTCTGGGAGGAAGTGTGGCAGCGACACGATAAGCTCTCTTTCCGCTATAATGACAACATGTTTATCACTATCCCCCTTATGATGAGGTCGCTGGTGCAAAACTGCGGAGCGCAACTCTTCAACCCACGCTTCTTCGAAATCCGGTATTCGGGAGCGGTGGATCGTTCTTTCAAGGTGCTTCGGCCTGTCCTCAGCTTCACGGGTGAAAAGGTTATTCCTAGGTTCAACGTTGGTACAAGGAGTAATGGACAGGATGCCGCTCGCTGGCCCGAAGACCTGCGTACGGAGGTTGTCGCCAACACCTAGGTGGTACTTCTAGCGTACCACCAGAATACTACACTGAGTAGTGGACGAGCGCCGTTTAGTAGGTGAGGATAATAACTACTTGTCGTTTGGCTTATAGGGATGCCCCTATTTAACCAGAATCCATTCCAATAAAGTGTTTCGCACTGCTTTCCATGAGGCTTACTCTCGACCTACCTAATTCACAACTTTGAGATAATAAGACCTACTCAGGTAATATGTCCACCACCATGTTACCATGGACTAAGTGCAAAATATATTCAGTCTAGAAATGGTATTTGATGGACTGTCCTTGAACGTCCAGTAAATTGTAAGAGCCGATCGAAGTATGTACATAGTATGTAGTTACGCCCTATTTCCTGGTAAGTCATATCCTTATCCAATCCCCGAACAGTACCTCCTCTCCTGATGCACACAAAGTTCTGAGTAGGCTTAGCATAAGTATCACCAAGTCACCATCCAAACCCTTTTACCGAACCTAGCCAATGGGTTGGAGCGTTTCTCATTCCAAAACGTCTAGTAACTTACGATATAGCTCTTAAACTGCCAGTTGTCAGGGGAGTTATAGCAGTCACCATTACCGGACAGAGTCCAGAGGTTACCGGTGCAGTCGTCGTTGTACGATGCCCAGAGCTGCCCATCGGGGGCACCGTTGCCGCGAGCTGATTTGATGGGAACCAAGGAGTCGAATTTTTCACAGTCAGTCTTGCCGCTCAACGCCATTGACTGAACCGCAGTTCCACCGCAGTTGTTCGCGGTGAATGCCTGCAACTCCCAGCCGAATGCCACGGGGTTAACGGAGAGGATCAAAGAAAGAATGGCAGACGCGCGCATGATGATCGAGGAAAGGCTTTTGCTTATTGAAGGAGAGATGAACAGAAGATTGAGTGTGTTGTGTTGTTGTTGATGTGTTGCTGGTGCTGCCTTTACATGGGGTTGAGGGAGGCTTCTATACTTCCCCCATGCAAGGCTGAAGCAATGTTGTAGCCTCATGTCTCTTGCTCCCGGAGCAGTACCCGTACTAGATATGGCTAGGTGAAGGGTTAGAAGTCGGTCGGTGACCCTTTACGACGCCGATCTTATTGGGTGAATATACGAGAAGATGCGAGCACTCGCCATACCAAGCCCGAAACGGAAAATGAATGAACGGGGGCTAAAAGCAAGAACAGCCGAAGGTGTCGCACAGTTGGTGGGTATATCAGTAAGCTCAGAAGCTTTCCCATCAATATCTGCCGCGGTCTTCAGTGTGAGCTTATTAGGCATTCAGCCACCACATTGGCTGCTTCTATGTCCGTCCGTGACGTAATAAATCAACTGCGATGTTTCGCAGAATTCAAAACCTCATCTGGGCTAGGCTAGGATCTGGGCTCTCGTCTGTAAGCGTTAGCTCATTGATTGTGGCTTAAACAAACTTAGACAAGCTCTGCCCATTTCCCTGAACAAGCATAACTTTCGGGCTAAAATACTTGGAGGGTAATAGTCTCTAGAACGCTTCTCAGTTCCCTCGGATCCCATCATGCGACTGTTCTTCTTTCACGCCCATCACAAAGAATCAGTTACCCGTCCCTACTGGTCAGGTCTATCCGGTGTTCCCACCTTAACAACGCATGTTGTGATTCATGGCCCCCATCCGCAGTGGGTGGGCGCCCATTGGCCTCATACTTTACTGAGGCCCCTGACCTTCATGAGAAGTGGTGCAGCATACGAATTTCACAAATGTTAGTCCCTTTGCGAGATGTCAAAACCACATCACCCTCACTAACAAACTATAGCAACAAGAAATCATATTCCTATCGCGGCTTTGGGCCTTCTACCAGTAGACCATCTCCTCAGTCAGTTATTATATACTATTTACTATTGGTACTAGACATTGCTCCATTAGGTAGGTGAAAGCATACATCTTAGAATACCATAATAGTGACACTATTACTCTCCGGTAGTACCTAAGCACGCATACACTACCAAACATAACGGCACCATCTAGTTCGATGATTGTAGTGCTGTAGAATTTCTCTTGCTACAGATCGATTGTTTCATATCTTTCAGTTCTTATTACATAACCTTCCTCGGCAATCTTAGGCTGTGGCTAGATAGAAACGTAAAAATCTTTGCTTATCAGCTCCCGTGTCTCGCAATATCTGCGTTGATGTGCCCGAGTACTAGGATATATTAACCACCGCCTGCCGCTTGTTGTATTGAAGAAGGTATTGAACCGGTAGCACTATTTAACTAGCGTCCACTCCATAACAGTCTGTGTCAATACAAATTAGATGATTAAACGATCAAACAGCACAGCCACTAGGGCTATAACATGCATTCTATATAGCCAAATATGTGGTAACGGCGTTTATCAGGTTGTCATTAACTTGCTAAATGGTAACCTGGAACCTCACGAGCATAACGAGCAATGGTAGCTGAGTAGAATAAACTCCCGGAAAGTCCCTCGATCATCGCCCTTGCGTACCGAAGCTGTCCATCATTCAGCTTTCCCTATTGAACATGACCGTTTTAACCCACATGGAGCTTGTTCTCCAAATCTATTAAGATCATCCGAAGGGAGGCTTTCGCAGTTTCCCCGGATACGCTAAAGGAGCGCCCCCCGGACAAATACAAACTAGCCGCAAAGTTTGCCTCGGCACATTCACCAGCCCATTCTTGGAAAAGTGGGTTATTCCATAGCCCTCGATATTTTTTCGGTTCCTGGGGTAAAGACTGAAGTCGTCCAAGGATTCCCTAAGGACGTTTTGTCCCCTGTGGTTATGTAAGCGAGGTATCAGTTGAAGGTTAAAAGAAGTGGAGATACGTACTGGTCCATAGTTCTGGCAATCAGCATCGTGTATATATAGCATATAAAGTCAGATTTAATCCACTACGGAGCAGATGGTATAGCGCCCACCATCATAAATAAATCTGAACACATTTCCTTCCGCCAAAATTCTCGCCTGTTTTGCATTTGCCGCAGGGAACATATTCATTGGAGCGGAGGTGGTGCTGTCAATAAGTGGCGTTTCTCGTCGTTTTGATCTTTCCTGATTTGCAATTTCGTTGTGACGCATTTCATGTCCCCTGGCCTGAGCGGCGGAGCCTATCTCTTCAAGCAGCTTCGCTGCTGCTGCTTCGGCGTCACGCCAGTACACTTATTTTGCACCGCGGCTGACAAGGTGGCGGCGGACCACCGTAAACCCATGTCAAGGGGGTTGACACAATTGCTATTTTATTGACCACGAATTGGTTCTCCTGTAGCAGCTTCCAAGAACAGGAAAAGATTGTTAGATGTGTAATCGACGTCGACTGGAGCCGGGTCGAAAAAGTACGCGAAAGGTTTTATAGTAAGATGGGCATCCATATTATCATTATTAACATTTTTATTAGTCGAGTTTAACGTCCGTATCGAGCCATTGGCTATGACAGACACATGTGCCTAGGCAGTGGCCCAGGCCACTGCCTCTAGATTGACCCTAGGGGCTCTGTCGGCCCCGTTTATCATTTGTTTACTCAACCTAGTCCTTTTCCTCGCCCGAGCCGCCTGCCTGCGCCAGGGCATTTGGGTTATGCCCTCCTCGGTGTGGGCATCCATATTCAAGAGAGGTGTTTTGAGTGCGTAAAAAAGAAAGAATAGCGAGTATAAACGTATGATTTCGTGATCAGACCTTCTTTATATATATATGTATTGGATAATACGGTTCATATGACTACTTTCGATTGAAGCTATATCTACATGACTCGTATGACACAGCGAACGCCGGATTCGATCGTACCGCTGGTTGTGACACAAATCTGATAGTGCAAGCTAGCTTACGAGGATTCTAGAGGTGCCTACCAAGGGCTAGAATTAGTGTTAGTCTGCGTGTATGCTCGTCGAGCTGCATGTTGGGGATGGTCGGATAGAGAAGAACCCGGCATTGCTATTCGTGAGCACTTAGTCGTTACCTTACTTTCATATATTTCCCGCCATTGAGGGCCTCGATATATTGACAATACCTCAACTTCACGTACACATTTTTCAAGGTATCTGGCCGAGCTCTACGGCCTGGATGTATCGATACGGTGGCAAACGCTAATCGGCAGTTCACGTCCACTTTCTGCACTGAGACTGGTACGAACGGGAAATGGATTCTTGCTTTTTGGTGGTTTGGGCTGTACGAAAGTGCGATTATGAAGAAATCAAAAGTACCCATATATTCTCCATATAAAATCTGTAGTAAAGCTCACAGGATATATTAATAAGAACAAAAATAAAGTCAAAATTGAATTTTATTGTATACCTTTTTTTTCTAATTCTTTCATGTCTTCATTCTAGTTCGCCTACATATTTTGGATTTCTTATCTAGTTAATAGGCTTTTTGCCTTATAATGCAGACATCCGGGGACAATTTCTATTAGTGTTTTATCTAAAAATTAGATCAGAGCATTTAGGGCATGCTTGGATATTTTGAGTAATAAAAGCCCGGCGATGTCACAGGTAAGCCCCAAGGGCCTAATGACATACTGCTAAAAAATATGTATATCGCGCCTGGGGGAGCAACGGTACACTTCTAGTTATAATGATTTGATTTCCTAAGTAATACTGGTTTCGCACGTCAAACAATATAGCTAAATTCCTTGAAAAGAATGTTTGATAAAGTTTGTTAGTGAAAAGATAACTTGGGTGATTACGTTAAAAGGTTTGTGCCGACAAGGAGTTACCGGTTTCTTCACGTCTCGGGCCGTTCCACTCGCCTTCAAGCCACAACCAATATTTCAGTAACAATGGAACCAAGCCCCAACAATGGCAACTTATCTGCGTCAGACAGAAAGCGCATGCGAGACCGCAAGGCCCAAAAAGTTCTCAGAGAGAAGCGGGAAGGACGAATCAAAGCGCTGGAGGACCGTGTTGCTTACTGCGAACGACATCACGGCGCTGGCTGGATGCAGCAGATGATGGCGGCCATGGACACTCTTCGGCGCGAGAATGAGATGCTCCGCGCACGCCAGGAACGTCTTCGCGCCGTTGTCTCCTCATGGGAACGCGAGGAGAGCGGTTTACTATCGGCGAACACGCACAACCATCCCATCCAGAAGACTGGTCAACAACTATTATTGCCTGGTGCCTCTTACCGCCGGGGAGGCGAACTATCGCCGACATGGCTCCGGCCTTTGAATATCTCCCATGGGGAAGATGAGGGACGACCTCTTCCAGAACCATCAAGGCTTTCGGAAGATGACAGAGCCGAAGATACTTCACTTGGACCCAACTCCACCTTTACAAACTCAGTCGATCTTCTTTACCCCACCCAAACGGCGCCGGTATCCGTCCCAGCATGGTGTCTAACCCCAATCAACGAAGGCGCGCATATACCCCCCATCTCGTCAGTGACGTGCACCTGGCTCGCTAATCCAGACCTGGTCGCCGCCTGCCCACCCGTCCCCTCACCACTCGACCTCTTACACGGCACAAGACGGAACTACCTAGCAGACAAAATAAGCCAAGTCATCCGGCTGCGAGCCATCCGGCAGCCGGAGCGGCTGGCAAACGGCTGGCTGATCTACGTCTACAGCAAATGGCGCGTATCCCAAAGCCCTGAGACATTCTCTCGGATCCCGCCATTCCTCCGGCCCGTCCTGATGCAGATCCAACGGGGCCATCCATCTGGGTTGGACGTTATTGTCTTCCCGCAGATACGCATCAATCTTCTTGAGAACTGGGATATGGTTGACTTTCCCGAAATTATTGATTACTTGGCGTGCTGTCAGAAGGTGCGGTGGCCGTGGGGGGAGGATATTCTGGAGCGCGATGGTGACGATAATTTTCGGATTAGGAGGGAGTTTTATGATGTGTTTATGCGGGAGAGTGGGTGGGGTCTGACGCCGGAATTTATCGAGAAGTATCCCGGGTTATTGAAGGGGATGGATGTTGACGCGGTCCGCTTCCAGGTGGGGTCCCACGTTGATATTGTTCAAAAATAGTTGTTGCAGGGGAGTTGAGGGTCGAGACAGTAGGGAATGAGAAGCACTCGGTTTCTAAACTGGGGTAGAACATCTTCGCCAAGGCCGATCGTTACTTAGTCAGGGATAACACTGAATCATTCTCTGCTCTAATGGTTGAAGAAAAGGTCAACCCTTACTGGTCTGGGCTTAACGCTGAGTCAGTGCCCCCACTACCGTCTCGCGAATGAAGTTGTTTTTTGAAGCCGATATTGCATCCTATTGGCCGGTAAAGCACCAGCACTGATTCATTGGCAAACAAGCACTTTTATTGATCTGCACGGGTAGATGTGGATGGGTATACTCCTTACTGGATTGTGAATAGATTGGTTATACCACCAGTTCAAGCATAACAGCATCAACAACTGTCGAAGATGTTCTGACTGCCCTAGTATAAATTCTCCTGTTGGACACCTCTGGCTGTCCATATGCCCAACTTAACAGCCTCATCATAAACACAATATTTCATGCACAATGTTGCTCAACCTGTTCGAGAGAGCATTGGCCAAGAATTTGATTTATCTCGTTTTCCCTCTTACTCTCACTGCAATTGCACTATTGATATGCTCCCCAAAGTCAAAGTTCCCGCTCATCAACGACAAAAAGCCATTGGAAATCCGATTCACGAACGCCCGGAAACGCTTCCTAGCTAACGCACATAACATTATTAGAGCCGGTCTAGCGAAGGTATGTCTCTATGGAACCTGCAGGATCAGGAACTGATGATGGCTATTCACTTGAACTAGGGACCGGTATCCCGAATTGTAACGGAGAATGGGTACATGGTGCTTCTCGATGCAAAGTATGCAAATGAGATCCGCAGTCACGACGTCTTGAGCTTTGGCCATTTCATTGAGGAGGACTTCCACACGAATGTCGCTGGTTTTGAGCCGTTCCGGCAGGGAACTAACGATGATGACATATTTCAGGACGCGGTACGGACCAGATTGACTCAGAGCCTTGGTAAGATAGAAGACGTGGTTATTACACGGATTCCCATCTAAAGTATGCCTCAGGGAATGTGACTCAGCCACTTGTGGACGAGACAGCGATAGCACTCAAGACGAATTGGACGGACGATACTAGTAGGTTCATTGACGGGTCCCAGGGGGTAGAAGCAACTAAAGCTAATGACCTAGATTGGCACACCTTCTGTCTTAAGTCTAGTATTTTGAACATTGTCGCCCAGCTGTCCTCGCGCGTGTTTCTAGGAGAGCAGATCTGCCGCAACCCAGACTGGCTCTGCATCACTGTTGCTTATACTGTCGACTCGTTCATGGCAGCCCGGGACCTACGTAAGTGGCCGAAAGTGTTTCGGCCAATCGTTGCCCGGCTTCTGCCATCGTGCCGGAAGATTCGCTCCCAGCTACTGGAGGCACAGGCGATTATTCAACCGGTGATAGAGAACCGACGAAGAGACAAAGACGCTGCTATTCGTGCTGAAAGGACTCCCAAACGGTACGCAGATGCTATGCAATGGATGGAGGAAGCCGCCAAGGGTCGGCCATACGAGCCTGCCTTCGCACAGATGTCATTTTCCCTTGCGGCTATCCATACTACGACTGATATGTTAACACAAGTCCTTTTTGATCTTTGTGGGCGCCATGAGCTCATCCAAGCCCTGCGCGAAGAAGTGATTACAGTCATCCAGGATGAAGGATGGAAGAAGCCCACTTTGTACAAGCTGAAGCTCATGGATAGTGTCATGAAGGAAAGTCAGAGACTCAAGCCGATCGGTCTTAGTGAGTTAATCCTCATACATTTTGCGCGGACTCAGAGCACTGATCAATTTGCCAGTTTCTATGCGGCGTAAGGCTATGGCCGACCTCAAGTTGTCCGATGGCACACACATTTCCCAAGGGACATTATTGTTTGTTTCTAGCGAGCGTATGTGGGACCCAGAGATATATCCAAACCCCTTGGAATTCGATGGGTATCGTTTCCTCAAGCTGCGTAGTGTTCCGGGCCATGAGACATCTTCACAGGCAGTTGCGCCATCCCCGGAGCATATGGGGTTCGGGTTCGGGCGCCATGCTTGTCCCGGGAGGTTTTTCGCTATCAATGAGGTAAAGATTGCCCTGTGTCATATCCTGTTGAAATACGATTTTAAGCTGGTTGGCGAGTCGATACCTCGGGCCAGGAAGGAGGGTCTCCAATGGAACGCTGATCCAACCACCGAGATTGCCATTAGGCGGCGACAGGAGGAGATTGTTCTGTGAATCTGGTCGCGGTTTCCACAGCTATGCAACGTACATATTTGCTATGTGACGTGTTAGTTTTGTGATTATACATATTACTAGCGTCGCGACAGTGGGCACACTCTAGATTCAGTAGATATTGTTTAATGCTTTTTTAGGCGTTTAAGAGTATGGCTTCGCTGTTACAGTTCAAGATGAGATAGAATCTGGGAGACCCTGCCTAAATCAAGAAAGTAAGCGATATGCTAGGAATAGCTATTGACAAATCTGATTAATATGTAAAATGGAGCTGCGGGTTCCTAATGGCACCCGGTCACACTACTCATTATGTACAAAGTTCCAAGGTCTCGCCCCACCTTAGGCAACAGGTCCAAAGAAGCTGAACTTGCCCTCCGGATCGTACTTCTTCTTCAAAGACTGAAGGCGAGCTTGACGCCAGCTCTCGCTGCCATACCACTGTTCTGGTGTCTCGTCTCCATATGCATAGTTAACATAGGCGCGCACATCCGGACGTCCGCTAGCCTTGTGGAGAATCTGACGAAGCTCATTACCTAGCTTAGCTGCCTTCTGATCAAGGTCGGCCCCGGCAGGTGCATAGGTGATAAGGGGGGCGGAGAGGATATTCTCGCTGCGGAAGGCAAAAGCACTCGACTTGCTGTCAATTGCCTTTACACCCTCCATGGAGTAGCCCTCAAACATGAAAATGGAGTTATTGAAGGGAGAGGTTCCCCGCACTCCGTCGGCGAAGACCTCGTATGCCTTCTTCTGGGCTGGGACGTCGTATGTTTCGAGATAGTTGGGGAAGCGAGGGTTAACGAGTCCGGCCTTTTGGCATGGTGGGGAGGATAACGCGATGCCAGTCCATCCGGCGAGATCGGTGTAGCTCCCTCCAATGGGTTCGGTGGACAACGGACCGATATCGTGGAAAGGTTTCGTGTAGGCTGAGTCGACTGCTTTCACTCCTTCTTGGATGATGTAGAGCAGAATGACAGGCTAACATGGTAAGAAAATGCCGAGGGCCTAATAGCTATATATGCACTTACATTGTTGGGGTCAGCGTCTGGGTTGTTCATCCAGTACGACCAGTTGATCAAACCCGCGGGCTGGGTGCCATTCTTCAAGAGATGGTCGTTGACTGCCTGGTAGACGGCCTCGACTTTATCACCGCTGAACGTGATAGTCTCGATTGCCCAGTCGCGGTGCTGGATGTCGAAGATTTTCGTCGTAACAGAGGTGACGATTCCAAAGTTGTGGCCGGCACCGTTCATCGCCCACCAGAGGTCAGAGCTTGCGTCGAGTACTTTGAGGGTTCCGTCAGCAAGGACGATGTTCATGGAGACGAACTGGTCCGCGACGAGCCCGTGATGTCCCTGCAGCCACCCATGTCCTCCTCCAAGAGCGGGTCCAAGAAAGCTGACACATTCGCAGGTTCCGGTGACTGTTTCCCAGGTCAGTATCTCCCAGTGATAACTTGGGCAAACGAGACTGACCTGTTTGCTTTCCTGCCGCCCACAGCTTGTCTGTAACAGCCTTTGACTGGGTTCCTCCACCGATGGTGACAGTCTTTCCATCCTTGGAAATGTCGACGCTGCTCAATTGATTCATGTAGATCTCGATACCATGGTCCATCTTGCCCAAGGTAGTGATTGCTCCGTGAGCGCCATTGTACGCCAGGAAGGGCAGGTCCTTCTTGTTTGCATATTTCACCTATCCAGCCTAGTTAGCAATGCACTAATACTCGAATTGTACTCAGATCAAGAGTGCTGGCGGTTCTACGGAAGTAGAAAAAAGGGGAATTTACCGTCTCCACAACGTCATTTTCTGTGCCTGGGACTACGACGATATTCACTTTCGGGGCGTCCAATACTGACCACCGAGTTGATGCGACCTTGAACCCTTCCGAGCCAGGGCAATAGACCTTCGCAGTGGACGAAAGCTTGCCTCCGAGCTCCCCTAGATCATTTCCTCGTGGGCAGAGGCCATGAAGCGAATTGTTGGTGCTGAGACCGGCCGAGGTTATCGCCCACACCGCCAGGGCCGTGGCCACTTCTATTTTAAACGGATACATTGGTCGATAGAATCACCGAAGGGTTACAAACCGTGGAAAGATAAAGAGTCAAAGTAGTCAGGGGAGCAGGCCTGCCCCTACAATCGCAAAAATGGACCTGACCGGGGAGAGGTGAGGGCTCAAAATAGACTTTTGTCGGATTGGAATCCTTGCGGGTACCGCCAGAGCATGGGTAACCTTGGAATTATTTATCTTCTTCACTGGTGGACAGCGGTTGGGGTTGATTCATTTCCGCCTGTCGAGCTAATGCAAGCCCTGACTAACCCCTGGTCTCATACCATCTTAGGCGAATGCTACCCTGGTTCACATTAAGCTCCACATTTCCATAAAATTATGCTCTGGGATCCCTGCTTAGCGTGCCGTTACTAATGGATTAGCTCAATCTATCGAGATTCCAGTGGATCCTTTGCCACGCGATTGGATCAGAAAGGAAAATCCGAATCGTGGGTCTGAATAGTCATCAATGCTCCGGACCCTTCGGATGCCTGAAAACTTTAACGGCATTCATTCCCAAAGTGTTCTGAACCAGTCGCCCTGCCAGACCAGGTCGGAAATTGTGCTGACCTATGGGGTCACCGCAAAAATTGGTTTTAGTTGGTAGGGCACTGCTGCACCCCTGGGGTCGGCAATTCAATTATGAATAGATATGGCGGACCCATGGTGTGCTGAGAAGTAAATCCTGTCTTCTACCTTACAAAAGGCCAGCCAAGCGGCCTGTTCTTCTACTCCGTGCTCTGTATGCTCCCATTGCCGTCTCGTCCCACCATGCTCTCGTGAACCTAGCCTAGTGTGCAATAATGTGGTCTGGTATCGCCTCTAGCATAGTGGCACGAGATCCTGGGCAAGATGCTGCTCAAGCGGCCTTCCACAAATCTGCGGTCGAGTCATGGACACTCTACGCCTTTGGCGTTGCTGCGACGCTACTGAGGACGTACTCTCGATGGAGTGCTGTGGGATTTAAACATTTACGAGCTGACGATTACCTTGTATGGGTCGCAATTGTTCGTTACCCACAATAGAGCCAAAACCATCTACCTGCATTCACGGCTAATCTTAATCCTTGTAGGCATTTTACACCGCCCAGACAGCCCTTGCATACAGTGTAGGCAATGTTGCTCACGGGCTCGCAAACAATGGTATGACGGATGCGCAGCGGGCTACGCTGTCCGTCAACAACCAGGAATACCGAGAGAGGTATGTCGGAATCTACGTGAAGAGCGTATTGGGGGCACTTACCAACAATACCACTACTAGGGTGATTGGGTCCAAGATCCAGGTTGCAGGCTGGACGACCTACTCCGCGTTGATCTGGTCGCTCAAACTTTCTATGCTGGCATTCTACATTCGACTTACGGTATACCCATTGACGACCCATACACCACGAATCAGCACTGACACCACTTAGGACGGACTCGGTCGTCGTTATCGTATCCCCGTATACGTTGGATTCTTCCTCGTCATCGGAACCTTTATCGCGAGCGTCGTAACCATCTTCGCCGCATGCCGACCATTCCACAAATACTGGCAAATCAACCCAGACCCTGGCAGCACGTATTCCACCCCGTTTTAACCATGGTCATGCCCCTAACATCTCAAACCCTACTCTAGATGTCTGCCAGGCCGCCATTTCCAAACCGATAGTCTGGGTCTCCTTCGCCGCAAATGTCAGCACCGATCTCTACCTGATAACCATCCCTATCCCACTCCTCTGGAATACCAAACTACGCCTCTTAAAAAAGCTTGCCTCAACCTTCGTCCTCAGCTCCGGCGTCTTCGTCCTTGTCTGCGCAACCCTGAAGAGCATCTTCGTCTTGGTCGTAAGCACCCCCCCCAATAACCCACCCCAACATTATAACCATAACCCAACCTTCTAACCTGAATGGCACAGGACCCCCAAAACGGCGCCGCACTGAGCGGCGAATGGGGCACGCGCGAAACCTTTGTCGCAGTCATCACGACAAACCTCCCCATGATCTTCGGGTTGTTCAAATCCTGGCTGGGCAAGTTCTACGGCAGCTCGTTCCAGTCGTCACAGGCGTATAAGACCCCGTCGGGCTTTAAGAGTATCGGTGGTGGAGGGGCGAGTCATCCGCGGAGTCGGGGTCGGCGCGGGCCGTCTTCTGGTGCTCATGGGATGAGTACTACGTTGACTTATACGGAGAGTGAGGAGCGGATGGTAGATGATGTTAAGATGCACAGGTTGAAGGCGAGCCCGGTGCCGCCTACACCGGGCTCGGCGAACAGTATCATGGTTTATAATCAGATTGAGGTTACGCGGGAGGAGAGGAGGGCGGAGAGGAGTAGAAGTAATGGGAGTGAGTTGGAGGAGGGGAAGTTGCATGAGAGTTGGTAGGGTTGGCTATGGGCTATGAAGGTGGGCTTTGGTGCGCTGGTGATTTTACGATGAGACTTGATACTACTATACCACTTGTTTAGAATTTATCTGCTATCTATATCGCGATTTTGAAACGTATAGAAGACAGGGTGTAATTGAACATATCACTGATGGACAAGAATATTGATCTTCTTCACAGAAACACAAATCGCCGAAGCTTTGTTAGCATAACTATATTTGACGACGCAGATCCATTGCAACAGTTCGTCCGACACATGCGCAAACTAATCGGACGTTGCGTTAGGATCCTCCGGTTCAAACTTGAGCTCCTGTTCATAAAAACCTAACTATGGCCGTTTGCGGATAGACTTTCACATATTTTGGGTCGACTGAAACGGCCCATGGGCAGTGAACCCCCTTATCGAGACGAACGATTGGATCATTTGTCGAGTGATCGACAATCGGGGAACCGGATCTCCACAAACGCATGTCTTGGAGCCGTCGTTAGGTGCTTAGCACTGTCAGTGATGGATATGCGACCCTTGCTTCGACTTGCTTCAGAGTTGAAGCATGGGACAAAAGGTGGTCTGAATAGTGGGGCTTCGGGTTGGGTACGCCGGAGTCACTGTCATACCCTCGTAGATTTCTTTTTTGGACTTCATTTTACAACACATGTAACAGTGGGGGTAAAAATAGATTCTGGTGAGAAGGACAAAAGCATTTTTGAGGTCTAGAAGTCCTTTTCTAGGCAATCTTGATACCCCTTATTGTGCAATAAGCGCCACATGCGACCCTACGTAGTATGTTAAAGACTGCTTAACATTACTGAACCACAGAGGCAGGTTTAGCCCCCACGCTCAGAGTGGAATAGGTAAAGGGTAGGTAACAAATGACATCCGCCAGCGCAGAATGCTTTGGGCCGATGTAGTAGCCGGGCGTGGATCACTGGCCCGAAAAACTGGTCTTGACCCACCCCGATTGCAACCCTAGGTCCCTATGGGTTCGGCCGATGTGAAGAACATGATCAATCATCATCCAGCTGGGATTAACCTAGGTTGAACCCATTGATTGATATGTATTAGCGCAGACATGGATATAGCTTGGCCAAATCTAGATAAACCCCCGATCATGATTAGACGTTCGGTAGGATAGGTTTTATCAGCGCATGGGTTTTCTTTCATGCTTCTGGGTCAATATGGAGGAGCCCTAGGCGAGAATGTGGCGTGCAGGTCTGATCGTTCCACGTTGCACTTCGCCTTTGCCTAGTCAGTAACCTTTCTTGGCGGTTTCATCACTTCTTATGTATATAGCTCTGTTGTATTAATCCAGGTATCTTCTGTTGTAGAGTGTATGGTGATTGATATTGACCTACTCTGCGATCTGTGGCAACTCTGCAGTGTGAAGTTTACCATCTGTCAGCCTGTTACCCCTGCATTCAATTACTTCTTTTTTTTTTCTTTTTTAAGATGACACTGTTTCTGAGAAGTAAATTAGTAATAAAGTTCAACGTCCTCGCAAGGATTTCCGAGACATCTCAATATCCATCATGATGTGGGGATGATCATCAGAACGAACCAGCGGGCCTTATGCCATAGCATCAGGGAGTGCAGAATCACTCTCGAGTGAATTGACAAGCGATCTCAACTGCCGGTTGGAGTCTTGTGTCAAATCAACGGCCACGCTAGTTTTTGTCAACCGCGATATTAGGCCAGTGTGTCGGGTTGTCCATTTATCAAAGCTTGAGTCCAAGATTTGGTCATTATAAAACTAAATGACACCCACCGGCGTCTGACTTATGTCTAGTCCATATTTGGGAAGCGTGCATGATGGGGAATTGACAAAGTAAGACCATTTCACAATGCCACGATTTAGTCGAAACCGGCTAGAATTTCATAAGCGGTAGAACAAGTCACTGGGTAGACTTGGAGATGACTATCCCGTGCTTCTTTCTCTCTCCATGATGTGGCTGAAACGCAGTTGAAGGCTAAAGCATTCAGCGCAGGTATAAGGTAGATCTATATATAGTACCGTTATTAACCCTTGATGAAACCGTGGCGTTGGGATCAGTGTCATACCCGGGATGAGCACAGTCCCCACTGACATGAACACGGGAAATTAGTCAATCGCAAGGCTGAATGACTTAACAGAAATACCGGTTAATGCCAGCTTGTTGTGGGTATATAGCATAAGCAGGGCAGCATACCCTGTTCTCATTGAAGGAATTGGAATATGGGTTATAAATATACTTTCGCTTTGGCCCACTGGGCGTCAAATCTAGAGATCGGCTCAGGGGTAACCAAATCTGAGAGACTTGGACTTGGCTTTCATTTAAACTGCACTCGCAGCTGCTGAGTTGGTTTCTACCTAACCGCACGGAGGCAAGAGATATTAAACGTTGTGGCTGCCGATGCGGTCCAGGGTGTAAAGATTGGTCTCATGAGCTTCCAGTAGGAGATCCTCTGTTCCTCATCAAGAATCTTCTCTGCTGCCGCAAGTTCGACTGGAGAGCACATATCCATCTCACCGTGCAATGCTCGAATCGTAAGCGGCGTCTTTTCATAGTCGAGAGCTAAATGCCGAGAGCAGCTGTGATGGGGATAAGTCTGAATTCTGAAGTACGTGACAGGGCTGTAGCTTATACGCTAGGTGACCCTCAAATGATTTCAGGAAAGAGCTGAACATACTCCTCAATTGTGCTACAGCCTTGCAGTTGACGTGGACAGCATGGCAATCACCTAACGCCTCCTCTCTGTACGTAATTTTAAACTTGGCGCCGAATCACCGAATAGGCGTCTAGCTATGGCTTACATAAATAAGAACTAGTTTTAAGTTAGCTAATTTTAACACAAGAGGGGCTGAGCCATGCTCCATTCTGAACTGTTTCTGATATTCATATATGTATGAGATGCCATCTAAAAAGATACATCCATGTATAAAAGCTGAGGTGTTTTTAAGTAGCAGTCCATGCTTCGCTATAACTTAACTGAAATCCTATACCTTGATTTTGACCGAAAGATTAGGATCTAGAGTTAAGTTCGACTAGCCAATCATCACTCGGCTAGTTTAACTGCAGAGAGTTATCTACTAATCCAGACATGACATCAAATGGTGACATCAGCAGGTTCACTACAGTCCCCCCACCCGGGCCGGCAAAACTCCAGGTCATCTATCTTTGCTGGTTATAGGGATCTATAGTCTGGTCGTTGTGTCTCGCCGTTAAACTCGGTAAATGTACAATGGCGTCAAACTATGGCTCAATCCTCTGCCGCGTATAGCAGGGCAACCCCAGAGTGTCAGCATAAACATCGAATACAATAGTGAGCATAGAGTTGTCAGTTTGAAGTTTTGTATTCTACTTCGAATTCATTATTCAGGACATTGCCTCAACAGGATACAATGCAACATTTCGCTTCCCTTAAAGTCTCCACCTAGGCGAGATATGCAATCAGACGCACGTAGTAGGGATATACAGCTAGCTCCAAGATAAGATATGGGGTGATGGAATGTACCGATTAGCAAATTTCGGGCGCTAAGGCTATGTCTACGGATATTCAAATACTGCCAAAAGCCCTGTCTAACTTTGGCCAACTCAGATCTTGCATCCTGAGCACGCCTTGATCATGATCCACCGAGACGAGGAAAGCACGTCCTACACTCTAAATCCAGAGTCTGAACCAACCCATTCCAACAACCAGGTCAAGATGGAGGCTCTTAAATCATGGAAGGGATATAGATGTGGGATATATGGGAGCTTCTACCGGATCAGCGCTGGCTTTCATTCAAGGTTGATGCCTTTGTCTTGACATTTGCCTCGGTAAGTACCGTACTTCTCCATAATACATAACACAGGCAAGGCTGGAGGTTGGATGGGGAATCGCCACGACATGTACATCTAGTGTGCAGTCCTATCGTTCGCTTTATGCCATCCGTTTTTTAGTCGGGCTTCTCGAGTGGGCGCTCCTCACATCTTTTTCTTGGCAGAATGCCGAAACTTTTAGTGCAGATCAGGCTTCTACCCTGGCATCCACTATCTGCTTGGTTCGTGGTACACGCCTCGGGAAATTGGCAAGCGAGCAATGGTTTTCTGGCTTGCTGAGTCGGTTGGAACTCTACTCAGTGGATTTCCACAGTCTGCTGCCTACACGAATCTAAACGGTGTGCACGGTCACGCTGGCTGGCGCTGGTTGTTTATCATCGATGGAATTATCACACTGCCACTTGCGCTAGCTGGCTTTTTCTTCTTTCCCAACCTCCCACAGGACGGGAAGAAAACATGGTGGACGACAGAGGAAGAGCACATTCTTTCAGTCAAGCGCATGGAGGCCATTGGTCGTGCTGGAAAGGAGCCTTGGACAGTAGCCAAGGTCAAGCGAATCTTGCTCAACTGACATACATATCTTCTCCGTTTGATAGTCGTAAGGGCCATCAACCTCTTTAATTCCAATGTTCAACAGATCTCACATATCACCCTAGGCCCCGAACCTTGTCTGGAAGACTACGGGCTTCCCCGCCGCCAAGAAGGGATACCTGTGGTCCCCTATCCTTCAGATTCTGCGCAGTGAGTGTTCTTACAGCCCGCGCCTTCTATCGCCAGGATATTTAACGAGTAATCGGTGCATTGAAGTCATTGTCATGGCTGTGATCCAGCTACTCCTGTACGTGATCAAAGGAAGCAGTTTCTTGCTTATGAAGAAGACAAAGGCTCGTCATCGGCGTCTCAACACAGCGAGGTCTTTATCTCATCCCAGGGGAGCGGCGTCGACCAGGGAAAGACCTTTCAAACTCAAGTAGTCCCGGTGCACAGTGGAAATTAAGTACGACAGTCGATTATCCTATTATGACTTTGCATATTTGCAAAAGATTTCGTTGCAACTTATGTGCACAGCTAGGTGGTGTCGTTCTTTAGAGAGGTGTTAGGACAGCAGAATATAACTACGTGATAACCTTCCTACCATTTGAAGGTGGAAATGGATGACAATGCAAACACTTATAATGAGGTTAATGAGACGTACGCGTTCATCTGTGTTATATATTGTTCACCGAGAACTAATCCTATAGGACGTGAACGTGAATTGTAGGTAACTTTGAATATCTAGGGTAGGCTATCCTGATGATGACGGATAAGATATAGGTTTGAGCTAGCGTAGGAACAAGATAGAATTATTTTCAGGAGGCCTAATTTGCAAGGTCTATAGTCACACGCACTGAGGGATTGTTACAAGCTTCTTTGGGCATTGTCACCGGTTAGATGAGGGAAAATGTGCGAGGGAAAGCTGGACGGCACGCCATGTTGCTTCGATACAGGCCTATCAATTGAAGGCGCAAGACATGGTAAGAAGTCATATTGGTTCTTCAATCCTGCAAAATCAATCAATGAAAATGTGGAACAATATGCTGATTTTTCTGAGTTCATGATGTACATTAAAAAGGAGTATCAGTCAATACACAAATACAGGTCTTTGGCCAGGTCAGGTATTCGTACGAAGGCGTCTAAAAAGTCTCCAAACTATGGAAAACTCTCATGAGGCCCATGACGGTCGCTTTTCCAGGTCTAGTTATTCTATATGATCACATGAACCTCGTTTTCTCTCCCACAGGGCTGGGCTTCATCTAAAGACCCCCTTCCTGGGCCTTCACATCCTCTTGTACTTGACTCTTAAGGATCTCTCTCACAGCCTGCCATGAGTTCTCCACCTCTGTTACGCGTGTTTCCTTTTGCAAGAGAGCCTTGAGCTCATCTGGGAGCACCTGGGTTTCGAAATCAAAGCCGGCCTCCTCCTTCAAGGCTTCGTTGACAGCATCAGAGAATTTCGCTGGGTGAGCAGTTGAGAGCGAGATGTGATGCGTGGGCTTCCGGGCAATCGATCTTTCGGCAACTGTAACTCCCACAGCGGAGTGGGGATCAAGGACGTATTTGGTCTCTTGATAACAAGACCGAATGGTCGCCGAGGTCTCCGAGTTGCTCACACGGTCACTCTCGAAAATTTGTCGGCCGTTATTCAGCATATCCTGGTGGATGGGTCCAAAGCCACCTGCGGCTTTCAGTGAGCTATACCAGGCCACAATGTCTTCACCAGCTTGCTTTTTGCTAGAAAGGTTATCTTTGCCATTCGCCGCGGCATATTCTATCAATAATTAGCAGAAGCTTCGAGATTCAGAAAAGCGATTCATGTACCTTTTGCCAGAAACCACAACAGTCTTTCGAAGTTACTAGAGACCAAGATATCCATGGCCGGGCTCAGCGTCTCCTTGCATTCATCAGTCTTGCTGGCAGAATCTTCAGCAGGTTGCTTCTCATAACGGCCAGTTGTCCAGAACCGATGTAGGATATCATTCCTTGAAAGAAGATTAGCCAAATTCAACAAAACCAAGATAGGAAGTTCTGTCCGAAGGGGCTTACTCGTTCGTGGCCACTTAAATTGGTGAAAGTCCGATGTTAGCACATGGTATAGAGTTAGTAGTTCAAAGTAGGCAGAGGAGAAACTCACCAACCAGCTTATCCACAGGGAGGCCCATCTTGTGCGCAAAGTAACCAGCAAGGATGTTGCCGAAATTTCCAGTGGGGGTGACAAATCGGACTTTATCTCCTACCTTGAAGGTGGGCGACTTTTTCGTAAGCGAGAAGTATGCATAGAAGTAGAACACGATCTGAGCGAGGATTCTCGAAAAGTTGATCGAGTTCACAGCACCCAGCTTCACGTTCTCATTTGTGTCAGCATCGCCAAACAGCGCCTTGACGATATCCTATTACGTTCTTAGTTCAATGACACGTTCTTACAGACTAACCCGGTTCAGAATACTTACTTGGCAGTCATCGAATGTCCCCGTAACGGCAAGATTGTGGACATTCTTTTCAGTGCAGGTTGTCATCTGCACCTCTTGGATGGGGCTGATACGGCCCTTGGGATGCAAGATAGTGACCGATACATCTTTCTTGCCTCTAAGACCGTAGATTGCGGCAGACCCAGTCTGTATGAAAGTCAATCCCCCTTCTAGGTCAAGTGTAATTAACAGAAACCTACATCGCCACTCGTTGCGCCAACAACCGTCAAATGATGTCTATCTGTAATCTAGTCAGTTTGGTCCGGTTTTGTATGATATAGCCGTGTTTTCCACGGGCTATGATCCTTGCGTTCCGAACCTTTGCCTTGTTTACCACGGTTCTTCCGTACTAGCAGATATTCGAAAAGATTTCCTAAGAATTGCAAGGCGCCTAAAGCCGTTAGCTTCGTAGGCCCGATAAGGTTGTTATAGCCCGAAGAATAAACACACAATCTTTGAACGAGTAGCTTGGTCCGTGGAATAGCTCAAGAAGATAGAGGTTGTCGTCCTTCAGATGAACCAATGGAACGATATCGTCGGCGCGGAATGTGGAGTAGCTGCGATCGATAATGCCTTTCAGCTCGTCTGTGGGGATTTCGGAAGTCGAGATGTAGAGACTGAAAATCTTGAGGGCGAGTTCGGCGTAGGAGAGATCTTTCCAACTTTGCTGTGATCTGTTGTTAGTCTTCAATGCCTCTAGGAATTCGGAATCAAGTATGGGCGCATGTCCACCACATACCCAGTTCTCTGCAATCGGAACTTCGTGCGGCAAGAAAAGGCCACCATCGGCAGCCAATCCCTTCAGCACCACGGTCTCGAAGGAGAGCTTCCACAGGTTAGCAGCTTGTCATTAGGCGATAACATAGGGCGAGGCGCACGCCGTAGTCACCCCCTCGGGTGGACAGGTATTTCTGCGACTCAGTTGGTGTCGCGTTGGTAGTCATGATGTCCCAATTGTCTCGATACTTCAACACAGCAGGAAAGGCTTCAAGTTTGAGCCCCTCCCGACCTCGGAGTCATGTCGTTCTTTAGTCCCGCCGTTCGGTCCGGATTATCGTTCCTCCCGTTGAGTCATATCGGTCACGGGACTTAGCCTCCTTGACCCATAAATACTATTTATATGTATCATATTATTTAAATATCAGTGTTAGGAGCTAATTGTGAATATATAAACTACTGATGGCATTTTTGCAGAGCTATATAGGAATTCAGCTGGCATTCTTGTAGATTTCCTGGACCCCGCGGCTAATATATATTGTCATCGCTAGTTTTAAGGATACCAAGACTTGGTCGATCAAGTTGAATTGCGCCAATGTGCGTACAATTGCTTTGTAAACTGTCAGTGGTGGTGTGTCCTTTGTTTGGACGCTGGGTATCTAATGCTATAGTCGGATAAATTCGCGCATGTACATAATAACCTAGCCCTAGATCAAAATATTCCAGGGATCCCACATCCCGTCATACTCAGAATATTACATAGGAGGATGTCCGCTTCAACTGTGGAATGGAACTTAGCAGCAAAGTGCGAGATTAATCAATAGCTTCCTTTAACTAGACAATATTGTACTATATTTCTTACCTTGGCAAGAATCCTGCGAGTATGCTTGTGATTAGTAACTGCGATGTTTTCGCTTGTATCGTAACAACCGTATCGTACGTACGTATATAACATGTAGAACTTATAGAGCTATCAGTATGGAGACAGCCCATTTAAGATCTACGGGCCATAGCTTGGACGGAAACGAGTTCGTCTACCTAGTTAATGCAGTCAACTCCCGACTTTCTATTCAGACCTGGCATCCATAATATGTCGCATTAATCTGGATCTTATGGACAGGGTGGGATCCTGCAGCTGCAACTTGCCTAAGAGAGAAATGTTTCGGAAGGAACTTTGACTTACTTATTGCTAGATTTGGTGACACGTAGGAGTAAGGAGTATTTGGAGACTTGGTCTACTGCTTGGCTGGTTGATGGAAGCGAACAAGACGGAAGAAACTTGTCGAGCTCCTAGAGGTGGGCCTGCATTAATAGTAGTTTCAAACACGAAACTTGTAGATAGAATTCTGTAACTTGAAAGAAATATGTATGGTTCTATAGCAGGGTTTCGTCTTCATTGAAGAATGCATTGAACGACGTTTTAATTTTCGATCTGGGACTTTAGCCAATGGCCCAGGGACTCAGTCCTCAAGTGTCTAACTAGGGAGGCGCTCATCATCCTAAAGCTGTATTAATATAATCAGTCGATGATGGAGAAGAGGAGAATCGCTACAATTTCTAAGTACTATACGTCTCAGCTGCAAGGCTACTATCATCCACCTATTGACTGTTTGCCTCTTTTTGGAAGATTGACTGATTAACAGCCAAGGCATGTATATAACCGCGGCGTATATACCTGCACGCATCAGACTAAGTAGGGGTTGACTGGTTGCAAGCCCAGAGGGGAGTACTTTCCCTGGAGTAGCCTCTTCAATAGGCCTGTCTAGGCTTTCTTCCACGCCGATAAGTTCAAAGTACTTTACAGTGCCATACAAGACGATGGCAAAAACTGCTGCGCGGGGAGATCGGGATCAAAAATTCTCTCTCTATTGGATAATTGTGATCTAGACGACTAGGACAGCAAGCCCCGATAAGCAACGGAAACTATACATATCCTTGGCGGCGGTGGTGACAGAAGAATATACCTCAACTAGAATCCTACCGTCCAGGGTCCTCCAGAAGGTTCTATATCTCCGTGCGGTCCTTGATGAAAACTGGCGATGTCGACCGCCGTTAGCACGGGGCCTGCCGCGTGTCACGACAGGCCAATGTGCTACTATCGCGGGATACTATATTCCCGCTAGGGTCACTATTTCTGCCCTTATATACCCACTACATCATAATGAGAGGCTGTTCCGCCAAGCACATGAATTCATTCCGGAGCAGTGGATCTCTAAGAGGAGTTTGGTCAAGATGAACAGGGAGCTCGGAACCTGAAAGAATATTGTATCCCCTTTAGTATAGGCCTTCGTGCATGCATCGGTAGGAACCTGGCATATATGGAGGTTTCAATTGTAACAGCAGCCCTTGTCCTCAACTTTGAGTAGGAACTTGCGGAGCCGGGTACTGTTATGGAAATGGTGGAGCGGTTCAATTACAATCCGAAGGAATTGATGGTCAGGGTGAAAGCCAGATAGATCATATGTCTTTCGAGGATCCCGGGACTAGGTAGGGCATGATTTTGAAAAAGTCTTAAAAAGGTCATTTCGGCTGGTCTAGCTTGACTTGATTATGTTAATTGTGTTTCAGTTGAATTCTGACGGGTTCCTCCACCGATCGTTGTAAGTATAAAATAGAACGCGTAGAAATCCTTTTACACAGGCGGCATCCCCCCCCACACCGGATCCCACCACATATTGATACTTTCTACAGTCATTTCAGCCGTCCAAAACGCTCTAAGCCTCTACCCCCTGAAGATCACTCACTCGCTCCATTAAGCCCCATTCCAATTATCGACTTGTTCCCGGTAATTCCCCCTTTGTATGTCCACTTTAAATATCCACTACGATGAGGATGGCTGCCATGTGTTTCCACAATTCTCTTCTCTTCCTACGACACCTAGTTGCCAAGGATACACTTACCGATCACCTTTGTGAGAACCACGATGCTCCTGATTGCCCTGTTAGCTTTGAGCGGCCTATACAATGCCGAAGGAAGGGAGTTGTTGAGGTATCTGGAAGAGTTATGCCCCAACAGTATTACCTCCAACATAACAGTATTCTAACTACGCTGAATCACGAATGAAAGCACGTCCACCGAATGCTCTAATCTCCAACCCACCAACTGCAGCTTCTACTCTCTCTGCCTTGAATCTCGTTACCACTGCGGCCCATCAGGCTATCCCATCGGCTACGGCCAGAAATACTGCTCTGAATTCGACACGAACCGCGAAAAGCTCAGCACCGCAGGCCAAGAGTGGATGCGAACTGTGATGCTGTGTCTCCAGCGGAAGCTTGTTCCGTTCGTTGGCGGCTCTCAGAACACCACCTGTGATGACTTGAGTCCATTCGCATTTGGGACGCATCCCTCATGCTACGTGGACAGTGGGTTGTGCACTCTGCCAATTCAAGACTGGGTGGCAATCGTTGACATTGTGTCACTTCCGACGCTATTTGGCAGTTTGGATGCATTGAAGGAGACAGTTGAGGCAGGAAAGGATTGTGCAGAGTTCTATTTCTGGATGCTTGGTCAACACATCCACTGAAACATTCTCGATAATTGATGGTGGAGCCGGGAGATATACGAGAAGCGTCAACTCACAGCCTGACCGGTGTTTGATTACTAGTGCTATTCAAATTACATGTCACAATTAAATCATTATTCTAGTTATGTTAAGCAGAATATGATGAGCTACCAGAAAGCATGAGTTTGAACTAGCAGCCGACCAATCCCACTATGATTATAGACTCGCATCGCTCGATTGCTCTACCGCAGCCAGACCCATCTACAAGACAGCTTGCCTAATATTCACATACTAACACTGAATCTACGTGTCTTCTGAAGTGAGCATTATTTGCTGGCCACATGTTGTCCCCACCTTCCTATGGCGGTGCCAAAATACCCAAATATGTATGGTCCTCTCCTATATGCCTTTGCCTTGCCCATTTCACATAAAGTAATCGCTAAGGAAATGTTTCACTTGTTCCTAATTCTTGAGATATACAATATTGACTATCGTCTGTCTATAAGCAGGCCGAGGACTTGCTCTCCATGTTGGACGACCTAACTAGAGCTACATTAGCGCTAGCCCGCTCGTGAATCTTATCGACCATCCAACTTTAATTACTTATTAACCAACTATCCGCTATGCAGATTAGGAAATCCCGTAACACGGGATGAAAAATTGGGTAAGTCCGTGATTCGGGATTCTGAGGTATGAGATCGTTTTGTTAGAACATATCCTAAAGTATTTGGAACGATAGTATATGGGACTACGCCCAAAACAACTCTTGGGCTTTTGGAAAAATAATTTGCGTTACAACGCTAAACGGTTCTAGGAGACTTTCCTCTGCAGGTCCTGCTTGAATTTGCTTTTTCGTACGCTTTTTATCCTTTCCTCTTTTTCTTCCTCCCCTTTCTGCAAGCAATTCCCTATTCCATAGGGCTGGGCATCCATACGTTCGGAAGTTTGCTGGTATTCTAAAACGCGTATAATTCCTTGAAATACTTTATGCGTCCACAAACTTTTGTCAAACCTTTAAAGACAACAACAGGTTACATCACTGAAGTGGGTAATCGTCTCTATTCGGAGTCTGGCCCATTTTGCATTCCATATTCCTCTCTATTCAAAACTTAGGATTTATATGCTCCATAGTCCGTCAGCTGTGCGCGGGTCAGGTAGTCAGACAGCAAGAAAAGGAATTTGATTGAGGTCAGCCAGACGTACATTACTCCACTGGCCCTGATTGACAGGTCAGGGTCAAATTCACGACCACCATCTTTCCCCACCATCAAACGCCGTTGTCGAACATAAATCATACTCCGCTAATGTTATCAGGTGCTATCCTCGTCCGGGACGTGAGGCACAGACAACTCGTTCGTCGTGAAGCCATATCGGGAGAAGGGGTGGCCCGTTGAATATACTACTTAGCAAATTTGGACAGAGTGCTTTTATCCTAGAGGGATCTCTTCATTGCCGCTCATTTGATTTCTTCCACTTTATTAACAGCCCCGTCATTTGATTTAAGGATCCGGTTGCCACGCAATTCGACCATGATCCGCCTCTCTATACAGATTATGTTAGAGAACAGCCAACGCTCCAATTTCTCCTCGCAGGGGAGAGCATGTTCATGTCAACATCTGGCTAATACACTAAAATCACGGCCACTTAAGTGGAGATGTGTAAGTCAGCTCTCGGCCAGGTCAGGGTGAATATCCTGAAATGGACCTTCGCCAACCAATTTGATTAGGGAACGCTGACCTGAGATCTCGGTTAGAGACGTTTCGTATCAGTACATATGACATTGAGATCTGGACCCTTTGGCAAGAGGAATTACGCAACGGCTAGGTTGGGTTGTCTTGCTCTGCCCTGATGTAGCCGAAGCTGGAAACGAAGGTTGGAGTCTGTTCAAGTAGTCAATTGACTGGGAACATAGCGGTTTAATTCAGGAGAATGCCCTCGCCTAAGCTAAACGCCACAAATTTTCCCCAATTCATGGGGCCCAGATTACTCAGACCATATGCGAAGTTGAATATGCAAAATCTTCTCGAATACGGATAAGCTTTCTCCCGATTTGGCTCTACCGCTGCCTTTTTTACTTTGAAGAATTATTCATCACCTAACAAATGCATCAGTATAGAATACCGTTAATTTAAAAGAACAATAAAAATAGGACAAGTCGCTGCTAGGATCATATACACAACAGTCCAAGAACGGCCTAGAAATCTCCCGTAGGCATTCCTCTCGTCGGAATATGCTGGCCATGAAACCCGAACCCTATAGGGCCCTCCACCTGAGCGCGACCCAGTTCCGTAACTGTCGTTGCATCCAGACACAGCAAGTAGCTTCTTCCAGTCATACCATCCAAAACCACACTGAGAAGCACGCCAGCGTCTTCTGTCCCCCCCTTGGGGTCAGCAATGAAAATAGGCTCCCCAGGAGATTGCGCATGCCTGTGCCAAATGTAGGACTCTTTAGTCTGACTATCAAATTTAAGAATTCCATCAAGGAAAGTCGATTCGCCCCGACCTACCACAGCATACGTGTACCGGTGCGGGCGGGTAAGGTATGCCGGATTCAGGGTGGGGAGTTCGAGAGGAAATTCCCCGGCTGTCCAATCCACAGATGCAGTCTGTGTTCCAGCGGTCGGAGTAGTGGGGATGGAGGGAAGGCGGAAGCGAGCTATCTTTGAACCGGAGAAGTGCTTGTGCGAAGATTGCTGAGCCTTGGGTGAATTCGACAGCAGCAGCTCGTAATAGAGTCTATACAGAACATCTGAACTCTCGAACATGACACACTCTGCGACGATGTCGGTTTTGGATGGGTCAGTTAGGGACGGTTCCTGCCAAGCGTTTACGCTGTGGAAGCAGAAGAATGCGCGGCTGTCGTATGTTGCGATAAGACCCTTGCCATGTTTGCGGTCGACAACATACCATTTTGCTGGCTGGGAGGGGTCGAACGGTTGTAAGGCTTCGATGAGGGAACCCTTTGCGAGCTCTGCCGGAGACAGGTGGGCATTCCACACGCTGACAATGACATAGTCTTCTGTTAGGAAGAGAGAGTGGAGGTACGCGGGTGTAGCGGGGAAGGTAGCGAGAATGGTGGTTTCTCCTGTTGCGGCCGAGACACGGAAGACACGATAGGTTGGCCGTGGGGTAAAGCTTATGTTGTAGTTATAAACATCTCCAGTCTTAGGGTCGGATTTAGCATGCGAGGCCGAGAGTGGGCCGTCTAAGTCGGGGTGGAGGTCTCTCTGTTCAGCCAGCCCGATTGGCTCCAAAGTCTCAGGATGAATCTTCTTAAACTTGGAAGTGTCGGTCTCCGCGTATAGTGTCGTTATACCGTCCCATCGCCCACCCCCCTGCTTGGTGGAGTAACTCTCCAGCCCAGGCATATTGATGGATAGTGTCACGCCAATGTTGGAGATAGATGCTCCTTGGTTTGGTTGATATGAGCTCAGGAACTTTTTGAACATTGTCTTGCATGGATCTCTCTTTTGGCCGAAGCTGAAGTGGTCCAACGATCCTGTCTTTCTCACTTCCTCGATCAAGCTGTCCGTAGCGATGCGCGAGTTGTAGAAAACACGGACACCTGAGCTGGTTGTTTCTGGAGCTACTAATTGGAACCGGTGAGTCTGGCTAAATCCGTCAAACCAATGAGAGATCTGGAAGGTGTTTCCTTCCACTATATCGACTTCATACCGACCTGGACCGGTTCTGTACAGAACTCCAGCAGTGTATGCCGGGATCTCTCCGGTCACTTGGAGCTCAACCGGGATCTTTTGTTCGTAGTTGGGCTGAAACTATTGATTTTTCAGTAAGCGGTAATTTCGAACATCAGTGTATCATGCCTACTCCTTGCTCATTGGGCCAGTTATTGAAATGGGTGGACATATCCGTTTCTTGGATTCTAGGCATGCTTGCAATAGTTCTTAGGAAAATCGTCAGGATTTATAAAATAGTTAGAAGGCTTAGAGAAAGAGTCCTGGAATACGAGGTTTCCGTGAGATATTGGCCAGGTATTTGTAAACAGATGAATGCCATTGTATTGGGCTTTGTCGGTAATTGCTGGTGACACCTGGCTCGCGGACCTTTTGTGGGGGGTACCCGTCGGGAGTCGGGACACCACACCCAGGACCACCGGTTTATAGGTGGGGAAGATGTCATTCTGGTCTGGGAGAGGGCGAATGAGCGTGTATTGACAATCATGCCGAGGAAATTCACAGCTCAAGTAATTTATATCCAATAGTAATCATGGTCTGGAACGGTTATTCGACGTTTCCACCTCGGCGGAGGTGATATGCCTAGGCAGAGAAGATTTCTAGGACTTGTGAATGTGTTCTGCTGTAATCCCTAACCATGATCTTACTCAGGGACCCACAAACACATCGCTAGGAAAGTCAGTCATCTCCTGTCTATTTACTATAGCCGCCCTATACTCTGCATGGCTGGAAGGCTGATACATAGATGAGACGGTCAGATTGCATTGATAGGCCCAATGCAGGGTAGGAAGGATGCTAGGAGGCATCCTTGGGGCTGTGTTGCTTCATGGAGGGTGAATCGTGCTGTATAGAACTACCATAGCATCACGTGATATCTTCTCGATTGGTGTACAACGATGCAAGCCATCGAGGGGCTTTTCGGGCACGAAAGTCTCTACTCCAAATTCTGGATCTTGGAAAAGATAGAGTTGGTGCGGCACGTCGAGCACTCGTTCGTAAATATTCTTGCGGACTTCGATAGGTAAGCTTAGGAAACCGACCTGAAGGTGAGGTCAGTTTAAAGTGTAAACCAAATGCCAACAGGTTCAGAAGCGACTGATGATAGCCGGGCTAACAATGTGTTGGATTCTTTGTAGAGGATTTATGTGTACCAAGTGGAGTGATTGGTGTCCGTGCCCCTCAACTTTAGATGGAGGTTATACTTCTCTGGTTCACAAAAACATGTATTCGACTGTGTTGACCATATTGGTTATTTACAAGCCTTTTCGGCGATTTTCAACGTTATTCAATGAAAGGCGGAATGTAGGACCTTGAGGACCTTTGTATGGGCTTACCTATATAAAGGGCTTCCCCTACACCTCAGATAGTTTTGGTCGAGCACTTAGTCAGACTGAATTTATCGTATTATCATTTCGGAGGTTTTCACAGACTGGCGGACCTCGCGAGAACTTCAAGCTAAGCGCCATTATGTTGAAGTACAGTTGTCCACTACCGGTTATCACGACTAGAAGTAGAGATGCATAACTCTTTTCCATTAACACCACCAACAATCCCGTGACTCCAGCAACCCCAACGCAAGAGATGAACCATATCAGGGCAGCCAATTATCTACTCCTGGGGAACTATCAACTCATCGACATCGGGACCTATAATGTATCGAGTTAGACATTATACGATTCAGCGACAATTGGGCATCATACCCCAGCCTCCTTTGTATCCACTGAAAGTGACGGTGTTCACATCGCCCTTGTCCAATGTAATATGAAGGGTCGAGGTAATGGTGTATTCCCACTACCAGAAGGTAGGAAGGCTAACACATGTGATTGGTCGTTAACCGTAATGTTCGCATAACGTTGAGAACTATCCCCGTTCGCATACCGTATACGGAGAGTGATTGGGGCAGATCCTACGCCCGCCAAATTGCTGATTCGGAGTGTTCCATCATCGGAGCCACCGAGATAACCAACTGACTTACCACCAGAGCAGCTGCTACACGAAATAACCTTGGCACCGTTAGAGAGCATGTTATTGGATGATTCTGCCGCATAATTCTTTTCGGAGCCGCCGGTGGACCAAGTCCCCTCAAGCGGAAGCACCCAGTTGGCTTCATTTTGCTATTTTCGAAAACATCAGGTCAGAGAAGTGGACTCTATGTTCAAAGCATCGCTGCTTTATATGACAACTTACTAGTGTGGCCTTGGTTCCATCGATAGTCAAGGGAAGCCAGATATACGTTGACCTCATGAGATTCTCAGAGTCCCACCGATCACCCATATATCTAAACATGTTAAAACGCGCTGTGGCAAGTTTCCTATAAGTCACTTACAGCACGGAATCGCCAACCGCAACAACAAAGGTGGTTTGCGACTCGAATGTCTTAGCTCCGGATGGCGCAAAATTCTCCCAGTCGGTCCAAGGCCCACTAAGACTCCTTGCGGTGACATACTTATTATCGTTGTTTGCTATCCATGTAGTTAGCCTTCTTCATACTGAACCGCCTTTGCCTTGTGTCGCCCTCGTCGAATTCTCACATACACCACCCTGTATCGTAAGTCAGCAAATAATAAGACTCAAACTGGGTGGATAGGTGAGGACGAGACCTGTTAACTGAGATCCAAATAGAAAGTATACACCATCCTGTTTGTACATAGCTGGGGCCTCAATGTGTTCTGGGAAGAGATGGGTGGTTTCGGTGACGTTGGTGTAGTCATCAGTCAGCTTGTTGATTCTCAGCCCATTCGGTCGCTAAGCGGGTCAGACGATGCGCACTTATGGGGCCTGCATTCTTGGTCACTTACATCCTCCGTCAAAAGATATCCAGTACCATCATCATCCTTGTACAGGCCTATGTCACGCGATTCATGACCTAGGGGCTGAAAAGATCCTCTGGAAATGTGTGCATCAGCCCGAGCGTCGTACAACTTAAGTACCAAAGAAGGTGTAAATTTACATGTATTCATATGCACCACACACGCTTGATGAAGTTGCAACACCAGACTTTGCCTCACCGTAGTTACTGCTATCGATATGCATCCACATCACGTACTTCGAAGTGGCATCATTGTAGATGACATGTGGTCGCTCGAGAACACGGTTGGGGCCCAAGTCTCCGCTGCTCTGACGAGAAAGAAGTTCTCCTACAAACGTCCACTCCACCAGGTTCTACCATGTGTAAGCTTGAAGGACCATTTTGTTGCTTGAAAAAATGTATCATTCGGTAGATCTTCACCTTGCTTGAATAACAATTAACAGATTGGAAGGAGCTTCCACCCAACTTGTTTTCACCGATCCAGTAGAAGGTCGAGTCGACTTCGATAATCCCTGATGCTCGTGAGTACACAGGAATGGTCGAGAGTGCTCAAAGGTGCTAATGCATATGATACCTCCGCCATGAGCCTGCACATGCTGATTGGTTCCGGCCGCAGTCCATGTAGCGCCCGGGACCTGGATGCCGACATTAGCAAGAAGATGGTATCAGCTGAGTCGTAAATAAGCACCAACAATCTGCAGCGTAGCCGAGGCGACACTCGCCAGCCCTAGCGCTTTGATCAAGGAACCAGTCATGATAGCTTCCAATATCACTTGCTTTATATATGTAAATGTAAAGTAAGCTTTTCTTGAATGATCAGGAGGAGGGAACTTGATCTGGTAGTCGAACGCCAAGTTATATACTTTAGAGGTAAGACAACGGTGGAGACAAAAATTGAGGGGTTGTTGAGTAATTTTTCTAGATAGTCTGATTAATGCAGTCCCCCCTCGGTTAATAGAGATAAGACTGGTCTGACCTAGATATTCTTCAGGCTTGGACCTAGCTAACATTGCATTCACCATACCTTATCCGTCACGGATATATGGTCTGGATGGCCAATGAATAACTATGTATGGAAGGTTCATGGTGGATGTCTGAGCATTTGCAATAAGATGCCAATTATCCGAGCTTGGGCACGGAGGCCCCGCCTTTCATTGTACCGACGGGGTCCTTAGACATAGTATGTCTAATTTTTAGTTCACAACTTGATATGTATATACCATACTATTTTCCAAAATTATCAACAGAGGACAAATATCGTTGTCACAAATTCAGAAGCTTGAGAAGATAATCGATACTTCCACCTAGCTGGGGAGCGATGTTCTATATATATTCCGAAGCGAACCGCTCACGCACGGCTAAAAGAGTTCGCGCAGAATTAGTACACATGATTAGAAGACGCCAAAGGGCCCTCAATCAAAGACCCATCTATCTTCCCGATGAGGTCCATGACAGTAAAAAGTGATTAGAACGCCCGCGTGGACCAAGTAAGTGGGTGGCATGATTTATTATCCCTTATATTTAATTTAATTCGTCTGTGATAGAAGGGTTCTTGCGCTAGACCAGTTTTGATATTCTGTCCAATGCGGTGAGTAGAACAGCCAATGAATTTCACTCCACTGTTACTGCATTGAAGTTGCACCCCCTTGACCAATCCCCATTTCAGATACTACTGATGTATGGTACCAACTGCAAGTGTATGAAGCTTTCTATCTCGCACAATGAGCTTAGGGCTTGGTCGTGGAACTCCTCGCTTCTCGGGCCTTTATTCTCTTCCCTGTGAGGCCTTCGTCGGCTCTCCTCTCCCCGTTCATCTGCTTTTCTCTCAACTCGCCATTCGCAATGGTCGGGGGCATATTGATTTTGATTGACAGGCAACAACCTCTCCCTCGGCTGAATGACCACCGAAGGCCAATGCCATGAGAAGTCCAATGAGCAAGACTGTCCGCAATGAAATAAGGCGATCGACAGTATAGTCAGCGATTCCCCGGATTCCCCGCAGACAGTGGGATTTCTCCAGAGCATTGCCCCACATTACCATGCAGGGAATCCGGTCCATTCTGCCGCCACAAGGGAGGGGAAATCTTCAAGTGTGCTTGGAAAGTGCTTGGAAAGTGCTTGAAATGACGTATATAGTGCCCCCCGCCCCCTGAGCAAGTAACATCTCGGTGTATCACCGAAGAAAAGCCGAAGGGACATCAGTGTGGTACCAAAGTTTGCTGGAGTTAGGTGACTGTTGATTTCGGTGATCGGGGAAAAGGCGACCGTCCATGTAGATTTGCTATAGCGTAGAGAATGCTTTCAAGGGGTATATGAACAGCTGGTGTTGCTAGCTGTGGCAATTCGGCTGCTAGCGGCTCTAAATACCAGTCCGCTCCAAACGTAATTCAAAATTCATAGTTTCACTACGATGTCAGTGTCTATATCGCAGCTATCGTTTGAGCACCACCGTCTTGCACTAGGTGTTGCGGAGTCTGAGCCTCGCATCTCGTGGAGATTCGAAGGCCTTGCACCAAACTGGACGCAGACTGGGTATGACATTGAGGTCCTCCGAAATGGCGTACCGCGAGTTTACTCTGCCAACTCGTCTGATTCTATTCTTGTGCCATGGCCGGATACTCCTCTAGAGAC
Organism: Aspergillus alliaceus; assembly: GCF_009176365.1. Classification (NCBI taxonomy): domain Eukaryota; kingdom Fungi; phylum Ascomycota; class Eurotiomycetes; order Eurotiales; family Aspergillaceae; genus Aspergillus; species Aspergillus alliaceus. Next base: position 384,036 of record NW_022474694.1, read on the forward strand.
GGCCGAGCAGGCTAGTGTTCGAGCACGATCCCATGGACAACCGGATCAGCCCTCTACTCCATGGTCGGACTGGAGCTCAGTTGAGATAGGTCTACTGAACGAGTCAGACTGGGGAAACGCTATCCCAATTGCTGCGGACCGCAAGACCGACGTTAATGCTCCTAAACCTCCAATATACTTCCGTAAGTCCTTTTCCGTGGATCAGGAAGTAAAATCCGCTCGTCTTTACATTACTGCGTTGGGCGTCTACGAAGCGGAAATTAACGGTCAAAGGGTGGGTGATTATGTTATGGCGCCTGGATGGCAATCATACAACAACCGACACGTCTATGATACCTACGACGTTACCCATCTTATTCAGCAAGGTAGCAATGGAATCGGCGCCACTGTTGCCGAGGGGTGGTTCTCTGGACTTGTTGGATTTGGTGGAAAGTACCGGAATAACTATGGAGACACAATCGGCTTACTTTCCTTGCTCGTTGTCATCCTGCAAGACGGGACGAAAGTAGATATCCCAACCGATACATCTTGGCAAGCAAATACTGGGCCCACTGTCGCATCTGAAATCTACAATGGGGAAACATATGACTCACGGCTAGAGCCCAGTATTGCAGGATGGTCGTCTGGGTCGTTCAATCCTGATGGTTGGTTGACTGTCAAGAGGCTACCTGCGCTGAAAGGAAAGCTAACTCCCCCGGACGGCCCACCCGTGAGGCGGGTCGAGGAAATCAAGCCCCAAAGGATCTTCAAGTCCAGTTCGAACAAGACCCTCATTGACTTTGGACAGAATTTAGCCGGTAGACTGAGGTTGTCAGTAGCCGGGCCGCGCGGAACCAACATTACTCTTCATCACGCAGAGGTCTTGGAGGGCGGAGAGCTTGCTCTTCGCCCACTGCGTCTAGCTAAAGCTACTGACACGCTTATCTTGAACGGGAATGGTACACAGATCTGGGAGCCACGATTCACCACGCATGGCTTCCGATATGCACAGGTAGATGGCTGGCCGGAGTCAACGACAACTTTGGACGGGGATTCTATTACGGCAGTGGTAGTACACAGCGACATGGAGCGCACGGGCTGGTTCGAATGTTCGAATGAGTCACTCAACCAATTCCATAACAATGTTTTGTGGTCCATGAGAGGCAACTTTATCTCTATCCCAACCGATTGTCCCCAACGAGACGAGCGTCTAGGATGGACCGGAGATGCACACGCATTTGGTCCCGCCGCTGACTACCTTTACAACACTGCTGGGTTTTGGCGAGGCTGGCATCGCGATGTTTGGTCTGAGATGCAAGCTAACGGCACAATGCAAGTACCGCCTTATGTGCCTATTATCCCCCCGAACACAGACTCGAAGCAAGGAACTGCCGCAGTTTGGGGTGATGTCACTGTTGGCGGCCCCTTTAACCACTACCAGTCGTTTGGTGATCTGGTTGTCTTGCAAGAACAGTACTCACAGGCCCAGGCCTGGATAGAGACCGGAATTCCGCGCGATGACAGTGGCCTCTGGAATCGAGACACTTTTCAGTTCGGAGATTGGCTAGACCCAAAAGCACCACCTGACAGCCCTGGTGATGCAACCACGGCCACCCATCTTGTCGCCGATGCTTACTTAGTGCGCATGACCGAGCTTCTAGTCAATATGTCCACTGCACTGGGCTATGACGACTTAGCTGAGAGGTACAATCAACAGCATGCCAGCCTGATCAAACAGTTCCGTAATGCGTGGATAATAGACGGCGGAATGGCCAACAGAACACAGACCGCATACGCTCTAGGTCTGCACTTCGGCATATTCACCACGGTAGAAGAGCGATCCGTCGCCGGTGAGACCTTGCGCAAGATCATCGCCGATAATGACTACCTCGTTGGTACAGGCTTTGCCGGTACCCCTCCCCTTGGATTTGCCTTGGCCGAGATTGGTGCCACAGACGACTTCTATCGCATGCTTCTTCAAACGAAGGTCCCATCGTGGTTGTACCAAGTGGTGCAGAACGCGACGACGACCTGGGAGCGCTGGGATAGTCTCTTGCCGAATGGTACTGTTAATCCTGGGGAGATGACAAGTTTTAACCATTATGCCTTTGGCTCCGTCGCGGACTGGATCCACCAGGTTATCGGTGGGCTTGCTCCGGCGGAGCCTGGGTGGAAAAAGATTAAGATTGCACCAGTTCCTGGAGGGAACATCACCAGTGCGGATTCTTGCTTTGTTAGTCCCTATGGGAAGGTTAGCGCAAAGTGGCAAGTAGATGGGGACAAATTCGACTTGGAAGTTACAGTCCCTCCCAATACGAGGGCCGAGATCACATTGCCATATGGAAAGGTGACTAGGGAAGTAGGGTCTGGGCTTTATAAATTTTACGAGCTGACGCAGTAGTACTTGTATATTAAGATTGTGTCCTGTTGCTATGCATATTCTGCATGATTGCTTTCACTGTCCATGAACGGTTTCTGTACGACGACCATAGTGACGTCTTGTTCAGGTCACGATAACTACATGTAAGTTGGAAACTGCTAAACACTTTGGGAACCATCACATTAAAGTTCATATAAAATATTATCCGTAATGTCCTAGTACAGAGGATCATAGTTATTCTATGACAAACATAGATACCACGCTGCAATAAGAGGTAATCGGGGCTGATTACGAAGGGACGCATATGTGCATTCCCTTTCTGCTCGAAAGCCAGGATTCCAGGAAGATATCTCCGACGTTTAGATAACATATATAGTAGTGCATGTTGGACATTATCAGTAGACTTACTACTTTCTGTAGTCTACAACATTTCCTTCAACCTCCTTGAACCTCAACTGTGTAGTATTTGAATATCATGTATATTTTCTAACTATTCTCTACTGGTAATCAAATTACCTCAGACTCTCGGACGGATACGAAATATTTAGGGACATGCCCATCACGATGACGCCTGGTAGATCAAATCTCCAGTCAACACCGTTGCTTTGGGATGTGCTAATGTTAAACTTGGCCGGATACCCGCCACTACAGACAGTTTAAAGCTGAAATCTTTTTTATGACCCTTAGTAAACGAAGCGCCCAACTGGAGCTCTCCAAGGTATGGCTACGGCACACTTCCTGCTTCAATCTTATTCTCCTTGATTGTTGCTCCTATGCTCACCTCCGTTGTAGACAAGCAGATAAAGGCTCTAGTAATAGCGTTTGGGATCACAGATGGGGATATCTTAAATCATATGGCCCGGAATGAGGTATGCAGTATTCATTGGTGGTGTGGGCGTATCTTTCGGGTTGAGTTGGGAATCCGTCTATTCTTGGTACAATAGATCGGTCAGGGAAGATTCCGTAGATGCTTTGGCAACGTCATAGTATATGAAATACGTAGGAAGGGTGAGGCAAGCTTACGTTTTCACATTTGCGCACGTATTGTCCCCTAGAGTACTCTTCCCATACCGGGATTCCTCGTATACGAAACAAGAAATAACGTCTTGTTTGACGTTGAGGGGTTCTGCCCAGCGGTAGTGGTAGACTGGGCGTCCAGGCGAAAGAATCTCAGGTCAGGCATACTTCGCTATTACGCCCAAGGCCTGTATAGAATGCGGCCGCCTCGATGTGCAACTTTCCCTAGCCCCACTGTTTGTATACTTCAATGCTTCGTTGACTTCTTGATCAACTACAAGCCATTCTACTTCATGGCTGAAGGAGGCATCTGGTCGGTGCTCGGTTTACGCTCGACCTATTGATTGTTACCATCAATACCAGTATTGAGATTGGTGTCCGACTGTACATCCGCGGTTTCTCAGTCCACGGTCGTGTTCATGTTGACTTCTGGGCCTTCGGCTTCGATATTGACTTCGGAGACAGTAGTTCCACCGCGCAGCCATTGAGCCTCGACGATTTCATCCAAGTTGCGTCCTAAGCGAAGACACTGGGAGGACCTACATTCCTGGGCTCTACCACGGGCGACAATCCTACAGCGGAGGACGAGCACAAGAAACATGTTTTCTCCGTCGAAGAAGGCCTCATCCCCAAAGAGAATATTCAATCGGAACCGAGTGGTGACCCGTAGACCATCCATCCCGCCAGCTTTGAGTTCTCGATCGCCTGCAAATTTGCGGTAAATGAAGCTGTCGTCATCACCATGACTCCTCAAAGCGGTAGCTGGGAGGCTCCTGCTGTAGGAAAAGAGGACGTGATCCACGCGGAAACCAATGCAGGCCAAGGACATTGAGTCTTCCATGACAGTCACGATTCAACGTACTGGTGCCAGTCTTCTTGAAGACGATGACTTCACAGGCCCCAAGTAGGAAACCAATGAAGCTGTTTACAGCGATGTCTTCGACGCCCTCTAGGGAAAATGTAAGTATCCTCGTATTATAACTGTATTATCATTATCGTAACAACTAAACAACACATCGGATTCCGAGTCCAGTGACCCATCTAAGGTCAAAAACCTCAGTGAGCTTCTAAACGGAACATCAAAAGTAACCATGCGACTCATGACCGGAGACCACGTAACCAAGTCCGACCCCTTGCTCTCTAATGATAAGACAATCGCCTATGAGGTTGAAAAGTTCTAACTGGATGGGTTGACGGCCTCCTCTATCCTACCTACAAAACCACGGTGCGGGGACTTAGAGGCCCAGGCCCTATCGGACGACTAGTGGGAAGACGTTCGCAAAACATAGACCAAACCGAGTGCTGGCCCAGATACGGCGAATGTTGCCGTAAGCCTGCGGACCGATGTGCTCGCGACCAAGCTAGGCTGGGATCCAGCTAGTATCACCTCAAAGGCGAACCGAATTTCTGAAGCGAAGCCTCAGAGGATTCTTGATGATATTGCGAATATTATTTGTGGGCGCCTACTATTAGTGTGGGATAATTGCGCTTTTTCTTCTAACTTGTATTTATGTGGTGTTCGAGCAGTCTTTACTGTCAATCGGATCTTGCGTACCTTGATATTAGAGAAACGAATGCAGTGCTCCTTGCTCATAGCTTGATTATATGGTCTGGGCTATCCTAATCATAAGTCAAGCGTGCAAGTTGTTAGTAAAGCTTACTCTTAAGCCGAGGGCGAAGAAGGAAGTACGGAGTGATTTCACTATTGATAGCCACCCTACGCTAAGAACCATAAATACGAAGTCCTCGACTAACTTGCCCCCATAGCTCAGTTGGTTTTAGAGCATCAAGCTTATATGATCACGGCTCACGCTGGGTTGTATGCATCTTGGAGGTCAGCGGTTCGACCCCGCTTGGGAGCAATTTTTGCCTCTTTTATTTTTTTTTCACCTTTCAAATTACGAAAGCCTATCTCCACCCAACATCGATTTTTATCCTTCGCGTGGATTATAGGTTACATTTTGCACCCTGGGCGACCTTCTAGGTTTTTTTTTTTTTTTTTTTAAATAATTCAATGGTGGTGGTTTCCAGCTCTAGGGGGATCCGAAGCTTAGTCCGACTCGTTCATTGATGTTCGAATATGGATGATCTTTATCTTCTATCTTCCTGACAACGAGCACTACTAGTGATCCCTCTTACTATATAAAAGAATACATGTACTATGGGTGGAGTATACGTCGGCCATGATGGCTGGTACAAATAGAAAGAGTCGTTTATCGGCTGTGGTAGTCGATGGGTAATCAACAATCAACAGCGGGGAAATAATTAACTCGGAGCAAGACCTTTGTTAAGCCTCCGCCTGATCACCCGCGGCCAACATTAATGTGCAAGTTTCTAACCCACCCCTGGCTCAAGTACACGTCACCAAATGAGCAGTTGTTCCTGCTGGCGTTGGCCATCCATGTCAGACCTGTTAGCCTGGTGTGCATCCGATGCAGTAAAATGTCAGAAGATATGAAGAAATCCAGTTTTTGTAGGAAACTGCGGGTCTGGATGTTAGTGGTGGATTAGGGTTCGATGCATCTGTCGCTCGCCTCGGCCCGAATTGGATTTATATCCGTCCGGTTTCATTTACGCGAGCCAAAGGTACCCCCATCTGATCGATATTGCCTCGTTGATATTATTGTTTCCATTTGGGGGCTGGAGTTACGTTGCGGTACTGACGATGCAGGTATGCTTGGAAAGTATGTAACCCATATTGTCCGAACAAATTCATATATTTTAGCACTGGGCTACAATAAGAGTGGAAATGTAAATCCCTATGCGTTTCTGTCCCAGGACGTACATGCGCACAAAGGAGAGATAAGACAGATGAGTAATAGTTCTAGATATTGGCGCTCTCGTAGCTTCCAGGCCCATCTCAACACTCTTAGAATATCCTATCACTCGACATTCAACCGCACGAAGCCCTTAGATCCCATATACCCTTGCACTCCAGCTGCATACTCGTAAAGATAGACGGCCATGGATGCGTCTATAATAGGTCAGCAGATGATATGCCTCAATAGAGATGAACTTACAGGTATCCACAGCCTTCTCCAAGTTCATCTTCATATACTCGGGTTGATCCTACACTAGTTAGCCCCGGAAGTTGACTGAGACTGCGCTGGCTTACTGCATAGTCAGCTCCCTTTTCCAGCCATGCCTGGATGAGCTGGGCATCCCGGCTTGTAGATTGCCAATAATTAGAGAGAACCAGGACACAAGACTTGAACTCTGACAGGGATGTCAGACCCAGGTATTGAAGTTCCTCCCGTGCTTTACGGATCTGCTCCAATTCCTCCTCTAGGTTCTTCTTCTCGCGGGTCTTTTCGTCAATGTCATTCTGGACTCCTAGGGAGAGTAAATAAAACGCTCTATACCTATAGACTGGGCGATGTGACATACTGTTGGCAGCGATCGCCAGTCCAATTACAGCCGAGATGGCCACACCAGCGGCAATGAGTCCTCCGATCTGTGGGGCAGTCAGACCTACCGTTGGACAGTCGTAATGAAACACAGTCACTTACAAGAATGATCGATTCGAGCCCCGGAAAGACCTTACTAGCAATAAGCAATGATGCGATGGGGATAGCAACTCCAGCAATGGAGGTAATGGCGGTTTGAGCTGTTTTGATATCATTGAGCGTCTGGTTTAGCTTCTCCAATTCTTCCACCAAGGCCTTGATCTGGTTGGTGAGCTCGCCTTCCTTGTCCTTGGCCCAGCCCGAGAAGGAGCTGATGAAAGCCTGGAAGCTGGAAGAAAGCTCGGAGTATCGCTCCTGTACAGCCTTTGCGCTAGTTTCAAATTCCTGGGCATCCTGTGGTACTGATTAGCGATGGCGCACTTCACCACAATTGTGGCAAAAGGCATACAGCAATGAACTTTGCAATGCGAGTCTTTCGCTCTTCCACGGTATAGTTGGTGTCCGCACAAAACTTGATGATTATCTTGTCAAACTCTACTATGTGGTTAGATCCATATGAGTTAATAGGAATGAGTTGGATAACTTACGTTCTCCATGTTGACCAATGTTAGTTGCAAGATACCTGCTGTCCCGAAGGATACCTTGGAACGTCTTCTTGAGTCAGTACCGGAAAGGAGAGCCTTCAGCAGTGTTCACATACGTCCCGAAGGCCGATCAATGTCTTTTGAAACCCGGATTCATAGATCTGGTCAATCTGTGCGAGCTTGAGTTGCAGCTTTGTGAAGATCTCGTCAATTTCCTTCACGGCCTGAGAGGCTGCATTTCCGGCTATTTTCAGGCGAGCCAGTCCTTCCTCGGACGACAACGTCTGGCCAACACCGACCGTAAAATTAGCCTTTTGCTGGTCGTTTTGGAGTGGGTAATGCGTGTCAAGCCCATTCGCGAGAGTGTTAATCTCATCGTCGGAGAGAGTGTTGGCAATATCCAGCACTTTTTCTGGAGATTGGTTGTCGCCGATAAGGTCTTGAAGCTTTTTAGCGACCTCATCGTACGAGGGCGGAGAGCTGTCTGTGGTGTAAGCTGGTAGAGGGTGCATCATGGCTTAAGAGGGCTTTGTTTAATTGAATTGGGGAGGAACGGCTTGAATGATTCCTTCAGTCATGGGCTGCGATCTCGGTCTTATAGGAACTGTATCGATGGGTATAAAAGCCACCCACCAGAATTCGGCTATTTCAGCTTGTATCAACCGAGTGAGGTGATACGAGGTGATTCGCCCCTCTACAAGGGCTAGAGTAGTACTTGAACTGCAACTCAAGGTCATGGGTAGGTAAGAATTGCGTTAGCAGCTGGCATGATCCGGGCTTTTTGCCTGTTTCATCTTGGCCTTGGCTGTATGAGCGTTATCGGGTCTGGAAATGCTATTTGGGCAATCTGTTATTTACTCCATAGCTGAAGTTCCGAATCGATTGTCAATGGTGGGTTGTACTAAGCTCGTTATGTGGCGAACTGGAATTAGTCTATGCACAGTACTTTTGTCTTCAGCCCTCGAGGGTCGCACAGCCAATCCGCCCATTATGGCCCTCGCAAGGGCACGAAATCGTCATATCAATTGAAATTTGAACTGCTGGCGAGGGTAACGTTGTCTAACGGTGTGCTACGTAATCTGATGCGACGTATCGTGTATCACGAAGGCTATATGTATATTCTTCAGGGATTAGGCCTAGTAGAATTTAGGGTGACCCTTCGACGATCATCTTCGAAAGTAGATTTAAACTCCCATTGATTCATTTGAGAATATAAAACTCTGTAATAATCATTCCCCCTCGTCACAACCCTACTTTTCCAAACATCACGCCATGGCTTCCCAACCAGTTGAAACCATTTTTACCAAACTTCAGCAACAGAGTACCAGCTCAGCATCTCTGCAGTTGTGTATTCAAGCCGTCCAAAATCTTTCGGCTGAGGAGCAAAATGCTCTGGTTGCATTTGAGCCAGCGTATAGCCTGACAGCCGCAGACAGACAGGCATTTACAAGAGCTGCAATTCAGGCCCTCTCAGCCGATGATGTTGACGGAACACTGTCGGACGCTGCTAACGGTGCCTACGATGCAGCCAATAATATCTTTGAATTACTTATGTCTTTCGTTCTCAACTGCATTTGCTATGATAATCAGTTCGGCACGAACTACACCGATGAGAAACTTACGCCAATACTTGTGGTTAGTGCAGGCGTCCATACACATGAATGAGTAACAAGGCCTAACTCGTATAGCGATATATTAAAACAATGGTAGACAGCGTTCCCTTCGCCAACCAAGTTGCACAGTATGGAGAAAGTTAGTGTCATCCAGCATTATTCATATAGCCACCTGACTTATGGGTACTTAGATTTCGACGAGGAGGTGATTGCGTTCTGCGCAAATCAGGACCTGAGCATTGATCAAAGACTCTCCAAAATTAGGGGATACATTTCTGTAAGAAGCTGTGATTCCCACTAGGAACACCACCTCTAATTTAGGTAGGATGCTGAAGAATTCGAAGCCAAGGCAACGGAAATACAGAGCACCCTCGACAAAATTCAGGAGGAGCTTCTAGACCTCCTCAATGAGATCAACAACCGCGTCAAAATGTGGGCTAAACCTAGGAGCCCCTCAGCTCCTCGTCTGGCTGTTTCGGCAGCGAAACCGCCATTTAAACTGGGGGTAGCGGTACTTGATGCCCTGCTTTCTACACCCCTCCGCCCATTGATCATGGTATGTCTAACTAGCTGGCCTCGAATTACCACCATGTCATACTAAGTGCCTACATGGTAGATCGCAGGACTTCTTGGACTGGGAAATCCTGAGGCCGTACGTTCTGCGTATGCAATTGCGGCATCCGGTAAGTCGGTCTCTCTCATATTGATGGTTTTTGTTAACAACTATCAGAGGTGGTACGAATGTCCGCAAAGAAACCAACTGCTCTCACCATACTTCACGAACTTCGATCCGTAGCCAACGGGGACGATGTCAACGCAAAGTACTTCTCTGATTTTAGAGACAATGTTAGTGTCTTGAATACCTACTGGAGTGCCACCATTGTCGATGCTAGGTCCATTGAAACCTGGCTGGAGGATGGGGCTTCTTGGGTGGTATGACTTCGACCTTCCACGGGTATCCTGTTCTTGTGCTGACATTCTTAGGACTTCCCGGAGTACATGGAACTAAACCTCAAGCAAGGAGTCCGAACATGTGAGTGTTGGAGCCTAATGGATTGGATGTTAGCTGATCGTTTCAACAGATGTGAAAATTGCAAAGTACCTGAGGTCGTACGCGACTCAGATCGACAGTCTCCATTACGATGAGCTACTGGAGGCAGCCGGTTACGCTTAGGCTATTCTAACTCTTCCCACTGGTATCCTGTTATAGCACCGCTTACGGTACACGCTAGCGTTCTTAATAGTAGCGACTCCTATATTTCTTCGGTTCATTGTAACTAAACACGAAAGGGTCAATTCGGCCTTTCCCCTATATACTTAGCCAATAATGTAGGAGAAACATTTGGACTATATCTTCCGTTACTAGCACGGACAAGCATTATACTCCGTTAGCAAGGTACCCACAGAACCTCAGCCGATTATTCATGCACCATGGCCGACGGCCGCCCAGACACTGCTAAAATCTGTTAGCTACATATGTAATGCAACGCTAAAGAACCATGCAATATTTACAGGCATAAGCCAGCAAATTGCTCCATAATCTCAGAGCTGAACCTCCCCTTTCCGCCACCTCCCTCCCCGCACCCGGTGCCAACAACGAGTCCCTTGTCCAGAAGCTGTAAAAATTCCTAGGAATAACACGTAATCCTGCATGCATCGACCGGGTATATTGGTCTTTATAGCGGAGACGCCATTCTGTAAATATGACGTTGATTCAAGCGTGTCGACAGAAATGGCCTTAACAAGGCAAATATGGTTGTGCTAAGCGGGGAATCCCAAGACTCCGACAATGGCCCGGTTTGGCTATGCCCTATGATAGTTACATCGCATCGTGGCGACAATGCTTTCCGGCCCAGGAATGTCATTGCTGACGCGTACAACATGGTGATGGTGCCATGTTTACATTTCGATCTCAGCTGAATGTTCCCTATTGTAACACCTCCACATTTGGTTCTTTGTTCAGTTGGCTCGACAGCATTCTGTGCAAGCAAAGCTATATGAACATGACAATTCTCAACCTCTTCAGGGAAATCAGTCTCCTCTCACCATGACGCTCTGCGTAAATAACACGAACCATCTTTCTCCTTAACCAAAATGATGACTGTTCCACCTCCACCCCCTTACATGCTCAGCGGCTCTCCCCCATCCTACGACGAGGTCGCCAAAAAGGTCGACAGCCTGGTCGGCAGCAATCCTAGCCCAGCCAAATATCTCGACGCAGCCACCTCCCTCACCGAAGAGGAGCGTGCCGTTCTCCAAGCCGGAGCTGAAGAGCACAACCCCATCAAGACAGATGAGGACAAGAAGAAATACACTCTCGGGGCTGCTCAGTCACTCTCCACGGACGAAGCCAAAGCCAAGCTCAAAGAGGAGGCTAACACGGCCAATAAGGCTGCCAGAGACATCGAGGACGTTTTCACCTCGCTATCACTGAAGATTGCGGAGATCGATAATGTTCACCAGTCGAACTTTGCTCCTACTTTGAAAAAGCACAGGGATGTGAGTTTTCTCCCATGCCAGTTTGAGTGATGCGAAGGGGTAATATCTTAATCGGTATGCAGGACTATCGCAAGGTGCTTGATTCCAGTCGGATGCTTGCGGCGGATATTAGCCAGTACGGCGCGAGTATGTATATGTCTCAGTTGTCGTGGGGGTTTTCTGGTTGCTAATTGTGACGGGCTGCAGGTTTCGATGCAATTATTGTTAAGTTTTGTGCTGATCAGAACTACACCGTGGACCAGCGCAAGGAAAGAATTAATTCATTCATCGACGTGCGTATCCTCTTCATTTCGTTTCTATTTTTATTTATATTTTGCTTCTATTTTTGGTTGTTACTTTGTTTCCTGGAGCGGGAAACGCTAACGTTTTACAGAAAGCAACGAGCTACCAACAACAAGCCGAAAATGTGAAGTCAGACTTCCAGACACTTGTGGACAATTTTGCCGGTTTTGTTGCCACATTCGGGGACTGGGCCAAGGACAAGGAAGGGGAGCTAACCAGCGAGATCAAGAAGATTAATGAAGATCTGGTTGACTTGAACAAAACGCTGGGTGATCTCTACATCGCGCTGATGGCGCTCGGAGGAGCGCTTGCCGTCGGGCTGCCCGTTATAGGCGTTGGAGCCGTTATGGCAGGGCCAGCGGCACCGCTTGTTATCGTATGCAGCCCCAAAGCGATCTGTGCTTGTGTTGATTTGCTAACTTGTACAGATCGGAGGGTTGATCTTCTTTGGAGCGTCGGCTGCTGCAATTGCTGGAATTGCTATCTCTATTGGTGGTATGTAAACGGGGCATTGATCTTTACATGGCATTAGCCGCAGTCGGATATAGGCTCATTTTCGCAGTCATCCAAGGCCAAATCCGGAACAAGACGGCGCAAAGAGACAATCTTCAGGCCCAGATTGAACAAATCCAGCAGACCCGCCAGGCACTTCAACAGCTTGGAGAAGAGAAGTATACGGTGTTGTCCACTAGCATTAAGACCCTCTCCAATTATTGGACCTACACCACGGCGCAGGCTCAAACTATCAAGGGTTGGCTGGACGATGGGGCTCAATGGGCGGTAAGAGTATAACCATTGTACTACGTGAACCGTATCTGACTCTACGCAGGATATTCCGGAATATATGGAAATGTATCTTAATCATGGGGTTCGAGTTTGTATGTCTCTCTACGCTTAGCTGTCTGTTTCGATTGTAGCTGATTCTTCTAGACGCTTCCCTAAGCGAATATCTTGATGCTTATGCAAAGGGTATCACCACGATTGAGTAGCCATTTGGACGTACGCTACGAAGGTTTTGATGTTGTGATGATCAGGGTGCGGTTCGGTGGAATGTGGCGGGCGGTCCTCGGTCGTCCGTCCTTCGGGATAGTACTGCGTTAGTGTGTAGTTAGCATTTGCGAAATTTTGCACTCTCTGAGCTGTTATGGCCCAAAATATCGGAAATGCTCTCTTACTTCAAAATACGGCCACCATCGCTCGTCTTACCTGGACTTGTAAAACCTTACTCTGTCTCCCCACGGCACTGGTCGCTGTGACCTTTGTTCATGCTTGATTCAAAGGACCATTTCGAATCAACTCTGTATATTGAGCGACCTTCATGGAAATTTTGATACCGGATACGCCCATGAAACTCGACAATTGCCAGGACAAGGTGGCGCCCTCTTTGTAGGAGTCGTCCTTCTAGATGGTACCGCCCGGAGGCCTTCCTTGAAGATGATGGAAGCCATAGACCAAGCAAAAACTGAAGACACAAATCATTGAGTGTGAAGGCTTCCAGCAACAGAAGGGGCTCGTGGTTGACTATCTGCGCGTCGTGTGCCAGTTCCAACCGTTGGTGAGTGTTTGCCGCTATTCGCGCTTGGTATCTTTCGCTTCGACATCTAACGGGAACTAGAAGCGGGCCTCAATGGCATATCTTGCCAGCGGAATTGCGTCGCGCCTTGGTGGCTAGTTTAGCAGCAGTTTGCGTTGTGAAACATAAATGGATGCCGGGTCAGTTTACTGATGTTGTGGTATATCGAGTATCCTTTCTTCCACAATCACATCTTCAGAGAAGGCGCGCTCGCTGGCTATAGACTGACGCGTTTTTGTGGCTACGGAATGCGATCGAGCTGGAACACGAAGTTTCACAATAAACAATAACTGATATTATATTGCGTGAAAGACATGCTGGCCTTAGGCAGAAGATCACCAGAGCTACAGTCAGACCTCAGAGCACCTTTCGTTGCCCGAGTGTTTTTCACATAAGAAATTAAATCAAGAATCTACCATCTCTACGTACTCTGTGTCACCGATGGAACAGAATAGCACCACATGAGCAGTTTTTGTCGACCAGCTAAAACTCCAAAGCAGACACGTAGTGTCATGAGGTTAAGTTGTCTTCTGAATAAAATTAGAAGTATGGTGAATGTATCAACGAAAGGATCATGTTATATATTTTTAATTGGTCATAGGGTTAAGTTTAGACAGTCATGGTTCGGCGGCATCTTGGTTAAACTCCTCAGGGCGTTTATATACTAAGCCTAACGACTTATATTGTACAGTTTTCTCAGATGAAAATCTCCCAGCTTACACGCTCACATTTACTAAACCTTGATCCAATCCCATATCATAGAGATTGCTTTGTTACTGTTTTTCATGCCCATGTCAGCTTCACGAATTCGATCCTGTTTTGGTCACTGGCTTTCTCCAGGGTATTCGCTGGAGGGTAATGGTCACAGATGAGGTCATGTTGACCATAATTGTTGACTCTCGAAATTATACGCTATGCCATGACGGTGGGTGTATTACCTTGTGGCGCTAACCTCATCCTTTTTGGACTCCAACGGGGACTGTCTGTGTGATTTGCTTTTTTTCTCACTCGTTTACTTTTCTTTTCTTGTTTTATTTTCGGGTCTACGCATAATTCAGTGTTCCATGTCGCTCAAGGTGACAGCTAGGGCGCATTTATCCATAATAGGTGACTATTAAGCATTCCTTGAATTACCAGAGTGAATCACACAGCTATCAGGAGTTTCACGTAGCCTGCAGTCTCATCACTCCAGCAAGACCGACCTGCTCCCAGGGTGCCAACCGCAGGACCAACGCGCAGGCCACCTAGGAGACATAAGACGCACATCCAATCTATAATTGGAATTGCTCTACGGTTCGCCAACAAGCGCGATCCCGTACGCTAAACGTTATTGGAGGGGAAAAAACGGTGATAGTTAATCGATTCTGCTTCAGCGGAATCCCTCATCCGGGGATGAGAACCACTGCTTCCCTCCTACGTTAAATTTTGTTCTCAACCCAAAACCCATCTGACAATCCCTGCTAAGGAATGGGTGCATATAGAACTTCGAAGAAAAGCAGAGTAGCCTGCGTGGCTAAGCCTCCAAGTTTTCCTCCTTCCTCGAACAGATACCCGGAACGCAAGCCCGGGCGTTCGTTGCAGCCTGTCCTGCATGCAGACAGGTTATCAAGGCTAACAAGATATTTAGCGTCAGGTATTTTCATGCTTTTGTCTAGCCTCTGTGGCCCCCTGTAAAAGGTGCCGCTGCCGGGTGTGCAAGGGCAAGGGGCTAAAGAGGGACGACAAATCACCTTCTGACCCACCCATGAATGCTTTCGACTTATACTTTTAGACAATATACTCTGACCTCAGGGCTCACAAAGGTTTGTTCTAAGATTCATACAAGTATAGGATATGAAGACTGTTCCCCTTCGGTAGGTTAATGGATATGTCGTGAATATTTATTTAGAAGGTCTATCCTGTGATAAATATTAAGATAATAAGTCATCGTCTTCGTCCGAAGTTCAACCCTTTAACTCGATGAACTCAGCCGCAGGAGAGGGGGGGGTACGTGCAAGGACCTCCCCTTTACTTCCCACAGCTTCCGCGTAGAATCTCACACTGCTATTCAAACGATACCCGCTGTCCCAAGCGAACCTCGTTTCAAACGACTTTCTATTTCGCTCTCCAAGGTATTGGGTTCTATCGCCTAGCGCACCCGCATGGATCTCGTAAAACCTCCAAACCCGAGTCTCGGTATCTCCATTCCATGAAACATAAAATGTAGTAGTATTCGCAGAATCTACATACGTCGCAAGAACCGGGGCTTCCGTCGGGGTACCAGTCCAATTTGCCAGAAACGCACGATAGCTAACAGCATCCTGGATGAAAGCATGATACAAAACTTCGTTGTCGGCATTGAACTCGGTAAATGCGCCTGCGGACCCCCAGCCAACGAATAACCGGTCGTTCGGAAGGAACTGCGCGTTACCCTGAGACCGAGCCTGTAGGTCACATGGTGCAGTGGCTTTGCGGACAACACTCGCAGTACTATCCGTATGGTTAAGCTGGACTATCAACGCTCTTGAGACATCGTTGATGGTCGTTTTGTCGTTTCCGGAGTTGTCGAAAAAGGATATCACTTCGATATTGTCTGACTGTGATCGCCAGCGGGCGTCGTGCTGGAACCCGAAAGTGAAGTCTTGGGTGAAGGTGGAGTGATTTCCTCCGAGCCGCCATATTATGGAGCCATCGGTTCCGTTTATCTTATAGATTGTACTGAAATGCCGCGATGAAATGAGGTAGTTTCCTTCATCATCTTTGTCGACGCTGTTTAGGTGAACGTAATCCCATGTTTGGGCGGTGGAAAGTCCACTGTTACCTGGAGATGAGCCTAGGGGATTCCAGGAATCTAGATGCTTTTGTGTCAGAGAACGAACATTGAAACACGCAGGGCAAAGCAGAACAAACTTGCAGGGTCCAGATGATCCAGGGAATTCCATTCAAAAACAAGCTCCCCAGTACGAATATCAAATTCTGTTCTTTGTTAGATGATATAATCGTACAACCTTGAGCTTACGAACCTTGGAATAGCCCATTTCCTAGCCACTGCTGAGATGAGTTTCCGCCATATTCTGTCAGGTTTGCAACAGTAGGAACATAAATCTCAACCAGGGCAGACTCGCCATTGACAACGGTAAATTCGTGGATAGACGGAATATGATGGTTCCCAGTCTTTGCAGTCACGACATGCTTATAGCTTTGATCTAGCAACACATGTTGACCAACTCCCTCACCATGTGTTAAGTCTATAGTTCCCTGATAGGCTTGGAGCACGGTGTTCCCTTGGTATATAGTCGGATGAAAGTTCCCAACAAATCCAGCGTAGTATCCAATGCCTGACCACACTAGATCGCCATCCTTTCTATAAATGTATGCCCCGCCCTGTTGGATAGAGTCTGAATAAGGAGCGACAAAAACATATTCGGAGCCATTTGCATTGGGCGCTGGCACAGTGATATTTAGTGTAGGAGGCGTGAAGTCCGGACGAGATAGATACCGCCCACCTGTTTCACTGAATGGATGGCCCACTGTTGCTGCTAGAAGCAGGCTGAATTGGGAAAAATATCCCATGGTCCTACCCGGGGTGCAATGTTAGAGTTAACAGATATTAGGCTGGAAACTCCCTTCGCTGTCTGAACATTCTACGTGTCATCAGTTGGGTCGCATCGACATTTATAAATGATGCGCTCGCCATAATGATTGAACATCTTCTGGGGCTGCTGTGACTGGCGGGATTGTTTACATCTTGGATATGGCTTGATAACGCCATTGTCGAAGAGCGTGAGCAATTATCGATTTGGCATGCAGCCTAGGCGGTAGCCGGTCTGTGACTGCCGAATGCACACGGCTTCGAATTGATAAATCTCTCTACCGAGATAGGTTGGCTCGTACTTGTATCATCGCCTTCGTTGATGACGCGATCTCGCCAAGATGAAGTTAACACGCGTTACTACTTCTAGACCATATCTGTCAATGCCATCGCTCGATGCACATTCCACTGCTAATATCATTTTTTTCTCGGGAGCCGTCTTAGATCGTTTGGCGATTCACACATTGATCATTTACTCGTAGATAATCGAATAATTGTGTTGCCGTTGGATGCGATATATTTATAACGCGAACTGGAGGGCCGCGCATGGCATGTCTATTAGTATCTCGTCGTTTCATGTGTTTGGCTTGCTATACAGGGCTTCATGATAATACTACAATGTCTACTGGGCTTCATAGAAATCAAAGATCCGCATCTAGAATCCAGATTCGAATTAAGCTCATCAAATCAGTTTGTTTAGATAGAGTTGGACACCCGCTGTCCAGCTACATGATTAGGTAAATAGGAAAAGGCCTCCCATGGGGAATAGGGTAGGTATTTATGTTACTATCCCCGAACATCCCCAAACATTGATTGGTATCATTGTCGGATCCGGCAAACGGTACTGTACTTGGTACTAAAAGACGCCGAAAACCGTTCTTAGGTGGGTGAGATGCGTGGACGAAGACATCACCATACCCGAAGACATGTAACCTTCGCTAGTAACGATACCAAGGAAAGCTACAAGCGAAGTAAGATCCTGGCCATTTATGCACTACGGTATGTTATCAGAAAGGAAAGAAAGGAAATAGAGCAAGATGTGACTAGACAGCACTATTACTTATGTGCATGGATCCGGGAGAATCTAAGATGGAAACGGTATACATTTCCACTCGTACATGAGATATGCAGCATACACCTGCCAGATAGCCATAGGGATATAATTATTGAGAGGAGCTGACCATGTGCAAGCTATGTTTAATCAAATAACATGACACACTCACTTCAAGTGAGCTTCAATGACACCGACGGGGATTCCTGGGGCCCTCCACACCTTGACTAGCTTCAGACCGGATCTATCAAGCAGGCGCTCCCAGTCCTTTTCCGTGCGTTCACGTCCACCGAATGCCATCATTGTGTGATCCATCCACGCATGAAACATGTTGGAGCCCACATCGGGTAGAATATATTCAGTGATTAGCATTCTGGACCTTTCGCGATCCATAGCTGCCGCCAAGCTTTCCAAGATCTGTCTTGACTCTGGCTCGTCAGGCCAGTCATGAAGGCATCGCCGAATATAATAAACTAGCGCCCCTGTAGAACAGTCAGCCACAAAACCAACACATTGCGGAAAGGCAGCAGGGCAGTTTCATATACCTTTAACTGGCTGTGGGTGGAAGAAATCATGAGCCATGGTCTCAATGCCATGTGGTTGCTTTTCCATTCCATTATCGGCAATTACACTGGCTTGATCCTGCAGAATGAATCTACCTTTCAACTCTGGAGCACTTTGTTTGATCTGACGTAAAATGTGGCCGCGACCACCTCCTACGTCAACAATAGTAGCCGTATCGTCGTTGGCCAAGTCACCCAATTGCTCAGCAAAGGGGTAAAGACCAATTGCGATTAGCCCGGAATCCTGTGCCACCATGGCTTCGTTGAAACAGGTGAAGCGATCCGGGAATTTTGCTATATGTTCGAACATGGTTTCCCCTTCGCAATTATGAGCGAACGTATACGGATTACTACGCAGACGGAAGTTGTTTTTCCAATTTTGTTGGCGCAGAAACTCATGGTTTCTCAACATAGGGTTGAAGTATTCGTCAACCCTGGGAATGTTAATTAAGTGAGTGTGGTTAGCCGCCAGTGGCTACTCACATCAACTTAAAGACCGCCATCATTTGAGGGGCCATATACATTTCCGAAAATGGGGTGTGAGCGTATTGCTCCACCCCAGTCTCACGGAAAGGCCCGAGCGGCGTGACAGCCCGCATGAGTCGTACTATCTTCCTAATTAGATATGTCCTACCATCGGCCATGGTGAAGAGTGTCATTCCCACATACCAATTACGTCCTTATCTACCATTGTCGTTTCTGATATCTCTTTGGCAGAGATGCTCTTCCCCCCGGTTGGGATGGCGTGAAAGACGCCAGCTTCAAGAAGTGCTCTAATAGCTCCAATATTCGCAGCCTAATTTACATGTCGGCAGTTAGTAACAGATACCCTGAAGTCGGGGATAGTAAGTCCTGTTATTCGCCTGTGCGTACGTTCTCGAAATTGGCAAAAACCATATCTGCAGGTCCGCGAATGGTTTGGTAAAGGCG
This sequence comes from Aspergillus alliaceus, assembly GCF_009176365.1. Lineage (NCBI taxonomy): Eukaryota > Fungi > Ascomycota > Eurotiomycetes > Eurotiales > Aspergillaceae > Aspergillus > Aspergillus alliaceus. Next base: position 403,485 of record NW_022474694.1, read on the forward strand.
CGCGGTTTTCGCCATCAGGTCATATTTGGCGTCGAAACTGTCGGCTTCCGATGACCGCTCCTTATACCGGGCAACAGCCACGATAACCTGATCCAGGTCATCCTGGATGAGGTCATCGTTTGGATATGTCCTAGCCATTTCAAGCAGAGAGAATCAAGAACTGAGAACAATCGAAGTAACAATGGAAGTAGCAAAGGACGTATGCTTGCTGACACGAACCCCGGTCATGTTCGGACATGAGAAGTAACTTATACATGGCTGCAATGTGGAGTATGAGTGGTCTAGATGTGATGCACCACCAACCATCAGCCTTGAAACAGCAGGGGTGCGAAATGGGATCGTCCCAATTCCAGAACTCACCCTGGCCGTGTAAGGTTGTTGACCTAGATCGATTGAGATGTCAAAATTTGCTGCTCCACTTCAAACTATAGCCAAAGTTCAGGGGCGTAGCGTAACTCAAATCTCCAATTTCTAATCGCGACCTCGTAATGAGGCGACGATCGACCTCGCTTGCATATTCAAAGAGTATACATAGATTCAACAAGACGATCTCTTCCCCGAAAGCGTGTAGGTCAGATCATCTGTCCCTGAATAAGGTTGAGTGATATTATTCTCCAAGAAGATCAATGCTTTTTCCGATACTGAATCATGAAAACTATCGACTCCCGTACTGTAGTATCGGCAGTTCTGACATATCCATTTCTAACCCCGCCTGAGTGACTATCTTTACCCAATACAGCATAGGTCAGGATGTTATTACCATGCCACTAAGCCAACTAATAGTATCGTGTGGAGCATTTACCTTTGTGGCGTCTCGGTTGATATGCCACCCGCGGGATGGCGGTTTGTCTTCGTAGTAGATCTCCCTACCACCTGCTGTTCGGATCTGTAGAATTGGAACCGGCGGAATGTTACATTGCGCCACAAGCAGCGAGTGCACATCAACACCCAATATATATCCCTAAGTTCAAGTATGTTCACGCTGTGTAATCTGTACGAGATACTCAATGTGGAAAGAGCCGTAGTAGTACACTATTGTATCAGTCCGTTGAGTAGCATCTAGTACTAGTAGACAAGGGCAAGCCGCTTTTCAAGGCAAAAAACGAGGTGTAATTCTACTTGTTGAACTCCCGGTGCAGAGTAATCGATTAGGCCCTACGGAGTACTGTAGCTTCCTTTCTTTTTAAAAAAGCGGTTTAAACTGTTGATTCAGAGATTTGGAAGTTCTCTCTATCTGAATTTTTCAGTCTACAGTTTGTGTTTGATAGATGTGAATAGGCCCTTCTTCACTGTATACAAAAGAGCCCCAGGGTATGAACTCTATCTAGGTCTTGTAGGAATGATGTGTACTATCAGGGTCATGTTTTTTAATTCCTTTTGCTCTATACGTGTATCCCCCCCACACTGTTGACCGAAGTAAGTCACAGGAGACAGACTTGTCGCTAAAAGTAATATTCTTCTAACTATGCAAGGTTTAATTACTGTAGATGAGGTAGAAATACAAATATTCTTTTCTTTGTCTTTTCTAGATGGCTAGAATTACTAATTTTCTTAACTAAATGGAAGCTGTTCTTTTCAGGAATGTGCTAAGCTGGGATTGTAGATATACCTACTTTAATAGTACTTTATAGGTTTTCCCACCGCCGTTTCCATCTTTCGGTATAGCTTTTATAATAAGTTATTAAGTAGAAGCTTTACTTGGCTGTCAGTCTGTACGCCTGTTGCCTTGAATGTAATGAAATTTTAGCACTTAACGGTAGAATTAAAATCGCGTACTTTCGCCTTTTGGTTCTAGGAATAGATGGACTCTCAAGGCAGGCTAGTATTAACTTTAAGCTGTGCGATAGGGGCGCCGCCAGTATATACAGTAAGCGCCTGAACATGGGTTCTAATATCATAAAATTGACCGCGTATAGTGTTGGAGTGTAAGCTTTCTGTGAGGACTCTATAATCAAGAACACCAGGGATCAGGAATAGGGGTTCAAAAAGCCTTTCTGAATAGCTTCGTATTTGTTTGTTTAGATGAAATATGATCTATCGTATAATCAAATGGTCTAGAGTTTAGAGCCATACTGATGACATAGATAGCTTTGCGGCCGAGACGGTTGAATATTATTAGCGCCTTTATTGAGTATCGGAATGCACCCCTGCAGTCTGCGACGCATTACTGGCGCCGATGATCTACATGCATAATGTATTCCAAAGGCTTACACTGCTGCAGCCAGAGAAATGGTAATGGCGCACATTTTGAATTCTTCCGGAGATGCTGATGTTGCGAAGATCAGTCCGTGCTTGTGCTATGGATGTCGTGACTGGATGAGGTCCGAACCCTATCGAGAATGCATCAGTACATTCAGTTGATATATCACCAATGCAGTTATAAGGGCAATATTATAGATATAACAATGAACCCCTTCGCGTCAGAAATTTGGTTCGGCTTAAAGATTGTCCACCTTTGGGACGTACCTTATTTTATTAATTCATCACCTGGTGTACACTGCTCCAGCCCAAGGCCCAAAGATTTCCAACTCGACATCTGCGGGCCATCATGAATTTGAGCAAAATACCAGCCGCCCCTCCACCACCCGGAGTTACACCTAATTTTGACAATCCCGAGGGATCTGAGTTCAAGATCTATTCTGTTAGCATCGCAATGTGCTCGTCTGCAACACTCATCTTACTTCTTCGGTTATATACCCGCCTTGTCCTTTTGAGAACGTCCGGCCTGGATGATTGTACGCTTCATTCCTTTCGTCGCCTACTCGCCTTGTCGCATTTCTGATTGTTAGTTACTAATCTCCCTTATAGTTTGCTGTATTGTTGGACAGATATGTGCGTGGATATTTGCCATTCTCAGCCTGATCAGTATGTATAATTAGCCCCATATCACTGCACTTAGATATGATCTGACTCGCGAAGATATTCGGAATGGATACGGGGTACATATCTGGGACTTACATCTTGATAAACTTACCCCTTTCAAGAAGGTGTGAACTTCACTTAAGTCCCCAAACACTGACGATGTGCTAACCAAGAACAGTATGACCTCGCAGAAGAAGGTATCTATGCTCTCGGTGTCTGGTTCGTCAAAACCGCGATTCTTCTATTCTATCTCAGACTTAACCCCGACAAACTCTTCCGCAAAATGACGTTTGCTATCATGACATTTGTTGCCGTGTACAGTCTGCTCAGCATCTTCATCTTCACCATGGGGTGTATTCCAGTGCAGGCTATGTGGGACATTACTATTAAGGGGGCTAAATGTGTCGACGCGTTCGCGTTCGTCTACGCCAATGCAGCCTTCAATGTGTTCTCTGACGTTGTCACCTTGATTCTCCCAATAAAACTATGCTGGTCGTTACAAACATCACTAAGGCAAAGGATGCTCTTGATGGTAGTCTTTGGAACGGGCTCATTGTAAGTACGCTCAAGCCCCATCCAGAGTACAGTCGCAGCTAATAATGCTTTTCTAGCGCTTGCATCGTGGCGATTCTCCGAATCATCACGATGATGCCGTATATATCCAGCAATGATTTTACGCACTTCAAGGTCACCCTTGCAAATTGGTGGTATGTCTCATCCGTCACTGGCTTTGTACCTCCGTACCGTAAGGAAGTATATTAATTGTGGTCATAGCATGATTGAAATAAACGTTGGTATAATATGCGCTTGTCTCCCAACTATGCGACCGCTGCTGGCGCGTTCCTTCCCACGGATCTTCAGTAGCATCGACAGAAGCAATAACTACAAGGGCTCAGGCGGTAGCTATTCCCTGAAGCCACGCAGGAAGATCAGGAACTGGGACCATCTGACAACTCTGAACAATACTCAGCTCACAACACAGGATCCTGAGAGCCAAAAGAACTCCGAAAGTGTTCAAGAACTAGTGAAGCCGGATGGAAACGATGACCCGCAGAGGATCTATAAGTCAACAGATTATCCGGTAACATATGATAAAGATTATAGTCATCATGCCTAACATAGTCTCACTCAATAGGACTATGTGGCCCCCGACGAGACCTTCAAGGTGGTTCTTAGTTTATGATGTCGGTGCGCGGCATGCTCACTCGACCGTCTATAACACCATTTGGGATATTCTTTCATTCTCTCATATGTATTCACTACGCGCTATTCATATACGAAACAATGGACAAGGTCGCCATCTAGCTCAAGCGTAGATATACAGCATTAACTCCATTAGTGTTTTGTTTGCTTTTCTTTCTCCGGGCTTGTTCGGAAATATGGCGTGATTCTATCCCTTGCATATCGGACGGAGCATTCATGTATCCGTGCGAGTTCTATTCTGAGGGAAGATATTGATCGCCAGGACGCTGATCCATTCGATGCTCTAGTGCGGACGGAGTAAGCCGGATTTATGCGACCTTCAGAGGCACTACTTTTCCCATTTTGCCGCGATATATGCATGTCGAGAGCCTCCGTTCCACTTTTCTACACATATGACAAATCTATCAACAGAACACTTGCAATAAGCCCAAGAGAAATCAGGTTCCGGAATAAAAATATATTTCTCTTTTCTCTTTTTACAAATGTATCGCACAACTATTGTTTCACTGTAGGAGATTTCTCGGCCATGGTAGCCAGCCAGGGTTTCTATAGCAATCGAACTTGTCGCGGCGGTTAGAAGGGCTGTTCGAATAATCAGTTTTACTAGCGGTAGAAAGGGGATATGATACTAGGAACGGTGTAGACTTTTACGAGAAATAGTACTAAAAGCTTCTAAAAATTAATCTCAGCTAATTAAGTAGCGTGATTTTCCACATTCGCAATATATAGCTCCACAAACTACCATCATCTCTCCACGAGTCCAACTACCAGTCAGATACTAGCAGACGACTTTGCGCAATAAGTTTATGAATCTGTCTACAGTGAATAATTGGCCGTTTTCTTTGTCATCCACCCTTTTCTCCGCATCAATAACAACCTTATCATCGTCCTTGACCAGCGCAATCGACCACTCTCCATCGCTTCTGGAACAACGTGACCGATCAAGAAACCATGGCTCCCACCAGAAAATAGTCCATCAGTGAACGGTGAGGGATCATTTCCAAGGCCGGTGCCCATAATGGCTGCGCTCGGCTTGAGCATCTCGGGCATGCCGGATCCGCCCTTCGATTCTTCCTACCGGATGATTACGACTGTCTTTCTCCCTTCTTAATCCCGTCCTTCTCGAGTGCCTCGATGAACGCATATTTATAGTCGTAGCACTTGGCTGTTCCCTCGAACCGTAGACCTTCTTGTCCAGTGATCTTGCCGACGGACCCACCTGGCGTTAACGATCCGCGCAAGATCTGCAGGTGGCCGGAGGGCTTGATGGGGCTACTGGGAGGGTGGATGATGGGCTGGGCCACAGAGAAATCAGGCCACAAGGCAACATTCTCCTTCATCGTTTCCCCCGTAATCGTGATTCTCGAGCCATTAATCAGTCTCTCCTTGAGGAGGAACTTCAGGAGAGCAGGCGTGCCACCGACCTTATACAGATCGTGCATGACATATTTGCCGGAGGACTTCAAGTCAGCCAAGAATGGCGTCTTGTCAGATACAGCTTGGAAGTCGTCAATTGTCTACTTGACGCCAACAGAGCCGGCGACAGCAATCAAATGCAACACAGCATTCGTACTACCACCTATAATATTGACAACAATCATGGCATTCTCAAATGCCTAGCGTGTAAGAATATCCATCAGCCGAATATCCTTCATGGGGAAGTTCCTAACCGTCTCCCTAATCTGCTCACACTCAACCCTCTTAGCCAGATCTTCGGCGGGAGTCCTATTACTCCCTGTCATCGTCATACCAAGTGTCTCAATAGCTATAATTATGCAACAGCGATGGACCCCTTTATACAACAGCCATTACTAGCAGCCTGGCATCTGATTGGCCTGACCTCTGCGTTTCTAGAACTTAGTCTAGCTAATGACTGCTCCCGCATCGCGCCGAGCTGTAAAAGCTTTCAGCATCCCTAACACAAACACTGGGCCTCCGGTCAAAGCAGACATTGATCTACCACGACAGCTGAAGGACCAGGTGCTTGTGCTCAAATACAAGGGGAAAATCCATGCCATTGATCATGTAAGTGAGTCGGATACGGGCTATTAATATTGAGCTAACCCATGCTAGCAATGCCCACACTCGTCATTCCCCCTTTCTCAGGGCAGCCTCTTTGATATTGAAGACTTCGTGTGTTGTTCTCAGTGCCTGACTCACTTTTCCTAAGCATGGCTGGTCTTTCAATATATTCTCCGGACAGGCAGACTGTGGCAATTACAAGCTGAAGGTTTGGGAGGTACCGCTGCGTGATCCACCGGTATTGACCGTCAACGGTTCTGAGAGCACCGATAAGGAGTTATGGGTGAGGCGGAAACAACAAACTGGAGATGGTGGCGACTTCATTGATGCAAAAGTCTGTGCTTATCAATTGCATATAAGTAATTCGACCAAGTTGAAAGAATCCCTGGAGACCTGCGTCCTGTACCCCATGTTGAGTCTGAAACCCGCGTATCCAATTGGCGAGATAATGGTGCTTTTTGTGATGGATATCCGCCTGATCTTTTCACCATGGATAGCGGTGATACGGGTCCATTGTGGAAAAGGCCGGCGGGTGCTCGCCCCTTTAGCAAACTGGCAGGTACAGTTGACCTCAAAACGCGTGTCTTGACTCTGCCCAGCTCTTCTACCCTGTAAAGCCTTGACAGATATGGCTTCGGATCATAGTTAAAACATCAGGCTTTTCAGGTGGGCCATTTTTCATGGAATACAGAGGTGGTCCGCTCGCTACCATGGCCTGTTCGCTGTCCGAAGACGTTAACTACTAAACTTATGACGGAATACACACTAAGTTTCCTTCTATCTGCTTCTCATTTCTTCTCATTAATATAGTGCCGCTACTCATTACCCATCTACCATATATTACAGCTTGGAGCAAGATAGAGGCAATTGTGGAACATTCTTGGGCCGAGGCAGTATCACGAGTGTATCATAACCTGCCGGACCTGAATCGGCGGCTGTTGGACTGTAAAGCCTTCATCATCATAAGTGAAAACCCCCAACCAATTATAGATACTTCTAGTACGCTGTATAGCGGCATTGCGGAGGGCTGTAGTGCCTGCGTCATCATCGTTATCGCCTGAATTACCTTCCGCCTCCGCGGCGCCACTCAATCCTGCAATTCGCTGGAGATACCACTGCATTTCCAGTGACGGCTGGCTCGGGAGTGGCATAGTCTCAGGGTTGTTGGTAATGAGGGTGAAAACATCACCGGAAGCAATAGTTTTGAACACTGGCTCTCCATTATCCTGTATATGCCAGTAAGATCTGCTAAAGAATTTCCCTTGGCACCATATAGCCTACGAGAGGATAAGGGATCGGTCATGAGATCAACTTCAGCCACTGCATCTGATAATCCTTTTTGCCAGTAAAACTGAAGCGTTAGGGTCCTAGAATCGGCGTTTTCCATTGGTCGAAGCGCAAATCGGCCACTACCTCACAATGTATGCGTATTTGTCGAGACTCAGCATGTTAAAGCATCCATGCTGAGGCTTTTGTAGGCTGCTTTCGTTACCAAAAATTTCTGCTTTCCATCTCTGTACGCGACCCTCATCCCAAAATACGTTCATGATATCCCAGAATCTTCCAACGGTTCTCGGTTGGCGTGTGGAGGCTTTGAGAAGGCAATTTGGATATATATGGGCGGCCGCTGGGTCCGGTGTCTCGGTCAGAATACACTTGTAGTTGTCTCGCTTCTTGCACTGTTGAGTCATTAGCAAAGTCAAGTAGATTTAGAATAAGATTACAAACATTACGAGTTGCTCTGTCCGAGCGCTCTGAATGACTTGTACCAGAGTTTGAACTCTTGCGAACACTTATATTTTGGAGCCCTGATAAAGACTTAAAATTAAATCTTCTCTCCAATGTAAGATGTGGAGGACTTACATTGGTCAATTATAGAATCGCAATCCTTAATCGTTGGTTCTAGTAAAAGTCGTCCGATTCTAGGACTATCAGCCGAGTCTACATCATTAATCATTTCTTCTAGCCTTGTAATGTCGGCAACCTGGCAGAATGCCCAGAAAGTAGGCGGGAACTTATCCCTGCCTAATATCTCTTCACAGATGGCTTTCAGTTGTCGTAGCACCCCTGTCCGGATTTCGGATGGCTCGTTCCAGCACTCATTGTAAATATCAGGTGGAGGTATAGAGACCTCAGAAGGAGATTCGATATGCCACATTGCTTGCAGAACGAACTTGGCCCTAAAAGCCCAAAGAGATATAAAGCGAAGTTCAGAACTGGATCCTTGGAGGACCAAGACTAGATGATTACCCATTTTTATTGATGAATTTATTGATGAATTCTGATCAAAAACGCCTCGGTGGGCTGCTGATCGCTGTATATTCCAGGACAGTGGATAGATATAATGTCGTTCGCTGATAGGAGGGTCAAATGCAGGTGAAGCTACTCAGCCCACAGTAGGGTCTTGTCGTCAAATTGTTTGGCTACCTCCGCGTTCTGAGAATACAGGTAGAAGTTCCAGATTTGGTAGGCAAACTCTGTTACGCGGACTTCCATAAACGACATGTGGTACGTTGAAGATGTCAAGGCATCAACATGAGTATGTCAAGCACACGTCTAGGGGCAGAACGATCGAACGGGACGTTCCCCCGGAGCGGATGCCAACGACGAAATGGTGACACTTGTAAGGGCCAAGATGACGAGATAACGGATGATAAAACGAGACGAAGATCCGAAAGGAACGCGAATGGTGAAAATGTCAGGTCGGAAGAGAAGTGTACGAGGGTTTGCAGGCGTTAAGAGGATGGGAGAATGGAGTGTCAACGGTGAAACAGCAAGGCGACAGGCGACTACCTTGCGTGTGAATGACATGTACGCATCATCGCATGAAAGGAACAACAAGTGAATAAGGAAAGCAGAAAGTATGTGCAGGACAAGCAACAATACCATGAACGGCTGCAGGCGACCAGCAGGTTGCAGGACAGGAATATTGGCAAGCTGGAAATCAACCAGAATCAATGCTAGATGAGCGAACGACGTAGGGTACGTCTGTCAAATTCAAGAAACGGAAATAACAAGGATAACGGTAGCCACTGGATGGAAACCAAGCGAGAACCAGGATAATGCATTTGTAGTTAATGTCAGGATATGAAAGTCATCAGAAGTATGATTGTAACAACAGTAAGCAGAACTAGATACAGATAATGACAGTTTTTATATATCTGTTCTTAACATGCCATATATATTTTTAATCTATGTTTACTCTGCTGGCCCAGAATGCTCAGTATATTCCTATAATCTGTTTGCTATGGTCAGCATATTAAACCCTATCTTGGCAACATGTTCAGATCGGATCCCCTTAGTGTCACATATGCAGCGGCTCTTCACCGATTCATTGGCTGCTGTATATACAGATTTAAGCGGCATAAAGAGCTCAGAGGGATATATATACAGCTTCCTGACATTAAAACTGAATTCATCTTCACAGTGTATGCAGTAGAGCTGAAGAAAATATGTTGGCGGATTCCGACTGTCAGGCATGAAGGAGATGATGATTCCCATGAGAGTGAGCTCCATATAGTGCCTCAAGAGATAACATATGTTACTCCATATCATGCCTTATCAATAGCTACCACCATTCCTCTATTGATTCTCCATCCGATGGACTGGGAACATCTTTGAGCACATCCTCAGTCCCTCCTTCCGTCTATATAAGCCATTTTATTTAGAAAAATGATACATACGCCCATAGGGAAAGGAGAACGGGGCTTCCCGTCCGCTCAGCAGTACTTAAGCCAGTATTATTAACGCGGCCAGAAGTTATATGCGCCATTGAAGGCCTGCTGCTTTACGGGTGAGAGACGCTAAACCACAGGGAGAGTGCGGGTGAGTGAAGGTGAGCTGAGCGATGCTATCCACCAGCATGGGTGAGTGTGGGTGGTCAGTGGGGGAGAGAGTGATTCTGTGGTGACTGGACTCCCTGTAGCCCATTATTAGTACCTCCATCGCCAGCTTAAATGAGGGCTTCTTCTCTGCTCAACCATTGTCTCCTTTCCTATCTGCAAGAGGTGATTTCTGAGATTTATTCTGTCTCTTTTATTCGACCTTGATCTGAGGAGAAAAGTGGAGGAGCTCCACCAGTTTGCTGGGCTACAAGGATTCATAACAGAATATCAGGAAAAACCAAGAATAATTGATATGAATCTATACGAGACCACGTGATTCTAGTGGCTTGGCTGATCACCAACTTCAGCCCCTGAAGGCTTTACCCATTAGTAGTAGAGTAGAGAAGAAGAAGCAGTCAAGATAGTCGATAGAGTCGTCCATAGAATTGAGTATCTATTGAAATGGCATCCGGTCCTCAGTAGGCTACGTACGTGTAGCTGATACAGCATCATTCTGCCCATCTTGCCCCTGAGATCACAACAACAATGTTAATGTCAATGTCACCCCTCCAGCAAAGGCTTTATTCATTCATATGAGTAACACCTCTCCCATCAACATGCCCAAGCTCAACTTTTTTCACTGCTTCGTCCCTCAATAAGCTCGACGTACATAAGGCACCGCCTCTCACAATCTCTATCCCGTCCCGCATACCTATTTTCCTCCATTGGATTCCTGAGTCTTTGTACGTTCTCATCATTAGCACCTAATCTAGACCACCAATAGCTTATTCGAAATGATATGCGGAGCGTACTTGTCCCTGGGGAGCGGATGGTGGATTGTAGCTAGGTAATCGACCAGTTAGTCCCTGATGGCCAAAGTAATTAAAGAGTGTGCACGGTACGGTACATACGCGGCAGCGTATCCGGGCATCTTTCTTTGCTTGCGATAAGATAGAGAGATGCAGGCTTTAGTTGGATATAATGTGGTAAGTATTTGCGCAGCGGATGATGCTCGAATTTTTGTGAGTGGAACTTTTACTTCTCTTCCGTGATCTGATCTTCTTTTTATGCGTTGATAGAGGGGAGAGTTGGGCAGCGAAGGGAAGGGGTGGGGGGGCAGACGTCAGGCTCCCAGGTTCAATCTGACTGGGTGTATGTGGTGTGGCGTGGCATTCAACTATGTATTAGCAAGTGCCTAGGTGAGGCAGCATGGTAGGGTAAGTGGTTGGTGATAGGTAAAGGACAGCTGTTGGTTGGTGTGCCTGAGGTTCTGGGTCGGGGTAGGGGTCGGGCTTAGGCTAGTGGATTGAATGCCTGAAGGCGATTTCGGCCGCGGAGTCAATAGAGAAGGGACTCGAGCGGAGGGCTAGTGTGGTAGGCCCAGACGCTGACAGACCGGGCTGTTAGATTAAGTGCGCAGGCCTTGTAATGTTGCCAGATCCTGTGCTTCCGACTGACAGTGGTCGAAGGATTGTAGTCGTACAACCAGCAAATGCCGAGGATCGCCAACTGGGATCCGCAATACGTGCAAGACCCATGGTCACCCATGTAAATTGGCCGAGTCCCACTCTTTTTCTCGACAATATGAAACCTGGTGGGTCTGACGGCTCGTATTCAAGTGGTGGAGGTTAGAGAAGCTGACAGCTTAAGCACACTGCGCCGGCTGCCTGGATGGGCGGCAGTTTTAGGCCAGACTCATGCTGAGTGGGCTGTGCTCCTTATCTGTTCAGTATTTCGGACATCAGAATACCTTAGATCAGAAATAGCTTCCGCTTCGCGACAACAATCGAAGGTTACTTCATGGGGTTACTAAAGCCGATCTCTGTTGACCCGAGGAGCCAGGTTATGCACCGTAACTTAATCCAGAGGTGGCAGACCTCATTCCGAGTAAACGAGGGTCAGTATCACCCACGACGGTCACATAAGAATTCAAAAAATGGTTGTACCACTTGTAAAAGACGGAGGGTCAAGGCAAGTGTACTTGTGTTTTAAGACCCTTCATACACCTGCTACAAGCGAGAACCATCTAACGGGGATGGTAGTGTGATGAGCGTCAACCAGTCTGCCACAGATGTCAGAAATATGGGGCGCGGTGTATCTATATTGGCCTTTCTCCAGAATCATTCATCCTGACTCAGAGCGGCAACGTTTTGCAAATGCAGACAGAACGACCAATTAGCGCAAACCCCACTCTTTCAGTTGCGCAATTTATAACCAGGCTCAGCGAGGGATTGAACAAGGAGATTGCCTGGGCTACTGGCAACTCAAGCATGGCATTTTCAATAGCGGTGGCTGCTTTTGACCAGTTCCTAGATTCAACCGCTAATGGTAGCCCTGGGACGCTGAAGATTCGCGATGTCATGAGAACACAGATGATACATGTCGCCTGCGAGGTTTGTTCTTCAATTGATGCTCTACCCCTCCTGTCGGTTGTAATCTCAGAATATCATCGCTGAGCACGAGGTATACCAGGCACCTTATTTAATGTACACCATTCTCGCAGCCGGTACACTTCACATTAACCGGACATGTTCTGGCAACAAAGTCTACGAACTGGCCGAGGCGCACTTCTCACAGAACGCAGCCGCCCTCTTCCAAGCAGCGCTACAATCTGGACTCACGCAGAAAAGCATTGATGGTTTGATCGCCGCTTGCATGATTATGGGGCTCTTATCTCTCTACCCTGCTTCGTTCTCTGCTCCGGAGTCCTGGGTCTTCACTGGCAACCCCAGCGACATAAACTGGCTCTGCCTTCAAAGCGGTCTCACCTGTCTTATTGCTGAAGCCGGTCCACTGCTACAATCTTGCATCTGGGCAGATCCTTTTTTACACAGTGAAGAATGGGAAGGTAAGCTATGGCAGTACACCCTCCCGCCTTACCAGTTCCACGAAGCACTGGCTACGCTTTGTGAGGTCGACAATCTGTCCACCACACCAGCGTCAAACCCTTACTACAACGCTGTCAAGCTCTTGAGTCCCCTGTTAATGCTTGCCGCAACGGCGGAGAATGCGGCTGTGGCTGCGACGTGGATCGGTCGACTGGAACACGAGTATGTGGGCCTACTACGACAGAGAGATTGTCGGGCGCTAGTGGTGCTTGCGCACTGGATGGGTCTGATGTGCACTCTGTCTCACTATGAGCCGTGGGTGGAAGGGAGGATTCACCCGGAGTGTGTTGCAATATGCATGTATCTGGATGGTGCGCAAGACCCTGTCCTTCGGCCATTTTTAGAGTATCCTTCGTCGTGTTGTGGATACCAGTTACCTCGGGAATGATCATTCTAACAATCCATTCCTTCTGATCTCTCCAATTAATAAGAGATAGGTTAGCTAGATCTGATCGACGGAGTACTCTCGGCGTAGTGTAGATAATGTTATGATTCCATTTGTACATCTGTGGGGCCTCTGGCGGAATGAGTGCCAATCAGACACCGGTGGAACTCACTTTAATCGCTAGGTATAGGAACAAGGTTACGAGCTACCCAAACGAGCGAGCAGAGACTTCCACTAGCCAATCAAGAGACCGTGTATGCTCCGCTCGCCGGATGGTAGGAGATGCGACCCGTAATCTTGTGACCGCTGAGGGTGAAATGACGCATTTGGGGAGGATATAAAGGCATGGACCGACCATATCTACAGAGTACGAACTCCATTTCTCGCTTGCCTTGGATCCTCCCCCCCTCCTAGAAAACAGCCTATCTTGAGAAGACAAATCACTTCCACCGCCAGACACGAAACTGAAATCAAAATGGGCGCGCCGCAACTATCCCCGGTCCCCAAGCCGATAGCGATCTTCCCTCAGTTCATCGCTCAACAGACCGAGACGCTAGCGCTTAAAGAGAAGGTCCTCTCGCTAACCGGTGATAGCTTCACCATAAAGCTTGTGAATGGCCAGCCCTTACTACGGGTGGAAGGGAAAGTCATGTCGATCTCCGGTCGCAAATCAGTATACGACATGGCTGGCACTCACCTATTCAACATCGTGAAAGAGCACTTTCACCTGCATACCACGTTTGCCGCTCAAGAACCAGCTGGAAAGAAATTCCTAGAAGTCAAAAGTAGCTTTAAACGTATGGATCCCGTCTACTTCCGGAATCCCCTTGGATGGGGACGATAACCCAGTCGCTAATCATCTTTACAGTTTTCGGATCCAAAGCGACCGCCACTTTCACATCCCCGAGTACCGGTAATACCGAGAGTCTGGCCATGCGCGGCAACTGGCTGGATAGTGCGGCTGAAATTGTCGATGAAGCTACGGGCTCTGTGGTTGCGCGTATTGATCGCAAGCTATTCCGCGGCCGTGATATAATCTTTGATCAGCAGTCGTATGCTGTTTCAGTTGCTCCTGGTATTGATATGGCTCTCATTGCTGCAATGTGCATCTGCTTTGATGAGAAGAATAACGAGAACTGAGCAGTGTTTTTTTTTTTTCTTGTTGAGAGAGACTACCCACTGTGCCACTGTCGTTTATTGATAAATTGATACGGACAATTGAACTTTTTTCTTATGGCATTAGCGATATGCGACCCTCTCCCAGAATGGTGCAAATCTCGACTAGATAGAGTGGTGATGATTGTGGATTTTATCCGTCGTTGCAGCGGTGTGCTTTACTGTACCCAGAGAACCGCCGATGTGCATTTATGTCCGTCTGGTCTATCTTTTTCCCATTTTCCCAACTTGAAGACCACACCCCATGCTTTAACTGGAATCTTCCTTCGCCCTTTAAGTACTTATTTTGCACCAGGACATTTTCCCATGCGGGCAAGTCAGCAGCTGCCGAATGACTATTCTAAGGCAAATAGGGCCGGGATCAGTTACTGCCGACTGACTGTGAGCCAGGTTCCGCGGATTTGGCGAGGCCACAGCGGATCCTTTACACCTTTCAACTATAAAATAGGATTCAACTAGCCTGAGTAGTAGGATATAAAGCTATTTACTATAGCAATTCTTATAGTATGTCCAACTATCCCCACAGCCACTGCAGCGTTAGGGAGCTCGTCGTCAAGGCATAGGTGTATGTTGCTCAGACTGCTCATTAAGCTGCACATCAAGTTGCTAAACCCGATTTTAGCTTCCTGTATAGATAAAAGGATGTGTTACCTAATAAAGCATATTATCTTGTCTTTTTGCTTATTTTTGACTTATTTTAAGCTCATACAGCCTTATTTCCTTGCTATAAAAGAAGATTAGTATGTATTGCCATTGGCGCGGTCTTCTCAAGATATTGAATATAAGCAATTGGGCTACTAGAAAGCTTTCCATTTTACACTAAAGCTATTCTGTAGCCTGCGGATCTTCTGATCTAGCTGGCGAGTATTTTAAGGAATTTAAAAAGCAGAAGAAATGGAGTCCTTAACCAGCAGCGGTATTAGAGATGGGTAGAGGAATATTATCAACCTTTCATTTTTGTGAAGCTATACAAGCCGCCCAATATGCCTAAAACGCCTAAATTTGACGGTGCACATGTCAATTGAACATATGAAGCTGCTCGTTTTCAAAAAAAAAAAAAAAAAAAAAAAAAAAAGAATATAGCAAAAATCACGCGAGTCGGGTTCCCTATCGCACACTTCACGGCCGCGTCCATGATCAAAGAAAGCCTCGTACGACTCGAATCCCTGTAAATACAGCGCTTAATCAGTATTAAGAGGCTGCTCTGGTCAGCTGGATTGCTGAAATGCTGATATACACTTCCTATAACGTTTAGATTGCTTAATGGATGGGGCTAATCTAGCTATGAGGCGGGATGATCCTAAGTGATATATTAATGAATTGTGGGCGTATCGCTTTGCTAAAAGGCTTCCTCCGGACCTAAAAATTGGTCCAGAAATTCAGAGACCAAAGGAGAAAAGGCGTCTAGATACAGAGAATATCAGGCAGCTTTAATACTGGTATAATCAGCTTAAAAGCTTGCTTAAAGAGATCCCCGATCGTCTCATGTATAACTTTGATGAATCTGGATTTCAACCAGGTGATAGAAAGGCAAAAATGTGCTGAGTACAAAGGGAAGAAAAGCTCATAATCTTCTGAAAGCAGAGATTTCAGAATATAACTGCGCTTAAATATATTGCTGCAGACAATTAGATCATGGTGCCGCTTTTTATCTTTAAAGGCAAGCGATTTATGGAGGCCTGGTATAATAAAGAACTACCAAATTTCTATACCGCAGTCTCTGAAAAGGGCTATATAGATGATGAACGTATAGTCTAATAGCTTCATAACTTTCATAAAGAGACCCAAAATCGTACAAAGAAAGGGGAAAACATGTGCTTATCTTTGACAGTTATACTGCCTATAAAACAGTTGAATTTCTGTAACTCTGCGAGATTTATGAGATCCTTCTCTTCAGTTTTAGACCTCATATAACTTATCTCTGTCAACCGCTTGATGGAAAGTCCTTTCTTATATACAAAACACACTTTCGTACTGCGAATAATATCATCGCGCAGTGGACCGGGCCCCCGGGAGATAAAGCGAACTTTCTAAGTGATATCGTGGCTGTACGCAAGAAGACCTTTAAAGCAGCGGGTTATTCACAACTCCTTTAAAGAGCGTAGTAACTATCCTCCAGATAGATCCTCTATAATTAAAGCTATTCAGGATGCTCTATCTCCAGTGCCAGAGATCTCCGCACCTGATCTACACATGTACAGAGCGACTATATCTCCTCTGAATCCTCTCTCTTCAAGTGTTGAAAACACGCCCCCAAAGACCTCTCTACAGGTTGAAAAGAATCAAAAGAAGTTATACAATCTACTAAATGGTTCAGAGATCTCTCTCCGGGTTGAGCGCTGCTTAGAACGCCTATTTCATCCACAGAAATTACAATCTGAGCAAACTTGCAGTAGCCGTCTCTTAGGTCAGCAGCCCCACACGCCCTTCGGCGTGTTGGTCTGCCTCACCTCAACGCAAATTCCCATCTCAACGCAAAAAAACGAAGCTATTCAAGCTCCTATACAACACCGCCTTGAGTATCTACCCAATAAGGTAGTCTAGGGCCTTCCTTATCCACCTCACTAGCTAAAGCTCTCCTCTATCTCCAATTCTCTACCTGTTCTCGAAGCTGAAGCTGGTATTGATCCACTAGATACCAGCTTAGAAAACGGATAATGAAGCATTGGATTAACCTCCACGCCATGCCGAGAAACGCCCTATTCTGGTAGTACACGGAACCAGGCCCAGCAGTGAGATTAAAGGCAATTTAGGTGAATTTCGTTGTGACGATTATAATCTGCACTCTGGTATTTAGAAACCTGTGCAGGAAAGGATGCCTGAAATAAGAGTCTCTCATCCCACAGGGAGTTACGGTCTTTATATTATACTGTTGGCGATGGTCGTAGGACGCAAGATCAACGAGGCTGCTATCATTTGCACTATGTGCCCCATCATTGACATTGAATCAATGGTGTCATTGAAATGTGTCTCACGAAAAAGTTCTGAAACAAAAGGGCTAGCTTACTAGGTTGGGGCCAAAAGTAAGACATTTTTTGTCCCAAGAGTCTGCCGTACGTTTCCAGCATTTCGGGGACTCACATGGGATTGACCAAAAGGGTGCTCAGCTACCCGAATTTAGCCTCATATCAGCACAGATTTTATGATTAGGACAAGACTTGAAATACATCGTTTAACCTTGAGCTACAAATGTGTTATGAATCCTCCAGTGGCAAGACATCTGGCAGCGGACCAGCAGGGATAATCATCTGCGAGCTGCCCGTTCGCTTGCCCATTGCCTTCAGGTAACCAAATTTGTACTGCAAAAAGTAATCAGCAACTGTTCCAAGCCAGCCACATGCCCTAAGGATACCACTTACAATATCAAAGAAAGTTGTATTCTTAAAGGCACCTCCCTGCGTCCTTTTGGACTCGTCGAAGTACAGGCGACGATACCACAGATGGATCCGTGGATAGTCATGCCGGATCATTTTCAGGTTACATCGGAAGATCAGATAATAGGCTACATCAAACCGGGCCACTGTCGTGTACAACCGGATATCCGCCTCAGTTATGTGCTTGCCGAACAGATAAGGTTGGTGTCTTTGCTGTGCCAGGTGGTTTTCGATGCGATCCAGCGCTTCAAACAGCGGATAGAGATTTTCCTTGTATGCTTCCTGAGTTGTTGCGAATCCGGTCTTGTACACTCCGTTATTAATCTGATGGTAGACCCATTCATTCATCTCATCAATTTCCTTTCTTAGATGCTGAGGGTAGAGTCCCCCACCCGGATTGTTGACTTCGCGCAGGTCATCTGGAAGCAGATGGTCAAATTCGGTATAGAACATCCGAATTATCTCGCTACTCTCATTGTTCACGATGGTCTCCTTCTTTCTGTCCCACAACACCGGAATAGTGTACCGCCCTTCGTACGCCGGGTCCGCCTTGAAATACAACTGTCTTAACCACGTGAATCCGTAGAGAGGGTCTTTTTCTGCCGACCCCCACCGACCGGAGAAGAACCATCCGTCGGGCCCCAGTTCGGGATCCAAAACCACCAGTTGGATAATCTCCTCCAGGCCCTTCAGCGATCGAACTATGTTAGTCCTGTGCGCCCATGGGCAGCCGTAACCCAAGTATAGGACATAGCGGTCTTTCTCCGCAGGGAATTCAGCCGTGGGATCGCTGGAAACAAATGAACGGAAAACCGAGTCCTTCCGCCGAAAGTGACCATCAGCATCAGCATGACGGTAGACGTTGTGCTCCTGAAGGTCTTACTTAGCATGGAGGTGCTGGTGCCGTTAAGATGCATGACATACCTGTCCCGCCATGTTGCTTCTTTTATTCGGAAAGCGATTTGATCGAATACATATAACGGCAGTGAATTTGAATATATGTATTTGATTTCAAATTCGAATTTGTCATTCGAGCTGAGGGGGCTGACAAATTGATGACCGATGTTGCAATCGATGGCTACGCCCGCTACGTCATCCAGAGGGGGAACCCGAATTAAACCAAAGGATTAGGAAATTCTATGATAAACTATGCCCTTGCATCGCGAGAGAACCACAAACGTCAGGGTCGAAACAAAACGCGCCCCACTTGACATAAACATATATCTAGAGATTATTGCGTGATCACAGTAGGAATGCCGAGTCGTCGCGCAACCTCAACGAAACCGCCCTCGTTCAGAGCGATGTAGATATCCACATATCCGTCGTTCTTTGCCCAAGTCACATGTTTCTCATCTCTTCTTGAAATCATTCACCATAGACTATCTGAAAATCTTGTGCTTTGGCCGACTTCAGGTCATCGAGATGGGCTGCCACCATGACGCAGTGGCTGGGGCCCAACTCGAAGCGGGCTGCCGCTCCGCGATACACGTGAGGCGAAGGTTTATAGGCTCCGAAGTTCTCTGCGCTGGCTATATCTGTAAAAGGCAAGGAGCCATAACGTCAAAGGTCCTTTGGTAAGGAACTTCGGCTCAATAGTTCCAAACCCCGCACACTGTCAGGCCACCGACGAAGTCGGTACCAGCAGAAAGCCAGGTCCCATTTCTCGCTCTCTATGAAGAGGCACTTGATTCCCCGTTGCTGGAGTAGCTCGGATAGAGCGTGTAATGGAGCACGCTGGTCGACTGAGACGAACCCCTGGGAAGGGCCCGAATTACCCCGTAAACCGACCGTAGGATTCACGCCAATCCTCTGCAATCGAGAGCCAATCCGTAAATATCATCTGCAAGACCCGTGCACGTTCGTCCGTAGGTATAGGCTTGCAGGGATCAATGAAGGACATGTTCGGTAGCTTCTTGCAATTCCCTCATGACGGATGGAAACCATTCCACGACGGTTCCGAACACGTCGAAAGAACAAGACTTTGGGGAGTCTATCGATTGCCATGTACTCTTCTTGTCGAGCTCGCGCAGTGCCACTGGACCTTGAATTGGGATCGCTTGCGAGAGATGCCCAGCCGCGGACTTTTTTTGCTACGCAGTTCTTCCAAGTAAGTCACTCTTTTGCCCACACTGGTGAAAAATCCCATGACAGGGGCATGTTACTGGCGCTCCCGACTGTTAGACGGAATTCAAGTGAATTAATTGTCAACCAATGTCATTTCCCACTGCTCTTAACTTCTAAGAAATTCATTCGCCATTTGCAGACACATGTTATCCTTCTGTTCTTCAAGCCTAGCATAGCAGGCCTCTCTGATTCCCTGTTAAATGGCTTTTGCTTTGCTCTACTAGTAAAAGAGAGCCAACTGACTCGACCGTGTTCACCGAAGTCTATAGATAGAGATTGCTCTGCCCGATATTGTCGTTCCTAAGCTCCACAGATAAAAATATAGAACAAAGTCGTCCGTATTCCCTTCTTCTAGCCGTATCAGAATTTCTGACTCGCAGCCAATCATTTTATTGACTCTCGTACAGGTTGATGGTACCGTAGTCATCTTCGATTTGGAGACAAATGGCGTTGC
This sequence comes from Aspergillus alliaceus, assembly GCF_009176365.1. NCBI lineage: Eukaryota > Fungi > Ascomycota > Eurotiomycetes > Eurotiales > Aspergillaceae > Aspergillus > Aspergillus alliaceus. The sequence continues at coordinate 423,797 of NW_022474694.1, forward strand.
GCGGAAACTACGGGGCCACACCAGGCAGATTCAGTCCTTGAGGTATGTGTTTCGTATCATATGCATGGCAAGTATAGTCTTTAGTTTTCCTGATTAGGCAATGTTTTCTTTTTTCGAGATGTGTGTGATTTGTTTTTGCGGTTTCTCGCTTTATTAAATATCTTCCAGAGGAGTTCAAGCTAGTCTAGTAAAGGCTGAGAGATAAGAATTATCTTGAAGCAGGAGATATATACTTTCTTTAGTGCTGGTACAATTACTTTGAGCAGTTTATTAAGCAGATTCCACTCAAGAATATCTATAACTTTGGTAAAACTGGCTTCCAACTGAAATTAGGAAAGAGTTAAAAAGTTATGACTATACAAGCTGTAAAAAATAATCTAACTAGATAGATAGATAAAATAATCTCAATAACTAAGTATATTATAGCTGATAGCTTTACTCTGACTCTATGCTTTATCCTTAAAGAGATATATCATCTTGAGCAGTAGTTAGACTTGTTAGGCCCAGCCCACGAAACCCGGCCCAACCCGCCAAGAAATGGGCTGGGTCGTCCAATAACCCGGCTTGGGCCGGGTTACTTCCCTGGATGGCCACGGGTCAACGGGTTAGCCCGCGGGTTGCCAAGAGATAAAATACAGTAAATATATTAGTTACCCACATTGATATCAATAAATTATGGTATTAAGGGACTGTATTCTATCAAGAATATACCAACCGCAGGCGCTGTAAAGTGCGCCTAACAACTAATCCATTGAATCAAGGCCTCCTCCTGGGAATCACCAAGCACTTTATTAGTGCTTGGGCAGGTTAATTAAGAATTTCTTCCCTGAATTCTAGCAAGTAGGCGTTTATAAGGCACATTAAATTCACGCGCCAATAGTGCGATTTTTGTGATTTCTCTGCTAGTATAGGCTATACAGGCCTCCTTGATACGGTTTTCGATTTCAATACATTTTGAAGCCATAATAGGGTTGTAGAATTGACAAAATAAATGATAAACTGAGGTCCTTTTTGGATACACAACAAGGAATAAACAACGATTTCCAGAAACCTTGTAGCAAGGGCAGATGTGAGAGGACTCGGCAGTTTCAAGGACATGTATATATTGAAGCAGCATCCTTGGGAAGGTTCCATATGTTATCTCATCACCCGCCCAAGGAAGCCTGGCACCTTACATGGTATACTATTTTGAACAGTAAAAACAAAATCATTAACTTCAAAATGAGGATTGCAAAAAAACAAATGAATACGAAAACAGAGCCCGGTCGCGCTTCAACTCGTACCATCATGGTCCATCAACATACAATACCCCTGCCTCCCACCCACGGCACCATACTTGACCAAGTCAAAATCAAGACTCTCGCCGACATCATGGAACCCACAATTCTTGTAAACCGCATACCCAGCCGGCGAAGCCTCCAACCACGCCGGTAAACGTAGATCCTTCGCTTCTTGAACCCCAGTCATCAGTAATTTGGTTCCGATTCCACGACCTTGGTACTCGGGAAGAACCACCAAGACTTGCAGGACTATATAATATTAATTAGCCACATCCACTCACTTGGCCAAAAAATGGATTCCATGAAGTCAAACTTGTGCGAGAAAGTCTTCCAAAAGCGTAGAGAAACTCACTGGCAACCGCTTTGCCCCCGATCCACTTCTCCCGCTTCTGCACGACCATACGACGATAATCCACATACGCCTGCGGGCATCTCGATCCCGGCGGCGGCGTAGTACTCTTCTTCAGTGCATCTTCCGTCGCTTTTATATGGGTCTCCGCATCGCGGTAGATACTCCACCACGACCAACCCACGATGCTTCCAGACTCATTATCTACGGCCTTTAGGAACCGAGCGTTGGGGTTGTCACGGATGGTTTGTTCAAGTTCTTTGGCCAAGCCTACAATATTTTCCTCTGGAGGGCCGTATATAAGCTTGAGGAAATTATCATCGGGGAAGGCATTGTTGTGAATTGTCGCCAGGACGGACGCGTCCGTGGGCAGGACGCGATGGAGTGATATGCGGTTGCTTCGGGACATGGGGATTGCAGTTTCTTTAATCTGAGAGGGATGCATGGACTTAGATTGTTTCACAGATTGTACTAGTGGAGACGATAACCCGTATTTCGGCGATTATGCTTGCTACCTACTAATTTAGAGCGTCAATGAAGCTAGCGGTAAGACGTGACGTTGATAGGCTCGGACTCTCCGGGACTCAGACATTCTCCAATATATGGGGACCCCTGCTCCCCAATTCCAAGCGTGCTATCAATTTACACGGATTTAATCGCGCCAAGAACAATTGAGGCCGGATAAGTTATGTTCCTCCACCGGGTAGATAGTCGCAATAAACAGTCAGGTCCAATAGACAGAGAATATGGATGAGGCTATGTTGTTTTCAAAATCAAAAGGGCACCATACTGGGTGCCTTTGAATTCGTGGGTACTGTGGGCAAGTTAAATCAAGTGGTTACATAGTACTAGATCCCAGTCTGTATGCCTCACACCGTGTAAATGGAGCTTGTGTATCCAAGTTACAGCATAAACTCCCCTTCTGTGTGAACTGAATACATCCCCAGTTGTGTATCATAAAACCTTCTTAGCCCTTTCAACTTACTCCCATCTATTGAGGTGTCGCATCCTCCTACACATATCTTTAGTAGGTGACCGGCCTACAGGCAGTTATCTTTATCTCATGCGTGCTGTCGTATAAAAATTAACCCTTTCCCCCGCAGATTGATGCTTTGACCTACAACTTTATATCGGCAGAAAATTAGTATCTTCTTTTGCTACTAAGTAGCGATTGCACTGTATAGGATTCCTGTGTTTCAAGCTAATACCGGCTGATAAATATTTTTAGCTTCGTGCTACAGCAGCTTATCCTTTGTTAAATGACGGCCTGACGGCCCCCGCGAAACCCTAGCCTAGTGCCGAAGAATAGCGGTTTATATACAAGCAATATACATTGTTGTAAGGTATACTAAGCGGAGGAATCTTTGCATTTCAGAGCCTTTATATAGGATTATGCTTTTTAGCCCATTTCCGATAAGGTCTGTCCCATCAGCCTGATGGTTTTCCTGATTGCTTCCCGTATGTACCGAATCGATAATGCCTGGTCAGCAACCGAATTCAAGCTACTACTAGATCTGCTTAAACCCGTGACACTTATGAAATTATAGCCCAAGCGGTTTTTGAATTTTGAATTTTATTCTTCATTTATTTTTCACTTTATTTTATTTTACTGAATTCTTGATTCAAGTGGGCGTGGCGAGCATCGGATGGAAGTTGATCCTATTCACATTAGAAGATAATATCATTTATATCTAACATGGCGATCTAACAAAACATCAAATGTAGAGAAGGATGAGAGAAATAATTCTATCATACAGGAACTGTGGGATTTTATATTGTAAGATTAAATCAACAGTGAATAAAGTAGACTTGGTGCCCCAGGCAGGATTCAGCCTAGGCCCTGACAGGAAGCGGATGAACTATTTTCGTAATTGATGTAATTGATGTATGCTAAAATAAAACCATTATATGCTAGTTGACGTGGGGGCTTTTTTCAATTGAGGCGCCTTCGCTTAACTGCCCCTTCCAAATCCATACACCTCAAGTGAATGGCACACAGACCACCAGCGACAGAGAATTATGAAATCCTGAACGAATTAGGTGACCCTGTATTCCTCTGTATATCTTGAGATGCGGCACAATTAACATGTACAGATAGGGAGTGGCAGTTTTGGAGTGGTGAACAGAGTCCATTGCAAATTGAATGGAGCTGTAAGTACAGGCCTCAGATCACAGATAAATACTACAGGGCTGAAATTGATGAGGGAAGATACTTTGCCGTAAAGAGATTAAATACAAAGGAAAATTAGAAGAACATGAGTTAATTAAAAATGAGATTAGGATTTTCTGTTCTCTGGAACATCCAAATATTGTCAGGTACCACGGTATGGACCACGCTAAAAACATCGAGACTGTATACATTTACATGGAGTACTGCGGTAAGGGAGATCTAAAAGGATTGGTTAATAAGAGGAAGCAAGCCAAAAATTTGATAGAGAAGCATACGTGGCGCATATTTGCACAACTGGTTATGGCGTTATACCGCTGCCACTACGGCACAAACCCGCCTGACTTTCTCAAAACCTCACCAGTTAATAGGGACCACATGATCCTTTATTGTGATTTGAAACCAGCGAACATCTTCTGCAAAGAAGATGAGACAGTAAAGCTGGGTGATTTTGGATTGGTAAAAGTTGTATTTCCCCAGACTTTCGCTACGTCCCACAGTGGCACAGGTTATTATATGTCTCCTGAACATCATCGCGGGAAGAAGTACACCTCGGCCTCAGATGTCTGGGCACTTGGCTGTACGGTATATGAAATGTGTCAATTATAACATCCGTTTGATGGTAAGACGGATAAAGAGATACTCGACAAAATATTAGATGGGAAATATAAACGCGACAGTCTACAAGTGATGTATTCTCCAGGGCTTATAAATCTTATTAATACTTGCTTATGCTCTGATCTAGAGTGTCAACCTAAAACTGTTGTTTTATTAAATCTCACTAATATACGATTATTTCAGATCAGAAAGTCTATTTTAAAGGCGTATGCATGGCTGAGGAGCACAGGATAATCCAGAAGAAATATAAAAAGCCTAAGAAGAGACTTACTGAGAAAACAGTCCTTAAAAGTACTCATAAGAATACACTAGTTAGGACTAGTGTTTCAAGGCCAGCTCCTAATCTAGATGCCGCATTTGATGTAGATGTATGGCTAAAATGGACACAAAATCTATGATGGTACAAACATGTCCCAAGATCCAAAGGATAAGGTCTGTCTGAGGCATATTTCAGCTCGAGTGTAGCTGGCTTTATTCGCCTAAATTATTTTGCCACATACTGACGTACAACATAAACATCTATAAAACTACCCAAGTCTAGAAGTCCAGGGCTTTGCTTGAAGCGGGGGGTTCACTCTACATAGATATATGTTAGTTAACAAAAAGACTGTTCTAACTTAACTAGATATAAGTCACACTTCTGAGTAAAATATAAATAGAGAAATGCTAGTATATATGATAAGACAGTTGGTAGTTGACACTCAGTTATATGTTTAGTTAGCAGATTATAGGATACTTAATGTTCAATCATACCTCGGCATTTTCCACAGAGTATTGTAGTATGAACCCATTTCTGCTACTGTACATAGTCATGGGACAAGCGACACTGGGTAAGCCTTACTAAGCTGTAAAGAAGAAGAGCGAAATTTCAGGCGGCTTTTATTATTCTTTCGGTTGTAATATGCTTATTTATTTTTTTTTAGTGCGGCTAGCATGGATTAGTTAGTACTTTCAGACTATAGTGCCTGGAAATAAACACCAGTGAAGAACTGTAAGTACGAATATACCAGGTATTCGAGAATCGACCGAGTCCTATATTGCCTTGTCAGGATCTCTGGTGAATATCAGAACTGTAGCGGAAGCTGTGTGTCTTGAGCAGGTCCCCACAAGCGCATAAAAGTACACACATATATCTACTTTAAGAAGATTTTTTCTGCCTCTTCCTATATCTGATACAGTTTAATATATTGCTTCAGTAGAGCCAGTCTGCTACTGAGAGGTGGGGTTCTCGTTTCACTTTCCGTTACTCTCGGCTGCCAGGCCGCTCACACCATCAATAACCTGTGACATAGAACTTGGGGCAGACATCACTGGCCATTCTGAACTAGGCCAGTGTCGTAGGTTATATTGAGGAATTTGTAGTATATGTGTTGGGCAAGTATTGAGAGTACAGCGCGTTCTGTCTCAGGAACGCGTCCATACGCTGGCCTGTCCGTCGCCCTTTTAGGTGAACCTCCTCGCAAAAGGACGTGGGGAGTGCCCGTCTCTGCCTTGATAGGACAGAGACATTGCCTTCCGCTTCCTGCATGTCATGCAAATCTTGCAGGCCTTGTGCTGCCGCACATCCCTGAAAGTCGCTGGAGATACTTTCAGCTTAGTGGCGCCCATCGGCTCCAGTTAACATAGTACATCGAATCAAGAATGCCTCCCTTAGATCAACCATTATTCTGGACGCCTTGCTGATTTCGTATAAGTACCTTGATGGTTTCCCTATTCGTTCAGCAGCTGTCTCGCTAGAATATTGGAGGTTAAAAATGCCATTGAACTTGGGCTTTGTGGCTAACATAGCATATTAATACGGTACTGTACACACAAAATTAACCTCGTACGGTAGAACTGCCACCTCCGAAGGACTCCCCAATTATATACCGTATTTCCCTGAAGAGCGGAAAAGAGGGTACTATTGTAATTCAGAGGAAGGCTGGTTGATATTATGCACTACTGCAGCCCTGAGGGAGTGCCAACAAGATGAACCCAAGACTTAGCGTAGTTCGATTGTCGATATCCTCGATTGTAATAGGATCCCCCACCTCTGATCTGCCGTTTTGCGTTGATAGATGACATGCCACCATACTGCTTTTTTCTCATCTGTTCCGCCTGTCACGTATACGAGTGGTCCTCCCAGGATAACGGACAAATTTCAGTTTCTATATCTACAAAGCGTTTAAATAAAGTGTCAAATATTAATTTTACTGCTCTACTAACTTATCCCTCCTGTTCTATCTATACTCCTTACATCGATACACAAGGGCTATTTATGGGTATTTCTGGGGCTTCACCGGTGTATCGCAGCGATCGTTGAGTTTCTGCTAGAATGTTGAGGGCACTCGGGCATTTTCGCTATGCAGGCACGTACAGCACAATTTCTTCTTATTGACCAAATCACTAGTATAAAGGCATGTTTCTATGCCGAGAACTACTCAATCCCTTTTTATGCAGTACTAGATTGTGAAGCTGTACATATGATTGTCTGATAACTATAGTTTAAAACATATTGTTTGAACTGTCAGTATTTGATCGTACATATATTTGCCCAAGCAGCGGTCGACAACAGACGCGAGAGGGATATAAACGAACTCAAGGGCGGGCAGTCTCCAGATAGAGTGATTCAACTTCGCCATTTTCCCTCCCTGTCAACGCGTCTGTAATTTTGAGCACGAAGAGAAGATTACCAGAGCTTCGTTAACATCTTCCTGCTGGTCTTTGCCTAAAGAGCGACCAGCCTCTATGATCAGCTCCTTGAATCCAACCTGTATATTCTCAACATCCCAAAAGGAGAGTGGCCACGGGAAACTCTTCAGATCCGCATGTGCTTCAGGGAGGTCTGGAAGACCCCAGAAATCATGATATTATTGAACAAAGGATTCTTTACTCTTGCATGAAGTTGCCAGCACAGTTTATCTACACCAGTACATCCCCTGAATTTATTGGCCCACAAGTGCCATCTTACGCAATTCACAAAAGCTAGGCGCTCATTCCCCATTTAGTATGTGTCGGTCTCGCTTGTAGCCTGCGATGACACGAGATTGGTATTCGACTAGCTGGTGGTTAATTCATTGCCAAGGACGTTACGGGGTGGGGCGACTGGGATGATGATTAGATAGACTTATAGCTCCCAATGTCCAAGTGTCAACCATGCGAATAGCCAATAGACAAATGGCTTATCCAGAAGCGCGCTACATTCTTAAGGGTCTGTATCCGATATTATTAGACAATCCAGTCTTTGTTTCTCAGAGTACGTTGCGAATCCTATAAAATAGCACTAAAGAACGTCAGGGTCGCGATCAATAATGCCGCTACTCCAGAAGTGTAGCTTCCCGCAGTAAGCCCGGCATCCAAATCCCTTGCAACAGCTGTAGTGAGTGCAGTGACAGAGATACTGATCAGGACGGCCAGCCCAGCAAGAATAAGAAGGTTTCTCTTGTGCCATCCATTGACCAGCAATAGTGCCAGAATACCTTCACCGCAGGAATCAGTTGCATCTAGAAATTGTGTTGTCTTTAGATGACTGCTAACGGTAAGCATGCACCTCTTTACTACCATATATTGGTTGGTACCTACCTGTACTGAGTAATCAGCCCTGACTCCTTGAGGAACTGATAAGAATCACTCTTTCCTTATAAGCTCCAATAGAAATCCAGCAACGCTTCTCTGTGTGCGAGATATCTTTTTCGTAATCGGAGCTCATGATGATATTCCTGGGCGTAATAAAAATAGGGATAATACTCAGGGCCACCCATCTTCGTGTTTGGACAAAGTGAGCCCAAAGTACATGACTGAAGCAATCCATTTTTGTTGAAACCAGCATCACATTCGCCGGATAGGAGACTCTCTTGTAGGTATTGTTCTATCGCTTTCTTCTCTAGATCGGCATTAACAGGTAAGACCATAACCTCGACTTCTTTCCCTTTCTGCTCTAGAAAAGGCGCCTAGCGGGAAAAGTCAGCCTAAAAGATACCTGGAAACATCGCTCAAGTAGCGATGGCTAAAAGCAGAGCGGCAATTATGGGATCTTCATGAACCCAGCATTTCTTGGAGATAGAAATGAATACCGCGACGACCTGGAAGTTGATCGAACGCTCTGCGCCAAGCACGAGAGAGCTGGCCCTCCACGAACAGATACTGACGCCTTTCGATTGTTTTCACGTCTCCTATACCGGCCAACCGCACGGCTCTCACGTCCTTCTCCATCAGCCTACGGGCCTACAATCTCCGCTGTTCATGAGGTACGACAACACTGCTCCTCGGAGCTCCCTAGGAGTGGGAGTACTACCACTCTTCCGACATCTGTACTCGTGGAGGTTTCTTTTCCCTTTCTCCTACTGGGTTTTGGGTTAGTTTTTCCCTCCATGCCATCAAAATCCTGTACACTTGAGGAAGTAGCTACCTCAAGGAACCGCAACATCGCGGGGTTAGGGGCCTGGGATATAGGGTTTCTGTTATGGGAAGAATTTCAGTATACTGACTCTCCTTTTATCACGGCAGCTATGTAGATGCGCCAAAGAGTCTATTCCATGTATATAAAGCTAGCACAGTTGTTGACACTCAGGGCTTACCCCCTGGCGGCCTTTGTCATTGGTGGAAACCGTACCCGTCACGAACTACGGCCGTTAAATAAACACCCCCCCCCCCTCCCTCCCTTATTCCCTGTCAAAAAATTATATGTGAGGTATAGAATGAGATTTCGGGCGCGTCTGTAGCTAATGGTCGCTTCGATCACTTATAAAAAAACCGTAGAGTACTTAGTTAACGTCATCAGATTATATAAAAGAGGGGGACGATAAAAAAACATATACGCAAATAAGATTTACTTCCAATTGCCAATAGTGATAAAGGGCAAAGAGGGAGAAATTACTTATATCCACCTATTTAGCAGAACTCTTAGGCATCCGACGCTTATCGCGTACGATGATCTCTGTGGGTAAGCCCTCTCGTAAGGAGCGGCGGGCAGTTTCAAACAAAGATGAGGCAGTGATAAGATCACTGAGCTTATGATATCCATAGCTATGCGAGTCGAAGTCAGGGTAATTTTTTGTGAGAAGATAGCCAACAATAGAGAGCCTTGCCTAGCTATTGTTATCAGAGACTGCTTCTACTGTCATTTGTAACTGGCCTGCTAAGTAGCTATCTTTTTGAGTCAGTAGGGTCGACGAATGACTTTCAGGCCCAATAACTCTGTCAGCATGCGGCACAAGCTTATTGAAACGCACGAAGTTTTCAGTGTATATAAATTTGTCGCAGGTAGTGACGAAGGGCTTGGATGTCTTATACTCCCCGAATCCGTACACTTAGTCCTGACTCGCGGATACAAGCGGCCAGCCGAGTGAAGTCACTATCGCTTGAGACAAGGCAGAACCCATTATACCGGCTAGAGTACAGAAGATCCATCGTGTCTATAATCATAGCAGAGCCGGTCATATTCTTACCGTAGGTATACGCGAACTGCTGGATTGGTTGGATCAATTGCTCAAGGAGCTTATCCTTCCAATTATATAGATTTGGTCTAGTCGAGTCCCCATATGCCCGCTTTGCATGAGCTGTACCACATTTCGCGATTTCAGAGAGTATGAAATTAACAATGGATGGCCGTGCATTGTCCGCATCAATGAGAACCGCGAGTTTAGGAAACCTGTCACCGACCATGTCTGTGGACGTGTATGAAGTGAGACAGTCAGATCATGATTAACACTCGAGGCGCGTCATTTACGCGAAATATTTCCGAGCTTTACTACCATCACGTGTATGTATCTAGGGATCAGGTCTGTAGAGATATACATAAGTCATGACGGTGTATATACATAATTGATTGTCAAGGGTGGGTGGGGTATGGAGGTGGTAGAAGTAACTGCCTAAGTAGTACTAGTATAGACCACGTGTACTGACAATACAAGTGCAACCTCAGTAAACCCCTCATATTTCACGAGTACATAAGTATTACCTCCCACATAACAATCTCTCTCATATCGCCTTTGCATACAAGATCAGCATATCAGGCATGGACTCTGCTCTAGCACAAATAGCAGATAACGACCTTGGCCTTGAACAGCTCGATCCAGACGGGAATGTTATTCTGCTTGTTGAAGGTCAGAATGCAAGACGGTTTCTTGTGTCATCCAAGGTTCTCACTTTGGCCTCTCCAATGCTTGCAAAGTTATTCAGTTCCAATTTCTATGAGGGTGAGCAGATCGCAAGTTCACACCGCCCCACGATACCCCTACATGGAGACGATCCGGCTGCAATGAGGACTATATTAGAAATTCTTCATTATCGGGAGCCAGAGCAGGTTGATCCAATGGATGCAGAGAGACTCGCCGTACTTGCTATTAATTGTGATAAATATGATTGCATTAAGGCGCTCCGGCCCTGGATTATTAACTGGTTTTATGGTTTTCCATCTCTTGGAACTGCAGAGGAATATGGCTACCTTCTTCTTGCTGCGCACCTTTTTCGTTCTGCAGAGCAATTTACCGGAATATCTGTGAAGGCCCAGACCCGACTTTCTCCTGATTTCTTTGTTAAGTGGGAGGTTATAGATATGCTAAGGTTTTTACCTGACGGAGTCCGCAGTAAGGCTCACCTTACACTGTTAGAGCAGACTGTCTTACAATCAACAGGTGATTTGGCAAATGGGATCGAGAAAGTACTATATCAGATACATGAAGAACTACAATCCGTGGAAGGACGTTTAAGGGCTGACCAAAGGTGCCACGCAATGCAAGGCAGGATCTGCATGATCTGTGGAAGGACTCACCCGATTTCAGCACGAAAATGCCATCCCTGCGGCAACAGTGACTTGTATATCAAGCACTGTACCAGTGATTACCGAGTAGCAGAATATTTCAATGCTTTACGAAAATCAAGTCTCTGGCCGTCTTTAGAACCGTTCCAAAATTGTTCTGCAGAGGAAATCGCACTATATATCTCACATACAAAGTCGTTTCTGAGGCACAGTTGCGAGGCTGAATCTTCCTGTCCTCTCCACTTGGAATTCGACTTACTACTCAAAAGGGTTAATGGAATTCTCGGCAGAGTCAAAGGATTAAGCCTTTACCCTCTTCATGGGACACCTCTAAGAGATGAAAGAACATGAATGATGAAGCTAATTCACAAAGGGTTGAAAGTTAAGGGACTACAGAAAAGTCTGAGTATTTTGTTACTCATGAATAGTATAGGTACTACAGGGCATGTGTGTGTGCGTGTGTGTGTGTGTATTCATACGTCCGTTTAGTTAGTGACTAATCTGCTGTCAGCCTTGCCCCCTCATCTAGAATGTGATCTCTTTCATCTTACTACAGCATTGACCACAAGCCATCACTGATCATGGTATTGCCCCTGACATCAGGACTTTGTGGATTAATATTAATAGAGAAATAAAACTATGCCAGAAAAGAAGCGTACAATATCAACATATCAGCCCAGCGTGGGAAAACGACAAAGACGATCCCCAGTGTCATCAGAGACTGCAAACGAGGAAGCGAGCTCCGATGAAGTTGAGCAGATATCTCCCGAAAGTATCACAATAGCTATATTCTGTGCCCTGGTATATGAGGCTGTCGCAGTCAGGTACACTTTGGATGAAGAGTATTCCTGTCGCCCCAAAGGAATAGGACCCAAAAAATATGTTTACTCTTTTGGAAGGATTGCTGAGCACAAGGTGGTTATAGCCCGGCCTCATCAAATGGGAACAATCGAAGCCGCCCATTGTGCAACAGCAGTTAGCCAACAGTTCCCAAATGTCCGACTCGCATTGATGGTTGGAATCGGCGCCGGTATTCCAAACCTCCCCAAGCATGACATCCGCCTGGGTGATCTCGCTATCAGCATCCCTCAAGACGGACATCCTGGTGTTATTCAATATGACTTTGTAAAGTACGAGCAAGGTGGTGTTGCTCAGAAAGGATACCTTAATAAGCCTCCACCGATTTTAATAAGTGCGGATGGGTCATTACAGGAAGATGAATTGATGGAGAAACATCCACTGAAAAAGATTCTACGGAAGATTACCAAAATCCCGAAGTTTGCTCGGCCTTGTACAGATGATATCCTGTTCGATATAAATTTCCACCATATCAACGAGGGGTCCGATTGCAGTGAGTGTGTGGCTTCCAGTGAAAGAAGGATCTTATTGCGCTCTCCACGCTCGGATCACCAGCCTATTATTCACCGGGGCCTTATCCTGTCGGGAAATGGTGTTGTCAAGAACCCCCAGGGCCGAGATGAGTTACGACGAGGTTATAGCAACGCAGTTTGTTTTGAGATGGAGGCTGCCGGCATTATGGATGAAATTTCCTGTCTGGTAGTGCGAGGCATTTGCGACTACGCTGACACTCATAAGCAAGATAGCTGGCATTATTACGCGGCTGCTGTTGCGGCCGCCTATTGCAGGGCTCTTTTGTGCAAGGTTGATAGCCAAGAGGTAGAAGAGACAAGGAGCATGAGGGAAGTAATCAAGGATACGAAGGGCTTGATTGCAGAGGTTGATAAACTTCGTGACAGACAGAGGCACGATATATCCCAATCTATATTCAAATAATCTGGCAAACTAACAGTACCAAGTTATACTCAGAGCGTCGTCGATAATATAGACCAGAATATTATCTTTAAAAAGCTCCATCCAATTAAGGAGGCCTCTTTTGACTCTTATATGGAAGACGATGAAGGCCAATGTCTTTCTGGAACCCGAACTGAGATTCTAGCACAAGTGTCACAGTGGGGGCTTTCGCTCTCAAGCCCATATATATTCTGGTTAAATGGTATGGCTGGAACTGGAAAGTCGACAATATCACGAACACTGGGTGCATTATTCAAGGGGAAAAAAATCCTTGGAGCAAGCTTTTTCTTTAAGAGAGGCGAAGGTAACCGGGGAAGTGCAAAACGACTTTTTGCAACAATTGCATGGCAACTACTGGCCAAGTTCCCAGAACTCGCGGCCAGTATCAAGACAGCGCTCAATAATGACCCTGATATTTCCGTAAAGTCACTTAAAGAACAGTTCGATAAGCTTGTGCTCAATCCGCTACGTGATTTAGAAGAGAAAGGCCAACGCGATGAATGCATAGTACTAATTATTGATGCACTGGACGAGTGTGAATCTCCAAAAGATATAGGCTCTATTATACAGCTTCTACCTCGATTGAAACAGCTCGAAGCAATACAAATACGGATATTTTTGACCAGCCGCCCAGAACTACCGACCGTTCTAGGATTTAGGGAAGTTGAAGAAACAGACCGTCAAGATCTTATTCTTCATGAAATACCCGAGCCAATAATTGCACATGATATAGCCCTGTTTCTGACTCACAGGCTTTTGGAGATCAGGAAAAAGCACTTACTTCCAAACAGCTGGCCTAGAGATCAAGATATCCAGAAGCTTGCAAAAACCGCAGTTCCCCTATTCATTCTCGCCGCCACCGTGTGCCGTTTTATTGAGGATATGAAATGGTCACCTCAAGAGCGTCTGAGCGAATTTCTTAGAGATCCGGCAACAAAATCTGCTTCGTTGATGGACAGAACATACTTACCAATATTAACCCAGCTTCTTACTGGTCAAAACGATAACGAGTCACAACAGCTCAAACAGGAATTCCATGGAATACTAGGTGTTATTATTGTGCTTGCCAGTCCCCTTTCAGTCAACGCGCTTGCAAACCTCATTGGGAAACCTATATATCTAATACAAAGGCGAGTGGAGGTATTCCGGTCGGTGCTTAATGTTCCAAGTGATTTAGATATGCCAGTCAGACTTCTGCATTTATCATTTCGAGATTTCTTAATTAGCACAGATGGTGACTTCCATATTGACGAGAAGGATACACACGCGAAAATAGCGTTGCATTGTCTCCGGGTTATGGAAAATCGGCTTATACACAACATCTGTGGCCTAGCAAGCTACGGTACAGAACGCAAGGATATCGACCCTCCGGTTATTAAGCAGCACCTGACAGCTGAATTGCAGTACTCCTCCCGCTACTGGGTGTATCATCTTGAACAGAGTGAAGGTCATATCTCTGAGTTTGAAGTTCTCTCTTTTCTAAAAAGGCATTTTCTTCACTGGTTAGAGGCATTAACTTTAATTGAAAGCATATCTGATGCGGTGGAGATGATAGATACACTGAAGTCAAGCACATGGGTAAGTCTCTTTAAACCTTATAGCTAAGCAGTGGCTGATTTATATTATAGAGATGTATTAGTACAGAGTTTTCTGACTTTCTGTATGATATAAAAAGATTTACTCTTCAGAATACTTATATAGCTGGAATTGCTCCACTTCAACTCTATGGCTCCGGGCTGGTATTCGCACCTGCCCAAAGTATTGTGAAAATGATATTTTATAGCAAAATATTGAAACATATACAAAGACTGCCAGTCATGGAAAATTTATGGAGTCCAAGCTTACAGACGCTCGAGAGTCATTCAGGTTCAGTCTTTTCAGTAGCCTTCTCGCCCGATGGGCGCACTCTGGCGTCAGGCTTGGATGACAAGACTATCAAGCTCTGGGATACCACGACTGGCACAGAGCGCCAGACACTCAAGGGTCATTTGCTCTTGGTCAATTCAGTGGCCTTCTCGTGCGATGGGCTCACTCTGGCGTCAGGCTCCTACAATACTATCAAGCTCTGGGATACCACGACTGGCACAGAGCGCCAGACGCTCAAGGGTCATTCACATTCGGTCAATTCAGTGGCCTTCTCGCCCGATGGGCACACTCTGGCGTCACGCTCCTACGACGGTACTATCAAGCTCTGGGATACCATGACTGGCACAGAGCGCCAGACGCTCAAGGGTCATTCACGTTCGGTCGTGTCATATCTGGACGAACCCGCTTCTAATCCCCTAGTATCTTTGTCGAATACTTGGATCGCTTTAGGAGGCGAGAACCTATTGTGGCTCCCTGCTGAGTATCGTTCATTCTCTTGTCATGCAGTCAAAGACGCTACAATTGCTCTCGGGTATCTGCGTGGTCAGGTTATTATAATAGGATTCTATACACAGTAGGTTAATGTTCTTTATATTCCACTCCGGTTTCTTATTTTATAATTTCTTTGCAAAAGAAGGGCCGGGGATAGTTGAGGTTTATATACAATTCTTTCCTGTAAATAAGAACTCTCCAATGATTTCTAGATAATTTCATAAATAGCTCACCGCTCATTCTTAGTCTAGAAGTTTCCATGTCAAGGGACAAAAGCCGAGATCTGGGTCATGTCATTTATGTAACTAATATTATCTGTTATTACAGTACACTGCCTGACACGGAAGAATTGTTATTCCATTCCATTCCAAATTCAGTTTAGCTTGGTTTCGGCTTAGGGTTACTGAAACAATCAAAGAGTAATAGGTGGTGACTTCAGTTTCCAAACACCCTGTACTGTTGATTTTTATATAGGCCGCTGAGACGATAATTGGCGAGCACTTACTGTGAGGCATCTCATCTGCCTGGGCTGGGAAACAATTCTTTGGTTAGGGGGATTAGGACATGTGCTTAGTATAGTATAGTACTGATATGATTTGGTCCTTCGCTGGGGCAGTGTTGTAGAGAGGATGGTGGGGTTGGCAGCCTCCAGGCTTTGTTAGCCGTACGCCTAGTGATCTCAGACCTAGGTCATAGTTCTCTCTAAGCGAAGCATAAGATGAAGGCACGGAAGTGCCCTGTCAGAGTCGGTAGCCATATCTTCTCCCAGGTATTCTCTCCAATATTCTCTCTGATAGTATTTTTACCACACAGCCGAGATTAATCAGCGTATTTGCCAGTACAAGCTGGTAGTCTAGAGCTTCTTTCTCTGAGAGATCCTTGGTAGAGAGTCTTATCAGGTCTGCTACGCGTCTTTGCTTCTCCAGCTTGTGAACGACAGATTCAGGGCAATATTCATTGTTATTGACATTAATAAAAGACAGGTCATGCTGCTTATTTTTTTCCTTTATGTCAATTGTATTAAGTAGTATTAAAAATTTTCTTTTCTAATTTTATCTTTATATAGCATAGGCTAGTCTCAGTCTTAGCCTTAAGTTCTTCAATCTTTGTGCCTGCTGTATTCTTGCTTAATCTATAAAGCTCTTTCGCTTCTGCAGCTAAAGAATCTCATAGTCCTTGAAGATAAATTATTTCTGGATAAGATGAGATTGAAGCTCTTTATGTAGATGTAAGATTATCAAAGTAGGCTGGTGCATGAGAATCCATATAATAACTCTGATAACTGAGGATATTTATCAATATATTCTCTGAAGGTATTCCAAGAAATACTGTCTGGACAAGGCACTGGACTCACTAGTTTATATACTTCTGGAAGACACTGGCATACACATGTTCCATAACTTACTGTAGAAATGGAAGTGATGCAATATCTAGGGGTTTAATATGTTAACAGCTGTTCAGTAATGTCCAAATAGATATATAACAAAATAGCAGTTCAAATAACTTACTGTTAACTGCTTTATCTCTGCCTTGCTATAGATTGTACGGTCTTGTAGCCCGAATCATACCAACAGCCAAACTCAGCCATTAGAGATAATAAAGATATATATAATATTTCAGTAGCTTTATATCATACATCCTAGTCCTATACCCAGTCAAGATAGGTTATTAATATACTGGAATATTTAATTTGTCCTTATAAAATTTTATACAGTTAGAGTGTTAAGAAGTAAGTATATAACTGGAGAAAACTTTCTTGACAGAATAAATATTACTCTTAAATATATTATCAATAATTGCCATAATAATAACAAGTATTATAATATTAAATACTGACATTTTTACTTCAGATATCAGAAAAATTTTACTGTAATCTTATTAGCTTTAGTAATAATTTTTCTCAGTAGAATACTTACTGCTTAGGCTTATTATAGTAATCTTTTGTGTATTTCAGATCAATCTCCATTACTAAGTGGTCACGGGGGCTATAGGGATTTAGTAACAAGATTAAACTTATCTAGCTATAGCAAAGGATTTTTAGGTCCTTGCTTATTATATTCTAAATTCCTAATCTGCTTCCTTGTCTCCATTGTTATCATTATTACCACAGCTATAGAAATATGAAATATTAGTCTGCTTATTCCTTTCCATATATACTAATGTCCCTGGCCGACTAGCAGTATAAGCGGAAATAAGGAGAAGAAAGGCTAGCTGGATAATTTACCTGCTATCAGGATGTAGCATTATATCTAGTACCTAGTGATGATAAAGCACCAGATACAAGTTATTAATATTCATGACAGATTTGTCTCTGACAGACAGGTCCAGTTTATATAAGGAAACCAGGGTCCCAGTCATATACTAGCCAGTAGTTAGTGGATAGAACAGGGAGAGACATTGATGGATTTTACATCATTGATGTCACTGTAGTATTTGGTATAGAGACTGCGGCTAACAGCTTGGCAATACAGCTGATATTATAGTCTCTAGTATTCATGTAAACTGCTGAACTTTTTTATTGTGTAGTTATTATCTATTTCAAGAAGATCATGACATCTTCTTTTCAGGCAGCCACAAGAAATTCTAGTCATTGTTCCCTGAGAAAGTCACAGTACCTGATATTAATCCTCTGTAAGCATCCTATGAGCTTACTCTAGTACATGGAATGAGTTCTCACTTTGTCTACTTATCCTTAATGCCTTTAATATTATTCTTTGTCGCTTTGCTATATTGTTTCTGAGAAATGCCTGTATTCACTAGGTCTCAGCAATGTTGCCGATAGTATTCTGGGCCAAGGATACTCTTTTTCCTGAAGCCACAAAGAGCTGCAGTACCCATAGCGGAGATTCCTTATTAAAATATGATTTTGAGGGAGAAGGGGCAGGAAGCCAGACTGGCTCTTTAATTTAGAATAAATGTCAAATATAAGAGAAATCAAATGGAAGACAAAAAGAGAAAAGCAAAATCCTTAAAAAATATAGTACACAGGAAATAAAAATTAAGCGAATGAAGAGAAAAATATTAAATGTTAGGAGTAGTCCTTAAATAGAAGGAAATATATGTATAACCACTTAGAGTAGAGTATGAGTACCATAATCATCAGGCGGCCGTTATGCATGGTGAAAATCCTGGAAGTGCTCATGATATAATTGTAATGTGTCCTGAGCAGACTGAATAGAGGGCGAGTTGATCAGGGAGCGCTCAGGAAGCCTGGACTGAGTAGGGATGAGCGCACCATGAGCGCTCACTGAGCACTCAGTGATCTAGGGTGAGCACACCCACGTGATTAAAGCTGACTAACGTGGATGCGAGATGCTATTGGGTACAAAGGGTGCTTAAAACGGCATCGACAGGCTGCCGTTTTTGGCCGCCATTTTACCGTCAACCAGCGTTGGGATGAAATATATATAAGGATGTTTCTATATACCCTATATATAACTGACACTGTACAGGATCCTCTAATTTATTATCTTATGGTAGTAATCGTGCTGCTGGAGTGCCCAGTTTAGATATAGAATCCCGAGAGTTATCCCTAGTATAAGCTTTTCCTTTCTTCGGCGCCATTCCAGTTGAAATTACTATCAATTCCTTGGGAGGCAATTGAATAGACAAAACAGGTGGCTCCAAGCCACTTATTCTCAGCTCTAAAAAGAAGATATATAAATCTCATAACCTGTTGGCAAGGCACATTTCTCTTGTATTCAAGGGGCTCAGGTGAGTTGTTTATCTAGGTGGGTGACTAAGCAAAGGTCACGTGAACATACCGAACGTGGTACAAACGTCCTCGTTATTTCCGCTCAAGCCCAAGTCGGATAAAATAGAAACGAATACGACAACACAGCACCACAGGTATGGAGAGCGAAACCACGCATAGGATTCGCTCTCGCAGAGCACATCAGAAGTCTCGGCTCGGTTGCAAAAATTGTAAGAGACGGCGTGTAAAAGTAAGTATCCGTTTGTATTTAACATCTCTCCTCCCTTCCCAAAGTTAGGGGACCTTTTTCCCTTTTCTCTACGATCGCATACCCTCGTTACATGGAATGGAAGCCTCACCATGTGGACATTCCTACGTTCTCTCATTTGCTTCCATCTAAGAGGATATGAACCGGTAGATCAGCGTTTACCTCGGTATGCCACTTACACATCACAGTGTGACGAGAAGAAGCCATCCTGCACCAATTGCTTGCACCACTCCATTGACTGCGACTTCTCGAGATCCACTCCGACATCCCTATCACCATCAGCGCCGGCTGCCTCACCAGCCCGTCATCGGTACCGCTTCAAGGAATCCAAGTATCAGTCTCTCGCATCATCGTCACCCAATGAAGGGGGCCAGAACGCCGACACGAACTCCGTCGCCGTCCAATGTAATCTTTCAGCCAGCGACAGTAGTGCGAGAGGGATTTCATTTGCGGATCTTGAACTCTTTCATCACTATACTACGTCGACCTATCGTACGTTATCGGAAGAGTCGATAGATTCACATCGAGTGTGGCTCATTCACCTCCCGCAATGGGGTATTTCTTTTCCATCAATTCTTCATTTACTCCTGGCCTTGGCAGCTCTGCATCTTTGTCATCAGCAACCAGACCTGCGACGCCAGTATGTAATGCAAGCAGATGACCATTTTACATTTGGAGTCCGATCTGTTACTGCCGTTTTATCGCAGCTCAACTCCGAGAACTGCCAACTGATATATATGTCGGCCGTTCTAATCTCCCTGGTGTATTTCGGACACGGTCCCCGCTCTGGTGAATATCTTGTTTTCAGCGACCAAGGAAGAGCTGAATGGCTAGTCCTCATGCGAGGGGTTCGCTCCATACTGTCATCGAAGCGTGATGAGATCTTCTCGGGTATACTCGAGCCTCAGTCGGACGATAGCATTCAACATGTCACCTCCGAACTACAGGCTGAATTGCTCAAACATTGTACTCACATTGCCGAATTGAAAGCTTTGATCGACGCGCAGGCCGTTGGCTCCAACAGGGACTTGTTCATCCACGCTGTCAACGCCCTGCCGGAAACGTTTGAGGAAGTCTACAAGATGCGAAGCGCCGGACGAGACGGTGTAGCTTTGTTGCCGATGGTTATAGGTTGGATATACCGACGACCAGAGCCGTTTGTCGTACTTCTGGAGGAAAAGGAACCGCTAGCGCTCCTTATATTGGCTTACTGGAGTATTTTATTAAAATATATGACCACGTCTTGGCTTTTTATCGGCTGGGATGAGCATGTTATCAAGGGCATTCGGTCGTCTTTGAACGAAGAGTTTCTTGAATGGATTCAATGGCCGGAAGCCGTGATCAGACCACGCGGCTAGTAGCTTATCGTTGTAATAGCGCAGATAAGCTTTCTTGCGACTGTTCTACCTTTAGTGTTAGACTAGGTAGCCGGACCCTAGATGCGTCATGCATGCAGATATGAGGCAATAACCACTTTGATAAGGCACTAATCTTATTTACTGTTGGATCTAATCCCCGTCGGGTACGGCTCACAATGTGACTCTGATTATCACCACAAATCTTCCTTACCGGAGCTTTGTTGTTACCAATTTTAATCGCCCTTCCACCTAGCATTTATATCGAAAGGCATACAGCGCGAAGCTCACATGCTTCCCAATGGCCCTCATATCATTGCCCAACAGTCAGGTGGTTACCCATGAGGCGTGGAAATGGTTACGGAGCCAACATAGGCTATCTCAGTGGACTGGGCTTCTGCCTACTCCCCTAGTTGAGAGTGGCTACCACTTGGTCGGCCAAAGCCCCTGGGTCGCGCAATTACCATATGCGTATCCAGTGATAATAGAACGCTGTTCTACATGGGAGGCTACATGGTTCTGGCTTCTACCGGTTGGGTGTCTACCAATGGTACGATGTGGTAAGTTGTCGTCGATCTCGATAGTAATTCACGAGTTCTACAGTACAATGACTGATATCACAAGGACCACGAGTGCGAGGATCGCTCCGAGATCAGGTACTGTTCTGCACAGTCGTCTGCTAGACAAGATACCAGTGTGTGGATCATATCAAAAAATATATCTACGCCGCAATTGCTTTACCACCGTTCCCCAAGATCCATTTACCTTAACAGGAGCTACTCTCCGCTTCAACTTTGATCCCGAGCAGAATCTCCCGGATGCAACATTGATCGACACACTTGAGAAAACTGGACTCTGGGACCATATCCGTAATTTTTCGACGAAAGGTCTTTCCGCGACCGGGGAGCCTCTTCTTGGTCTTCTAATGTCTTCACTCCCTGCACTCTCAGCAGGACAGCTGCAACTACTACTGTTATCACGTGCACTCGTTCACGCACGGTCTACTCTGTATCTGGAAATCCATGACACTGAGACGCATTATGCACCGGGTCGCAAACCTATTCTTCTACTGGATGAAGCCACCTCTGCTATGGATCCGGATACTGAAGCGGTTCTGCAGGAAGTTATAGAGGAAGAGTTCACCCGCCAAGGGCACACAGTGACCATTGTAGCTCATAGGGTGAGTAGCATGGTCAAGTACTTCCGAGACGGCGTCGACGCAGTCGTCTGGACAAACGAAGGGAGAATCGAGAAAGTGACACATACTCACAAGGCTGCAGGATTTGAGCTCGAGGAGGGTAGTGAAGAACGTAAAGGATACAACAATACTAGGCCTATAATTTACACTTATCTAGAACTTTCGCCCTCACCAATCTTTGCTTGAACTTTTGGACGAAAACTAGCATACACATTGGCAGAATTCATATACATCTTGTAAACAAGCATACATGCTAATCAGCCAGTGAATTAATACCCAACATAAACCACAAAAGTCTATAATACTGAAGAAGAACAACCCCGTAAACCCCAAACACCAAAACACGAACCCCAACCCTCAACACCTCTGATACCCCTTAACCCCCGTCAAGGGCACCCCATCCCTACCCCCCTCCCCCATACCAGCACACAACCTCCCCGCGACCCCCGCTCTCCTCGCTCTCTTAATCAGCAACCCAGGATGCCAAACCACCAAAACCCCCACTGAAACAGCCATCAAAGACGCATCAAAAACATAAATATACACCTCCTTCTGATTCAAATCACTCTTCACAGCCCCAAACTCCACCAACCTTACAAAATTCCTCACCATCAAACACGCACAACTCCCGTAAATTGCCCACATATACTCCCTCCACCCCAATTGAGGATTCTGCTCCACAATCCACGTTGGCTCCCTCCCCAACCGCTGATGAAACGCCCAGGCCACCCAAACAAACAGCAGAAACACAACGAGCGCAAACACCAAGCCCACGAGCACGACCTTGCGTCCTATATCCATGACCTTCGCATCACCGGTAACCTGGACGCCTGCGCCTCCGAGCTGAGTAAAGAAGCAGATTACGTCATTGAGGACGAAGATGACGGTTATTTTCTTTGTTCGCATGGGGGAGAGGTGTTCGGCGTCGAAGGAGCGGATTATGCGGCCGAGCACCATGTAGATTGTTGCTGCTATGAAGGTGGGGGCGCACAGGATGAGCATTTGTTGAAGGGACCAGGAGTCGATGGCGGTTGTGCGGTTGTGGGACCAGGCACGACCGTAGTAGCCAAATGCTTCGCCTTTTGGGGGGATTTTGTTAGTTGTATTGGTTGGTTGGATTGGGGAGAAGGGGTTGTAGGTGCAGGTACGTACATATTCCGCCAAGTATTAGGGGGATGAAGTAGGCTGCTTTATAGGGGAACATGAGGATAATGTGGATGACGGTTATTATGCCGAAGATGGCCACGAAGGCGTAGCCGGCTGGTTTGGATGGGTTGTAGGGGTAGAAGTCGACCCAGGGGGCTGATCCGTTTACGCCGGGGTGGAAGGTGAAGTCCATTTTTTGAGATGGTGACAGGATATTCCAAGGATAGAGAAAGGACTGAGAAAGGGACATGGCATTCCTTCCAGGGGATTAGAGCCCAGTCTCTACTTTATAGCTTATCTGGACCATGTCGTAGACCATATGTACAAGAAAAACGAGGATATTACCGGATTAGGGAATTCTGGGCACGAATACGAGTGGAGCCCCCTGTGAAAAAGCTTAACGCAGGGATTGGTGGAGAAACCCTAATTTTAGCTATGCTTGGATGCGGTTCCTGGTGATGAGTTTCAGTTCCTTTCGGTGGGTCCGTTCATGATTTTGGCGAATGGTGCTTTGTGCCCTCGTGTAGACTTGCTTGTGGCGTGGGATTTTGATTCATCGCTGCGTCTCTGGCCGTGGATATGATACTTGGCTGCATTGGCTTGTACCATGAGGGATTCCCCGATTCATTGCTGCCTGCTTTCATTTTTCAGTTAGCTGCGGTTGTCCTATGTCGTTACTGTTGCTTCTGGCCTATCAGTGGCGGCGTATAGAAGATCACATTCAACACTATCAGATTAAGTCCGCGTCATGCAATTATCTAGACACGCTTATTGAGGCATAGTCTCTCGTCCCATGGCCATTGGCTCTAGATAGTGGGATCAATTGTGGTTGATCGTGGGGCAACGGCTCCCATTCATTCACAACACCTCATCTACCAATAATAGTAACGCTACATCAAGCATAAATCTGCTAGACAATCCATACTACAATGTCCCACAATGACACGCACCAATCAGGCTTCGGTTCTACAGGACTTACTTCGAAACGCGATCAAAATTCAATGGAAAAAAAATAGTATTCTAATCTAGTTTATGACGCTGAAAGTGCACAAAGTAAGGAATCTATCGTGGAAATCATGCAGACTTGCCGAAGACCTTGAAACGGTCCTCAATCGGGGCGAAAACCTTCTCGCCGGGCTCGGAGGTGGGAGTTCCGAAGACCAGCTGGGCATCGAGTTTCCAGGAGGCGGGCAGGTTCCAGGTCTTCTGGATGTCAGCGTCGATGAGAGGGCTGTAGTGCTGGAGGTTGGCGCCGAAGCCTTCGGATTCGAGGGCGGTCCAGACTGCAAGGTGTTAATATGGTTTCCATTATGAGAGTGAGCTTTCTCTGAGTATAGACATACCGAGGAACTGGGACATAGCGTTGGACTCGAGGGCGAAGGGGTCGAACTTGTCGGCATAGATTGCGAACTTCTCCTTAATGGGGGCGAGAGACTCATAGTCAACGAAGAAGAGAACCTGTAGAATTAGATACACATTAATTGTCCGTCTCAGCAGTAAAGCGGAGGGCGTAATTGGACTTACAGTTCCGTAGCCGGCACGGAAAGCTTCAAGCTTGGGCTTAGTGTGGTTCTCGTACATCTCCTTGGGAACCTGGCCGGCGGCAACAAGGCCCTCCATGGCCTTGATGGCGATATCCCACACCTTCTGGTGCTCTTCCTTCAGCAGGAGAACGACACGGGAGGTCTGGGTGTTGAAGGAGCTTGGCACATGGAGGACAGAGGCCTCAACAATGGACTCGATGGCGGCGTCGGAGATAGGGCTCTCAGCCTTGAGACCGTAGTAGGTGCGACGAGCCTTAACCAACTCAAGGAGAGTGGAGGTGGCAGCGTTCTTGAATTCGACCTGAGTGGAGCCCATTTTGACGGTATTGGCGGTGATGAAAAGGCAGGAAGTGTGGAAGATAGATTGGTAGCTGTGGTAGTCTTTCGTAGGAAGCTGATGAGATAGAAAGGTCGATCAGCGAGGAGATTTGGATTTTATATAGCCCCTCGTGCAATCGCCCTATATTTGGCACCCCGCCATTAGTTTCCATCTCCATAAAATTCGTAATTCTAATAATTCTGTCCCTACACCCCGATGGCCCCATCATCAGCCAATCATATTGCGGGAGCCAAAGCAATCTGGTGAGCTTTGTAAGCCCACTGGGGAAATTTATAATCCGCCAGAATATTCCTCATTGGTGGAGCGGAATTGAAGTCCCATTGCTTAGAGAGACAGTGCGGAATTACGGATTACCGGGCTTTAACCAGTAGCGCCCCCGAAAAAATTCCAGAAGTATTTTTCCATTGAGTTTGATTGATGTTGTCAACATCTATTGTATTCGGAATACACTCGTAATTCTATGGCCAAAGATATTAATGCACGAGGCTCTGAATTCCTGAATCTCTTGCCTCTAGTCTCACTACTAAATACTGCTCAATTTGACACATGTATCAATAGTCAAAATAGGACAAGTGAGGTCAAAGATGGTCAGGGTGATGGCTGACTAATGTGGCGTTTCCTAATTCTGAAATAGTGGTCATTTTGGTTGATAGATCTCATAACGCTGAATGATTTGGTCTTAGGTATTAGAATCGGGACGCATCACCCTTCATAGGACAATCCACCTGGGGTCCTGCTATACACGAGATCTCTCGGGCTATTCATATGGCCGCTACCCGCTGACTCAGCGGTCGAGGCGCCGGCCCCCAAATCGTGATTGCTAATGCTTATTTATCTCAGTAAGCTTAGAACACTTTGCCTCAAGTACTCGAGAAATGCTTGATAGTCGGCCAGCGCAGACTAGACCTAGTTGATGGCGCCAAACAGTCGCAACTTCGCGTTGTCGTAACAAAACGCTCCCTGCATTTTGTGACCGTTGGTGAGACAGCCCAGCCCGGATACATTAAATGTTTAATATATGAAGGAGACCTTAATTAGTTTAAGATACAAGGTTGGTAATGTTCATATCTTGGAAATCTCATAGAAGCTCGGTTTCCCAAGTTCTTCAATCCCATTAGATTCGCTCAACCGGGGTCTTCAGAGGTAACCCGAATGCATCACTCGGTACTACTATCTCATTTGCCTCAGAATATCTGGCTAGCTGCCTTTGCTCCCTAGAACCACCACATTTATTACGTGCTAAACTTCAACAGGTGTTTTACTAGTTTCTTGTACGCACGTACACCCTCGACGAGTTCACTAATCTCAATCTGCTCATTATCACCATGGGCCACCAGAATAGACCCTGGCCCATAAAGATATTTCTTATGGTCTCCTTTCAACCGAGGAACATCTGTCCCATAAGAGACAGGCGCGGTCTCAAATCCTAGTCACATCAGTTAGTTCGTACCTCATGGGAACGGGCGAATCTAGATGTGACCTTCAACGTCATGATCCAGCAGAGTCTCAGGGTATTCAAACTTAAACTCCAGGCGAACATTCGTATGCCTGCCAACCGTACCGGACACAATCTTCTTGATACCATCCATATCTGTCGCGACCCGCACGGCACAGAGCGCTTTACTTATCTCCGGAACCACATTATAGCTCACCCCACCCTCAATCTTCCCAATATTAAACGTCGACGGGCCAAGGAGCGACGAGCTGGGGAGTTCTGTCTTCGTGAGGTCATTGAGCGCCTCGACAAGTGCGATGTTAGCATTAACGCCACGCTGGGGATACCCGGAATGGCTACGCTCTCGTAATTAGCCCAAGAACAAACACACAAATAAAACAACGAACGAACTAACCAAGCCTTGCCCTCCCCAATCACCTCAAACACCAAATGCCCCTTATGGCCTGTCACCAATTTCCCCTCGGTCGGTTCCGCGAATATCACGCCCTCGAAGCTCAGCTCCTGGTTATTCGCCGCAAGCATCCCGGGGCCACCCTTCTCCTCTCCGACTACGAAGAGGAGCCCCACGTCGCCCTCGTTGGCTACCCCTTCTGCTCGCAATTGTTCTAGCGCACAGATTTGCGCCGCCATGGGGCCTTTATCGTCGCATGCGCCCCGTCCGTAGATCGTCGACCCTTCTATTCGTAGGGGGATGTAGGGCGGGACGGTGTCCATGTGGGATGTGAGACATACTCGAGTTTTGCGCTGGGTGCCTAGGTAGGCGTAAACATTTTCTCTCGTGGAGTCTTTGGCGATGGGGAGTCGTTCGACCGTGTAGCCGAGGTTGGTGAGGTGGGTGTCTAGGAAGCGGGCGATTTCCTGTTCGTGTTCGCTGGTACTGGTGGTTTGGATGAGAGAGGTGAGGAGGGAGATGACTGTGTCATCGCTGGACATTGCTAAGGTGATTTGTTTCTCTTGTTTGGTGGAATGCGAGAATTCTTGGGTTGATTGGGTTCATTTGATACTTACTGATTGATACTGACGGGGCAAAGGGAGAAACATGTTATGTCGTCATCAATCGACCCGACCCAACCAATATAAGATAAGATAAGACAAGATAGGCCATAAGCCTTCCATATACAGCTCTTAGTCAAGTTTGCATAATCGCGCTAATCACCCGGTCGCGTCAACCGACGCGTTGAAAAATCCTCATCTTTTCAAACACCATGACACCTAGAAGGGCTCCTTTGAGTCCCTTCAGTGCTAATATTAAGCGTTATCAAGAGCTGAGTCCACCAGAAAGAGCTTATATACGGGGTCTTTATGAAGGTGGTGTAAAAGCTACTGAAATTACAAGGCGTTTAAAACGACCCCTCCAAACTATCTATACTACGCTAAACTGATCATCTTCAAGGCAGAAGTTTGAATCCCAACCATGCTCTGGTCATCCAAAACCCTCTACAGGTAGAGATGAACAGTCGCTGATTTAATTAATTAAATAAAATCCTTTTATTACCTACTAAGAGGTCCCAGAAATACTATATTTTACAATTCCCCATGCCACACTATACCGCATACTTTAGAAATCAGAATATAGCAAATAGCGTGCTCAAAAGCGCCCTAAATTAATGCCAGACATGGCCAAGCAGCGTTATAATTGGGCTCTAAAATATTAAGATTATAGCGACCCTGATTGGACTAAGATTATATAGTCTGATAAGTACTTGGTTGAATTGGGTTCCGGCCAACGGTATAAATATGTGTTTCGACCCAATTTACAACGGCATCCCTCGACGCCGTATCCAGCCGCCTTGGCCCCGGAGGCTAAACCCAAAAAAGAAGCTCAAGCACGCCGCTTTAGAGATCCAAAATTACATGGTGTTACAACATCAGTGTGACCCACTTTGTCTCAGTGTCTGTTCTGAACTATACTTGCTGAACTCCCTCAGGCTCGCTGGTGCTGGAAGAGCGAGAAAAGAAAATGAAGATTATAAGTATCCAATCCACTGATCCTTCATTATTCTTTTTTTCGCATAAATAATGCTATCTGTCCTCCTCTTCCAGTATTGTTTCCAGGAACTTCATCTCTTCTGCGTTTCCTGTTCCCAGTCAGGCCCTCTTTACCATGATATTCTCAGGACTCCCTCGGAAGAAAGGATTGCAGAGCAACCCTGATCAGAAATCCTATCTGTACTATGCTCAGTGCTGGAAGTTATATCTTGTAAACAGCCCAATACTCCTGCTGTATGCCCCTAGAATAAATGTCTCGGCTGCGTTGGTATGAGGCAAATAGATTCAGTAAGCTCTATGTCAGTGTTTAGTGTTGGAGGCGTTTATACTGTCTAGATTCTGTTCTGAGGCATGCTATAATACAGATGTTTTGCTCCAAAATCACACTGTAGCTGATATTAAGTCTTGGTTTGATTAGATTGAAAAGAAGTTTTGGGGATTAATCAAAGCTTATAGAATGCTCTTAAACTATTAGAGAACACTTAAGAGACTCTATTCCATGAGAAATTTTAAAACTATAGGGCCGCTGATTGAGAATAATTATATTAATATAAGTTACTCTTTTCCTTGCAAGTGAGAGCCAGATTTCTAATCTAGACAATAATATATAAATATTGTTAGCCAGCGGATAGGTTTATGCAGACTGCCTAGGCCTAGACCTACAGAAAAAGCGATTAACCTACTTTATTTTTAAACTACACACTATATCTATTATAATTCAGTATTTGCCAATGAGAAACAACGGCTCTATTATACTGTAGGCCTTAACTTATCTAATGTTACTGCCTACCAAGCGGTTTCATTGTTTGACATAAGATATCCAATCAATATTTAGCTGGATAGCAGCCTAGCTGTTTATAGGAAAGATAAGCTAGCAGATAATAAATCATTACTCTCTTTACTATATAGCTAGAGTAAGAAGGCTCTCTGCAATTCTGGTTATAAAATAAACTGGAGTGATAAACCCGGGAAGCTAGAAGATAGCATAGCTTCTATAATATTCAGTGACAGTTCTTTCTCTAATATAAAGAATGATATTGATTACCTGTTAGACTATTCCAGTATTACAGATAATGGGTATCTTGCTAGTAATAATAAAACTGGCACTATTCTTTGAAGACATGTTAAGTTCTATATTATCAGACACCCTGTGCCTAAATATCTAAATATCCTCACTGCAATTATAACTCTTCTCTATACTAAGAAAGAGGATCAGAAGCCTTAACTATAAGCCCCAGCCCTTAAATCTACCTATAATTAAGTTTCTCACTCGGGTGTAGAAAGAGGTTTGTGATCGAGTATAAAGAGAATCTGATTTTTAATTTACTATTATACAGTCACATGACAAAAGTCTACGTAATTCCGCATCACGCGACGCGCTACCCAATACTATGCTTCATCTTTGCAACCATCTGGACCATGCCTCGCACACCTTTACGATCTACTAGTTCTAACAGGGCTAGTAGACATGAATTGGAACCATTTCAACGTGGGATTATAATTGGTCGGTTTCTTGCAGGCCAGAAAAAGGCCGATATTCAACACGCAATGAATTTGCCATATACAACAATTTAAACCACTATTGAAATATATTAGACCTCTACTACTGGGTCTAGCTCTTCTCGCTCCAGACGGCCAGAGATTCTTTCTGATACTGATAAGCGATATATTCTTTTACAAATTAAGCGGGATTCCTTTATAAAAACAGAAGATATCTGCAAATTACTTAACAAGCCTGTTTCTGCACACACTGTTGCGTGTATATTAAAAGAATCTAGGTATGGTCACTGAAGAGCGCAAAAAAGACCTTAATTAACTGAGGAAATAGCTAAACTATGCTATCAATGGGCATATAAACGCAAGGAATGGATATACAAGCAGTGGAGCAAGATTATTTGGAGTGATGAATATTCCATTAAGCTTGACAAAGAAAAGAAAAATTAATAGATATAGCAGCTCAATTACCTTAATGAAAAATGGAAAAAAAAGTATATTATTCCATATATAAAAGGCAGAGGAATCTCTATTATGATTTAGGCAGCAATCTGGAATGATGGTTATACAGAAATTTACCAAATGAGTAGGGATAAGGAATCTGCTTGAGAGGGGTATTCTTCACGCTTCTATTTAGAAATTATAGAAGATTACCTACCTGCTATATAGGAACCTGATATGGAGTTTATGCAAGATAATGCTTCTATTCATACAGCCAATATTATTAAGAATTAGTTTAATGAGAATAGTATTCCTCTTGTTAACTGGCTTCTATACTCACCTGATTTAAACCCTATTGAGCATGGCTGGGCTAAGCTAAAAGAGCGTATCTATATTCTTTATCCAGACCTTAAGTTATTTAATGGAACCAAAAGCCAATTGAAAGAGCAATTTTATAAGGTAATTAAAGATATATAGAAGAGCTTAGGAGAGGATTATTTTGATTTCTTAATAAGGTCTATAGAGAGCCGTGTGAATATAGTTTTAAAGGCAAAGGGATGGTATACATGCTATTAGTATAAAATAAAATATATACTATTCTTTATATACAATATAACTATCACATATTTGAATATCATATAAAAATAATAATATCTGGTTGTTTTATATGAGATTATGGTGTTCCGATTATTATATATATTTTGGTGGTTGCGGGAAATTACGTAGACTTTTGTCCAAGAACTATAGCTTCTGTCACTGGCCTGGCACAATGGTATTTTTGCGCCTGAGATTAGAGATATAGAAGATATTTATACTCACCTAATCCTCTCCCATCAAAGAGACATGTATCTGAAAGTTAAGAGAGAATAGTTAAATAAACCTATCTTTCGCAAACCAAAGCGCACCCCTAAAGGCTACTGAATATTAGACTCAATATTCCTCAAAGCCCAAACTTGGAACCGAAATTTGAAACAGACCAGAGAGAAGTTAGGTGAAGAAGATAACCTGACTTAGAAAGTACTATAACATGGCAGTATTAATACTATAAATAGTATAACCCTTATCTATTCCTAGTTTACCAGGGACTTTGGCTGACTACGGAACAGATAGGGCACTGGTCTCGGTACAGGATCAGATTGCTGATCACAAGTCCAATACTGTCAAATATTACCTTAATGAATTAATGGATTTTGATACAGCCGCTGCGTTCTTTAAGCGGCTGTTAAATAGAGCTCTATAAAGAGAGCTCTAATTAGCAACTCTCCTGGCAGACAACACTGCCCCTCTAGGTTTAACAGACTAACAGAAGTGCAAAATCTGCAGAGATCCTGACATCAGGCGCCTACAAAAGGTTTGTCAAAGACTCACATCAGAGATATATCAAAGAGAATATTGAAGTGTAAAGGCAGCAGCCGGAACAGAGCTTGGAGAGAAAAAGAAACAGGCAGACATAAATCTAAGCAGCAAGCTTACTGAACTCCAGGGAAAGAAGAAGCAAAAAAACTGGCAGAGACATTTTCACTATATAGACACAAATCTATTTAACTAGCGATACAAAAATAATTTCCAGGCCTAAAGTAAGGCTCAGTATCATCCTTTCCATTACTATCAGATTTCAGAACACGCGGAGCTGGTGGATTTACTATTCTACTCCCTGCCCCCGAAGACAGAGGGAGAGGCGTTTCGTCACCGGTTGAAGTATATCCGTCTCATGATCCGGTGGCAGGATCGAAAGGAGTCTCCGCGTAGAGGAATGTAAATGACAGTAGTAGCTGTGCCTCAACATTCGGTCCCCAAAACATCTGTGCCAGTCAACACTGTTCCAGCAAGATATAATCTATTGCAATGCCCATTTTGCCTATCTGACCAGAGACTCCCTCCCGCTCTTCGTGAAAAGAAGAAAAGCAAGATCAATAAGCTCTGGGACCATGTGGAAAACCTGCGTAGAGAAGAACTTGCAGCATTCGCAACCGGCACCCGACAATGTGGATTATGTGGCATACGAAACGATGATTTTGTCCCTTCCAGCATTCCTCATTTCAAGGACCATACCCAAACGGTTCATGGAATCCGTCTTCGACCGTGAGATGCACTTCCAAGTATCAGTCTGATAAGGCCCCTGGCTCAAATTCCTTCAAATGTTGGGATCTGATAGTATATTATACATAAGTAGCCTTGATAACTTATATATACTTCTCTACTCACTGAAATCACCTTTACCTGGCGAAAAAGCCCTTTTTTGATTGTTGCCACATGTGAGAGATATTCCTTGTGTGCGACCAAGAGCCTGAGGAGGACGACCCACATCTCCTGGAAACCAAACACCAGCGACTTTGACAGTCGTCATGCCCTTGTTCACGAACCAAAGAGGCTTAAATCGACTTAGAGTCAAGTATTTCACCTTCCATATACCATCTGGTCATCCGCAGTCCCTTCTTTTATTTATTTGCTGTATCGTTTGCCTTCTGTCTGATGCTTGTCATCCTTGGAGCGTCTATCAAAGGTGGCGTTCAAAAACAGCGAATCATATCAGGCTAGTAACTTCTAGCATAGCTGTTACGACTGTCGTTTCGGAATGTAGTGCGCGTCTAGGCACCCGGCGTACTAGGCAACAGTAACAGCCAACAATAAGGACCCTGACGCAAATTGATTGAATAGTAGGTTATAATTGGTGAGCGGTAAGTATGCCCAAGGAGCAAATATTGGCAGCGGCTAATTGAGGGTTTCGCCGGCTAGTAGGAGTAAAAGAGTATGTTGGCGGCTATAGCGCAGGTGGCGCAGACACTGCATTTACCCTGATAGATGCTCTATTTGGTGGCAGAATATAAACAAAGTTTGGCCTACGTGGTTGGTATCCATTGTAGTCATCGTTTTTCGTGGCCTGGCAAAACATCCTGATATAAGTACCGGGGGGCCTTGGAAGGGAGCGAGCGTCCTATTTCAATTTTAGTTCAGAGGTTAACGAAATATTCTCGCCTGAAGCCTACTCATACCCATACCCATACTCGACAACTGTGCTGTTCATGTCTCCTCGAAGCGGTGAGTTACTTTGACGTCAATAAATTGTCAAACACTGATAGTGAATTAGGCAATGTTAGTGATCTTGGTGGAATCCCCCTCCTTTCGGGGACTCTCAGTGCCGCTAAACCATCGGTGGTACAAAAGATATGCGACGAGGCTATTAAGAGAGGGCATAGTGAATGTATCTGGGTTTGCTATAGTCACGGACAAAGATACTTTGCTCGCGACGTAACAGCCCCAGTAGATGAAGGGAGTTCTGGACAAGCAGGTTCCAGCAGGAACTCTAAATGCAGTCACTGGAATGACGCGCATAATAGATTCACCTGTAAGGAAGCTGGCTGTCGGAAACAGTGGAAAATTTGCCAAACTGGGGACCACGGAATTTCCGGCAAATACGCTATATGTTCGAAATGCAAAGATCATCCCGCAGGTGGCCCTGATGGCTTTATGGAGTGGATCGACCTGAAACTTCAGTCAAGCTTCCTAAGCCATTCATCGATGAATTCCTGTGAGCCAGAGCCCTCAATAGAACCAGATTCGATGCCATCCACACCCTCATCATCAGAGCTTTCAATATCAATCCATGAGTGCTGGTATATAGGCCTTTCATTAGCTGGATATCCTGTTGACCGTAACCAGCCAAATATTCCGCGTGTAGCCGCCTCTGACAATGACTCTGAAAACAATTTAAGATCGTGTCGTGCTACTGGATATTGGTCTCGTGCATCTGTATTTAAATCATTTTCGTCATCAGGAACAAGACCTATGCCCAGATCTTCAAGTTCTTCACCATTTGCTAGACTCCAGTTCCAAGAGTAATATTCTAAATAATGGCATCCGCAACATGCATGCTGCTGAACCTGGGGTTCTGTGTCGTACAGCAGAGTGTCTCCAAAAGGCTTCCAAGGGTAAATTGGAACTCTAGTAAATCCATCGCAACCTGTAATGAAGAGTAGGCGACACTCATCTTCGCGGCGTATCGTTTTCCCGTCGCTAATGCCTGGCTTCAATGTTATAAATGACTGATCTGTCCCGGTCCAGGCAGCGGCGTGAAGGTCCAGCGCTGTGAGCCCAGTCCGAATATCTTGTATTGTAGACTTGGCAATGCCCATAATAATTGCGCCGAGCCACAGACTGCCAAATTTAGGTTCTCGATTTGCTAGGACCTTCACGAGCATAGGCATATCATTCGCTTGAAGAAGAGGATCTATTATAGTGAATGCAGGGTTTAGCCAAGCACTGACCAGGTTACATTCGATATCTGCATTAAAGAAGGTGCTGCAGAGTAGGGACCGCACTCCCCACACATTGGAGCTCAGTGTCATGTAATGAGGGAGGAGGTTTCCATGCTCCCCAATGACATCAATATTTGGTTGAGCGAATATTGCGGGTGACTGTGGGCGTAGGATTTGTTTTGGCGTTGGCAGTGACACCGATCTCCCATTAAGGAAAGGAACATAAAGCACCGCAGCGAGAGCAGCAGAACATTGGCCGTAAAGGCGATGGTGGGAACAAAACCGAGCTAGATATTCAAGGGCAACGCTGGATGACGGCAGCTCAATACCAGAAACTGAGGGACTTCCCATAACAGCAATGCGCGATGTATCCGAGATCGTAACAGACCATGGGGACAAGTATGTTCTCTGGTTATAGTCTGCTGTTATGTGCCGGCAGCCCCCGGAAGATAATATAGCAGCCCACCAGCCAGCTTCGTCTTTTTCAACATGATATCCAAAGTCGATCTCAGCCGCACATTCATTGCCGGGTATGATAGAAAATGGGTTATTTTCAGCTGTAAATTTGATATTGCAACCCGATACACTTTTTAATAGTTCTGCCCATCGTGCTGAAAAAATATAAGCCCAAGCAAGGAATAAGACTGCAAGATAGTTGCCTTCGTCATGGCCCGATATTCCTTTAATACCTGGCCACTCTGTTAAGGGAGCAGAGTCAGAAATCTGCACCGTGAGTGGATTTTGAACCCCCAATATTAGGTGAGCGGGTATGGCTTTGGGCTCAAGGGGGCATTTGCTACAGGAAGTCCTCCAAATCGAGCGACAGCTGGACATAAGGCCGTAATGGCCTTCTCTGGACCCTTTTTTCACAAGTCTCAAGGGAATATGAACATCTTGGGGAAGCAGGCCGAATCCAAGAAAAGAAGGCGTTCGCCTGAGGAGCTTCTTCAAGTTGATACAATCAAACGGGAGTTGGGGTGGAGTATCGGAAGTGTTAAGATAAGAGGACCATAATTTGAAACTTTCACAGAGAACTCGATCAAAATCCGTCCTATTCGGACGAATAGCATCATCCATGGTGGACGATACGCTTGCGTAAGGGGATAGTGAGGAGCGCAACCAGTTTATATAGAAAAAGGGAAGCCGTCTCTTAGGTCAGCAGCCCCACCCGCCCTTCGGCGTGTTGGTCTGCCACAGGCATACGATAATTCCCACACAAACGATAAATTTGATCAAAATTTGAGCAATTACACCACATCACCCTGAGTATCTATCCAATATGGTAATCTTGGGCCTTCTTTATCCACCTGACTAGCCTCTATACTAGATGAAACCTCTGTATCTGCCTGTGGGGTAGATTAATTGCCTTCTAAAGTTTATACTCTCTAAATCCAGTAGAGATCTTGTTGTCTTTTTCACTGTAATCTTAAGATAATCATAACACCACCGCCACTACTATCAAGCTTATTACCTCCCTCTATAATAAGAGGTCTTCGTCACAGTATTAGTAAAGTACAGGACTTCATAAATAATAGCCCTGAGCTTAACCAGAGCTTTATATAGTGTCTTAACCGTATATTTAAAAGTTCTTTTAAAATCACTGAATTGGCCAGTCAACTTTAAAGTGATCTATAACGACACCTGCACCATTGCAAGCCTTAATTTAAAAAGAAATCAAAGAAAAAGATTATATATATAGAGCCCTTAACAGTATATAATGCAAAACATTATATTGCAGTACTGGATCAAGATCTTAAGCTTGGGCATTATATAAAGACTTCATTATCTCTTCTGGATTAAAGAAATAGAGCCCTTGCTTCTTCTATATATCCTGAATTGTACACTGCTTAAAGATATTCTCACGGATTGGACTAATCTCTTGTAGAAAATCACTCTTATTATCTATCTTAACACCTATTTGAGCAAGATAGGTATTTCGCTGGTAATAGTAGTATTTATAAACCTGAAAAGGTTATCTATCAAGAGACTGGATAAGATGTGTTATATAAGAAAGGAAGCAGTAAGGAATAATATAGTGTTTTCTATAGAATTAAAGAAACTTATATATAAGATAAGATCCGTGGCCATTATACAGCAATAATTAAGGCTTATCCTTCTTAAAGAGACAGTGCTTTGCATATTGATAGAAATGTTAAATCCAGTCCAGGCCAATTAAATCAGTAGAGTATTCTTTAGGAGATACAGTAATATGCCAATTACCAGGAATATCTGAATTGTACCAATATTTAAGATAATTGACATCTTTAAAGATAAAGTGTAATATAACAGTAAAGCTATCTGTAGAAATATATTTAACTGTAGAGATTAACTTACTAGAGTCTCCAGCAGGATAATCTCTTGCAGTTTACTTAGGCTTTATAGTTACCACCTTTTGATTCTTTTCTTATCCTAACTGAAAGCCAGTCTTATTAAAGTTATAGATATTTCTTGCTAGAATCTGCCTAATAAACCGCTCTAAGCAGTTATACCAGTGCTGGATAGGACTAATATCTTTAGCTTTAAGACAATTCTTTTCCTTTAGCTTCTGTTTAATTAATTTAAACTTCTCTGGGAGGCATTTAATAAAACAGTAAACCCAGTTCTTGCTAACTGTACAAGGTAGGCCTTTATCTTCCTTATCTATATTCTGCCGCAATATTTGGTTGGCACTGTGTTCAATCATCATCGGTGTAGGCAGAGTATATAAAGAATTCAACTGACAGATCCAACGGATCAGTGTCTTTTCTTGTATATTATCAAGAATCTTTATAGAGGGAGCTGGACAAGAAGAAAGAGTAGATCTGCCATAGATACGCGCTTGAAGCCATTGGTAAGAAACATTAAATTCACGCGATAAAGCACTGATATTGGGTTTTTTTTGGTGTCTGGCAATTTCTTAGGCTTTAGAGATACGCTTCTCAACTTCAGCGTTAAATTTAGTCATATTGGTGGTGTGTAGGAGCCTTGAATATCTTCAATTTTGATCAAATTTATTGTTTGTGTGGGAATTATCGTATGCCTGTGGCAGACCAACACGCCGAAGGGCGGGTGGGTCTGCTGACCTAAGAGACGGATAGCAACATCCTGTTCCTGGGACTAGAAGAGATCGATCTTTCTACACCATAATCAGAAGCACCCAACATTTTCTTCTTTTTTGACATACTTTCATAATTGCTGGCCTTTTATTCTATTTTTAATATACTTAGACTAATATAATCCATCTTGTATTGCAAGATATATATATTTTCATATAGAGGGTTGAACCATGGTAAGGTGCGCGGCTATCAAATTATGCAAACTTTTGTGGGGCACTGTATAATAATTGCCTATAAAACGAACTTTGTGATAGCAATGAATACTAAAGCAGCCCAATGGGTAGATAGAAGACCTGCCAAAAGAATTCCACGTAAAGTGCCAATTATACAGGACGGGTATTCAATAACGCCTCACTTCCCACCCTCCTCAGCAGGTTCCGTATCAATCTCATCCACCCGATCTACATCACTACGCTCTCTAATCCGCTCCACCTCAGACCCATCCTCCACAAACAATGGTCCCGCAACCCTAACAGGATCAAAGACATTTTTCGATCTCACAAAGATATCATTTATCTCCTCCAGCGAGCGCCCCTTCGTCTCGGGATAAAACAGATAAAACACCACAAACGAAAATGCATTAATACAGGCATACACAATATAATACCGATACCCTATATTCCGCATCGCTTGCGGCGTCACCTCCGCCACGAGGAAGTTAAACAACCAATTCGTGCATGCGCTGATAGCCGTAACCTTGTGTCGAATAGACAAGGGCGAGATCTCCGCCGCATACATAAAGGGAATGAGGAACAAGCTGACCGGGAAGAAGAACATAGCAACGAAGTAGAAGAAGATAGCTGCTTCTCCGGCAGCTTTGTTACCGCGGATTGACGTTA
This sequence comes from Aspergillus alliaceus, assembly GCF_009176365.1. Lineage (NCBI taxonomy): Eukaryota > Fungi > Ascomycota > Eurotiomycetes > Eurotiales > Aspergillaceae > Aspergillus > Aspergillus alliaceus. The sequence continues at coordinate 462,235 of NW_022474694.1, forward strand.
GGCCAGCGAGACAGCCTTGGGCGACGCACATGCCGACGGCGCCAGCCATGAGGAGATTTCGGCGGCCGAAGCGGTCGATTAAGAAGATAGCTAGGCCGGAGCCGAAGAATTGCCAGATTTGGATGCAACCGGAGAAGATCCGCGATTCGGTTGGGCTGTAGTGCAGCTGACCTTCGAAGATGGACGTGGAGTAGAATGTTACGATGTTAATGCCGGACATTTGGGCGAGGAGGGCGACGCCGATGGCGAGGACGGTGCGGTGGAATGGTCGGTCTGGGCCCATGGCCCATATTGATGATGGTCTGTCCTGTTCGTCGGCGAATGTCGTGCGGATTTGGTCTAGTTCTTGCTGGATTGTGGCTGAATTGGCGGGCCAGTCTTCTAAGGCGCCCATGACGGATTGGGCCTCATTGTAAAGGCCGCGCTTGACGAGCCATCTGGGTGACTCTGGTAGGAATAGGACGAGGGATGCGACGATTAAGCAGAAAAATGCTTGGAAGGCGATGGGGAACCGCCAGTTCACGGAGCTATTCTTGATAAAGTAGAACCCGAACTCCAACCACGACGCGACGACAATACCTCCGATAGCGAAGAAGCCTTGCATCAAGACATGCTGGCCCCGTTCACGGGCGTTGGAACATTCGGACACCCACATGGGCGCAGTGGCCGTCAACGCGCCCACGCCGAGCCCTGGTTATATCAGAAAGTTAAGCCATAACCGAAGGAGGAAGGACCTGCTCGAACTAGTAACACACCTGTGATGATCCGGCCAGTAACCAGCTGTCCGAGTACAAAAGTAGAGGATTGCAGGATAACACCGACCAGAGCTGTGCATCCAGCAGCAAAAATTGTCCGACGCCGGCCGAGGGGGTCGCCGATAAATGCGCAGGACAGAGCGCCCAAGGCACAGCCGACCTCATAAAGGGCGACTACGGTTCCTATTATCCAAAGTTAACTTAATGGATGTCCGATAAACTTTCTCCTTTATGTGGTACCTTCGATGGCGGCGTTGGCCATTCCAGGGAACACACCGAGGAAGGTCGGTAATGTTAAGAGACCATTCATGACGGCTTGATCATATCCTTGCAGTGCAAATGCTGTCGCCGCCACCAAGCTCAGCACGGTTCTAAGCGATCTACCCCGGAAACCCAAGTATACCATTTTGAAAATGGTTTAAAGGCATGAATGGCTTGTTGTGATGGACATAAGCGACCGAGCAGCGGGGAAGAGAAGGAGTCCATGCAAGGGATACTCACACTATGGGGCACCATCGGCGCCCCGCATATTTCCCTACGGTAGATGAGGATCATAAACCAAGAGCGGCCAAGCCAGACAAGCTTTGAGAGAACTTGAGAGGAAAGCAGTCAAGCGAATTATAGACTTGGGAGCATAGTCGCTATAGTGAAAGCAGGGATGATCCCGGCAAACAGTGACTAGACCCTTGAGCTGCATATAATCCTTGTAGAGAATACGTAAGGATGTAAGTAACCTGGATAGTAGACTGGGGGGTAGTATAGCTATAAACTCTCTTGCCAAAAAATGAGATTAAGCATGCCTAGTTTCAGTTGTACTTATATGAACATAGTGGTCGGAACAATGCCTGTCTCAAGTATTCTGTTCGCTGCAATTAATATTGTCGCCCATGGGTCCCACCAAATTTCCTAACTACCTATACAACATGGCGGCTATTTAAAAAGGAGGCGAATTGTGCCTCAAACAGCGAATCGATCAGGCGCACTAAAGGTAGCATTTGATTGTGCCGCAGAATAGGCCATTCATCTGGCTAGCCCTTCGCTGCATTGCGAGAGATTCCGTCTCTATAGTATCGGCTCATCTTCTCGCTCAGAGTCTACTCAGCTAGTATTCACCTCCATCGACTGAGACTAGGGTTCTACACTCATTCACATTTCCTCCAGATCAGGCCACTAAGCGGGGACTTCCTCACAGCTCAGGACTACTCGTCCAATGTGGTATTCAACCACCCAGTTTAGAACCCCCATCGTGCCAAAAGCCCCTACGACTCCTCCCTCGAGGCCAACATATCATGCACTGAAGGGGTTGTTATTGAGTTTCTTGTGAGTGAGGATGGCGCTAACTTGGAGTAGATTTTGGTGTTTAGAGTGGGTTTCGGTTCAGTGTGTATTTCATTGGGTCGGTATAGATGTGGCTAAAGATGGCAGATACTGTTACTTTACCAGATTCTAGCATAGGCCACCTGATGTTTTGAGAATTGATAGGTATGCCTCTAAATCTAGGGCGTTAGCGTGATAAACGAAAAGGTTTCAGTAGGGAGACTTACGGGGGGCTTTCCATCGCATCCCAAGGACTTCTAGAGTACCCTGCACTTCGTTTGCCCTTTGCAACATGGCAGAGTTTCCTGTCTCGCGGCTTTTCCATACGAAATTGGCAGCAGCTTGGTATAGACAGTCGAGTATGAGGGGGCTCATCTTAAGAGAACCGCCGAGTTCCATAGAGGAGCGAATCCGTTTCGCAAAGTGGTAAACCGCCCGGCTTACCTCATCTAGGCCAGAGAGAGCTGTTTGTTGCACTTGCACGTTCGCGCCTACCTCCTTGATTCCAATGCAGCAGTAGCTATCATAAAGCAGGAGCAGGGCGCTATAGCAGATCCCGATGGCAGAGAACAGTGGCAGATAGCCGGTTGGATCGTAATCATTCTCGATCCATTGTTCTAGTTCGGTTGACAATGTATGTGATAGCGCCTGCGCGGTTCGGTGAAGTTGCATCGCTTCTTCGTGTCGAAAATCGATCTCAGAGCTGCGATCATTGCGGTGGCCCAGCACGCGGGCCAGCACATGCGCTGCTTGACATGTTCGAGTAAACGGACACACGTGGATTGTCGTGTTCGCGCGGACTGCAAGAGGCTCTACCACTGTAACTTCCTGATTATATTCAGTATTTTGTTTATACCGCTGTCATATCGAGAGCCTGTGCATACCCCTCGGTCCCAACACTTGTCGTCCGCCGGGAGTAGATCCTCTGGCTGTGCATCCTCGCACGCAAAAGGGCGGTTCCTACCACCGAGGTTGACATATCTACAGCCATTAGCCTGTTCTGTCTGTACAAAGGACGCGGACGTATTCGATGATTCACCTGTCCAGAATGATAACTGCCCACCAGGTCCGGCGCCTTTCCTCAAACTCCACCCATGTCCCTGTGCGCTCAGCAAGTGCCGATCCCGTGCGTGGGCGGAAGTTACTCACCTGGTCGATTAAGCATCTGCGGTGCATCACTTCGCTGATGCACTCCCATGGCATGACCAAGCCGTGCGCAATTTCCCACAGTCAGATACGCCGCCGGGTAGATAGCATTAGATATCTCATACAATGCGATGAGAAGCAGTGCTTGTAATACTTTTATCGAGAAGACATTGCTACTCTCCACGTACGCATAGCAAGCCTTCGCCACCCTGTAGAGATCTACGTCTGATGTTTCTATGTCGCCGCATGGTCGCGTATGCAATTGCATCGCGATTAACAGAAGAGCAAGGTCGGCATTATAGTTACGGTTCGCACTCGAAAGCTGTTGGTACAGCCTCAATTTCGAAACTGCCAAGAGAACATTTCAGTCCAATTCGTCCACACCATTCCGTGCCAAGCCAATAATGGCCGGGTCTCCTACCTATAGGGAGAAAAGTGTGAACACTATTGAAATAGACGTCCACCTCGTGCTGAACCTGCGCAGAACCTCGGAGATAACGGAAGTAGACCGGGGGAAAAGCAATGTTTCTATTGCTCTCCAGATAGCTTCGTTCCGGAGAAATATCAGAGTCGAGAAATAGAGTGGAGAGACCGCTCATGGTTGGGGTCTTCAATGCATTCGACTCGAATCCCGTAAGATGAGCGCTTTTCGGCGATTGAGGGCCATTCCCAGTAGTTCCTTGCAATTCTGAGCTTTCCGCAGCGTCTTTCGCGGAGCCAGAGTTTCTGCTGATCGGAGTGTAATCGCAGGCTCGCCCGGTCTTTCGGCAGACCGAACATCGTGGCTTCTCTTTGGTACATTTCCGTTTTTGCTTGCGACAAGTAAGACATGCGTTAGTAGCTCGAGAGCTAAGGTCTGGTTGATCCGGCATGATATGATGAGATTGACTTCCACGTATGCAAGAATGAAGCTGCGGGCGGGATGCGGGCGGCCGTGCGGACCCTTTAGTAAGTAGTCTCCCGCACGTGCGGCCGCATCTCCTATGGAGAATGAAGATCTTCTTCAACCACGGCTTTAAGCATGATCTAACTCCATCGTGAAGTTCCAGTCCTTTCACTGATATAATTAACATGATGTTGGGCATTTTTACGAATATAAAAGGGGTAGCAGTCCCTAGTCTTCCTGACCTACCCAACACAACACATCAATTTCCAAGATCCGCTTCAGAATATATATCAACGCAGCACTTTGTCAGAACCAAGGTTGAACCATCTTCGTCTTTGACCATGACCTCGAATACCGCTACCACCAATGGCCCCAACTGCCATCCTACTGCCCTAGAGATCGTACAGAACAATGGCCTGGAAGGCAAGCTCAAGAACAAGGTCATCCTGATCACTGGTTGCTCCTCAGGCCTCGGCATCTACACAGCCCAAGCCCTCTCCGTCACCGGAGCGTCGCTCTACCTCACCGCGCGTGACTTGAAAAAGGCAGAGGCAGCATTGGGAGACCTCCTGAAGCAACCCAACGTCCACCTCCTGACTCTGAACCTCGATTCGCTGGCCAGCGTGCGGGCCTGTGCGGAAGAATTCCTGTCCAAGAGTACCCAACTGAACATCCTGATCAACAACGCCGCGGTCATGGCAACGCCCGAGGGCCGGACACAGGATGGATTCGAGACTCAATTCGGTACCAACCATCTGGGCCATTTCCTGCTTTTCAACCTACTAAGGCCCACCCTGTTGGCTTCCTCGACGCCCGAGTTCAACTCGCGTGTGGTCAATGTCTCGTCTATGGCGCATCGTTGGGGCGAGGTTGTCTTTGATAATCTTACCCTGGAAGGGATCTATGAGCCGTGGAAGTCTTATGGTCAGAGCAAGACTGCGAATATCTATATGGCGAACGAGATTGAGAAACGGTTTGGCGCTCAGGGCCTTCATGCATTTAGTCTCCATCCGGGTGGTATTCGAACCGGTCTGCAGCAGTACGTCCCCAAAGAGCAGAGGGACGCATGGGAGACAGACGATGTAATATCTAGTGTGTGGAAAACCCCGGAGCACGGGGCGGCCACTACTGCGTGGGCCGCCGTGGCCAAGGAACTAGAGGGATATGGAGGCAAGTATCTCGAGGATTGTCACATCGCTAAGGCGTACGATCCTAGCACCGGGATGGCAGGAGAGGGATACGCACCTTGGGCGTATGATGAGGCAAAAGCGGCCAAGTTGTGGGAAGTGTCGCTGAAGCTGGTTGGAATCTGATATGACGTCGGGAGTCCGCAGGAGAAAGACTAGTTCCAGCGCTTGATTTACTATTAGCTAGAATGTACTCTAAGAATATGTATCCAATTTTGACTAAGATCCGATTTGTTTGCAGGATAGACCAATTAGCCACCGAATGCCAAGTGTTCTCTCATCGATGGACCGACACTAGTAGCATCGCCTCCAATCATATCCACCCCAGGCTGCAGATCAGCGCGTGCCTAAGAAACGCATGATGATTCATTGCCCTCACCCGATAAAATGGACCCCCGCCTGATAAGCAGGTTACATTAAATAGAAGGTCAGCTCTTGCAGCCTTCGTGTCCACTTCCACAGTAACGACCAAGTTTCACACCCACTATCCACAATTATGTCTGCTTTTACTTTATCTTCAAGAATTGAATCGCCGTCGGATCGAGAAAATCAAGTCTTCACGATATTAAATGACTACCTCCAGCCCTCTAGCTCCGTCACAGCTTCCGACGCGGCGCAGAGCATCCATGGCTTTGCGAAGCCACTCCTTTCCAATGCGGAAAGCTTGGAGAACTTTCTTTATGAATTCTGGGTCATTTTCATTAACCTTGCCAAACAAATTCCCTGTAATAGCCCATCGCAGGAGCGTTTGGTGCAGCTTGTGAAGGCGTTGACTGAGATACAACCAACAAAAATACAAATTTGGGGGGTGAGTGTCCTTTTCCACCTTCCGTTTCTTAAGCTCTCACTGAGAATCCTAGGATGATACGAGTCTTTGGGTGGACCTACCACTTCTGGGGCCAGAGATGAGAGAAGCTTGGAATCGTACGTATACCACGCACCATCGGGCATGTATCAACAAAGGCTGACAGACTACTACTAGTGGTTCCAACAGCCAAGGAAGCCACAGAATCGGACCAAGGCGTTCAGGACTGGATCAGCCTAAACTCATTCATCGCACGCCTACTACCCCTAGGTATTGTGGAATGGTCGAATTTCGCTGTATGGGCTCTGCGCGATGCCCTCGAGGAAGATTCTTCGGGCGCGAAGCTTGACTGCAATATTGCCGTGGCTAGGGAGTGGTTCAGACACAGCGGACCTGTTTTGCAACAGCAAACCACAGTTGCAGAGCAGAAGGAGGAACGCGCTATGGCTGGTGGCCCATTGTACCAGGGACCGGCGAAGCTATGTCCTGAACGGTGGAAGTTCTGGAAGGAAAGATTGAGTCAGATCTCCACGGAGGGCGGGGAGGTTGCACGGGTCGCATGTGCGGCTAAGGAAGCGATGGATCAGGCTGAGGGTAATTGATACCAGTAGAAAGATGGATCCAATGCAGCTTCTAGAATTTCGGTCGGGATTTGTTTCCCTCCACATAGAGATGTATAGAAGAAGAAATTGCCAACGCCAAAGTTGGCCAGAGAGTTGGTGATGATGCCAGATGGGGCCTCCACGACACCCTCCATTGCCCCAGAGAGGTATGAGAGGCATGAGATGCCTGTGCTCAATCGTTCCGTCGAGGTAATCAGCATTGCGGAACTGACCGACGGCCAATAATTAGGATTTTGGTTCCCTGAAAATCCGCAATGACATCCGAGCAAGTTGTTCTGGCTTTCCATGGTTCACGACGCCACTTTGTGACCTAAATGTTGTGACATCACGACTTTCCTGAATACACAAAAAAAAAAAAAAACAAGCAAGCGTTTTATAATCAAATACTGTCACCAAGCTGCTTGCGGTAAACGAGTCTTTCTTACCGCATGCTCCTCTGTCTTGTACTGTCTCGCATATATTATTTAGTCGCCGTGAGGCGAGTCGGTCCATGATGAATCCAAGTGCCAACTCGATCATCCAATACAGTATTGTGACTACAGCATCTCAGTGGGCTTATCTCAACACAAGTGGAGGTCGGGTCTAGCTAATGACCACTCCCGAATATTGGAGCCGGCTACTCATCGCCCTTTCGATTGCTGGCGCTGTGTTAGCCACACTGTTCTACTTTCTCCGCCTGTGTAGCCATCATTTGAGCGCCGGAAGTCTAGACGCTGGTGACGTATTTCTAGGTCTAGGGCTTCTCTTGTCCTATGGCATCACCATAACCACGGTCATCGGTACGTACAACGTGCTTTGAATTTAATTATGTGAAGATTGACAGGATTAGCGACGTTTGAGGGTGTTGGGGAGGATATTTCGACCTTGCCGGCGAAGACTGCTCGCCGCGTAACAATGGTATGCGACATTAAGCATCGGAATGGACAATATGCTAAAACATACAAGATGTTCTGGATTACCCAGAAGTTCTGGCCTCCTTCGCAGGTTTGCGTTAAGGTGTCGATCATAATCCTTCTCCGCAGGCTGCTGGGGACTGTGAAAATCGTGCGCTCTCTGACCATATTTCTTATTGTCTTCACTGTGTCATGGGGTTTGGCGGCTCTTCTTGCAAATACCTTCCAATGCTGGCCGCCACAGTATTTCTGGAACAAAGATGTCGATGGATATTGTATCCATGGACAGAAGGCCCTTTTTATGGCCACTGGAGCTGTATCACTACTCGAGGATATTGTGCTCCTTATAACCCCTATTGCCATTGTGTGGAGATTGCAGATGTCTCCCCGGAGAAAGATACTGGTGACGATCCTATTTGCTGTCGGTGGAGTGTAAGGTTCTTGAAAGTCTCTCACATCAAATGTCCTTTTATTGACGTGCTTAGGGTGTGTGTTTGTAGCCTTATGCGACTGATAGAATTTCGAGATTACCACACCGGCAATTTAAGTGGTGAGTATGGTGTAGATGGGAATAGTACCCCCAACTTCAGCTAATAATTCTCAGAAAGCGGGACGAAAGAGAGAGTATGGACGTTACTCGAAATCGACCTTGCTATCGTGTGCGCCTCGGTTGTTCTAATGCCTCCAATATTTAGACGTTGTGCGCAATCTTGTAAACACCGCTATCATCAATCCAAAGGTCGACTTACCGCATCCGAATATACCGAGTTTGAGGACTACTGGCCGTTCCAAAAACACTGCACGAACTTTTCACAGGACCGTTACTCTGAAGTGCGAGCGCAGGCATACCGTACGCCCAATACTCACAAGTCTGAACGCCGGATGAGCATCGCCCCGGGTGAAATTAGGGTTGAGACAAGTATTAATCGATGCGTGGACGATCGCGACGCTCTTTGGCCGCCGGCTAGGAGTATGTCTTTGGTATCGGGCACGCAAATGATGCTTACCAGGGAAATGAGAAAATGGTCGGATGATATGTCGAATGTTGATCTTACTGGCGTTGGTTTTGGTCACGTTGCTAGCGTTCCCTAAAGACTAGATAGATTTCTATAGCAATGTTCTTCACCCGACAGGGCAGCCGAAGGGGACACTGTACCTATCTTGATGGCTGGACTATCTGTAATGCACACTGAGATAGCGTTTCGTGGATGAGTCTGATAAAACCTGATGGAATGTGGTGCTTAAGTCTGCAGTACTTTGGTCTGTTTTTACTTCGCGGTGCATATACCTTTTTGAATCTACTATACCTTAAGGCGTACTCAGGTCTATAAAGCCAAGGTTCGATGTTTGTATTCATAAGAGAATACCTTTACTAGAGCTATCAGCTCAATTAACTACAGAATTTCTGGCATGTAGAGTCCCATCTAATCCTTTAGCCACAAAGGAACTCCTTTGTTGCCCATAATTTCAGTCTCTCCGTATAGGAATGTCAGGCTCATGTCCAAAACGTTTCGTGAAAAGAGTAGGGGAGATAGATGGCTTTAATCGATTAGATTAAGGGCTAAAGAACCATACAGCAAACCAGTTGGTGACAGCGTGGTTCTGCCTACACCTGCTATTTCACGCCGCACCGGCTTGTGCGACGATCACCGGTTAGCCCAGTACCCAATAGACAATAACAGCATTGCCATGACCCTGTTTCCTCATCCTATCAGATGCTGATCACGCAGGAGTCCTTTATATCCCGATGTCCTGACGTCGATATGTCTAGTAGGGTAATATTCGGGATCTGCTTTCGGTGACTTTACACTGAGGCTTGCGATGATACCAAGTTTTGGCCCTTGACCACCGAGAGAGTTCTGACATGACCCATGAGACGTACATAATTCATAGACCCCGTTTTGTGCTCCTGATCGATAAATCCTCCTGTTCATTCGGCACTTTCAACCCCGGATCTCTTCACACTGCCGTATATCTCCTCGTCGCCAGCTTATCGCTGCTCGGCGGCTCATATGATGTCGGTTCGGTCCTTCCGACCAATGCTCTTTCTTCTATTTGCTAGAAGGGATCGGAGGTTCGGATGGTAAGCCCGCCGTTTTGCTATTATCTTTTGATCGTTCGTCCCCCGCACGGCTGATCGACATATTTCCCCGCAATTCCTCATCCCTACCCTCGGCCTGCGGTAGATTAGAGATCGCCGCATATGACTGAGACTGCTAAACTACCTGGGTCCATCTAGCCTGCGAGATGGTGGCCTGACGGATATTGAGTCGTGTCCGGGCACATGCAGACGTGTTGGGCATCTTGGTGCTACAAGATGGAAGTTGCGGATGACGCGTATAAAGGTAGCATTCTTGTACTCCTCTATGACTCGGATAGACACCATAGAGGACAGCTTAGTTGAACTGATTGATATCAATGATGGAGAAATATCTCTCTCGCATAATACCTTTGTCGGAAGACATCCCCTTCGATCAGATGTTGACCGTGCTGTGGGCAAATCCCACCAGGCGTATAACCACGTCCGCGACCCTCATCGCAGCCTATCTCGTACTGGTCACATATCTACGATTCCAAAGGCTACGCAGAATGCACCGAAAATACCCCCAATACTCAACGCGTCAAGGGATGGCGCACATGACCGATAATGATGCATGGGCTATTCAAAAACAGATACTCCAACTTGAGTTTCCGTCGATTTCGTTGAAGGCTCTTCAGTTCGCGCTTTTTCGGGTGGGCACATCAACCCTAGACGAGGTAGACAAGTGCTGATTAGCCGAACTAGACATACGGTATCCCTTCAATCTCAAGCCTACTACTGAAGACATCTCAATTCTCCAACACGGCGACCTCTTTCAAGCGATACGCCGACACAGGTGCTCTCATTGGCCAATTTATGACCTTTTGCCCGACTTCCGACCGCGCCCTTAATGCTATCGCGCGAACGAAGTTCCTTCATACCTGGTACCGGGCTAGTGGTAAGATTCTCGAATCCGACATGCTATATACCCTGAGCCTATTTGCGATCGAACCGATTCGCTTCGTGGAGATATTCGAATGGCGAACTTTGAGCGAGTTGGAGAAATGTGCCATTGGCACGTACTGGAAGAATTTAGGTGACGCATTAGAGATTGACTTCGGCGTCTTGCCATCAGGGAAGGTCGGGTTCCGGGATGGACTACACTTCATCGAGGAGATTACGGAGTGGAGCCATCAGTACGAAGCGGAACATATGAAGCCCAGTCCGGAGAACAAGGCTGTAGCGGATAAGACTATGGATGTGCTGGTCTACGTATTGCCCGGTTGGGTGAAAGGCGTGGGTATAAGATTCGCATCATGCATGATGGATGAAAGATTGAGAGAGGCGATGATGTGAGATCTTTTTGGCGACGTGAATTTCCAGTTACTGATTGAATCGCAGCTATGAAGCACCTCCGCGGATCTACTCAGCCATATTTGCCTCCCTTGTGGCCGTCCGCAGGTTTTACTTGCGGTATTTGTGTCTTCCACGACCAAACTTCCTCCGTCAGGAGGTCTTCACGCCCGACGTCAACGAATATGGTCGTTACTATGTACGGATTTGGAGTGGCGCACCATACTACGTTCGGCCAACACTATGGAACCGCTGGGGTCTGTCAGCATGGTTTAGTTGGTTGTTAGGGCTCCCTTTGCCCGGGGACGAAGCAGAAAAGTACTATCCCAACGGATATGATACTGCTGACCTTGGGCCTAAGTATTTTGAAGGGAAGGGTCGCAGAACAATGCAGGAATATTACGATATACTTGTTAAATCCAGGAAAGAAAGACCGTTCGTGGACTAAATGTTTATGTATTGCAGTGGTCCTGATACCGTTCTAGGCATGAGCTATATTTGTGAATGGTGGCTGGAAGCGTTCCTGATATTACCTACCAATCAACACCTGTTATGAGAGATATATGTGTGTTTAAGGTTGCAAAATCCCCTCGTACAGACCCTTTTCCTTCTTTCCGCGGAAAGTAAAGAAGCTATATGGAGGAAATTGGCTATGTGGCGTCATAACGGCAGCGATCCAGACTTATCGATTCCGCAAATCAAAGTAAGTCTACCAGACATTTGACCTGTTCGTTCCAAGGTTCCTATCAGAACCCGGCGACTTGAAGCTCACCCAGAAGATAGCGTAAGGTCTTACATCAGAGAAACTCTCATTGCCACCGGTCCATCTGGACTTGTCTTCAATAAAAGCTCGATGGAGATCACAATAGATGTATTCTAGCTGCCCTCTCCCCTGGTAAATTGCCTTCTTCATTCTCTGTCCTGCTATACAAGACACGATCATCATGCCCAGCCTCAGGTCTCCTAGATCGGGCACGTCCTTGAACCTCGTTGGCAAGTCGCAGCGCCCGCCCGATAGGTTGGACGTTTGGATCCTCGGGAGCGGCATCGCTTCCCTCACAGCCGCCGTTCACTTAATCCAGGAAGCCAATGTGCCACCAGAGAAAGTCCATATAATAGAAAAGCTTCGGATGGCAGGCGGAGGATCAATTAGCGAAGGCGATCCAGTAAATGGATACAATTTTCGCGCCGGAGGAATGCCTCCGTTCAATGGAGCTCCCATGCAGGAACTACTTAAACTCGTCCCATCAAGAACACAAAAAAACAAAACAGCCCTAGACGACATCCTCGAGTACGCCAATACCGGCCTCGTGGATCGCATATCTCACACACGCCTTCTAACTAATAAACCACAAAGCTTGGGCCGTATCGATCCCCGGAAAATCAACCTTGGGTTGCGCGACCGCATCGATCTCTTCATGCTTACCTCAAAGCCAGAGAAGACTCTAGGGCGAACACGCATTAAGGACCATTTCAATGAGGCTTTCTTCAAGAGTAACTATTGGATAGTGCTAGCCACAACGTGAGCGTTGGCACCCAGAAACGTGATGTGACTATCAGGAATAACCATCTCCAGGTTCGGGTTCCAGCCGTGGCACAGCGCCGCCGAATTCCGGCGATACATCGCCCAATTTATGCACGATATTCACAACCTCAACTTTCCCCGCGTGCTTGACTCCGGCCGGTATAATCGTCACGAGGCCATCGTCGCTCCTATCGCCCACTTTCTAACCTCCCAAGGGGTTGATTTCCAATTCAATACGACCGTCTCGGATATCGTCATCGACACGGCCAACGAACAAAAGCGCGTATCCTCTATCTGCGCACACAGAGGAGACGAGCGCGACCACAGGATCGACGTCGGACCAAACGACATCGTCATCGTCTCTCTGGGCTCAGTCATGTCCGGGACAACGACCGGCAGCAACACCGAACCACCCTCACTGACGCTAACGGAGATCGAGAAGGACCTCGACGAAAACTGGCTTCTATGGCTCGAGCTATGTACAAAGGACCCCAAATTCGGGAACGCGTATAATTTTTGTACACGCATGCCCGAATCTCGCCTTGAATCGTTCACGGTCACGCTTAAGGATCCTGACTTCTTCTCTCGATTCACCAAATTAACAGATAACGAACCCGGGACGGCGGCGTTCGTGACACTAAAAGATAGTAGCTGGGTCATTAGTCTGAATATCCCGAAGCAGCCGCTTTTCCCTGATCAGCCCGACGACGTGCAAGTCCTCTGGGGCTATGGTCTGAGCCCCGAGGCTGTCGGAGACTATGTTATGAAGCCTATGTTGGCTTGCCCCGGGAAGGATATTATGGAGGAGATACTTTGTCATTTGCAGTTCCCTGTGGAGAAGATTCTCAAAAGCTCGATCACTATTCCCTCCGTTGTGCCGCGGATGACTGCAACATTGCTACCCCGGAACTGCGGTGATCGGCCGCATGTTATCCCGGAGGGGATGGAGAATATTGCGCTTATCGGGCAGTTTGTAGATATTCCGAATGACTCGGTTGTGACTATGGATTACGTGGTGAGGGGCGCGCAGATGGCGGTTCGTCGGTTGATGGGGTTGGATGTCGACGGGAAGAAGTCGAAGAGGAGCTCGGCGGTTAATTTGTTGGGATTGTTGTAGTACTAGTCGCTTAGTTTCTATAACGATCGTATGTAATTCCTCGGCATAAATATTTCATCCGCTTGCGTTTGTTAGTATATGTGAAGACCAATACCACGTATCTCACATCAACAGCCTCGAATACTTATAGATTCATGCCTAGTCTGGAAGTTGCCCTGACTAGTAGCCATGACAACTAGCTCGAGACATCCACGGTTCCCGCCGGATAATTCCACCTGGAAATGTCAAAACAAACCCCGATAATAAGAGAAGCGCCCAAGAAAGGCAACGTAAGTCCCCACAGTCATAGACGTCATGTATTCGGCAAAGTTATGTCTCTATGACAGCCGCCAGAAAGCGTAAGTAAGAATGAAGTAACTCCACGGAAGACGATATAGACTTCTCCCGTAACAGCCTTCCAGGAAATAAGCATGTCGAAAACCCACACCTACCTTGATCCTAGAACCCTAATCCTCGCAGAACGTGATCATGTTACCTTTCAGACCGAAAGTTACGTTCGAGGGCGCTTCCGCCGAGGAGCGTCCCGTCGACCGTGGCCTCGCACCGGAGGTTGCCAAAGCGGGACTTCCTTTTTTCCTCCCTGGAGAGTCTCCGGACAGACGAGGGCGACCTTTTCCGCCTCGTCCCACTTGATCTCCTCGCCTCTGGATATGGTCTCCGTAGACACCTCGACAGCGCCTGGAAACGCCGTCTATCAGGCTCGGAGGTCTACACTCTCCTCTACAAGGTAGCCCTTGGCTATTGCTCCGAGTATACAGTCGTTCTCAAGCACTTCAAGGGTGAAATCACCAAGCTACTTTCCATCTAGATCAATGAAATCAGACGCGGAAGAGGCAGGATGCTATTATTTGACGCACTATATCACCTTCTTAGAGAGGTGCGCCAGAACGGGAAGCTGTCCATTAGGGAATACACTCGCGCGCATGACTTGGAAACAAAGATTGTAGAGACCATTGTGTTAGACCTCAGGGACAAGATTTATTGAGTATCGATGGATTTGACGACATCCCCGCGGTGAAAAAGGAGATGGCTCCTACGGGTGATTGGGCCCTTGCCCATCAGAAAGACTGAGAAGGACTTTTTGAAAATGCAGCAAAGTTTGCGAAGGATGGGCCTGAGTCGCATTTTCGGTTTGATGTTGTTGATAGTGGTGAAGAGCTGAGATGGGGTGGGTTGGCGGCTCATGGGATATGGTAGGGTACTTGTTGCTTGTTGATTGGCGTATGTATCTTGGGCTTTTCTTTGGGCGCTAGCTACTCGTGTTTCTAGACAATCCAGAGGGTACTGGGATTGTTAGGAATTTAGTTTAAATTCGCCAGTTGACTTTCACTGTTGCCTTGTGGCTTTCGGGGTTGTGTCGTGTTCATTAAGAGGTGCATATGGATGCTTTCCTAGTGGAGAGAAATACTGACCCGTTCGGTCTCTTCAGGTGATACCCAGCTGATGTTTTCCTTAACTACCTGACACTTTGTGTTAGGCGTAGAGGGATTATTGGAGAGTGGACTTTGGCATTCCCAGATGATCGTCAGTCTACGTGCCCTTCATTGGCAAGGGAAATTGTATTATTTTTCGGCGAACAGATGGTTACACTCCGAAGGCCCACCCGGGCTGAGGTGGCATTGGTGGGCTACCATCTAGGGGGCTCAACCGCGTAAGGATGCAGGTCAAATCTGATTCTCATACGTCCTAACGGTGGGTCTCTTGCATGTATATGGGGGGCCAAGTCATCGCCCAACATCCACGCCCCTTTAGGATCGGTCCTCAAACAGCTTACTTATATTTAAAGAGGCCCTAAGCCTTCTCCTCGAGGGTTCACGCACCATAATCAAGATGAATATCTTAACTCATGTTGTATCCCACATTGCATTGCTATGCCTCCTAGCCCCGCATGCCTCCTCCTACCGCATCATCGAGTATCAAGACAAGGAATGCGACAGCACACCATTAGCCACTCATCACACAAACCACCCTAACTCTTGCGAGAAGTTCCAAACTGGCATCACACAATCAACGCGCATGGAAAAGGAGAACCCCCACGACGATCGATACGAGATTGCCCTGTATAGCTCCGATTCCTGCGATGGCGAGGTCATCCGAGTAATCCACAGATCGGAGGGATGTCTACCTGCGCACATGCTCGGGTTTACCGAAGCCAAGTCCTTCCGCCTCGTTCCAGCAACGCTGAAGGTATCCAAGCGTAGCGGTGTTGTGGCGGATGCCGATGTCAAAGACCACGGAGAACATGAAGATATCAAACCACTTATTCCTCGGGCTTACTATATTAGCGCCAAAGTCGGTGACAAGGATGAAAATGGGCTTCTTCGTAATGGGTGGTCGGCTGAGTATAGTATGTCTGCTTGCCAACAGACCGGTGGTGAAAGCAACCATTTGTCGAAGACGTTCCGTACTGGTGTAGATGACTTTGCTCGAGCTCTGAGATCTGGCTTCTCTGCCGCTAGGGATTACGTTGCTCCCTTGTTCTTGAGAGCTCAGCAGAGGGAGGGTCATGCAAGGCAAGAATCTAGTGCTGTTGTGGTAGATAGATTGGAAGAGCAGTTGCATGTTGGGAAGGAGTACGCTGATAGTGTGATGGAGTTCTGCGCTCGTAATCGGGAGTGTTTCTCTTTCGCTGCGCAGCTTTATGCGAAGGAGAACGCTGGTAAGGAAGGTTCTTCCGTCCCTTGAGTGTCCTCAGGGTAGGATGGCCTATGATCTTTCATTAATGTCGGAGGAGATTCAGTTCTTTGAAGTGAAAGCAATTTGTGACGATGAAAGACAAACAACATTGCGGAATAACTTCATTTTTATCGATCATTCAGACCCGTTTTGGCAACCCAGAAACGCCAGACAGAACTGATCCCCAGACCCCAGATCAAGCTCCACTAAGTACATTAGATGAGTAAAACATTAAAAGAGCTATAACCCAACAGCAGTAGACATAAACTAGCATAGGTATTACACATTAATGCTTCGTAAACTGACTCTCCTCCTTCAACCAGGTATCAAAGTCCTTCAAACCCGGATGAATCTTCTTGATCTCCTTGATATCCGCACCATATCCCTGGGTATAAAACCATTTAAACATGAGCCTCAGATCCTTAGCCACCATCATGATGAAATACGCCACGAGATGGAATGTCGTCGGGATGCTTTTTCCCGTTTGGGTCTTGAACTTCTTCGCCATCTGCTCGAAGGTAAGCTCGTCGCCAGCCAGGGACAGACACTGGTTCTTGAATCGGTCATGCTGCAAGAGGACCTTGGCCGCAATGATTCCAATATCACTGGTGGCAATGCACTGGAGTGGTTTTCCCTCCAGATACGCGTCCCACGCCGTAACAGACACCTTGCCGATAAAGTCCGGTGTAAGATTGTCAAAGAAGAACACAGGTCGGAGAACCGTCCAATCCATGCATCCATCCTTAGTCTTCTCGAACAAATGCTGTTCGATATTATACTTCGTGATAAAATGGGGGACATTCGTCGGGTTATCGGTCGACGCATCGCCGCCACGATCTACGGATGTTTGGACGAAGTGTTGCACGCGATTTTTGATAGCCTCATCGATCAGTGCCTTTCCTTGGCGTTCTTCGCTTTCGAGACTCTCGCCTTTGGCAAAGGGGTTCTGTTCCGTCAACGTTAGCCTCCATTTCTATTTATTTATTTTATTTTATTTTATTTTAAACGTTCATTTCCTCGTAGTGTATCCGCATTCATACCTGCAGACTGAACACCCCCCAAACCGGCAAAGATGAAGTTTTCTTGGCATTGTCGAAGATCCCCGCGGGGTTGTTCAGATCACCCTGGACGAGCTTGATCTTTTCCGACTTTTGAGCCAATTTCTGGGCCGATGGAGACTGCGCATTGCGGGTGACGGCGAGGATCTCCACATCTGCGCCTTGGGCGAGTAAGCCGTCGACGACAGCACCACCTTGTTTGCCGGTCGCACCGGTGATCAGGAGGGCGATGGTCATTTTCGTTACCACGGGAGGTAGATGCTTAATGGTTCTATGTGAATTCTGTGTCTGACCGATTCAAGCTGCTGTCCTGTTTATATGCAGGATTGTAGCATCATGAGAATCGTTAGGTCGTACTTTTCTCAACGAGAACCCTAGAATGGTGATGTCATGTTGGTCAGCAGACTCCGAGGCCGAGGCCGAAGATTAGTAAAAGCTGACTAATGGCACACTGCGTTCCTTTCTAAGGCCTAAATAAAAGTATCTACAGGACAGCCCGAAAAGGTAGCTGGAGAATCGAAAAAAAGTGAAGAATCGAAGTGAAAAACACCTTTCAATGTATCTCCCCTCGAAGCGTCAGTTCGTTTTCGCTTCACTCATTTATTTGAGCTTGGCAACACCCGCGTTGGCCGTGACGTTCTTAGGGACATTGGCAACGGGAGTGTTAGGAGGAATGGACGCCTTGTAGGTGCTGGCCTTCTTCAGAACATCGGCATCGGCGCGAGGGAACTGTGCAGACTTGCTCAACTGGCCGACCTCACAGCTCCTAGCGATCGCGGCCACGGCCAGCCCGGGTGTTGGAGACGTTATAGATGACAGTGCCGCTCTTGAGGGCAGTATCGGTGATTGGGGTGCCAACGGACTCCCACACGTTGCGCTCAAGGGGGCATCCAAGTGTTGTATCGACGTCGAAGGAATGACCACTGATGTTCTGGAAGTAGTTATTTCACGCCGTGGAAGGAGTTTCCGGAGTTGGTCTTAGTGGTTCGCATATGAGGAGCACGGCCGGAGATGTCGTGGACTCATTTACCGGTGAAGGTGTAGTAGTCCTTCTCACCGATGAGCAGGAGGGTCCTTGCATCCAGCAGATCACTAAGTGCGGCCGTCGAATTCGTTGTTCGAGATAGTGACGTGTCCGGCAGGCTGCCAGCCGCTGACGATGTGCTGACGACCGATGAGGGAGAACTAGTCACTTGGTCAGTTTTGCACATATATGCTTTTTCACGGGAATACCCTCACCTTGTTGTGATCAATCCAGATCTGGTCGCAACCAGTGAAAGTGACTGAGGGTTCAATTCCTGATAGAGTCTAGCTGGGACGCCCAGTAACGGTGCTCTAAATCGGAACTTATAGTGAAGTGGATGATCTGGATGATCACGTTCTTGTTGCCGTTGGTAATGCGGAGACCCTTTCCACGGATAACACCCTTGTTTCCAACACCGACGATACTCTTTGTTGGAGCCGACCTCGATCGCCTTACGAGCAGCGTTGTCCCACTTGCAGGGCTCAAACTTGCCATCAGCACACTTGTCCTGGATCCAAGCCTGGCCCTTCGAGGTACCACCCTCGCAAGTAGTAACCTTGGTGACGCAGCACCGGTCGTTGGTAGTATCCTCGGTGCCAGTGAAATTCCACTCACGATCAATGAGAGCACGAGGGGTGTCATCTGTCAGCCATTGTACAAGCCTAGAGGCATATGAACACCTGTACGCAAACGTAGACGATATTCGCTAGATCAAACATGTGTACACCTTCAAGCTGGAAGGGGCAGCAGGCTTGGCATTTCCACCACCGGTGGTGCCAGCAGCAAAACAGAAGGGTGTGCCTTGAACCTGAGCATGCCAAATTATCCAATGCAAGACTTCCCTCGGTACTGGCATACAGGCTCCCCTCTTCTCTCTACAATTTGCACTATATAGAAGCATAAAGCAACAAACGATTACAATACCCAACATACTAGGTGCTTTGTTCCAGTCGATGACATCCCACATATAAATTCACCGAGTATCCTCCGAAAATCTCTCCACAGTCCACGCGGACCATGGTTTTGTCGACATTCACAGCCTCAGCACTTGGCATGATCAATATGATTTTCACAGCGTCAAGTGAAACACTGTAAATCCTTTCTAGAACTAAGTTTTGTTCTCGAAAGAAACCTCTGCCAGGGCGACCCTGAACCTCATTAACCCGACCAGTCCCACATCACAAGTGAAACATGAGGCACATAGCAGATATTCTGTACGCCAATGCACGGATAACAGCCTAGCGGAGGCACATCCAATTCATATTGTATTTTCTGATCACAAATACCCTGTCTTTCAGAGCCTATTCGAAAGTTGAAACTTTTCACGTTCGTATGCTTGCCCCCAGAGCAGACCAAGCTATACTCAACATGGAGTATCTAAATCCGGAGTGTGTCTAATTATCGGTAGAGTCATTATTGGGTTATCATGGTTGCTAAAGTATATATGCTGAACTGATGGTAAGCTGATTTATATTCTCTGTGCCCATAAATATATATCATAGAGGCGAGGTTGGTTGTAACTTAGCCGACCGCGATCAACGGACTAGATATACTAGTATAGATACTTGAAAGGATTCTTTGTCAAAGTATCAAGACCTAGCATGTGTTACGACAAGAAAATGGTTGCCTTTATAGTTGTGGAATTTGAAGTGTCAAGGGTACTCCGTTTATGTTAAAATGATGGACCGTGCCATGGACGTAATGTAGGAGGGTAAACAAACAGAAGGGCAAATAGGGAACATGATTGCCAACTAGACAGCTTAAATAACTCATGCTAGTATGGTTAGTACTTACCTAGGGAAACGTACGTGGCGATCGTTTAATACTGAACCCTAGTAACTAATGAAGCTTCATTTTTTCGACCACAAGCGTGCCTCTCATTTCTTTTCTATTTCCATCTCCGCAATTTTTGTTGACTGATGCTCTTTAGTTCTAGAGCTATGATAATGAACCAAGGTAAGTAAAACTCTAGCTTCTGCAAGGTTCTCTTAGCACCGTACCCTTTCCTAACAACTATCAGCCACCCGATCGCCCGGTACCTATACACCTATACCTTACTGAAGGAGCAAGCCATACCATAGTGTAGTTCCTCAATCTATCTTTTTTGAGAGTGGTCCCGGTCCATCATGTAATGCCCAATTGCCGGAATTGGTAAGCACTGGAGCACTCCGACATGAATGAAACCCAGAATCCTCGCCCAAAATCCCCGTTAGGCGAAAGTTCACCACCGCGTGACAACGTACAATTCGGAGATCCGTGGCGGCTCCTTCCAGAGGTATATATCGTGAAAGGGTTGCTGACGAAGACTGGCCGGTTGGACCGTCTGTCTGGTATGCATCACACTTTAAACAGCCAAGGGAATGGTTATGCCTTAACTGATCGAGCTTTTTGTGGACCTGATGGCAAGCTCCAGTACTATCCGCTCGCATCGAGTTGAAGATTTTGGTACAGCTGTCAAATGTGAACGATGCAATGTGCCTATTAGACACAGTGATGCTAGGTGAAATGAAAATATGGTGGTCGGTATCAATAGCTTTGGCTGCGATGATAGAGTGAGAGGAAAAATACGATATCCATGGGAGGAAGACAAGACCTTAACGCCCACAGAAGGTGTTTTATACACTAAAACGATAATAGCGACCATAATGAAAGGAAAACAAGAGAACAAAGTCACAAAACAAAAAATCATCTCGAGGAATAGTCTATATGCAGCTCCATTCAACACTAGCATCGTGTTCCTCAAGGAACCTGCCTATTTTCATTCAGCGCGTTTCTCCAACATCGGCTCGGCTGCCTTAAGATCCATCAGATAAGCCACGCCGGAATCAATCAACCACCACGCTGCCAGCTCATGCAAGAAACGAAGAATGGGATTCTCCAGAGGCACAATGACTCGCTTTCTTTGTCCGCTGGGAGCCTTTCCTATCCACATGATCGTATCAGTGCAGAATACAACGTCGTCACCATCCTCCCAATATCGCAAGACCAGTCGTCCACTCACTTCCCCCTCGAAAAGAAGCTCTAGCACGACTCTGTTGTCTGCCCGTTCTTGAACGCGGTAGAGACCGCAAATGAGGTCGCCCTCTTTGAACTGCAGCGACTGAATATGAGACGCATGAAATGTTCTGCGATCTACAGGTGTGACATTCAACCGGATTATCCAAGCCTGAGGAAAGCGGGAGAAAGCTGTCATGTTGCGACGTAGAAAGAGAGTAAATATGTCTTCTAGCTTTCGCGTTGGGAGTAGTTTACGATCGATGCGGCGAGAAGCATGGTCATAAAATGTACGACATTCTCCACTAAATACTTTGGGGGGAAGCGATGCGATTGTAGAAACGGAATCGGGAAGAGTGTTTTGGTGGAACTCGTGGTGGAGCCGATGTCCGAGAGAACGGTGGAAGAAATAAAGGTATGTTACTGTCGCAGATGACGTGGCTAGCAGGACAGAAGATACGTAAAGCAGAGAAGGCATGTTTCCAGCAATATAAGTACAAGTGCACAGATATTCAAGCGTGTTGGGAAAGAAGGAAATTCAGGTGTTTTTAAAAGTCGAGAGCTAGATATCAAACTAGTGCCAAGAGCTCGTATCCCATCCACCAATAGTATGCGGCAGTGCATAATTCTTTCGGTCATAACGAGTGCCGAATAGATGGCCTGATGGGTCCCTTCGTATTAACTCCTACCTACATATGTTCCCTACTCAGTCATGTTGAATGAATATTCTCAAGTATCTCTCATTAACTCCTAGATTATGAATATCAACCTCATTAACCATGCCAGTAAATACTAGAAGAAACGCCGTATAGTGTAAGCCCCCTTTCCATCCGACACTCCTCATCCGTCGAGTTCCATCACACATCCCATACACCGCAAATTAACAGGAGTGGGTATCGCCAATTCCAGATTGGACTTATTCGGACGAACATGAATCACATTCCCAGCGAGTAGTTGTCTCTGTCGTGGTGATATACGCTCGATATTCCGTGGCTCACTTTTGCTCCTCTATCTCGTAGGTCTGTTTCTTTGCTTTCCGAGCCATCCATGCGCGGTATAAAAATAGAGAGATGATGCCGACGCCCACGATAAAAACGATTACAAAGACTAAGACAACACCAGGATTCCTGCTAGCCCAATTGCCTCGCTTGATGATGTGGTCCCGGGCTCGGGGAGTTAAGTCCTGGATGGCGGGCATAGTCTAGAAATCGTTAGCTCTTTCACTATCTTGGCGAGAGAGTTCGCCGTGCTTACCAAAGTGATGGGTACAAAATGTCCTTCGAAGCACAGTAGAAAAACGGTCTATATCTTGTGTTGAGACTGCCGCGAAACTAGCAACTACTGACTACGCGACGGGGAGGATAAGGGGGTAATAGAGTCGGACGCTCCAGGAGAGGAACAGGTCGGGAGCAGCGGAAGCTATGATCGGAATGACGTGCAGGAGACGAGTCTATGCAACATGATCGGACTGGGAGTTTAGGGCACGGGCTCAAAAGTCAATGGAAACCTGGATCCCACCTAGGCTGGAAGCTTCAGTGATGACTTCTTTGCTTTTCAGGGTTTCTACCTCTGGGTTACAGTTTGTGGTGCCCGTCCTGCATAGCCATTGGTGAATTGCTGTCTGGCCGATTGGAGCCTGCGGTTCTCCATGAAAGGTTATTTCCCGAATAGTAAGACTCCTTGACTTCCAAGGCTGTCTCGGAGCATATTCTGTCAAATCCCCACACCCCAATTAACCTTTAAGACTCGATCTACAACGATCATACCGGTGTTCCGCGTTCACCCCACTTGGGTGTTTTATATCCACTATGCCTGGGCATTTAAAACCCTATGCATGATGAACCGGCAAAGGATTCCAGAATTGAAGTACGGACATTGGAATTCTCACCGCAGTAAGGTATGTTTTATTAGGTAATTTCCGGCCGCATTGAACGCAGGAAGATATTAAGCTTCGAGTCCCGGCGGCCCCGCTGGCGTCACCACTTGATCAGATCCTGTGGATCGTGCTCAGTACAGTCAGGCGTCATGAGAGGGGGGTTTGCTCATGAGTGGGTGACCCATAACTCAGCCTTTTGAAGGGGCTCCTATACCCTACTAGACAGTAAATTGCTCAGGTTAGGGTACAAGGTGATGACGTCATACATATCCGGGACGATGTGAGATAATCAGTGAGTCATGGGAGTGATTCGACGAGGCATGTATGGAAGAACACTTCATACATATCTCATTCAGCTACGGAGAGAGGGTTAAAGTAATGTCCTCTGTAAGGCTGACTATCATGTACAGCGCTTCACAGGGTTTGTGATAACACCTTCCTGTTTGGGTATCCATGCAGACGACCCATTAGTCATACGTGCGGATCCTTAAGTTATTCAACCTCCTTATGTTATTCAACTCCGCGTCAAGACTGCAACATTAAGTGATCTTCCAGATCACAATGTTCGCTTCTGGCCAATTGATTCCCAGTCTCCACAAGGATAGGCCCGTTGTCTTCCAACTTCAAGTATTCATCTTGACGGGACTTCCCTCCTTAGTTGATCGAACCCCTTAGAATTAGCCCAATTGGAGGACTTGTTTCCACCTTGCATCCATTTCCTCGTATTCGGCCAATTAGTCACCAATCAGCCCCTTTCAAAATGTTAACTGCAGGGCCAAGATTGTTGGATCATACCCAAGGGGGCTCAAACACCCACTGGGGCGCACGAGTTGTGGCCTTCGGGTAGTGTTACAATCCAATCAGGGGATATCCTGCCCTGACAGAGGCTCTGCAATCCTCAAGGTTTACCATGGCTAACCTCATCAAGGGACCTCGCCGTGACATGATAATCCCGTTGTGTCTGAATTGGTTCTAGTGCGCTTCATTTTGAGCTCCTGCCAAATGCTCCGGATTCCTTTTAAGTAAAGATTATCCACACCACCCGCCGTGCAAACAATCTTTATCCATGCCTGCGGCCTCAGCGGGATAGGCCCGATCCCTAGCGCATACCAGGATGAGGGTGCAACTGACAAATACTTATTCCCAGACAGCCCCCACTAACTGGCTGACAGCCGATACTTTCTAGGATTCGGAAGCAGCATTTACCAGCCATAGCAATGGCTCGTCTACCATTACTACTTCTAACATGCTTCGCCCTTACCCTACTCTCCTGCGCCAACGCATGGACTCTTGTCTGGCGAAATGATACCGGTGCTGAAGTTGTGACAGGCAATTCACCCCGAAACTGCACACCAATCTACCACCAAAAAGGTTCAGAATTCTCGTTCGATCCAGAAGGCAAATTTTGTTTGCAGTTCTGGAAGGAAGCAACATGCATAAGGTCGGCCGGCGTAACGTGCGAGGGGTGGAAGTGGAAGCAGCTCGCGTCGCAACCTCTTTTGGCCTTTAATGTCTATGATATGCCACCCTCTTCAGTGAGTGCATATGGTGTTGGTGGGAGTGATAAGACTAGGTCCAGCATGTCTTCTACGGCGGCTACGACTTCGTCTACGATTCCTGCGGCAACGAGTGTTGACCCAACCGGAACGGCTCAGTCGGGGAACAGTAATAATTCGGGATCTTCATTATCGGGCGGTGCTATTGCTGGCATTGTTATTGGTGTTGTCGCTGGTTTTGCGATTGTGGCCGCGTCCTTCTTCTTTTGGGGTCGACGGAAGCGTAATGCTGCTTCATCGACTCCAGCCCCTGGCCTACATGAGGCAAATTTGCCCGAGGCTGCTGATGCCTCGAAGCCAGACACAAACACATCAGAAACGATGACGACTCAAGTGTCCTCAGTGCCTCCGTCTACGGGCTATACACCCTCTATGCCTAACGTCGTGGAGCTTCCGGGGGAGAAGGCTGGCGCGGAACTGAGCAACAGTCGCCAGTTGGTGGAAATGGGCAGTCGTCCATTGGTGGAGATGGATGGACAGAGTCAGGTTAAACGGCCTTGATCCTGGCATAGTAACCTCCAGGACTGCTACGAATATAACAATGGTCGATATTTTTGTCTACTAATCTTTAATCTGGGCTCATGATACCAATTTGAAAATTTCTTTGTTCTTGCAGTGGAATATCTCCTCTCCCCATTTTATTCCTTCAACCACGGCACCTCCTCAGGACGATACTTATACGCCCTAAAAACAGCATTACTCTCATACGCAAACCCCAGCTTCTCCATCTGCCTCAGCTCATTATCGCCAAGGACCCGCCGATAATCTCTCAACTCCGGTGCCACAAACTCCCACACCACCTCGCCATCTTCCGTAACCTCCAAAATCCTCCCCGTAGCCGCCTCACAAAGGACTACATTACCATTCCCCAATCTCTGCGCAGACCCCATAAACGGCGTAAACAACCCAATCCCCCCGGTACTGTTATCCCTATACTCCCACACCACCTCCTTCTTCGCGCGCGAAACAACAATTGCCCTCGAAAACGGCACTGAACTGCCCCGCCTAAACACACCATTATCAAAGATCAAGAAATGCCCCTCGCAAACCTCATATGCACAATGCTGCTGACTGACAATCGGCTGCGTAAGATGCCAAACCACCTCCCCCGTCTCCCGACTAATAACAACAACAGAAGAAGTATTCCGCATCGAAGCAACAACATTCCCCTCGCGATCAAACGAAACACTATTAATAAGCGGCCAATGCTCCCGCGGATAATGCTCATTCATGGTAAACACCGTGGGGTCAAGATGCTCGATCGCCCGCCACTCCCAAAGGAGCTTTGCGCCACCCTTCCCGTTCCCCCCTTTCTCGAAGTCTGCGGATGATGAGACGGTAGAGGTAGACCACGGCTCCACGAGGCGGATACAATCGCCGTAGATGATTCCGCCTGGCGCTTCGGAACCGGGTATCCCGCCCTGGACTTTTGAGGCCTGTTCCGGGGACAATGGTTCGAGGGTCGTGTAGAGAATTTTCCCGCCGGGGAGGTGGTGTTGGTCGTGGTGGGCTTTTGGATCGTGGTATTCGCGGAGGATGGTCCCCGACGGCGAAACTTGGAGCATTGCGCCACCGCGGTATTTGGTCCACATTGGGAAGAGGGCGGGAGCGGAGGGGTGTGCGCCGTTATAGGCTAATGTGCCGTCGGGGAGGAGGCGCGCGTGACGGCCTGCGCGGTAGGGCAGGGTCCATTTGTGGACTTCTTTGCCTGTTGGGGAGATGAGGTGGGTTGTTTGTGAGGTTAGGGGCGTGTAGAGGATGTAGCCCGGGGTGGCTTTGGGGGATTTCCCGCGGAGGCCGAGACCCCGGCGGCGGAGGGTGTGTTGGTCCATTTTGGTCTTTTTTTTTTTTAACAATGGAGTTTGGAGGTGTAGTTTTGAGGGCATATATAGTAAGATTTGTGAGGTCCGGATAGTCGACCGGCTTGCCGCGGTATGCCGCGGGTTGATAGCTTGGATCTGCGTGGTTGATATGGCGTCAGTTTGGTGATTATCGTGTTATCGGGATGCCGCGGGGTTTAGTTGTATGAGTTGTACAGTGGAAACTAGATATAACTGGGCGAGTTGGCGAGTAGGTGAGTGTGTGTGGAAAGCTTCAGTATGCTCTTTAGAGCTGACCACGATGGACCGAATCACAGATATACATACCAAGACTTCGTCGAGCATAGAGGCTTCTGAGAAGGCCTATTCATCATGGATACACACTCTCTCCATAGAGACAGGGGGGATCCAAAGGGTTACACCAGATCAACGGCAGGATAATGTTACTCATTTCTGGAATGCATGCACCTTTTGGTATGGACACGCCATATGACCATTGGTGTAACTAAAACGCAGCTGACAAAATCAGGCTGAGTGCGAACATGGCTGTAGCCACTCTTACCACAGGCGCTCTTGGTGGGCCCATGGGCCTCAGGTTTGGGGATAGTTTGATCGTCATCCTGGTCGTTAACTTGATCAGTGACCTGCTTCCAGCATGGACTGCAGCATTTGGTCTCACAGGACTGCGCATGACCACATTCTCGTAGGTACAACTCCACCATGCCGGTATGTAGTGAGCTAATCCACAGCAGGCGATACTCCTTCGGCTACTGGGGCAATCTGCTCGTCGTTGTTTTTTCAATGGTCGCAACCACCGGCTGGAACGCAATTAACTCTATCTCCGGTGCCGCAGTCCTCAATGCTCTCTCCGACGGACAATGCCCAACCTGGGTTGGGGTTATCATCATCTGCACGGTTGTCTGGATCATCTGCGTGCTAGGGATCAATTGGATCCACAAAATCGATAGCTTTATCTGGATCCCGCCGCTGATAGTCTGGTGTGTAACCGCAGGAACAGGAGCGTCGCATTTCAGCAGCAACGAACCCAAGAGCTTCACCACCAGCGAGGACAGAGCGGCTGCGATTCTGTCCTTCATGGCGGTCATCTTCTCCTTCTCCGTCTCATGGGTCAACTGCGCAGCGGACTACAATGTCCGCATGCCGATCAACACCTCCCGCGCCAAGATCTTCGGCGCAACGTACATCGGCATCCTGATCCCCTCCGTGCTAGTCCAAGCCCTAGGCGCCGCGCTGTACACCGGCACGATACATTCTCCGCAGTGGAAGGCAGCATATATCAGTTCCGGAGTAGGCGGGCTACTTAAGATGGCGCTGGAACCAGCCGGTAGGTTTGGTAAATTTCTAATGGTTCTAGCTGCACTGAGCGCGATCCCGGTAGGTACATATCTTCCTAATACCCTGCTCGATTACTAGCTAATTGACCCGGAACTGCCAGAACAACATCCCAAACAACTACTCCTTCGCTCTCCATGCGCAGAACTTCGGCCCCTGGGCCCTCCGCATCCCCCGCATCGCCCTCGTCACGTTCGGCTTCGTCCTCTCCGTAATTGTAGGCTGCTGTGCGGCCCAGTACTTCAAGGACACATTGCAGACATTCCTTAGCGTAATTGGCTACTGGACTGTCATACACATCGTCGTCGTAGCGGAGGAGCATATCGTCTTCCGACGCGGTTGGGAGGGCTACGATCTGGAAGCCTGGGGTGATCCGGCAAAGATGCAGTTTGGGTGGTCGGCCATCGGGGCGTTTGGCGCGGGCTTTGTGGGGGCTGCGCTGGGGATGAAGGTTGCGTGGTATGTTGGGTCGATCGCTGGGTTGATCGGGAATGGGGCAAATGTTGGTCATGAGTTGACGGGTGCTTTTTCGGGAATTGTCTTTTTGGGGTTGAGGTGGGTTGAGAAACGGGTTTCTGGGAAATAGCTTACTTTTGAGTTTGGCATTGAATGTTTAAATGGTTTGGGGTTGAGTTTGTATATACAATATTATCAGCGGGTGAGGCTATCCCGACAGCAATGATATATATGTTCTTGGAGCTTTATATGGAGCTCATTCTTATTAGAATCATGGTTATTTTCTTGATGCTATTTAGAGCTAGCTTATCACTAACAACTAAATGCTTACCGGCCGGAATCCCTAGCCAAC
Organism: Aspergillus alliaceus; assembly: GCF_009176365.1. NCBI lineage: Eukaryota > Fungi > Ascomycota > Eurotiomycetes > Eurotiales > Aspergillaceae > Aspergillus > Aspergillus alliaceus. Next base: position 491,027 of record NW_022474694.1, read on the forward strand.
ATATGTCAATTATGTCAAGAAATCCCAGCTGGGTAACAGATCCCAACTCCCGTCGCCTGTCGTTTCAACCCCCAGGAACCCGGGAAAGTAGTTCACCAGGTCCTGCCCGAAGAAGGCGTCGTTCTGCTCTGTAGCCTGGCTTGGCACAACTACCGCTGGCCGGAGCCTCTGGTGCACTTTCCCAATGACGTGGCCGAGGGTGTGTGCTGCATGGCACAGAAGACCGATCGATTGCATCCATTGCACGAGACTGAGGATCAATGAGTCCAGCTCGTCTAGGTTGTGCGTTAGGACTAATTGCTCCTCGTATGCGTGCAGCAACCGACAGATAATAATCGCCGCGAAAGTGATCATATGGTAGATATGGTCGGTTAAATGGCGGGTATGGTCGTCTGCGGTGTCAATGGCTAGTCGGATGATGGAGGTGGAATGTCGGATCATCTCGGAAATAACTGACTCGCGCACCCGCGCAGTTTTGGATTTCAAGCATTGGTCGTAAAGGAGAAGGTGGGCGAAGTGGAATCCCATGAGCAGGAATTGGGCGCGTGGTTGTTCTGCCTTGGTTAGTGCATGGATGGATGTCTTAGTTAGAGGATCATTTTTACCTAGGATAAATTGCCATTCCTTCTTCCAGTCTTGTAGACTTGCTGTTGACTTCAAGAGATCCGTCGGCTCCGTCGTTGTGTGCTCGTAGATTGTCCAGTAGAGATAGATCTCGGCTACCATCCGGAGCTCGTAGTTTGTTGCATGGTCGGATCCGGCAATCGCTCGACATCTTGGAATCTGGGAAGCATCGATCATGGACTTTCTACTTGTCCCGACGCAGTATTGGAGATGCGCGAGGCAGAGATGGTTCCAGATACACCAACTGTCAAGGGTGGCTTTTGTTAGTTCAGTGTGGTTAGGGCTGTGATTGATTGCATCGAATAGCGGACTAGATTGACAATGTTGCAGGGCAAAGCCGCTCAAAAGCCAACTGTCGATACTTAGCGGAACCTGGCCCACCGTCGTAGACCACAGGGAGAGGACAATGGCCGCCTGGAAGAATTCTAACGGCTGCGGTGAGATGAGTAGAGCTGCTGAGATCAAAGATCGAGCGGATTGATAGAGTTTGGGGGCAAGATTAGTCGCCACGCTTTCTGTCGTATGGCGGACAGCGATTAAGCAGCAAGCGCAGAACAGTAACGGCGATTGGCTCACCCTCTTTAGTAAAGCCATGGGGTCACTTGCTGGATCGAATAGAACCCACCGACCATAATGTTCTAGGAAGCTTTATCTATGAGCATTGATGCTGGAAGAAGGGGGGAGCAACGTACATAGTTATGAGATCGAGTGCGAGACCGGCCGGTATGAGGCCATCTAATATTGGCTCGTGCGAGCTGGCATCTGGTGACTTTACCCCGATATCCGATGCTAGATCGCGGATGACCATAACAGGTGGAGCAGATGGGTAATCCGATTTTGACACCACGCTCGCTGCATTGTTGCAGGACAATGATATATGGCCTGAAGGGTTTGGCTGCGCGACGGACTGGCTGGTAATAGTAGACGAGTCCTCCCCAAGTCGCTCTAATAAGGTCCCAACTATCCTCTCGAGGTGTGCAACTCTACATCATATAAGTGTTATACACCTGGAAGGATCTAGCCGCGCGCATACCTTGCATGCACACTTGTATCCTCAGCAGGACGATCGTCCCGGACGAAACTCTGCTCGAACGAACATCTTTGCTGGAGGCGTTCGCAGCGAAGACATGGGCGTCCGCCAGTACCTGATTCATAACACCTTGTCTTCTGCTTTCGACAAGATGCACATGCTCGAGAAGCTCGACCTCGATCTGGAGGCATTTTATGGGCAACAATGGTTACATATGAGTTTTGGAATGGGGTGGAGTGGGCGACGCAGTGCGGAGTTCTCGCCATGATATGCGGATATGGCGTCAAATCTAATCATGCCAGATAAGATAAAAGCTCGGATTAGTGCCATTATTTATAGCCACCCTTTGTTATTTTATACACCCCTTGTCACCGTTGACCTTCATTTCCGTGATAAGTTGCATCCAGTAATTAATTATTGATAACGTAGCACCTCTCATGAATAAAATTTGGTATCAACCATGGGAATCCCCAAACTCCGACCGTAGACAAGAAATCGGCAAACAATGAAAAAGAAAATCACTCGGAGGCCACTTATTGCCTCACATTCTGATGCACCTCAACTCTTCCACTGTTGTGCCATGTAGCCAGCATAGTACCACACTTCCCACAGTAATGGTTGTAGTCCTTGAGTGATGACATGAGGTACGGGATACATCCCAGACAGAAACAGCAGCAAATAAGTGCAGCCCACCCACTACTCTCTGTTAGGCTGCTGAACGCCTTCAAAACGTGATTACACTGGGTATACGTACTGTGTTGTGTTTCCGGACTCCGCCTCGGTCCTTGTCATCTCGCGCACTCCGCAGATTGGGCAGTCGACTGGAGTAGGGCCACGTTGTAAAGCGTGCAGTGGAGTTGCGGCGTTGTATCCGCTTGGATGACCGCCCATCGGCTGCACATATTGCTGTTGGGGCACCATCTGGCTGGGATCTTTGACAGGAGAGTGGACGTGTGCATCAGGAGGCGCGACTGGCTGGGGTGGGAAATATTGGGGCTGTTGTTCGTAAACAGGAACGGGGGCTACCATGGTCAGTGTCAGTGATGAAGGGCGCATATCTGAGAGGAGAGGCCTGAAGGTGCAAACATACTGGAAGGAACTTTCTCCATGATGACGACTAGGCGAATTAGCTTCTTTCCTTTGGTATAGAGTCTCTTAGAGATCAGTGACGATAAGAGGACTAGACAAGGAGAGAATTTTGCAAGTCCATTCACTTCTCGTGCACTTCTCGTCTACTTATATCAAAATCTTACGTCAAAAATCTCTCTATCCTTCAAATACACCCTGGTCATAGCCGCAAACCCTACCCATGGACACGGTTTCTAGGTATCCAATTACAGCATTTTTCGGTGCAGGCCATTCTCCTTCCATGGACGCCTGTTCGTGTCGGGGCCATTCAGAGCTAAGATTAAGCCCCACTGATATTCATTAGAGTGAACTGTCAGAGATTAGCACGGGATTTTACGAGGCTCAAGCAGGCTATGCCTTGTGGGTGTGGGCAATTAGCCTAGTGAGCTTTTCGGTTGAGGCTGTGCGGAGCAGCCATTATCTATTTCTATTTGCCCTTTTGCGTTCTGTCGGGCAGAGTACGAAGGCCAAGCACACGAATCCTTACTTTTCGGAGCAGATGGTCAGCACGTAAATGCCATTGGTGAGATTCTGTTTGCTCCTTGCCTTAAGACTTTCTGTATGTGCTGGCTCTATCACGAGTTTCTTGAAAAAGAGAGGGGACAATTTAGCTGCAAAAGTTACGAGGGTCCGTACCCCTTTCTTTTTGCCCTCCGTGCACTATGCTATTAGGGTGGGTCTCATTCTGATCTTCATGATTTCTGACTCATCACTCTCCAATATCTTGGTCTAGAATGGCTGTGAACGGGCTCGGAGTTGCATAGTATTCTCGCCATATTGGTCAGATGAAGTGCTCTGTGGCTGAAACACAGCTTCAAAGGAGAGTTAATCGACTTGTCAGCATCTTTTATTGAGGCAACCCGTTTTCGCGAGAGCCCTGGGTCAGTTTCCCTCCTCCGTGCTCTTTCAAATCTCTCATAAGCTTGCGGATGGGGCTTGGCAAGCATCCAGCCGATCAAGCCTACCCCTATCTCTAGCTTCCTTTCAATATTTCCGATAGAGGCTTTCTAGACGTCGATGATGGTATGGTATCGCCCCTATCCCTTCTTTTGGGGGATTTCTGCCAACGAGATCTGGGTTCTAAATATGCCTTGGTTGGACCGTAACGTCAAATGGAATTGGCATGCGAGGTGTTAAGACATGATATATAAAATCCACAACAGGGATGTCCCGGGAAACACCCACGCCCAGACAACACGTCGTAAAGGAGCAAAGTCAGTCGCTTGCCTTCTAGAATGGCCGTTGGTGATTAGCGCATGCATTCTATATATCTGCTAGACATCTGCTATAGACCACTCACAAATTAGCGTTCTGCAAACGCTGCAACCTAGACCTTTGTAGGGCCGCAAGTAATACTCCGTAGGCAGCAGGGATGAACAAATGATCCACACTTTACACCTCGACAAGCATAGCAAAACCGAATCTTAGCCTCGTACGGCGCACCGTTTACTCCAACCCCCACCTTCAAGTAGTGGAGGTGGTGTTCAATAGCATAGGGGTTATCGGGGGTAGACCCGCCCGAACCTAGTGACAGCTTCTTCTAAAGGGATATCAGTTAGTCCATAAACTATAAGCCGGACAACATGTGGGACTTGGACAGAAAAGGGCAGACAGAAGCAGTCTTTCCAAGAGGATTGCACTCGACCGATGATCGACTCCCTGGGCTATTTTTGGATTGTTTGGATTATGTCTCCATGTTACAAAACGTGTTCTATCCTACTTTATACACTGTATCGCGATTGGCCGGCAGCATGACAGGCATATCTGCTGTTGCCTATCTGTCTAGCAAGCCATTCACTATTGGATAACTTATTCTGCAGCATATACCATGATTATTAAGCCTCCATGAACAACAACAGCCCACCACACCATATCTGTAATACCTACTCTTGTCCTATCGGGTACAAACAATGATGTTCCAAGTAGATATCTAGATATCATAACTGTGCTGTTATGAATTATTTATTGTTACACAAGATCGGAACAGCTTCGTACAAACCAGGGTGAAAACCAACGTATATCTAGATTGCAGTGATCCACTACATAACATCTAGGCCCTGTCTCTCATTGACCGGCGCATTATTGCCTCATATCCTTGTAGCTTTTACCTTCTTAATGAGTGGCACATTCTGTGGCTCTTGATCGTGTTCACAATGTTTCCATCAAGAGAATACAGCCTCGCACAGCAAAGATGTCGAAGTAAATGTTTTTCATCTCTATTTTTAGCTAAGGACCAGATCTCTGAGCTGTTGGCATGCAAGACGCCCCCTGTTCCCCCTAGAACTATGCCCATGTTACCCCATAGCTCATTAGAGGTATTTTCTCTGGCTCTCTACTCCGTAGCTCTCTTGATATGGATGCTGTTGAGGTAATTAATATCGTTGGCATGGTTGGAATGTTACGCATCGGAGAGGAGGAGGATGATCAATATTGCCGCCTCCCATAGTAGTAGAGCCAGTAAGGTGTGTGTACTTGAATATCGAAAACGGGGAATGAGTGGGTGCTCTAAGGCAGGGAGACCTCAGCCTGAGGCAGTTTGCGTGGTTGCCGCTTTTGGGACCTCACATGACCGTCTTTGTGTTTCTCAACAAACACCGCTCACTTTTCTTCTCATTCCATCCTCTTCTCATCCCCAGCCTCTAGGCAAAAGGCATGCCACGGTCTGGTCGTCGTAATGTTATATTGCCTCTTGGGTACGCGACCCATCTCCACCATTCTCAACCACCATCGGAACGTGGATCTGGCGACAGAAGCTAACATCCTTCCCAATAGCACTCTCCCAAACGAGAGAAACCAGGCTCTTCATGCTACAACCAAGGCAAAACACTGCCTCAACACGAGATACCAGGGCCCCCGTCGCTAGTCAAACGCGTCGGCTAGATGTTGAACACGCTTTAGCGAAGCTTACTCGTATTGAAAAGCCCTTGGTAAATATTGTTACCATGTGGTGCACAATCGATTCTCTGAACACTGAATGACTGACTCGGTGTATGTAGATGAGCCTCCCGGCCCACGAGGGTTACTAAAACCTCGCGGGACTGCGCTCCGGCGCATCCCCATCCGCTAGGCCACATGACGATGCCTCGGTTTTCGACATAGACACGCCGGGTGCGGATGGGTGTGCTCCACCTGCGGAGCCCATCCGCATCCAGAATTACAGCAAGTTGAACCAAGGGGCGCTCCGGCGCTCCGTCGTAACTTGACAGACCCAACAATGAATTCACATTTTGGTATCAGTCAGGTGTTTGTCATGTCCTGCCCTGGGTTGGGTCGTTATATTATGTGGTCTGGTTCCCCAAGCTCAAGGTATTTCTATCGTCAGTGGAGATTACATTCTGGCTCATTGATAGGTCTGGTACGAAAGACAGAAGCAGAAGGCATTTCGGCTTCAACGTGAATACCAGATAGCAACTTTGGCTCCAAATAACTCGACGTTGGTGGCGGATCGGTTCGTTGGTACCTAAGACTGATGGTGGCCTTTTGTACAGACAGTTGTTCTCTGACCAAATGATGTATCCCATAGCTGACTCTATATCTTCGACTTGCCCTTTGGCGGAGAGACATGGATCAACAGTATGAGTGGCCAACCTCTCAATGCCTGGGGGAACAACACAACATTTGTGCATTAAACAGGCAACGGTTGGATTGGCATATCATAGGTTGGCTCTTCACGTCTATCAGACCAGAAAGTTGACGCAAGATCGAAACAGCAAAGCGGGTGGGTGCGCTCGTTGATGTGTCTTTTTTTCCCCTCATGTAATTAAACTCTAGACAGCGAACAATCTCAACACTGGTTCAAAGTTGGGTTAGCTCAATAATAGATTACGAAATCATGCCTCCCCCAAGCCAACGTACCCTCTTATCCTAGAATTTTATTTTGACCAAATACAATCTCTTGTCGCCTCACCTGAGACCAATTTGACAGGTCTGGGGCGTTGCATGGCGAAATACATGCATATGGCCAGTCAATATGCTCGATCGCCAGGATAGTCACTCGCCCCATTGTCTAGCCCCTGTCTTCTTTCTTTGCAGGAACGGCTGTGACATACTCTCTACTCAAGTTTGCTAGCAAGGTCTGCTTTCACGAGGCAATAATTAACCGCAGTGAGCCTTTAGTGAACTTTCGCTAGATGCAGACTTTCTGTGCTATAAAGCCTTCAAATCAGTACAGCTAGAACTTGAAGATATTGGGCCCGATTATGACAGTGAGAGTCCTCATGTTTCAGGACACTTTAGGCCCCGAATCTCGAGAATACTGCTGAAGATTCGAACCGTCATAAAGCAGCCGACGTATAAGGTGAAGGTGCTTCTGGCACGCAAATACATACTAGAGTATAAAAGAGCGGAGCGATATGTACAAACCTAAACTCAATTCAGGTCTAACGCAGGGGCGATAATACAGGTAGGAAATCAAAATAACTATATACAATATCACCCAAACCCAAGTCCACTACCCCCAGTCTCATTTCAGTTTCGAAGCAACACTCACATCCGGCCGAACAAGGTACAGAAACTTAAAAAAATGCAAAAATGCAAGCCCCGAGTAGGTAACGGGGACATAATAAGCGCCGCGCCGAATCCACCACATAGCCACACCGGCAGCCCAATCCGCGGACACAATCGCCTTCCCCATTGACGAGTCAAAAGCTGCCGGTACAATATGCCGATAAATTACACGAGGATCCTCATACAACGCACGAGCATAGGGCATAAATGCCCTCTTGGAGGCCGAGTACCGCTGCATCTCGGGAATACCCCAAGCTGGATGAATCTCGATCTCGCTGCCGACATACCATATCTCGGGGACAGTCTTCCTCGGCCCACCCTTACCCAGGCCCTTCTGCTCCAGGAATAGCTCGATGAGGCGAATGGTCGAATTGCAGTTGGCATTCATAGCATCCAGGCCTTTCGTGCCGTGCGTCAGGATCAGAATATCAGCGTTTTCGAAGATAGGGCCGACGCGCGAGAAGTCGTGATGCGTCCAGTCTTTCCCGAACCGCAGCTTCTGGATATCTTTCACGCCTTCTGATAAGAGTTGCCCCTGGATCGCGCGTCCGAAAGCGCCTGATCCGCCGGTGATGACGACCTTTTTGTTTCGGACGGAGTAGGCCGTGCCCATGACCCAGTCGAAAAGCTTGACCATCGAGCCCATGTACCGATCGGGGTAGACGTGGTGCAGGGCGTGGAATTCGGGGCCGACGAAAAGCCAGCTGCGGTCTTTGGGGACTGTGTCGAAGGTGATGTGGTTTGAGTCGCGGCCGCTCATACCGATGACCACCGTGGTCCTTATGAACTCGAAGGCGGACACGGCCACCAATGGCATGGTGTCGGGGTTGCCATTGGTATCTGTGATTAGGCTTCTAGCGAGGAACCAGCCGACAATGCTTCCGAGGATTTTACTGAACATCTCCAGCGGCAGGGAGATCCAGGCGTTTTGGCGGAGGTATCGATCATTGAACTTTAGCGAGCGATTGTAGTAAAGGTGGTGGAATTGGTGACACCATGATAGCCATCGGAGGAAACGCCATTGTGACTTTGACCATTGGTGCAGGAGATAATGTGCTGTGTCGAAGAATACCGAGCCGGTTATATACAGGTAGAAAAAAGATGCAGCAAATGAAAGCGGAATCATGGTGGACTGAAAATAGAAGTTTGCTTGACCCGTTTCACTTTTCGATCCATTGCGGACAGTTCATATAAATAAGGCCCTGTGTAGGAACGGGGCGCACTTGAGAACTTAAGAACGGTTTCAGGGACTTCTAAGACAGCTGCATCGCCACGAGGCATGCTCAATCCCCAGTAATTGAGCCACTGCTCTGAGACATCGCTCCTTGGCCTTCGTGACGTGATCCACTAGTGGATGGTTTTGTGGTTGGTTCATCTCGGCCGCAGGATCGAGTCGTAAGTCAGGATCTACTCAGGGTTGATGGAGTCATGATGCTTCGTACGATGCCTTGTCGCCTGATACTATATTGTGCTAGACTATCTTTAACTGCGCTCGAGCCAAAGTGCTTAAATACGTAAACATCACTTTGACATGTAACGCATTCAAAATACTTTATCCCGGACACTAGAACCAGGTAGGAACTATGCCAAGGGCAAGTAGGGTTCTAACAACCCATTACCCTACACTGATTGGGGGTCTAGAAACAGTAAATGGAGCGTCGTTCATGCTCACTTTGACGGTGCTAGACCACCTTCTCCTATGCGAGGTTCTATCTATCACCCTCCATAGTGTTATGAAGGCGGGGAGCGATAGATAATATGTTCCCTTCCTACGAGAATAGGATTCTTTGTTACAAAGTAGACTACGAAGCACCCTGATTGTCTATTAAAATTCCTTAACCTTAATTTTCTCTACCAGAAGGGCCAATAATTTCCCAATGATACAACCAGCACCCAGGGCTCTGCAGAAGGGGTTCCACTCATTTTACATGCTAATTTAGGCTAGTGCCGTAATACACTTCCAGATTTTTTTTTTTTTTTTTTTTGGACATAGATGTAGCTAATCTCGCCACGTTTGAGGCTTCCGTCCAGTTTTTTGAGGAAGCCAACTCCGAATGATCATCAATCAACAGCTACCATTCTCCGAAATAATAACGAAAGCCCAATATACGCGGGCCCAGCAAGCCATCAATCGTGTTTTCTGCCTGTTACGGATAAAGTTTCGTTCTGGGTTCGTGGCTTGTCACTATACTTTACTACTTAGGTGGATTCGACCCCAAGTCTTAGTCGGTTTCATGTTAGAAGGGCAAATGGTTGCGGTGTACACTATTTTTGAGAATGTTTCGGTTCTCCCGTCTCCCCGTTGAGCGGAATCCGCCTTACTCCACCCTCCATCTTCAATAGTTAATGCCGCTGCTTTGGTATTGAGGCTGGCTGATCTCTAACACGGTTGCCTATCAATAACCGAGCGTTTGTGGCCAAAGTGGGAGATGGTAGCCAAAGAAGGTGGTGCCTAGGAAGCAAAACAAAGACAACTAAAATCTCGCCAGGGACAGGCTTTTACAAATCTCGGCAAAATCTAACCTAGAAAACCCTGTGTTAGACAAAGTGAGAGGCTATTGAACCCCAAAGAGGGATGGTGTGCTCCACACAACGCTTAAATGTGGAGCCAAGTTTAAAAGAAGTCTTTTTAACGGAAACTGCGTGACCTATCGGAGGACTAACCCTTTTGTTCAGCCCTAAGCATCTCGGGGCAGTGCATACGAATACGATCGCGATTGGACAATTGCTGCCTATTCACGAGGAAAGGATTCTAGATAGGGGGGTGGCTGTGGCCTGGCAGGTAGATGTGCTGGTGAGCCGTGTCAACTGGGTACTCTGTAAGGCCGCTGACAAAGGGAAACAATGAGAAAGGGCATGTGGATTAATGTTACGTGGCGCCCTAAAAGCTCGGCGGGTGGGATCGAAGGATCTATAATACGAACTTGTATAGGGCCATCAATTGGAATGGAAACTAAGTATGGCTCCGGTTCACTGAGGACAGAAAACCAGGATTAATCGCTGGTTAGGTTGACAACAGATAATAGCATTATTTGAATGTACTACCCTGTATATATTGCGGAAATATCTCTGAAATATGAAAACGATAAATTTCAGCTGCCTAAGTGCTTAGCTAGAGCGATATAGGGGGTAGGTGAGGGCCATTATATAGCCAAGCCCATACAAAGGTCCTCAAGTCTTACAGGTCCCCCTTTCACTGAGCAACATGAAAAAGACTGAAAGATCTTGTGAACTACAAATATATTCAACAGATATTGCCAGATAGTGTGGTGGGTAGGAATGTTGTGTGAATGTTTTTTCTCCTCGCCGTAGATTTTATAGCGATGTTTATTTACGGCGTTCCAACGACAGATAGCGACGTTATTATTGAATACGCCCATGAAATTATCTAGTATCGCAGGCGCCTAACATATGCCTGGCGAATTGACCACCTGCCGAAGTATGCGGATTGTTGAATACTATGCTAATCAGGCAACATATAAAAGTGCCCATGATTCCCACCTAGATAGGGTTTCCTGTGAGTTCCCAGGACCATCAATCTGATTAGTTTCTGATCGTATCACACAATTTGATTACGATACCTTCCACAGACATAAAACTTAGATTAGATGAGATATTCTAAGCTTGTCTACCTACAGCGGTGACAAATGATACAAGTACCAGCCACTACCCATTATTATACACGACAGGTAAGTTGAATAGTGGCTGTGGATACTACCTACGCTGTTAGTCCAGAGCTTAGCATTTACGCGGAGGTTGACTCATTTGAGCATGTATTTGTGTTTATGGGATCAAACTTTCTAACACATTTCATCATTCTGTGCTGTTATGTACTCGACATATGTCGGAAAGTCTCAGGTATGGTTTTGATATATATCGCCTGATGGTGTATAATGACAGTAGGACTGACCTCGCGGTACGTATATAAGCTTCGACTGGATACCCCTTTGGACTAATCAGCTCTTTTGTAATGCTCTCGTCTATCTTTGGGCGACGGAACGTTTGTGTATTGGAGCAGGACCTGACCAATACATACAAGAGAGCATACGCTCTGCCCGCTAGACAGGGCCACAGCTAAAGGCGCCGTGGACCTTGCCTGCCTTGTAGTTGCTCCTCTGTTAAAGTACCGTAAGCATACACATACATTCATTCGTCAAGGCGATGGGTTAACTTACAACATCCTGAATGCTGGAGTAAAGACCCCCAACCAAGATCACAATGCCGATGATAAACACCAACCCATTCACAACACTGAAGAACACGTTTTCTTTAGAATACCACTTGCCCTTGCGCAGAAGCATAAGCCACATAACCGGGGGAATGTAGAACGAAAACCCAGATGCGAAAAGCGATGAAGAGATAGACAACAAATCGGAGAAAAAGGGAATTGCTTCCGCAATAATCCATGAGATTACTGTAATGCTACTGATTACAGCCAACCAGGCTATCCATGCTTTGGGTGTATTGACATATCGTATCACACTATTTTCATATATCCGACCGTGGATTAAGCGACCAGCAACGATGATATTGATCGAACCAGATATGAATATCACTGGAAGCGCTACACCAAGTGCAATCCTGCTTATCATCGTCCCAGCCGACAATAGTGCAGGTGACTTGACGTCTTGGCCGACAAATGCGTAGATCGTGACACCCGTGATGGTGTAAATGACTATCTGGAGTAGTCCGAGCGCCCATATCGATTTTATATAGTCTTTAGGCGTATGCATCTCGTCCATGAAGGAGAATTGACATGTGGCGAAGGAATATGCGAATACAATGTTGGTAATGGCTATGAATGCTTGGGCGAAGGTCGGACTGTCCTGCGAAATGGGAGACCAGTTCACCGCTGGGAGTCCACCTGGTTCGTTCGAAGCCTTGATTCCCGTTGCGATGACAGTGATCCCAATGGCACCAATGATAGATGCAAAGTCAATATAGCCAAGGAAGGCCATATCGGCGAATGATGAAGGAATGGCTAGTAACAAAAGGATGATGGCTGAGACAATACCAAAGACCAGAGAACAAACATCGCTTCCCGTGATTTGGCGAAATGCGATCGTACCGGTCAGGCAGTGAGAGCCCGTAACAAAGATAAGTTGAAGGAGGAACATGGCAGTAAATAATTCATACCCGGTACGTCCCATCATTAGAGTGCCGGCATCACCATAATGCCGCACAAAAGGATATGCGAGTTTAACTTGTCCAATGATATAAGAGGTATATATGGCGAGCATACCTACCCCAACAGAACATATGACGCCAGCAACCATCCCGAGGGTTGCGAATGCAGATGGCATAGATAGGGATCCTAGTGCTATAGCTTCAACGATCAACATAATCGTAAGGCGCTTCCATCCCAGGCGATGATATTTCGCCTCGCCGGCGTCTATGATCCGCTGTTCTACATCGTTCCCCTCCTCGATGAGCTTCCCATGGGAGAATGAGTCAGCGGATGTTGGAGAGTCTGGCCACTCGGTTTTCTCCTTATCTGGCCTCCCTTCCTCAGTATCATTACTTAGAGTATCGTTTGTTATCTGATCTTGGTGGTTCATGATGGCACGAGCAGCTCAGACCTGGATGCGCTCTGGAGAAGCAAGTGCACAAAAGTTGTAATCGTAAGGCCTCCAGCAGCATCCAGTGGGTGCGATAGTGGAAGGTTTATTGAACGATAAATGATGGGCCATGTTTGTAGGGAAACAGCGTCACTAAGCACGTTTCGAATATCATCTTGAATCATCCTTCTGCTTTGGTAGGAGGCAAATTTAAGTCTTTTCATTGGTTTCCACCAAGTCCAAAGGGTACTGTACATGACGTATTCGTTTATGACCGATCACACTAATATTCCTAATCCGGTATTGCCTCTTGGGAATATACTGGATATAGGGATCACGCACCGTTCGTTCAATGGCTCGAGATGCGCTCCCGCGATGTGATTGGCCTTAAATTAGATATGGTTGCGGACCGACCCACCTTTGGGAATGCACTTAGCCTAATACGGCATGACTGATATCACCCTGGATGAAACTAGCCCATTTGCGTTGCAACATCCGTTGTCAAGTTATGTTCATTCTACCGCCTCTCTGGCCAGTTTTCGGGACGCTTTATTGCTCTGTTTCCCGTTCCGCCCTAGTTCTGGGGTTTGGTGCACCCCTTGCTGCTTCTTACTGACCAGGTGGCTCAAGTAAGGGGCATGGAGTCCTGCATACCTCAACAATATATATCAGCAACCGCTTATCATCGCGCGAATAGGCTTTCCCTTTTCCATTCGTCCCCAATCTTCATGAATAACTAATAGTACCAGCTGATAAAGCTTAAAGCATAGAAGAATCGAATATCTTTGTTTAGCTTGCATTCTGACGTTAATCCTACCAATATCTTGTTTATGCCATAAGCTAGTACTCTATGTATACCTGGTACATCAGTCTTAAGGTTTTCAGGCATTGACCTTCCCTGGTTATTTACCAGTTAACGTAGGAATCCCCCTGAAGACCATGAAACCTGAAGTCTCCTAATGAAATACCTATTTGGATTTGTGGAGATACAACAATATAAGGGAACTGTGACGTCACGTATAGCAGTAAGCCACTTGCGGGACGTCATACGAATGCAAGTCTTGGAATGCAAAAGGCAACAGTAAATAGAACTTAACAAATTTAGGGTTATATGAAGCTATCATTGCGTTGATTTCGCATCACGAAATCTACATGTAACGAGGGCTGAGTACGTGGCGACCGTGAGGCCCCCATGAGTCTCCTGCCAGAAAACCTAACCGATAATAGGAGGCTTGGTCCTCAACTATTCATTGGACGATCCCGATAGTTAGGAGACTATGCCTCCATGCCTCAAGAAGTCAGGCAACCCATTTCCGCGCATAATTTCATATTTCCCATGCAGATCCTACACCATGTTAGCTACAATTGAAATCTGTAGAACAACGGAAGTGTGCCAACGTGCCTTATCTAAATCACCAACATGACTCTTGGCATCGTCCGCCCAAGCCTGGATCGCTCTCTGGAACTCATTCAGCTTTTCCTGAGATGGTGGGTTCAGCGAGAAAAGACAATCATCAATCAGATTTTGCCATTTGTCTGCTCCCGGTTGTAGATGATCTTGTGAAAAGCGTACGTACGCCTCGGCTACCTGAGCCAGGACTGCGAAGTGGTTTGGTTTGTTCAAGTTGTCCTGTCAGAAAATATGAGCTTTCAAAGGCCGCAGTAAACGAAGGTTTTTATTGGACAACGTACGGAAAACGATGAGTTATAGGTCTCGAACAAGCCATCAATAGTACTCTCCTGGGTTGACTTCTTTGCGTCCCCGTTGATACAATGCTGGAACATATTTTCGATTGCAATAATCAGCTTTCGGAGTGGTTCCATAATTCGAGCCGATTCGGCTTGATGAGTCGAGTAAATGCTGTTTGCAGTGCTCTTGTGTAGTTGCTGCGTAGCGTATTAGTAGTAGTTCATATTACTTCACGCCTTTATTAACTCAAAGACAACGCACGGGAAACGCAGGGGAACGAGAATGGGGGAGGATGTGTGGGAAATGGAGTTATGTTACGAACCAAAGCATTCTCATAGTCTCCTATGTGCCCCTCTAACTGCTCGAACTTGGACAGCTGGGTAGGTACCAAGAACCTTGAGCAATGCCCAATTACCTGACTAGAAATCGTACGCAGATTGCTTGTGAAATCCGATCGGTCGGTCAAGGAGTTTGAAATGCTTGGCGGCACACTAAGGTCCGACATTAGGGTATCGATTGCCCCAATGAAGGTGCCACATGCATTGAAGATTTCGACAAGCTGGTCGCGGATCTGCGCAGTTTCCTTTCGTAGGGTTATGATATCCTCCGCGTGACCGGTAGTAGCATGCGGACTTTTGATACGACTAGCAAGATTTTGGACGGTTGTCCAGCATCTCTCGCTGCGTGATATGGCGTTAATCAGTGCTTGGGCACAGTTCAAATGGTAACTACCTATGACTCTGCATATTTGTTAATGATTGAATTGTAGGACTACTTAGGGTCCACAAGCACTAGTTCCCCCTAGCATAGATGGCTTGCACCGATGATTGAAAGTCAGATAGACGACTTACTGCGCATTGGGTCCACTGGGTAATGGCATGGAGTAGGGAATTCGCATGGTTAGAAGATCCCTACAAACTGCCCGTGATAGATAGCTGAGGAAATCAATCTGGCTTGAAAAGACATCCTTCACTATTCCGTAGTTATCCCACTTGGTCTCTGCAGCCTGCCGTTCGTACCTGGCAATGTCTTGTGGAGTAGCTACGATACCTGGACTACGACCCTGAAGGCTCCCTAGGCCTCCTGTAGGAAAGAAGCCGCTGTCATTGAATTTCACGGTCATTGTCAGGTCAAGGATTGAAGGTAGGAATTTGGGCCTTAGGCTCTAGGTATTGCACAAAGGAAGTGTTCGGATGGTATTATGCCAGTTGATAACACAGAAGGCTTTCCCCACCTAGTGGAAGACTGAAATGAGCCAGGGAGACAGGTAGGCCCGCATATAAAGTACCATATTAGTTGAGATATGCTGTAGTGTGGTAACCTCATTGTGCTGGGTGACAGGACGCGACATAAATTTCCGCATTGGGCGAAGCCATTAACTAGGCAAAGGTCATGATTCGTGCGATGAGACATTTACCACGATAGATACAAGCTGAACAGAGGGAGAGTCATACACGAGGCTGGCTGAGAGATACGAGTGGAAGGAAATGTGACGAAGCTAAGGTGGAGCTATAGTTAGTCCATCTCATAGTCTGTCACCGGACACATTGTGGCTTCGGCGGTTCCGGGCCCATCCGCGGCATTCCCGATGGCCAACTGTCCTCACGATACAGCGCCCATACATCTGACGTTCTGTTTGGTATTGTAAAGGACTATACACTCAATCAGCAAGAAAGGCCGATTGGTGATAGGGAACACCGTGGCTTCAAGCTTCTCAGCTGGTAGAAGACATATTTCAGAATGTGACAGAATGGCTGTATGTAATCTTGTCAAAGAGACATCGAATCAGTACCCCACACTCCGTACAAGATCTCCATTGCCAGCAAAGGCACCCTTTCGCACGAAGCTCCAGGGATATCGTTCTTTCATCTTTAGGACACTGCATGCATGGGTACCAAACATAATTTATGGATATGGAGGCCAATAGTGGGATGCCAATGATAGGGCGATTGCACGAGGGGTTTTTTAAAATCCCAATCTCCTCGCTGCCCACGCCTTGCAGAGAGCTCTACCAACTACTTTGCGAAGGAACCATCAAGCAGTTGATGTCAATTGAAGATGACGAACCAGGAAAAGTCATAGACGACTGAGGCTATGGCTCCGCCTCCCTTACTACTGGCTACGCGTTGTACCAAAGACACAGTAATGGCACCGGCTGGGAGTACAATGGAAGACCATGGGATTGTATTGAGCCGTATGGGAATTCCTTGGAATCTGGGCCTCAGGAGACAACGTCTATCAACTACTGTCAGACTCTATCTGGCGCTACAATGGCTGCAACCAGGATTGGATTGACGAGAACCCTCGAACCATCGCGCTCGCCGCAGAGTACCAGAGCCTTGAATTTAAGGTCGTGCTCAAATATGTCCCAGAGACCTGTCATGTTTAAAAGCTTTTCCGCCCGTATCGTACAAATTGTTTCAATTGCATAACAACAGCCAAATCGGGCATTCCCTGGGCGGCGGACACCGGGAAAGAATAGAGGACTTTTTGTTCGGTCGGCAAATTGCGACTGGGCTTGGGAAGTTTTTCAACTCAATGAACACGGCAAGATATGGGAGTGGTCAGGATTTGGGTAGAGAAACTGGAGCGGTATAGCCAAGGCAGATATCGAACGGACCAGCGCGGGTTGCACCGGGCTTTGCAGGCTTCATTGCAATGGGGAGATTTAGAAGTATACAGAAAACGGCAGTTGGAGACTTATCGAAGACAATCGCAGCAACAAGGACGTTGTGGTTGGGGACCTGAAGTACTGTTTGACATCGATTGGCAGTATTTGCGGATACGTAGGATATAGCTGGGAGAAGCTACGGTGAAGTCGGAGGTCGGGGAATGGATCGAAGTTATCGTGTTATTCGCTGTTATAGGCAGGTCTTGCTTTATATTTAAGTATCCTTTCGAGTGCGACGTCTATAAACAATGTTTGATGAGAGTATACGGATGCTGATCTAGTGCTGGAACATAATACGCAGCAAAGATGACTGTATGATACGAAATCTGAAATAGTTAAAAGACCGCCATTATAGAACGAAGGCACTCTAGTTATCTTCCAATCTGTCCTCCCCATCTTATCAGCGACAATACTCAGAATAGGGCCAAATTTGAACGATCTCTCTACATTGATCCCACGTATGTCGCTACATACTATAAACTCACTATTACCAAAAGATGCAGAAGTTTGAGTACTACGCTGGAGTAAAAATAAGACGACAATAAACATTCGACTCATATTCGATCCTAAACATACTAGCCATAATTCCGTTATATTCCATAGACCAGGCTAAGGGTAAACCCGCTAAAAGGCAACAAGCGACCCGTGGCTGACCGGATAGTCCAATTCTCTCTGTTGAGGTTTCATTGGAGTTCTATTTTTGGGCTTTAAGACCGAATAGTCGACCGGAAGTCCAAGAGGAAATGCTGGGACAGGATTTCCAAGTTTTCCTTCAAGCTCCAAGGCGGCTGATTTCACATCGTCCGGCAAGGTGGTTGTGCCATTGTAAGCGACCATCACCAAGTCATGGATCTGCTGAGCGTAAGGTACCAACTGCGGACAGAAGAGGGCCTTCTCAGCACCACCCTGGAGTAGCCTGGCTGCAATCCGTCTTTTCGAATCACCTTCCCGAGTATTAATCTCTGCGCTGTGCAAGGACCTCATCTCACCGGTAACCACAGGAAGGACTTTCTTCAGAGCGACGACACCAGCATTAAAGGAGTCCTGGAGTTCCTGAATCTGATTTAGGTAGGAGCTGGATGCCGTGACCATACGTTCCAAGTCCCTCAACTGCTGCAAGGTTCTGCGCTGGTCGGCCTGCTGTCTTCTTAATTCACCAATGCGACGACCTGTCGACTCGATTTGCTCGTTCACCTGTTGCATCCGACGATTAATCTCGCCACTTTGCGCTAGACATTCGTGCTTTTTCTTCTCTAGTGTACTCAGCGTATCGCGAAATGTCTGGAGACTGCGTTCTCTCTTCTCAATCTCTGATTCCTCTTCCTCGATTCTTTTGCTCTGCAAGCTCTCATCGTTGTGAATATCGACTAGAGTATCACTGATCGTTTTACGGATTTTTGACGATTCCCGACTCCATAAATCGACGACCTAGAGGAGTCTTAGCATCCGTTCAAGTAGTGATGCCAAAAGGGCAAGTCAATTACCTCCTCCTGAGAATGCGCAACTAGCTCTAACATGGCGTCAACAGTCAAATCCGCCAGCTCAAATGCACATGATGAATCCGAAAAACACAACCGGACAAACGCCCAGTTAACATCATCTAGCGGCGCACTCAACCTTGCAGCCGCAGCACACATCTGATCCATCGCGAGAGTCAGAGAATCCATGGCGCGGGCTGCCATAAACAGCCACTCCGATTTTAGATTGCTCTCCGCATCAGCAATGCTTTGTCTCAGGTTGTTTTCTTCTTGGAGGATCCATTCTAAGTCTCTTTCACCTTTCGAGACTACATGATCTGTTGACCGCTCCCTTTCAAGTTCATGGAGGCCCAGGAACAGGTTCTCGATCATCGAATGAAGGTTCTAAATCTGACTGTTAGATCCATAGTCACAAGCTCCGTTGAAGCTACCTTAGGAAATATCGAAGGGTCATACCTCATCAAGAACCTCTTCCCTCAGTGCTGTCCTGAGCTTGTCATGATTAGAGGAATCACCGATCAGCGCTAGGGCCCATTCTCCATAGTCTCTCGGTTTTCCCTGGCTGCTCAGGCTATGCCATCCATGGTAGAGGCCGCTTCTGAAATGGTCATGGTCTTGGTGTATAGGTGTGAAATTAATTCGACGACCAACCATTTTGATAATTGTACGGCAGAACAGAAAAAGGCCGACAGTAGAAACGCAGGGGAGCAAAGAAGAATGGTTCTATGAGAGGGAAATTGGGAAATTCAAAGTGAACCGGCACGATACGTCAGGGACTTGCTATCGAATAAAAGCCATCTTGACAGGAACATCCAGACTCTGTGTCAGTCAGCCACCGTCCAAGATGTTAAATGTCCCACCATCCGCAGCCGGAACATGAACGGTTGGTTCAGCTGGTGTGAATCTGCAAAGCACACATTCAACTCACGAATAGAGGCTAGTGGCTGCCTGTGACGAGTAATTACTCCTCAACCCGGACTGACCGATGGGTTAGGCTGGTGCATAAAAAACTAACTAAAGTTAGTTCGATGCATGAACACGGCAGTAAGGTCTAGGCCGCGGGGTACCCGGGGTGTTCATGCAGCCAAGGTCAAGCTTGTAACGGCCAGAACTACCGAGTTGAACGAGGTGAGATTTTAGCATCGCGGCGAAGCGAGTTAGAAATCTGCAGAAACATCGACTATTGGCGGGTAACGGGCTCGTATATTTTTCAGTACTAGTCTAGCGTATACCGGGCATTACCGTAACGAACTGTAGATGTTCCGATTGATTAGACAAGGTTAGCCACGTAGCCCTAGAATTCGTCTGTCAGGACGTCAAATGCAAAGTTAATGCTATTTTTGCTTTCAACTGCTACAGCCTAGTAGATCTCTCTCTGTGCACTGGTCATCTGCTATCTTGCTAACTATCTAGGCCTTGGTGGATTCGGACTAGGACATGAGCGACCCATCTAAGTCAACGCCTAGGCAATACGAAAACGTCTCATACTCCGAAGCTACACTCAATGAGGGCTTTGATGTTATAGATTCACCTATTCCCCACATGGGCCCACACACCGGCAACCTCGGGGTCTACAGGTTTATCATACTCCAGAACTAGGTTTAGCTGATGATTGCCTGAAGTGTAGAGTCTAGATCATGTTCTGTGATTAGTCTCAAATGATCCAGGTGACCCAAGCGGTTAGGACCTACATGAACGAGACACATACGTGTAGTCCCATAAGCCAGAAGGTATTGTGGCTGGCTGACCAGCTGAACTTCATGGCATAGCATTGAACAGCGGCATTGATGGTCATTTAGACCTAAGAGACTACTACTGACTGTTGTTGAGGTAGCGTATATATACAATGTTCCATATTATGCCTAGCGTGTAGGCATACACTCCCAAGGTATCCATCCTTTAAATATAACCGCATCCCGCTTCCCCTCGCCGGGTTCGCTTCTTTCTTTCGGCGTACCGTACACCAAGGACTGATTTCCCTAACTACTTCACTTCAGGAAAATATCCTATCATTTAGCAAGATGACAGTCGACAACAACTCCCACCTGAGCACCGTGGCGACAGCGGACCAGAACCGCGAAAAGGACCCCAAGGTCGCCTTGAAGATTATAGCCCAGATCAAATCCTCACTGTTGATGAACCCCGACAACAAATGGGAAGACATGCTAGGTGCTGCGCCTATTGCATTACATAGTATGGGCATTTGTTTTGTCACGGCTTCCGCGCCGGAAGCCGCTTCCATCATGCTGGATATTGTAGCCGGATCAAAGTTGAGGTAAATTTCCCTCTTGGACAAGTACCTTTAATTTTTTTTTTTTTTTTTCGGCGGTGGGCCTTCTTTTTTGCTCCGTTGTTGTCCATCACTAACACTCGTCCTACCATGGAATAGATACACCTCCCTGAGGGCCAACCTGGTGGAAGGAGGTGCGCTTGGATGCAGAGCGTTCATGGAGGCTCAAAGCGGGATGGACTTAATCGGACAGCTTTCATCTGGTGTTTATGAGACGGTATGTTTCAGGGAGTGTTGCCTCTTGGCCTTACATTTTACCTCCTCTTTACCCCTTTGCCAACCTATATCAACAAATATTCACACCTCTATTAGGTCGAGGACGTCGTAGAGTGCCTCCAAACACCCGAGGATGCTCGCACTTCCCTTCGTGTTCAAATGGAGTCGCTCCGCGATACCGCAGACGAATGCTACCAGGAGGCTAAGAAGATTGACGATAAGTTCCTCGAGTGGCTTAACTTCATGTCCGACTTCCACGCAGCCTGCGAGCAGAAGTCCACCAACACGGAACATGATCTCCAGGACACGAAGGTCAACTTGGCGGTCCAGGAATCCATCAAGGATGATCAGGAAGCACAGGTCAAAGAGAATAAGAGGCTAGCCGAGAAGTACGAGAAGCACCTAGATGAAATGGAGAAGCAATATAAGAAAGCGGCGGAGGCCATACCATCTGGGTAGGTGCATGGAGTTCAACATCTTTTTG
Organism: Aspergillus alliaceus; assembly: GCF_009176365.1. Taxonomy (NCBI): domain Eukaryota; kingdom Fungi; phylum Ascomycota; class Eurotiomycetes; order Eurotiales; family Aspergillaceae; genus Aspergillus; species Aspergillus alliaceus. The sequence continues at coordinate 512,702 of NW_022474694.1, forward strand.
GTTGTATTCATATTGACCATGCTAATAATCGATCTACTGGTTAGATGGGAGGTTTTCGGCCAAGAAATGATTCGCAGTTTGATCAATACTGGCACTGGACTGCTAAACGGTATGATGGGCGCCCGAACCGGTGGAATGATGGGGGGAATGGGTGGCATGGGAAACACAAATAACTCCAATACTGGGGGTATGAAAGGTGGTAATCCATTAAACCCCACCCAGCAAATGAACAATGCGAGTCAGTATTATAATGTCTATGCGGCTGTTCATAAAGATATGCCTTTGTTCACAGCGCTTCATACCGTCCTTACGGGCGGTCCGGAGGGGAGCGTTCAATGGGATGCGGATGAGAAAAATCCAAATGCAGGGCCGGCGTTCTTGAAACAGATGTTTGAGCACTCTTTGCAAGCATTTGCATCTGCTCAACCCGGAACTCCAGATGCAACATATCAAGGTTACCTACAGACTGCCGTTAAGGTACGTTCCTCACTGGGATAGGCTCTTGCTCTTGGTTTCATGATGCTTATAATAGATCAGGTGGCGACTGAGCTAGAAGATGAGATCACACAGCGGCACCAGATGAGCCAAACGTCCCTGCCCGCCGATGATCCCAAGGTGCAGCAATGGAAGAGCGAGTACCAGGTAGCTTACGATAATGTTGCCCGCCTCAAAGCGACCGCCGATTCCCAGCCAGGGGCTGCTGCAGGCCAGATGACTCCAATGGCCAACATGAATTATAATACCAACGGCCAAAGCCAGTCCGGAGGAGACAGTGCTTTAGCAGCTGCCCAGGCCCGTCTTGAAAGTGCCCAGTCAGCTATGAGCAACGCTGAATCGCTCTATGACCATAGTGTACAAGCGCTAGGTGAAAAGGAAACGGAGTTATCAAAGACAAAAGCCCTCTTAACAAAACTGGCAAATACCAAGTTATCCTTGGTATGCATACAATTGTCCCTCCGCCAAACAATAGCCCCCCCAACTAATCAATTCATCCTTTACAGGAAGCGGTTAAGAAGATCCTCCTCGAAAGCATCCAGCTCATTGCTGGGCTTCGCATTCAAATTCGCCAGCTTGTCTCCTTCTTTGACGCATTGTCGAACATGATCAAAACGGCAGTAGATCTTGGCGTCAAGAAATTCCTCAAACTTGTCACAGCCGCCATAACAGGTGGAGAGTCCTCCGATCTCGACGGCCTCCAGATCGGTGATTTCACTCTGACTGATCTGCACAGATCGGTATGTCCCTTCCACTTAACCTTGCTCTTCCCATTATTAAATCCACAATGTCTTCTCGGGAGAGTGAGCTAACACGTGAAAACAGCAAATCTTCAGCTCTGTGGTTTACATTAGAGCTTATTTCAGCGTCTTCGCTGATATTGCCAAAATGTGGAACCAACTATCGGTGAAAAGCATCATGCCAGGTTTAGACCTGTGCAACGACATGAGCAAACTATCTGACAGCAGCGGCAATGAGCTTATGCAGAAACAAAGCCAGCTAGATGATTGGAGTGATGGCGCGCAGGCTAATGTGAAGCAGATTGCAGGTGAAGTAAGAAATCCACCCTCAGCCCGCCTTTTCTTTTCCTCGTTTTTTCCCCGGGACTTTTTATCTACCTTGCTCTTGCTTGGTACATGAAGCTAACGGTATAATGCAGACGCAAAGGAAGATTCTAGCTGGAATGGGATCTCGAGTGCAGAAGATAGAGGACGATACAAAATATCTTCCTCCTTCGCCGGCAAAGAAGGCTATAGAGGAAGGCGCAGAGACTGCAAAGACTGATGGAAAGAAGGCTATTGATAACAGTACCAACCGGTTTAGCCTTGGGGGCGGGGAAGATGATGAATATTAGCCCAGCTACGCCATACGCTTGAACTCTCTACCGCACGATGGGTAGGATAGCTTGGCTGAAGCAGAACATATATTGAATTCCTTAAAACTGCACGGTTCTCCATGAGTTAGGCCTCGGTAAAAAATGACTAAATATATGATTAGCATCATCGATTTGTAGATTCCTTCAATAGATGTAAATAGCCCCCTATTTGCTATCCCCAACTAGTATTTTGCTCCTTTGGACTGCCACACTCAGCCCAATACGCGCTTTATGACGAGCGCTGTCCTCTCCATAATGAGATCGATATCCTCCCGACTAGCATTATATGGGGGTGCAATTTGAATTATGTCTCCGTTCTTTCCATCAGCCACCCCGCTGCCATAGATCAATGAAATGGAGTATTCTGATATTCCGGTCTTGTGAATAAGTGCTGCAATCTTTCGCTCCGCCGGGAAGGGCTCCTTGGATTCCTTGTCCTTCACAAATTCAATCTGCTCCTGCTGTTAGCACTGCTTGAATGCCTCGGAGTGTCCTCTGCTTGTGGACAAGAGTCTATATACTCACTGCCCAGAAAAATCCACGACCTCGAATGTCACCGACATGCTTATGATCCCCAAGCCGTTCTTTCAGACTGTTGCCGAGGTACTCACCAAGGCTGCGGACATTCTCTAAGAGATTATCCTCTTTAATAATATGCTGAACTTCATACCCCGCTGCACATGCGACTGGATGGCCCTGGTACGTTTGACTGTGCACGAAACTGCCAGTTCCCTTCTCTAAAACTTGGGAAACCCTCTTGTTGACCAACAAAGCTCCAATAGGGGCGTAGCCACCACCCAGGCCTTTAGCAACAGTCTGTAAGTCAGGTACAACCCCTTCTTGTTCCCATGCATGGAGCGTGCCGCAACGACCCATCCCACTCATCACTTCATCTAAGATGAGCAACGCTCCGTGGCGGTCGCAGACCTTTTTCATGGCCTGAAAATATCCCGGCACTGGTGGAACAGACCCGAGCGTCTGGCACTATTGTTAGTTAGGCAAATAGCACCTTGGCTGGGTATCTTACCGCGCCCGAGACGGTCTCCGCGACAAATGCGCACACATTACTCGGACCAACAGCTTGGAACTCATTCTCCAGCTCCTGCGCCAGCCGCGCGACGTATGCCTCATCACTTTCCCCCGTGGCCTTATCTCTGTATGGGTAGCACGGTGAGACATGGGAAATATTGTTAGTAAGGATCGGTGCATACGGCGCTCTGCGCGCAACATGGCCTCCCAAGGAAAGGGAACCGAGTGTGTTTCCATGGTAGCTCTGGCGCCGGGCAACGAATCGCGTTCTCGAGGGCTCTGGGTTTGGCAATTCTAAGAAGTACTGGCGTGCCATTTTCAGGGCGGCTTCGATTGCTTCCGTCCCTGCTCACGTATGAGTGATGTCTTCCACTATGACTTGATGATGGATGACCCCTACCGGAACTAACAATAAACGCTTTTGACATCTGCTTCTGCGTCGAGTCGGATAACATCTTGGCTAGTTTTTCCGATGCTTCGCTCGTGAAGAATGGCGCGTAAATATAGCTGAAGCTCTGCAGTTGACGCATTATGGCATCGTTGACGCGAGCATTGTTGTGCCCGAGACAGGCCACCGCAGCACCACCACTGGCGTCGAGGATTTCTTGCCCACCATCGGTAATTAAATAGTTCCCTTTGCTCCCTACTATTGTTGGAGGGCGGGTGTCCAGTCTGGTATGGATGATGGCGCTATTGTATCCACTTCCTGAAGTGGCAGGATTCTGCTTGTGTTCATTCTTTTGTGTGGCCTCCCCTTTCACCTGCTCATGTCTTTTGCTAGTGAGGGAGAATCGGCGAAGGGAAGTCCAGCCCTGCCGTGCCCTTGCTGCTTCCGATAGAGATAGAGATCGAGATAGAGTAGAACGCATCACTATGGTTATATCCACGTAAACAATAGATAGACCAATAAACAAAGCTATTAATAAGTGCAAATAAAACAAGGTATATGAATGCGCAAAACATAGACAGACAGCAGGCAGTACTTATAAGTCACTCTGAAGTAAGGATATTTTATGTGAACTGGGCACTGAGCTGCCAATATGCACGATGTCACTTGACGGGCTTGTTGTACCTCTCAGACTCATCATATGGACATAGTGCATAGCTATTCCTGGCTACCATATTCCCTTTTCTTCCCTATTTGTCGAATCGCCGACGGGCCACACATGCTGGAGATATTGGGCGAGCCGGATAGGCTCATTGGCCCGAACTACCGAGTTATCGACCATCGTCTCCACACGCACGCTCCGCTTCCTCTATCTTCAGAACCCTTCTTGATAAGACTATCTTGGCGTAGATCATATATTGTACTTTATATAGACAATTGATATAATAGGCTATGGTTAAGCGAGTTAGTTTCTAGCCCACTTCTTTTCCCCTTTCTTAGGCGTGTAAGACCAGGATGGCCTGCACAAGAGCTCCTGGATTAATGCCGAACTCTTTTTGATGAAATGAACAGCGAATAGGAACTAGTTGACAGGTTCGCAATCAGTACTAATGACCTAATCTATTATTCTACAACTAAACATTAACATTAAGCATGGTATCAATACCCTCATCCTGATCTCATGTCCAGCAACCAACTCGCTGCTTGATCGAGCGTAAGCAGCTTCCGATAGCCCTCCAGCAACGCACAGCCTCCGTGGCGGTGTTGGATCAGATTCGCTATCTAAGGGAATTGGTCTGGACCGCGCGTCGTGTCATATACTACCCGGATCCCAGTAAGCCCACAACAAACAAACATTGGGGTCGACTGTCAGGTTATATCAGGACACTCTCGCGGTAAAGACCCGCTTCAAGCAGATTGTCTACACTTACGAGTGCGGCATAAGTAAGCCTCCAGTCGTCCCAAGGCCTTGAGGAATCGGACCGATCTATTCGTTCAGGACCTTATTCAAAACGAAAGATACATTAGAACTGTAGTGTGTCTTTCAGGGAGAAGAGTGAAGAACTAACTGTCAGTGGCAGACCGCCACTGTCTACGTATGATGTATTTCCATACCAGCAAGGCCGCTGAGGCGAAGGGGGGTGGAGGAGTGTAATGAACGCGACGATATTATCCAGCGATCAGGTCATGTTCGCTGGATTATACAGATGGTATGCTGTCTATGTTCACGGAATTGGGTACACTTTCTTTTATAGCTGGTAAAGGAATTTAGAGAGAATATAGCCAGCGCCACGAGAATGAGTTGAAAGATCATGCGTCTAATGAGAGGATTGGATTTCCTGTTCATACATACTGTGGTACAGGGCGAAAGGATCGCGGTGTGAGCCCGTGAGGGGGTTCGCAGCATCCTTTCCCCTTATAATTATGCCTATTATACAGAACTGTCATAGGAGGCGAGACGGGGGCTATGGCCATGCCACAGTGGGTTTGAAAGCTCCACCACGATCTTTACACCGACCACAGCAGAGGGAAAGCTTGACTGATGGACAACTTTCCCGAGCGACTAACGCGCATTTTTACTAACGGTCACACAATAATTTGGACCTTTGGGAGGGGGTACATAACTATTTTAGATTCACACTTTCTCGCTGTTTGAATCCGTGTCTCGATTATAGCTTGTGTTGAAATTTACTCCGATTTCACGGTGTCAAGTTCACCTTGCAATGGTGTTGCCTATTTCCTAACAGCTGAACAAAGTAAACTAAATTGCTGTTCAATCATGATAACGAATCCCTTATTCGAAATTCACATTGGTACCATACATACTATACTGTGCGGTCCCTTCCCCTGTTCACTCTAACCTTTACTAAAGAATCCACTGTCTAATGGCTTTTCAAGCAGGACAGGTAAACGAATAAACGCTGTTCCCGTTATGGTAGGCCTGCATAGGACATATGGAGTATACTTTTGAAAATATAACGTTAGCAGCCAGAGACCAGGTGGGGACAACTATTCTCTTTTCTCTATAGATTTTCTGCCCACACCCACGGGTTGAATGACTGGATCCGATGCAGCAAGAAGTCCGACACGTCCAGCCTGTCTCGAGCATTAGCTTTACAGGTCTATCATTGGCCTTTTTCTGAATGGCTTAGTCCTTTTACGTCCTCCCTACAGTACATACGTTTTTTCTAGCCAGACCTTGGCTCACCATTCTTTGGCTTAGGCCTTTCTGGTCCACTCAAATATCGAGTAAACCAACTCTTCAACTGCAGCCTGATGTGACTTAGATTCAAATAATACCTGGAATCGCTTCGTTAACGGAACCGAATAAAGTTGGGGAGGTCCAGATGTCTTTTGCCAATTCTTTCGGTACTCCTCCACCTGTTGGTCTTCGTAACCAAGATAATTTTGGCCACAAGGCGATATTCTCCTTCGACTAGCGTTATATTTCCATGCGAATAGAAGTCTCTTCTCGGGATTTCATATCTTGACCAATTAGTCTAGGCCTAAGAGTCCCCTACAATGCTAGTACATCTAGAAGTCTTGGTATTCAAGACATACCGCGGAGAAAATAGCAAAGCCAAACATTCACGACCGCTACATGGAACATCTGCGAAAATCATATGCGACTCCATTAATATGGTCATTTATGTCAAAAAAAATAAAAATTAAATTAAAATTAAATAAAATTAAATAAAATTAAGTACTGCGCCCTGTGAAGGGGTTCATATCCAGTCCAGATTTTAACGGTCACCTTTTGGCACAATAGACAAACACTGTTGCTATCTCTTCTCGAACAACATGTGTGATCTTTTTTAAGGTTGGCATTGAGAACAGCCTGCAGACGCCTTGAGAGAGCCATAACGTTTGCTGTGCCTTCAGCAACCTTTGCACTTCTGTTCTCCGGCTTCCCCTCCTTTTGTAGCCCATCATTCCATTTCCTCTCCCAGTCCTAGGTTACAGGTCTGTTATCTCACTACACATCTAGGACCAGCTGCTCACATGTCTCGACATGCTCGACCGCTGTCGAGGTATTTTCAGCTCATTGTAAGTTGCACACTATAAGGGGCGCTGGTTGGAAGTTAGACATGTAGTAGACTTTCCTCGCCCTTGGAGCCGCAGCAACCGGCTTGCATTCACACTCCTTCAGAGTTAGACTTACATTTCCTATATAAAAATTCGGGAGGTTCTTCTCTGGCAACGTGATAGTGTGTGGAGGGTCACGGTCGTATTGGCCTCCTGAATTATAACGTGAGCTCAACTTCTCTTCTTTGTTCACCCGTAGTTATTATGATGGAGAGTTCATCCGTTACTTGCTGCTGCTAGGCTCTTTATTCCACCTTCTGTTCCTTGACCTACCTTTTTTACCTTTGGTAGGTGCTGCCTGTGGACCAGTCCGGCATGGCTTCTCTTTTCTTTCCCTTCATTCGGCCTCTCCAGACCGACGTTAGTGGAAATGTGCCTCATTGAGTTGTCTATGTTCAAGAGTCCGGTCGGTTAACATAAGATCAGCGCTAGAACGCTAAAGGCTAATCGCATACGACCGAGAAGAAGAGTCGAGTCGTTCAGCAGGCGGAGGTGGGTGAGATCTTTACTAGTCTTATGAGATCCGATCTCTTCGCTATATCTAAATTACTGCACGCGGGTTGTTTCGCTCTCGATTATCTTCAATAAGCAAAACCGATAACTGTAGCGGCCACATTGGCTGGGCACTTCCGTCCGCTACGGATGTACCCAATGAGCGCTGTTTCCTTTTTCCGACGATGCCATCAAGCACCTTCATGCCAGCACATGATTGGTCTAGTTGTGAGCGCTCTCGTCTATCTTTGTTCGGGGGCTTTTCACGTTGACCCACTAAACTCGTCCTGTGGATTGAATCTTGATAATCCTCCCAAATCGGACGTCGGGCCGCTTGCTATTTTTGGGATAGTACGGCAGACCCTTCTTAGTCTAGGCTACAGCCTATAACGTCCACAGGGTTTCCTTCTGGAGCCCTAACTTAACGCTAGCTGAAGAACAACGTTCTGATGTAGGGATCGAACCTTATAGACCCGTAATAATCTCCGTCAAGCAGTTGAACGAATGTGCCCTGTACCCTGAATTGTATTCCTAGCCTAGTTTCTCCTATTTTCCACCTGCTCGCTAACCACGAAGTTATTGTTCCACAGATGACAGGCTGCAATCGAACCATAATTTCTCGGAGATCACATCGGAAATCGAGGAATGGATGCAGCAATTGTAAGCGGCGCAGAATTAAGGTGAGCATCCAAGGTGGCGGAGAATGCTCCTTTCCCTCCACTCCACCGCGCATACGGATACGATAACTACCATATTCAAAACCAAACCGCACGATCACACTAATAGTTTATAGTGTGATGAGGTCAAACCCGCATGTGGGCAATGTATCAACCACTCCGTCTTGTGCCAATTCTCTCGAGGTGGTCAGTCAGACCCAACCTCGTCAGATACTTCGCCCCCCTCCGGTCCACCAGGAATTACCTCATCGCAACCCCCTGAGACGGATCTTCCCAAACCCCTACTGAATAAAGATCATGTCTATATATCGTCCACTCAGACAGACTTCAATCCGCCTAAGCGGAGATGGCGCCGACGACAACCTCTCTCAGCCAATCCGGGGCCGGCATCAGAGACCGTCTCTCCACCACCGACTAACCATATGTTCCAATTTAGTACAGCTGATCTAGGGCTCTTCCACCACTATATAACATCAACCTCTACCGCCATGGCAGATGATGAGGAAAGTAGATACTTTATGCAAACGGCTATCCCACAATTAGGATTCCGCTTCCATCATATCCTGCATCTCCTTTTGGCCTTCTCCGGCTATCATATCGCTCATCTAGACCAAAATCGGTCTTCTTTACCTAATACAATCGCGGTAAATGAGCGCATTGCCGAGGCAGACCGTCATTATGATATCTCTCTTCGTCAAGTGAGCTACTCGATTCGCGACCTGAACGAAACTACATGTCATGCCGTGTACTCTGGTGCAGTGCTCATCTGTCTGTGTCACTTGGGAAAAGGTCCGCGGGCCGGCGAATACATCGCGTTCAGTGATTCCAACCATCCCGAATGGCTGACACTGCTACGTGGCGTCCGATCTATTGTCGAGATGACCCGAGATGTGTTCTCGATCGATCCAGTCCCTCCCGCCGGGGCTGACAAAAACAAAAGTCCATCTTCGTTCGCCAATCCGACTGTGGTTGAGGCTGCCTTACTGGAATGGAAATGCCGTCTCCAAGAATACCAAGACATATTCACGGTTGAATATCTCGTTGATGATTACCGTCACGCTGTATACTCCCGAGTAGTTGAACGCCTTGCTGGGGCCTTTGACAGTGTTTATCAGAGGGAAGACGCTCCACGGGGCGAAAAATGTGCGAAAGTTTTCCAATGGCTCTACCAACTACCGGAGGAGTTTATCCTTGATCTTCAACAGCGCAAATGGCTCTCTTTACTACTACTATCATACTTCATTGTTTTGTTAAAGCAGTTGGATTCGTATTGGTTCATCCAGGGATGGCCAGAGCATGTAATGAGTGAGATTTATCGATCGCTCGATGAGCAACAACGGTGTCGGATAAGGTGGCAGATGGATCAGGTCGGATGGCAACCGCCAGTAAATCAGACATGATCGTTTTTCTAATGCGGGGTTGACAAAGGGGATTCCCTAAGTAATTTGGCTTGTATCACCTGGTAGCCTGTGCCTGCAAACGGTCACTATGCCCTAAAAATTTCAGACATTTACACATTTCGCGATAGCCATGGCCCCTAGACAGACCACTTGCTGAAGACTAGTTTCAAACGTGGATAGGGCTCAGGGCGGCCACCTTTCCCATTTAGGAAGTTATGCGTATTCGCACTCATCTCGCTTCTTATAGTCACGACTACGAACGCCGATCATGGAACCACAAATATAAGACGGAAAGTAATCATCCGACACATCCGACACATCACTCCATAATAAATTTCCTAACCTAGTTAAGATGGTATCAGGCGGAAACCAAATCAAGACCATTATCCATCCATTCCCAACATCGTTAAACCCAATAATCTCCCAGATAAATAACCCCATCCCTCCAACAAAGAAGCCCCAATCCACACTAATCCGGTCCAAATCTCGCATCCCCATCCACCCCCTCCAGACCCCTTCCGGCCCCTACTGGCCCCCGACCTCAGCATGGACATCCCTAAACACGGTGTTATCGAACTGGATCAAGTCAGCCTTCTACGCGGCCGATCCAGCCAGCATCGATGACACTGTATGAGCTAATAATAGCTGCAGCACGCTCTATCCCCACGGGATAAGTATCAACGGTGATGTCAGGGCACAAGAGAAAGTGTGATCATTGGGAAGTATCCTGCTTATGTGGTGAATGTGATGGAGGTGGGCCATGTGCAGGCTGCGTTGGGTTTGCGAGACGGTGGGGTTTGTGGGCGAATATCAAGAATGCGGGACATGGGTCGGAGAGGGGGTATACATTACATCTTGGGTGCATATCCCTTTGCATTAGAGGTGTATAGTGAGGCTAACTTGACTTTACTTGGTTTGTTTGTCAGTACGGGGTATAGAAGCTTGTCGTACGTGGATATACTGGCTGGGATTGCTCGCTATTAGGGATGTGGGTTTTGCTGACTCTTGCAGGATTTGGACTCATCATTTGAAGGGTATACCATTTCATGAGCGGTTTCACGCGGAGCCGTGCGATGCTCGTAGCGCGGACGGGAAAAGGAAGAGACCCCACAGACAGTGACTGCGGGGGCGGGCGTACAAGATGGAGAGCTATTCGCCGCCATGGCCGGATACAATGCCCTTACCATGTGCGGAACAAACGCTGTAAGACAGTTTCTCCCGGTGTCCAACTAAGTAGAGAGCACGAAGCTAACCAAAGCCCCAATAGGATATTGGGGTCGTGGGATGAGCGACTCGTGGCGGACACGGCCTGGCCACCGGCAAGTACGGCATAGGCACCGACAATATTCTTGAAGCTGTGATCGTGACGCCTGATGGTGAGCTTGTGGCGGTTAATGACTGTCGGAAAGAAGATCTCTTCTGGGCAATACGCGGCGGAGGTGGGAGGAACCTTCGGTGTCATATTAAGTATGGCTCTGAAAGCATATCCGGTGCCCTCGTTGACTCTCGTCAGTCTGGCAATGTCAGCAACTAATGGGGCTATACCTTGTGCTTGGTATCGACTGGTTGCCCGGGTCCAGGGCCATCTGAGCCGCCTGTAAGACTCTGGTGTTCACGGCTATTATACTATAAGCGGACCACCCCTGGCGCTGAATGGTGCTTTGCTTCTCTATGATTCCAAGAATGAGACCGTAGCCAGGGTTTTCGCTCCCCTGAGGGTCGTTCTGAATGCTTCTGCAGCAACCGTGGCTTCCAGTGTCTACCTTATGGCGACGGCGCCGTGGTATGATATCATGAAAAGCATACCAGTTATTGAAACCGTCGGAACCAAGCAGGGTGCTAGGGCATTTCGGTTCATTCCACGCCGAGTAGTGCAAAGACATTGAATTGTTCGCAAAGGCCTTAGATGAGATCACCTCCCCACAAGGAATGCCGACGGCAAGCCACAGCCCTGATATTTCGTTATATTAAACGGGCGACTGATATACATCGCACAGAATGGAGTTTCCGCACCTTCGGTATCGGGTACGATGACCGGTAGCAGGACACCCGTGGATAGCGCCCTAAACCTGGGGTTAGCGAGACTCTATTGCTCATGTAATTACATCTCAAGGCTGGGATGACTCTCTCCCCTCGGAAGTGGCGTACAAAATCAAAAATATCACGTACGAGAAGGGCTATGCACTCCGTCAACTGTCTCCCGACACAGGCGCATATCTTAATGGGGTGTAAAGGCCACTTCATGATCTAGTGGTATACCTTGACAGCTGACGCTAGATTGATAATACAGGCCAATCAGCACGAGCCAAACTGGCAGTGGTCCTTTTGTCCTCACTATCCCAGGCTTCGAGCCATCAAGCAGAAGTACGGCCATGATGGGCTACGCTGGTGCCGCTATTGTGTAGGAAGCGAGGGCTGGACTGAACAAGATGATGGAAAGCTGTGCTGTGGGTTTTGATCGTGGACAAATCAATAGCAAGGCTTTGTTTCGTTATTTTAAGTAAGTGGAATGATGAAGTAGAACGGTTTGTAATGTAAGTGACATCCGTGCCACCTTAATGAAACTCCGTCTTCTCATAAACCATGAAAGGAAAAAGAGAACTACCCTTAACATATAATACTGATCGAGTAGCCTATTCTACATATTTCTCTATCACTCAATACGCTCTACCATCCATAAGAAACACGCGCCGACGCAAATCCAATCGCTCCCCGCACGGATCTGAAAGCGCATAAAGCAGTACAGCACTAGACCCATCCAACTTCTCCAATCCAACAGTCCGTACCCTCGAAAGCTCCGGAATACACCCCATCAATTCATCAAACCCTCCCTCTTCAATCGCCACAACCTCCCGGGACATATACATCAAATCCATCGAGTGATGTGGCCCTTCCCGATGCGGCCATGACCGCAAAACATCCAGCGCTCGCCTTCTAAGTCCAAAACCACGGCATTTCAGAGATATCCAGGATAGGGGTGGAATAATTCCTAGGTCCATGAGCAAGTTGGGAGGATTATCCGCATACTCAGCCCTAAAGCTAGCGGCTATCCGCTCGCATAGATCTACGCATTTCTCCATGGTATGGACGTGCACATCAAAGACCATTTCCGATAGACTGAGGAAGGTTTCCACGTTCATTAGAAGGATAAGGTGATGCAATCGGATCAGGTCTATACTACGTGTTTCCTTTTCTGTGCGGGGCGAAAACCGCAGAAGAAATTCCTCGAATGCCGATATGTGGTCTAGCAGGTTCGTTCGCATTTTGTGTTGCTCGATATGCAGTGTCAGGTGATTGGCTGATTTATCTCTCACACGGATATCACTGGTGGACAAGAATCGGAAAACGTTGTTTATGATTGGGTCCAGCTTTTCTTTTGCCTCCTGGAGACTTTGGATCTGAAGGTAGTCGTATTGGATCTCGGTTAGATGGTAATCTGTAGGATAAAGCCGGATGTAGGTTTCCGGGGAGTCGAAGTGCGCGGACTGGATTTCTAAATGAGCGAAGGCGCTGGCGAGTGCTGTTTCAGCGGTGGAGGGTCGGTTGAGTGGACGATAGAGCCTAGTCAAGATGGACGAACGCGCAATGTAGCCCTTCTGGTTTGCCAGCAGGTACATCCCGTTCTTGAGGTGCATGAGGGCCGTGACATATTTCTCCTGGATGAATTCGTAGAAAACAAAGATGAGACAACAGATCAATGCGGTAAATCGGAGCTGGGGGTCTTTCGACCCCAAGCGCTGTCGCAGCATTGAGATTGCACGGCAATACTGCTCCAGAGCGAATAGGTCATGTAAACGCCCATTCATTACCGCAACTTTCCCAACGGTGTCCCTCGCTTCCGTGATCTCGTGAAGTGCCCCGAGTGCGACCGCGGCATGGCACACGGCCGGCTCTGCTTGGCTCAGCTGAAGAACTAATTGCTGCCACACGTGTGAGTCGAAATAGCCAACGAGCATGGGCACCGTATGGTTCTGGAAAAAGGCAAAGCATCTTCGTTCGGTCGAGGTCGCCCCGGGGAGATTCAGGCTGAGATATGCCCTGGGCCGGGCCAGGGCACGTCCACCCTTCCTCATAGCCGCGGGGAGTACGACCATAGCATACCCATCGCATGTTCGTCCTGTGGATGTACAGTTAGTGCATGATCCTGGCGTCTCATCGCACTTGATATGTCTGATCCTGCAGGTCCGACATCCCGTGCGGGAACGACGGGAGAATGCTCGCTCTTTCCTATTCTGACGCATGTTCAAAGCCATGGTGAGGGGATTTCGGCTAGTCTGTCATGGAGTCCAAAGTGATTGAAGCAATGGGAAGATCTAGAGGTCAAATGGATCAAGCGGCTCCGCAAATAAACGTTGTCAGCTAGCGGGCACGGGTCGGGGGCGGATTCTAACAGCCCGAAACCCCACACAATATGCATCCTACTGATTACATATCTGTGATTGTCAAGTTGGTTGACCTCGATTGAGACTTTAGGGTTGTTTCAACACAGCCGCAATGTAAGGGGCGATGATGATTCTGACCGCGATGCCACCTACCTACCCTAGTTAACTACTACTCCAATCAGATTTAGTCCGATATATTCGTTAGTAGAAAACCGTTCGGTAACTCCCTATTGGTTCTTCTTGGTGCCATAAGACAAGGCTTGCGTTCAGATAGTCAGCATTACCCAAATTTTCTTGTCCCAGAATACCAGCCGATTCTAACGTTGTAAGATTGAGGAATTCTTTCCCTTTTCCCGCCCTATCAAAAACGTCCAACATTAGTTGAAGACCTACTAGGCTTGCACATCGATATATCCTGTTAATGCACTATGTGGAGATCATTCTGATCCAAATCATGATTCTTATTCCTACTCTCAACAGCTATCCTCACCACTAACACCTCTAGTAAGCTATACAAGCAATTCAAAGAATACAGTTAGCTTTAGCTAGTTGAGTGTGCTGACTTTGCAAAAAAAAAAAAAAAAAAAAAATCAACTATTCATAGTTGCACAGAAAACGTTCAAAAATTCTGCCCAGTGTGATACTTCCTTCCACGTCGGTCTCTACCTCCCCAAGTGCGTTGAATCGATCTTGAAGATAGGTAATGGTATTGAGGTAAATACAGACAATGTAGCATAGTAAACGAGAACCTTATTACAAGCTACAAAATATTTCATGGAGCAATTGTATTAAGAGGGAATCTCTAACCAAGCAACATACCTTCCAAACTTCGAGAACCCTTGATCCGTGGCTAACCGCACCGTCCTCCTCGCGCAGCGAGAGAGCAACGAAAACCTCACCATCCAGTCTCTTGGGCATAAAATAGATCAAACATTCAACCGGTTTAAATTGAGGTCGCCGCACGGCCGCCGGCTTTCCAAGCCCCAACCCAATATCCAAATCGTACCAGTTCACGCTCGCCCACAAGCTGATCATGATATCAGTTGATGGTTTAACAGTTGCACCGAAGGAGATGCAAGGTTTGTCAGCGAGACGGTTGATATGTGTCGCCAGCACGCGAGTGTGAGACGGTAAAGAGGATGTTCGCGGATCTACTGTAGTTCGGAGCTGTGATGCGATCATGCCCAGTGGCTTATCCAGTAAACCTTGTAACGTATTGCTGTGATAATCCATGTTTTGGAAAAGTCCGGTATGTGCTGGAGAAATACCTAAAACTTTCTTACATTGGCAGCGCGACCAAGTGTCGTTAGGTCGGATGGTGATAGCCGTGAAAGACGAGCACGTAAAACAGACTGCTAGATAAACGCGCTTGGCGCGTCATCTGTAGAAACAAATTCCGAGCTCATCGTCCCCTCGGCAAATGCCTTCAGTGCGGCAAGAGAGGTGTAGTCAAAAGAAAATTATACCCAGGTAGGTTTCGGTAGAGGAGAGGAAGGCTGCCGAGTATTTGTTTTGAGGCATCGCAACTGACTCAGGAGGTTAAGTTCGACATTTAATGCATCCATATTGTTACTTGTTTTCTGAGCCACGTATTGTATTGGTAGCTGGATGGTTGTATATATATTCTGAAAATAGAAGATAAATTCTGCATGAATCATCAAGTCTCATCCTGAGAGGAAAAGAGGTACAACCTATCATATCACCCCAGTGTATAGCTGTGGAGTCAAGGCCCACTGAATCCTGTGGATACCAAGTACTCGGTTTTGTAGGGATTCGGTGATATGGACCGTTTTGAGTTTCAGTGAACTGTACGGAGCATAATTGAGCCAAACACCATGGCAGAGACCGTGTGTTCAGTTCTAGGCCTTCGACACTAGAAGTTATATAGAAGACTAGTTTGAATAGCAAAAAGCCCGTACTATTAGTACGATAGATTATGGAATTGTGATTCACAAGAAAAAGTCAGTTCGGTAGTCGCGACAAAATCTACTTCACTTGATTCATATTCGCAGGTTTTGTGAGAAAGATATCAATCCCACTACCCATCGCACCTTTCTTCATGGCTTGGGTATCAATCGCAGTTAATGCAATAATAGTCATCGGACTCAGTGAATTGCTCTTTTCATAGTTGCGGATCTGTCGAGACGCAGTCATGCCATCCATGACCGGCATAGAGATATCTAACTTATTAGTAAACGAACCAAAAGAAGGCCGGCCTAACTTACCCATGATAATCGCGTCAAAAGCCTCGCCTTCTACCTTTTATATTGCTTCAAGTCCGTTGACGGCACTCTGATAGGCAAATCCGGCTTTTTTCATCGTAGTTTGTAAAATCTGAAAAACGGCAGTCAATGACGGGCGGTATACGCGGCATGTAGGTGCATGCATACCTTGAGATTCAAGTCATTATCCTCCACTAGGAGAACATTACATCATTGCCTTCGATTCTGCTGATCAGGAGCTAAAGAGTCCTGGCTGCCTCTTATTTCCTTTACCTTGTGCGTAACCAATGTCTTGTCAGTCGCCTCTTTTTGATCCTGCTCCGTGTTGTTCAACGGAGCAGACGAGGCAAGATTCAACTCGCTGTCGCCTGTGTCTTCATCAACGGTCCTAGACACATTGCGTACTTCTTCATTTCCCACGACGCGAGACTGAGTACTTTGTTCGAGGCAGCTCATCAGAGCAGCAGCCAAGGTCTTCGGGGCAATCGGCTGTTGAAGAAAGACTACTGGCTCTCGAGGATCTCGCTGCTTATTAAACCAACTATGTGCATGCTTGCAGAGCACGATAATGGGAAATGATGTGGCGGGGTGTTTTCGAGCCCTGGACCTTTTGGCATACATGACAGAGCTTTCCTCAGCTCCGCCATAGCGGTATTCATGTTCTGTAATAATGGAAATGTCGAAGTGTTCATGCTCCCGCTGATGGGGTGTGAGAACACGCACTCCAAGCCACTGTATGATCATTTCTTCCAGGCTACGCAACATTGTATCGAATATAATCGGGTCTGTCTTGAGGTCTCCGTACTTGGAGGTATTTGGAAAGAGGGATACTGTTCTTCCCCTCAATCAGTTGCGTAGGTCCTTATACGGAAGAGGTAGAGGGGAGCCTGTTGAGCTGGTGAGATGGGCAGGAGAACGCTGACCACCGTTCCTTGGCTTGGTCAGGTTCACTTCGTATAACTATCAACCCACGCATCGAATTTACAATGCGATAAACGATATTCAGGCCAACTCCAATGCCTGGTGAAGGAGAATCTTCTTGTTGAACTGGTATGTACAGATCTGTGAACGAGATGTCTGGTGAGATCCCCCTCCTGGAATCGCTAATTTGAATGAGGACAGCCGGTAGATTCTGACGACCGCCTTTAAGTGTGTCGTGACGAAGCTTCAATTGAACAAACCTCGAAAATGTAAACTTGAGCGCGTTCCCAAACAGATTCAGAACAACTCGGCGCCAGGCACCCGCGGAGACACAGTAATCCCAGCTTTCCCTCCATTGAATATCCACAATCACAAAGATTACTCTAGGGACCGAATTGCGGAGATTGGACTCACGGAATGCGCGGTCAGAAGTTTGTTCCGTGGCAGAGAAAAGAGCCTCCGCATTACGCCCTAGATGGTCCTGGCTGGCGAGCAGCGCTTCGGCCACTTCTTCGATCAAGACGGCCAGGTTCACCTGGTTAATCAACGCGGGAGCATCGAAGTGGGATCCCTGCGGCGCCCCTGGATGTTCCGGCTGCCCATTGTGGGTCGTTGGTTCGACAAGGCTATTGATCTTGGCGTAGTCCAATACATGGCTGACGGTATCAAGGAGACTTACCACAATTCACAGTAATGTCAATTAGGGACCGTTGCACGCTGGTAACGTTGGTTTCTTTAATGATATCAAGCATGGTGAGTATGCCGTGCAGGGGAGATCGCCACTCATGTGATACGGAGGAGATGAAATCAGCCTTTTCACGATCTGCAGCTCGAAGGTCTAGACGGGAGATCTCCGCCAGAACACTATTATTGAAAGCTGTGAGGTAAGTTAAATCTTTCGATTCGACAAACAGACTCATGTAATTTTTAATCCAGGCGAAACAGCCCGCAAACCAGCATCTCTCCTGGAAATCCCAAAGAGGGAAAAAGGCGATGCTATTCGCTTCCGAGAATGTATGGGAAAGCTGGTGCATATCGATACCATAGCAGGTCGACGCCATGTCTTCAAGCGATGAAGATGATACATCAATGTCGGACGTACTCTCATCGCTCCAGGGCGAAAGTCTCCCCTCGTCAAGGTGAAAAATACGCCCCTCTCCCGTACCGTTGGACCAAGCTTCTCAGAAGTGATACTGGAACAACTATATCCTTGTTATTCTCTCGAGAAAGTGAACATCCAAGTACTTGGCCTGCTGAGTGCGCGCCCTGCATTTCATCCGGCGAACGTGATCGAGAATTGCTTGATGCTGCGTGTGAAATGCCATGACGACCCTGGTTGGATCCGCGTATATCTAGGAACGCTACTCCATCGACATCGAGGGCTTGTCTGATTAAGACGGACGCCCTCTGAAGAACTGAATAAGTCTCTTCCGAGGCTAGGAATCCTCCCCGTCCTTTGCGTGGGGGCGACCGTGAGCGATAAGAATTCGGACGACCGCGAAATGGCATGCCTCGTTCCACTTGGGGTATGTGGGATGGAGGGATATCTAGCGTCCTCTGGCTGTTGGCGAGACGAATAGAAGTCACAGGGTCTGCCATCTCTGACGAATCGGAGTCGGGCGATTGCTCTTCACTAGGACCGGACAACAGCCATTCATCAATATTAGATTTACCTTCCATGAAGACGCCCAGGGCCTTCACATCCTCTCCCCCCGATGCTCCTCGCGGATTGTTCGTAATGTCGCTAGATGGCCCAACACGGCACCCGCCCCATCTTGAAGAAGCCTTAGCTGTTCGCCATTTACCTCATCGCACCGAGTGGTCCCATATACTCCAATGGATCCGATGACTAGTCGTCATCTGAGGTCCGAACCGGGACTGCGATATAGGAATGATCAGTGGGGAAATTTGGCCGATATGAATCGAAGCGGGAATCCTGTGTAAGGTCTGGAACTCGGAAGACATCTTGATCGTCCTCAATGAAGGCAATGGCAGCATAATCACACGGTGTAGTCCTGTCACGACGCCGATGGAGAGGGGTTTGATCAATTGAAGGTGCCTCGGCTAGGACGTACTGGCTCTTGCGGTCGCATAAGGTGATTTCGCCTCGATCACCATTTAATTGTAACAGCATCAGCCGAGCTAAACTGGTTAGAATATCTGATTGTGTAGTATGTTTGGGCGTAGAGCAAATGAGAGGTCTCGTGATCCTGCGTCTATCATCTCCGAAAACGATGGATATAGGCAATATGATGTAATATCAGGCAGTAGTTAGAGGCTTCGGATAACTCTCTGCCTTAGATACGGTAATGAATGTTTTTTAAGAGTGGATAGTTTCGTTTGCGCTTTATATCCTTACTGTGCAGATCATAGTTTCGGATTGACAACGGTGATGCGAGCGCCACATATACCAACACTTCCGTATTATAGCCGCACTCAACATTTGGCTAACGCTGTATAATCAACGTCGCAATAAGTGTGTATACCCAGTGCTTGATGGATTGTTGAATGAGAGACCCATTCCTGTAAGTGGTGTCATGAACTCTCCTTAGGTGAGAGTTGAGTCCAGGAAGCACTGCCTGTAAGGATTCAGACATTAGCCTATATAACTATGTACGAAAGTGGCAGTAGAATGTACAGGTATATGCATCTTGGTAACTGAGATAGCAATCTGCATGGGCAGACTTTTCTTGAATCCTAGAACTTCCGGAAGAACTCTAGTGGAAAAGGACCATTCTAACTAGATGCATGTCCTGTAGACATTATAAAGAGAGCTAGCAAGAGTAGTAGAGCTCCTGATAAGGCTGGATACATAATCGGTATCATTTACGGTCGGGATAGATCGTGTGTTTAACTACAGCGAGCAATCAATAACCTGAGTACTAAGAATGAGTATAGATATCAGCCGGAAAGTACACATCGGCGCAACTCCGAAACCCCCACAGACATCCCACTTTGAGACCATCGGCGAGAACAGCGACTGCCGATTGGGTTATCCCACTTTATTAACCGCATTCAACCCCATATAATTCATAATACCCTTCACAAAGACTGCTACTACATTCGAAAATCAAAACTAAGTCATTCTTTACTGCAACTTCACCATGTCAAAACCTGCCATCGGCTTTGTGGGCCTAGGAGCCATGGGCTTCGGCATGGCCACTCATCTTGTCCAGGAGGGTTATCCCGTCCATGGATTTGATGTATCCCCCGCCTCTGTACAGCGCTTCCAAGCAGCCGGGGGCATCCCCGCTTCATCTTTGCGGGAATCTGCAGAGGGGAAGTCATTTTACGTGTGCATGGTTGCCTCTGCGCCTCAGGTACAATCAGTATTATTTGACGATGCAGGCATTGTACAATGTATTCCCCCCACACTACCCCGCCTCCCTATGATCTTTCACTGCCATACTAGAAGAACCCAGAGTACATGAAATACTAAAAGTGAGGTTCAGACCTGCCCCAGAATGCGACCCTCCTACTTTGTTCTACAGTCCCCGCCTCCTACGCCCAGTCCGTCGCCGCAGAACTTCAATCCCGCGGCCGCGGTGATATCCTCTTCATCGACAGCCCCGTCTCAGGTGGCGCGAAGCGCGCCGCTGATGGGACGCTCTCCATCATGGCAGGCGGTACAGAGGAGGCACTCGCAAGCGGTCGGGATCTGTTACAGGCCATGTCCGCCCCCAGCAAATTGTACCTCGTGCCAGGTGGCGTCGGAGCAGGAAGTAACATGAAGATGGTACACCAGGTTCTAGCAGCGATTCACATCCTCGGGGCCAGTGAGGCGATGGGACTGGCAGCGCAGTTGGGTCTAGACGCTCGACAGACAGCAGGCCAGATCATCAGGTCTGATGCATGGACGTGGATGCACGAGAATCGGTTCCCGCGCATGGTAGAGGAGGACTGGAATCCTGGGGCCAGCGCGTTGACGATCATTTTGAAGGATGCGGTAAGTCCTCTTGATAATTGGCTCATCTCATGTTGTTTGAGCCGGTACTGAAGTTATCATAGGGTATTATCACTACGTCTGCTCGTCAACACCGGTTCCCGACGCCCCTCTGTACTACGGCCGAGCAGATCTATCTCTCTTCCCTACTACAGGGCTACGGGCCTAAGGATGACTCGGCTATGGTGCGCCAGTATTACCCTTCTCCTATCGCTTCTGTGACCGCATCGACAGAGGACCCAAGCGATGCGCTGCAACTTGTGTTGGATTTAATGCTCGGTGTCAACCTCGTGGCTGCTGCAGAGGCCATTGCTTTCGCGCGGTATCTCAAGGTAGATCTCGCACAATTTTATGACCTTGTTAGCGCGGCAGCAGGCGGCAGTAAGATCTTCAACACCAAGGGGCTGGAAATGATCCAGGGGCAGATTGCAGAGAAGGCACCGACAGGATCGCAGACTATCGATGAAGTCATTTCAAAATTAGAGACTGTTGTACAAAAGGCGAGAGACCTTCATTGCCCGTTGCATTTGGGCAACGCGGCGCTGAATGTGCTTTTCACAGCTAGGAGGGCTGGGTTGGGAAGAGAGGGTGCGACCAGTGTGATCAAGGTATTTGGACAGGAGTAAAGAGAGGACTTGTGGTAGTGTAATTAGTCTAGATAATGTTCAGTTATGTGATGGTTATACAAGCATCAACTCAAGACACACAGTTCAGGCACATTTAACACCGTGACGTCAGTCGGAAGAAGTCCGGCCTCGGGCATCCCACCGAGTGGGGTTTCACTTAAACTTCCATCGCAACAACACCTATAATAATCCCATTGCGCCGATAGCTGCCCCTTAATACCCATTATTCTTACTATAAGTGACCCGTCCACAAGGGAGATACCCAAAGAAGTCAACGAAGATGCCCCCCTCTAACAACCGCGCCCTCGATATTCTAAACCACGCCGCCTCAAACCACTATGGCGTCCCCGCAATG
Organism: Aspergillus alliaceus; assembly: GCF_009176365.1. Taxonomy (NCBI): domain Eukaryota; kingdom Fungi; phylum Ascomycota; class Eurotiomycetes; order Eurotiales; family Aspergillaceae; genus Aspergillus; species Aspergillus alliaceus. Next base: position 534,592 of record NW_022474694.1, read on the forward strand.
TGCTGCTACAACCTAGAGGGCATCCTAGCCACTGTCCGAGCCGCAGAAGCAAAGCGATCGCCTGCAATGATCCTCCTCTTCCCATGGGCCGTACACTACGCCGACGGGCTCCTCGTCCACGCCGCTGCCGAGGCCGCGCGCAAGGCCTCCGTGCCGATTGCTGTCCACATGGATCACGCGCAAACACCGGAGATTATTCGTTACGCGGCAGACCTAGGTGGATTCGATGGTATTATGGTCGACATGTCGCACTATGAGAAAGAGGAGAATCTCGCACTCACGAAAGAATTGGTCGCGTATTGTCATGAACGGGGCATCGCGACAGAAGCTGAGCCCGGACGGATTGAGGGGGGAGAGGATGGAGTTGCGGATACGGCAGATTTAGAGGGCATGTTGACTACTCCGGAGGAAAGTGTTGAGTTTGTGGATACTGGGATTGATTGGTTAGCCCCTGCTTTCGGCAATGTCCATGGCGAGTATGGACCCCGAGGCATTCAGCTGGAGTATGATCGATTGAAGCGCATTCATGACACCGTTGGGGATAAGGTCCGGTTGGTGTTGCATGGGGCGGATCCATTTACGGAGGAGATCTTTTCCAAGTGCATTGACTGTGGTGTGTCCAAGGTTAATATCAACAAGGTGTTGAATAATGAGTACGTGCGGGTGCAGAAGGAGAAGGCTGGGCGTGTGCCTTTGACGGCTCTGCTGGAGGAAGCTACAAATGAGATGCAGAAGGCAGTGGAAAGGTGTATGGATATGTTGAAGTCGACGGGGAGATATCCTTGATAGCGTGCATGCAGACCATAGACAGAAAATACAGGTTAATTTGATGACAGTTGCCAGTGTTCTCTTCATCTCCCTCGTCCAGAAATTAACATTCTAAATTTTTCTATAAATCCGGCATTTCTGAATAATGCTAGAGGATTCATCTAAACTCCCAATCATCCAATTACTGCATACATCAGTCCCATCTATAGTTATTCGCTATAGTGAAGCCCAGTACACATTGCACATCGGCCGATAGCCGACTCGGCCCGGCTGTCCTCTTAGTTCGATAAGTGCCGGTAAAATCGGCCCAATTCAATACAGCCGGTTCCATATTATTGGCTGCATAATACCCGTCGGGAAGGGCAGATATTAGCCGTTTAAGTTAATCTAACCGACCCAGGAACGTGGTGTAGGGGGTCCGTTAAGCCAAATGGTACCCCACACTGTTTACCCTCAGATCAATTGTAAATAGAGGAAACCCGGAAAGACTCGAAGTGAGAATAGCAAAAATGGACAAGTATAGAGGCAAACGGACACTTCGAGAAGATCTTTCTGTTGAATAAAAGACAACCGCCAGGTTAAATATCTCAAACCCTTGCTTTTGAATCCCCTACATCCCCTATGATCAGTCAATCAGCATTGGCAATGAGTTCAAACAAACTAAACTCCTATCAGAGGGTGTCCCCTTCAATCTTTCCCCAGAAGTACCAGACCGGGAACTAACTAATTCTTCCCTCTCCTTCACAGTCCTATTGCACTTGGTTTGGCAGTAACCTGAAATTGTATGCTCGATACTCATTCAAAGTCAGCTGCGACGTCTGTAACACTATAATCATGTTCACGGTGAACCTAACCGCCGCCGAATTCACCAAAGCCCTAAGAGCGGAGAAACAAGTTTTCCTTAACCCACGAGACGCCCGGCCATTGTACTTTATACTGAACGCCATAATTTTCCTTCTTCTCAGCCTCGGCATCATCATGAACGTCACGGCCACTGACAAGCATAAGGTGGACGCAAGCGACACATTCCTCAAAATCAGTCTGGTTACCCAGCTGATCTTCTGGCTCTTCGCTTTCAACGATAATGCGGTCATGTCTTTCTGGCTTGGTCGTAACCCATCTAAGGAGAGTCTAGAGGTGATGCCTAAGTGGAAACGATGGAATCAGTCGTTTAGGCTGGTAATTTCGATTATTGCGCTTGGGCATAATGTCATGCAGTTGGCGCAGATAAGCATGTCGGACGGGTTTATGAGTACTACTGATTAAGCGGCCTATGCTTTTGACATCTATCAGATGGCCGTCATTCTCCTGGGGTGGGGAATTTGGTAATTTGCAGGGCAGGTGTAAGGGGATTGTGGTCAAGCAGAAGGGGTACTACGGCGTGATGCAGGGTCAGGGGGGTCATCGTCTTGTTGATCCGAGGAGACTTGATCCTCGGAAAACTAAGTACAGGTATTGAATGATGGTTATGGCCGTAGCCGAAACCAGCATGATCTACTTATATACTCGCTATTGTTTTATTAGGTGTATTTTGTTAGGGAAGAAAATAGGAAGGGTTAGAGTTAAGCATAGGGTATTTCCCGATAGCTTTTGCTGATAAGATAATCTCTAGACTCATGAAACGCTTCGCATGTTTTCACTTATATCTAAGCATCATTAGCAGGATATAATGGATAGAATCCTTGACTGTCCGAGCCCGAAGCCGAACACGAAGCCGAGCCCGAGTCGCAGTGGGTCTCTCATCAGTAGTCCCAGATAATTGAAGTAAATAGATAAGGTTGCAAACACAGTGCTAGACGTTTAACTTGCTAGCAGATTTTGTTCCTACAGAGACTGATGTTCTTTCTACCATTTTAGAGCCACCCAATCAATAAGGTTTCCGTCCCATATTTGTCCAAGAACATATGAAAATTGCTGTGAGAATATAGTACCAATCCTTATACTATGAAGCTCTCGTACCATCTATCTTCTATATGATATTACAACACAGTTGTAGAAAATATACTTGATTATCCTATATGCACCCATCAAGTCATTCCCGGAATTTTTTAATCACCATCTGCCGGAACTATTTAAGCCTCGGGCTTTTGAACCCATGATCAAGTTGTCTGCGGCAGATGGCTTCAACATGTTCATCATCCCGGTCTTGATTTTACGCACACTAGAATATATGGGTAGCCCGGTTCTCGTACCTACTGTACTTTCTGCTATGCTTGGTCAGCATAGGCTAAATATGAGGTAATACCATGTGTATGATCCTATTGACTCACCTGTTGAAGAGCCATTTGTGTGTGGATCCCATCGTTTTTATGCCCTGTTGTGCAGTTTTGAATGCATATCCCTGACTCGACGATGAATGCAGCTCGTGCGATGTGGAAGTGTCATTCTGAGATATTTCGGCCTATTATGTATACCCGGTCAATAATTATAACCGACATAAGGGGAAGTCGGAGCTATCTTATACATCAAAAGACACTAGCATAACAGTCACTATCCTCTCGTCCTCCAGAGTCTTACTTCCTCTAATACCTTTCCTCCGTAGGCGACAGTGTTCACCACTAGTGCGGTGTCTGCGATGAATAGTTCAACAGACAGGTCATTTAAGGGGCTCATTCGAAGGCACCCACTGGTGAAGGGAAGCAGTGCGATGTTTCCAAAGAAACTTGCTGTACCGATACCAACGTCCTTGGCCAGATTTCTTCTCTCTGGCTTGTCGACACTGTCGTCGTCGGACACGCTTTCCTTCTAGTAGTCAGGCCGAGTTCCAAGTAGTTCGCGAGTATTCTTACCTTTCATTTCATCCCGGGTAGCATGCTCACCAGGTCAGAGGCAGCGGCGGTGTCTTTTGCAGCATTTGAGACCCCGTTCCAGTAACATATTGCAGTATACTCAAAAGCGCTCGATTTTCTGTTTAGACGTTTAAACCTGACGGGTGATTCTGCATAATACAATAATGCACGAATAGCTAATAAAACGCAGAAAAATGGAGATGCGAGTTACCTACTGCAAGATGTCCGTTCGTTTTATGAGACGCTCTTCTAGCAGAATTGCAACCGCTTCAGGAGATATTCTATATGAGAGTCGATTCCATAGTTGATACATGACCAGATCCATTTCCGTGATGCTACAGCTTTAAATCTGTGGTGGCAACCAGCGGTAGAAGGCTTGGGTGGCGGTTTCGGGACCTGATTCATCCCTGGCCTGTATTTGAACTGCGCGAGTCGAGTCATAGATATCCGAGCGGATGCAGACTACCAATGCCTGGGTGAGTGTCTCTGGAGAGAGCATTTTGTCCTTAAATGGTGGAGCTACTGCGCCAATTTTGGAGATCACCCTGCCTTGAGACAATTGCCTAGAGATACTTTAGTTCTTCTAAAAGGCGAACTGACCTTTTCTCTGCTAAAAATTTACTCCCTATATACGAGATTACCACACTCGGCTACCCATACAGCAAAGCCGATGCAATATGATCTGCACTTCCTGAATGAACAACAGCGGCTACCCGAAGTAGGAGCCGCCCTGTATTTTGAAATAAGTTAAAATCTGTCTGAAGGTCGATCGGTCATATTCACCATCTGGAACACTCTCAGCTAGTAGTACATTATCATTGCTTAAAACCCTACAGATGTCACGACATCCTTCAGACAGAAGCACACGGAACTTGTGCTTTATCACGACTTCTTAAATAGCTCGTGCTAGTATCCCTAGGCTTTCCATATTGTCCTCTTGCATCATAAAATGGATTGGTGGTGGGCCCGACCCAATGAAATGGCAAAGGTCGTTTTCTGGGCTGTACGGCACCACATCTTCCCCAAATACGTACCCTGAATTATCTGCCCATCGTCAGTTTCTCACCCCTTCTTGTAAGAGCTAAACGAATATATTAACATACGAGTGTTCCTGTCCCAATCTTTTGGTCTTGGAACAAGTCCCTCCGAGCAGAAGTAAGTGTATGCAATATCGTCGATCATAAGTCTTCAACAGTTGAGGAGATGTTCTGCGAGCCCAGGACATGTTGCCGGAAACGGTTCTTAGGTTCGATGATACTAATTGTAATCAATTAATCAGTTCTACAAATTAACAGCTTACTTCACCAGTCACCATCAACTTACGCGGTCCAGATCGATTCTTCCACAATCCCATATGAGAAGAGATCTGCTGTCTTTTGGTCCATGCCTTCACTTCCATCTATACGGACTAGCGGAGGAAATTCCTTCGTTCTAGTCCATAATATCGTTGACATGATATGTAAGGAATGGAAAGACGCTCAGCGCAGTGGATATGGGGCCTGTGTTAGTGGATTCGCAGTGATCGTATCTGCCAAAAAATGGCCGCGATTCGCGTTTGTAAGATGCGATACATGCTCTCCAACGGTCGTGGTAGGTTTTATATAGCGCATGTTTAGTTCCACTGAGACTCCAGTCCATTGTGTGAGTTCCAGAAACAATTTCTCCAGTCTTCGTGTCGCTCTAGCCGTTACTGTTAGTAGAGCAGTTGTCCACAGGCCATCCAGGTATGGTACGTGCCATGAAATCGGTCTGATTGTAACTGACGGCAAAAAGGTCAAGTTCATTGCTCCTCACCAAGTCTTTACATGAGGCATGCGCTGCGATCCGAACTCTGTGTGGTTCCTGGAGGAGTCGCTTGCCCACTGCGACGAATGTTACAATACTGTCTATAATATTATTGAATTAGCATTGAATGAGTGGTCTGAGGTCAATACAAGAAACCCAGTATTATATACCTCCAACTATCATTATCACAAGGTCGAGCGGCACTGCTCTAGAGTCTAAGAGCGTCTATCTCTCAGACCGACCATCGTCCTGCGCAACCCGTGAATCTGATCCAACACTAACCAATTGCGCTTTAGGTCGCATGAAAGCCAGGACAAAAGCTGATATGCGTGACTCATACCCTAGTTTGGTGGTGAGCTTATGTCTTCTTTGGTGCGTGGTAGAAAGCCATGTTAGCTAATCCACTGGGGTCGCATTATTCTGAGGTATAGCGGTCCTACCATCCAAAGCAGCACAACCATCCCACCTTTGCGAGTTATTGTAAAATCGGGCGCTACATCCGGTTCGATTTCCCACAGCGATACCTCAGAGGAAGCAACCGAGTAGGCCAGGGGTGAGTATGCTGGGGGCAGATCGGAGACGTTTTCATTATGGAAGGATATCTGTTTTACGCCTATCAATTTTTGAGGCTGGATGAGGTCGAAAGAGCCCGTGAAGGCTGGAATGCGTGACTATCATTTCGAGAAGATCTTTTGGGCATAAGAAAAGATTGCCATTTAGCTCTAGAGCTATAGAAACTTCCAATATCTGCATCACTAAAACGTCCTGGCCTAACGACACATCAACGCAATTCCTCTGGAAAAATTACGCATTGAAACTAAAGACGCTCATTACACTGAGGCAAGGTGTTGTTCTTTTCTGTCTCCCTCATTCCAAATAGCTCAGCAATGAAAGGGCGCCGGTCTCATCAGAAGTCACGCAGTGGTTGTCTAAAGTGCAGACAGCGAAAGGTCAAGGTAAGTTCATGCTAGATGATTGACCGACAGAAGTGGATCGGCTAAGTCAACTCTAGTGTGGGAAAGAGAAGCCAACCTGTAGCAACTGCAGGAAACATAGTGTAGGCTATTATTTTGCTCCGAGGAAGATCGACCACCTATCATCTGCCAGTCAAAACGTGGCCCCCTTTCCACTCCCAGGGGCGATCCTTTCCACTTCCCCAGGTAGTGACAGCCAAACGCAGATAACCGCGACTTCCGAGCTCCACTTCGCGGATCTAGAGCTACTGCACATTATACTACATCCACCGCCTATAAATTCTCACTCCATCCGCTGCTGCAAACATTCTGGCGAGTGGAAGTCCCACAAATCGGTTTTGCCGCTCCATACACTCTCCGTGTAATTCTAGCCATTTCAGCTCTACACTTAGCTTATCTGCGTCCGGACAAGACACAGCTCCATCTTTCTCAGGCGAGCACTCGTCATGAAGCAGCACTGAGGCTCGCTACACCCGAAATGGCAAACATCAACCCAGATAACTCGGCTCCTCTGTTCCTCTTATCCGCCATATCATCCTTCATTAGCTGCGCAAAGCCGCTCTAATTAGGTAACTTCATCCATTTTGAGGACAGCATAGCCAACTGGCTTCTCCTTATCCGGGGTACGGGCACTATCCTTAACTTTGTCGACGAATCGCTCAAAACGGGACCATTAGCATCGATGCTAAGCGTCCGGGCTCAATTCCGTAAATTTGAACCAACCACGCAACATCAAGCTCTAGAAGGACTGCGCCAGCTTGCCCTGAGTGAGATCCAGGATCAACACATGGTCCAGATGTATATGGGAACGATAAATTAAATGAACCAGCCATTCGTGATGTGCCTGGAGCATAACCTCAGGCTTGAGACTGCAGATGTCTTTATCTGGCTAATGCGGGTGTAAAAGACTACCAGCCCTTAGCTATGGTCATTCTGGGCTATTTCTGTGTGCTGCTATATCAGCTGGAGTGAATGTGGTGTATGAAGGGCTGCAGTACTCACCTTATGTCGCAGATCCATAACCAGATCGGTCCGGTACATCGGGTATGGGTTCGATAGCTCATTGAGCAGATTGGATATCTCCCTCGTACATAATGTGCTATGTTCGCGCAGATGAACACGGTATTTACGCATATTCTAAGTGGTACTCGTTAACTCTTAGGTATCTACCTCGTAACCTCCATTAATGGTCATCTAGTTCCGCGGACAGGCGGGGGGGCATCGTCGTCGACTGAGGCCAAATGGAGATACGAATGACCCGGTCGTGCTACGAGTCATGCACCTTCATTTTTGATATCGGGCTAATCGATCCTTTCTAATATCAGAATATTCCTGGGCTACAATTACAACTCTGTGCTTCGCTCTAGCATTATGTCGAGTAAATCAGGGCAGTTTACCGTTCCCAGGATTAAAGGTGCCCAAGGTCCTCTACCATTTGTGAAAAAAGACAATCGTTAGAGTCATGTCATATATTCCCCCAGAATATCCCCGTATCGGGTTATACAATCGCAATTCAGCAGCCAAGATACGCTGTCCCTATAACCAAGACATTGGCAAGGTACCGGTCTGACAGGTGGTTGATTTCTAAGCATTTCATCGACCGGCTAGCTGCGCAGTCCCCAAAACGGCAACTATTCGCTCGATCACTTCGTATAGCATTAATAATGCTTGGTATGACGTCGTATCGCTCTGCTAAAGGAAATCTAACATAGGACATATGCGAAAGATATATAAGAAGTCGCGGAGCAGGTTCAATATTCATTCCTAAAACCATAATAGGCAAAGACCTCTCCACAAAAGGAGTGTACAAGATGCAGCCCATTGTTACAAATAACGTCCTGATCAAGGACAACAGAATCACTTACGGCATCCACGGCACCGGCCAGCCAGTTGTCCTCCTGCACGGAACACCCTCATCATCCCTGCTCTGGAGAAACGTAGTCCCACGCCTTACAGAAGCCGGATTCAAAGTCCATGTTTTCGACCTGTTGGGTTATGGTCTGTCCGAGCGCCCATGGGACCCAAATGTTGACACATCAATGTCTGGCCAAGTCCCGATTCTCGAAGGTCTGCTAGCACATTGGGGTCTGGGCACATTCCACCTCGTGGCACACGACATTGGCGGCGGTATTGCCCAACGTTTTGGGATCTTTTACCCGCATCGGCTACGCTCGTTGACACTCATCGACGTTGTGAGCTTCGACAGCTATCCATCGAAGAGAACGAGAGAACAAATGAAGAATGGCCTGCAACAACTGATCGACGCAGGTGACCCTGATCATCGTGCGCATTTCAGAGAATGGCTCTTGGACTCTGTACATGATAAGCAGAAGTTTGCAGATGGTAGTTTGGAAACTTTCTTGGAGTATATCTCTGGACCGATCGGCCAGGGGAGCCTGTTTCAGCACCAAGTGCGACATTATGATCCGGTACACACAATGGAAATTGCGGATCGGCTTCATGAGCTGGGAAAGATACCTGTTAAGATTATATGGGGTGCCGATGATGCGTGGCAGGTTGTTGACTGGGCATATAAACTGAACAAGGCGATTCCTGGATCGGACTTGGAGATTCTCGAGAGTTGTGGGCATTTTTCACCAGAGGATCAGCCTGAGAAGCTGTCGCAGATTATACTGTCGTTCTTGTATCTCCATCAGAAGTAGTCGAAGTCTTACATTGTCTGAGATAATATCTTAATAATACTAAGCGGTTTATTACACGACGCACTTCCTCTCTCCCTCAGTACATAGACCACTCAACCTTGGGATAACCATCATAAATCACTAACTCTGCACTACTAGCCCTTCGACCTCACCCTTGAGTACCCTTATAATCTGCTCAACCATATCACCCTCAACAACACCCTCCTGCCAAGTAAAACCCAATACCAACCTCCCATCCCGTCCTGTCACGGAACTAACCTTGATCGCGGCACTGCACGCACTAGCACTCTGACTAAACAACATGCTCTCAATCTCATACTGCAACCGTCCCCTCGACGCAGGAATCCTCCCTACATTAGATAACTCAAAAGCACTCATCCGCTTTCGACCCAGTTTCTGACGCATCCACAGATGCAGGTCGGGAATGAATCGCAAATACCCAACCGACATATCACCTCCTTTCTTTTCAATGATCTGTTCGATAATCGCTTTGGTCCGGCGAGCTTCGCTCCAGCTAAAAGATGTCATCCTGCGATACTCCATAGACAATGAGCCAACATAGCATCCCAAAGGCGTGGCTGTGATATTCTCCGGAAGGAACCTTCGCAACGACACTGCACAGTCGACCTGTAGTGTGCGATATGTGGATGGAAGGACGGTGAATACGCTCGTCGTGATGAGGGTCTGGAGCGCGCCTGTTACGGATGTTTGTTCGTTCTTGCTCATGTTTACTAGGTTATGCGTCTCGGCTGGGGATAGCCATAGAGAAGAGAAGCGGGTCTTAACGGGGAGGGATTGGGGCGCTCCTGTCCAGCTATCTGGTGGAGGGAAGTGTTGCTTTTCCTGAGATCGCAAGTAATCCTGCGATATGGGAAGCGTATGCAAGTCTTCCAGTGGAGGGGGGAGAGGGGTTGATGGGGTAGAAATCATATCAGGGACTTCGGCCGCAGTGTCCTGAGCCATGTAGCGTTCTAGTTCCTCATGGAAAGAAAGAGCGCTTTGGGTGTCCATCAGCGAATGGTAGAATATGAAGATGAGAGTAAAATGTGTGGGGGTTGAGTGCTCTTCGAGAACGCAGATCCTCCAGAATGGAAGAGTCTGGTTTGGCAATGTCTCGAAGGGACGATTATGTTGGTCTTCGAGCACATTGTCGAGCTCCTCTCTCCAATCTGAGCTCCGGGGTTTGGTGTTCTCGTCGATACATTCCACGACCTCACTGAGTGAGATTTTGGGAAGTCGAACAAAATAAGGACTTGGTGTATCGACCCCAGCAGGGATAGCTGACAGTATCGGGTGCTTTGAGATGAGTATGGAGAGCGCGCCAAAGAGCCTTGGCTTCACGGTCCCCCCGCTTGGTCGCCTGTAGCGGGCGGTCAGACCGACGTTGAGATAGATTCCCAAATGACTTCGTGTCGTCGAATACTTCTCGACATGTCCTGATGATTGTCAGAGAATCGCTCGAGTAAGGAAAAGATAATTATACCCAGAGGCCGCAATGATGTGGCGCTTGGAACGGGGGATTTCACTTCCATAGCTGTTGACTCATAAAGACACAAGAAATTAAATTTTAAATGAGTATTATAAAGATGTAATCCATAATTAGAGTCGGGCTTAAGACCCCTAAAATAGTCCTCAGTACACTCGGTCCGACTGACTGACCTGACCCATTCGGCTCACAGGTCCGATAGTCGAAACCTGAAGCACAACTGCTCCTCAACCATGAATCCGGTCAAGTCTGTATGCTCAATGAAAGGTGCTCTATGTATACATACGGAGTACATACCCACACGATCTAAAATATATCATGTAAAACATAATCCAGTGGGCGACAAAATCAATTGCCCACGGGATCCTTGCAGCGTGGTGGGCGGGTACGCGTACCCGGAAAGCCCGCCCAAACCGTTCTCACAGAGCTTGGGGGAAATCAATAAAGGCTTATATTGTAGCCTATGGCGCTGCACGGCAGACTATAGGTCAGACTTATAGACAAGGAATAAGTTCACTGGGCGGTCGAATAAAATCACTGAGTAAGGTAACACTCTACCACATTAAACGCAGCGATATCACAGGTTGAAAGCACAACAGCGTCATCCAATAATCATCCACACAGCAACAGTCCATGCTCGTGTGATGTTCTCCGAGTCTTCTACAGGTCTCTGCTGTGACATGAGTGGTGCATCTGTGGCTATGAAACCATCCTGAAATATCCCCCTGGAGGTTGTCTAGGATTGGTTATGGCTCAATGTGGGTAGAAGTGTTTTGGCACGCTCTCTATTTCCACTTCATATTTCTTATTACCACTAAATATTCTTGAGAATAAGTGCTGTCGAGTCCCAAAAAGGGATTTAGGAGACAATGAAATGCTAGCAATGGGAGGGTCCGTAATATACTGTGGAAGTAACTTTAATTACTCGAGTGGTCATACTAAAGAAATTCCTACGTACGCTGAGCTGTCCTACTTCCAATGTCCAACTGTGCCACGTTAACTGTGATTCTTTCCGCACATATCAGTGTTGAATAAGGCAATATTAAGGCACAAGTAGGGTTTTTCGTTCGATAGGATTCATACCTCACTTCTGTTCTCCGTACAGTATCTGTGAGTATGGCACGATGGACATCATTAGAAAATCAATGTAAAGCACTAAAAGTCTATCGTTTCAGGTCACGTGAACCGTCTTGCGGTGACTAATGGCTGACAGCCGCCATCCAATCGCTTTGTCCAGGTCGAGTAGTGAGTTTCTTAACTATCGCTACTTCTCAGGTTAAGAGCACCACTCACTGAACCCAATTTAGCATATCGAGACCGTAACATCCTTCTTCATCGGCGTCTCCATCCTCGTAACCATCATCCCAACCTATACTCTCTCGCCTCAACGGGGCGAGCATGATGATTGGCTCACATTCCAATATAGAAGACTCGAAGTGTGCTGACACCTAAGCTTTCCAGAGACTTTGAAGAAACTAAACTATTCGAGGAGTTTCCACGGGGTACGGTCAAAGTTGTGGCGCATGTATACGCTCCCGACAAGGATGACTCCAGCCATATTGCCTTACACTACCGGAAACTAGACAGCCTCGTCCGTACGGTCAACTATATCGAATATTTCTCCTCGCAGAATGCCGTTCACCTGCCAAACCACCGTGACTTCGGCTGGAAACAAGCGGGCAAGTTGAACGAGGGCATAAAAAATCTAGATTACCCTTGTCCAGATCTTGTCGTAGCCTTCCTGCCCCTCTTTCGTCTAATTGGGGTCCACGACCTAAAGGCTATGCCTGCAGATTGCGTGAGAGGAAAATGAAAAATCCAACGGCAGTGTCAACGACGCATTTCACTGAACTTATCGACATGCTCGACCACCTACTCTTGGTTAGACTGCGTCCCCATCATCTAAAGCATTCCCAACTACACAACTGGTCTTTTCTCGCGCGACTACGATAATCAATGGTGTTCATCTCAGAGTTCGGATGGCGCCATGTATCAGTAGCAACGCCAACGCAAGCGGCCCATCTAGAACCCACCTTTGAGTTTGCAGACAATGCGGCTCAGATATTATTTGCTTCTGACATTTGTTAGAGCGGCATCGTGAAGCACTCTGGCTCTGTAGGTGTAAAGACTGATCCTAGGCCGGGATAAGAAATCGATCTCTATGCACTCCGTGCGCTTACGGAGGAAGGCTTGGTGGAAGAATTGGTGTACGCTAGGTGACGAGATAATCACAAGATAGTCCTGATGGATAGTCTGTTTGAAAGAGAGATGGTTCATATCGTGATAGAGACTGATGACAATTGATGGGCAGTCATAAGGCGGGCTTATAAGGTGTGGTTTTGTGTATTTGGATACGGCGATGTTTCCTAGTCTACAGGGCTGATTGGCTAAGAATGCTCCCCTCGTCCCAATGGATGCATTTAATATCTATTAGTGACATTGCTTACAACTTAGAGTAATCGAATGTTGCACGCTTGTTCATGGTATGATTGTGAAATAGTAGAATACCTGGATCACTGGTGAAGCCAATGTTGTATCTAAGGACCAGTCGTTGGCTCCCGGCATAGATTCTTCAACCCACAAGCGGCCTCTACTTGTATCTTAATTGCGAGTTAACTAGGGAGGCGCATGGTGACCAGAGAAGTTATGTGTACTCATTACCAATCAAACATATGCATCCTTCACAATACATAAAAATATCAGTAAAATCGAGGCCACGTGAGATCGTTGTTATTTCTTTGTTTCTAGAAGGCCATTGTTGATCCGCGTGTCTTTGTGTGAGGTTGTTTATTTAGAAGCATTTAATTCTCTACCGATCACTTTTTCATTTATTATTCAATCCTCATTTCCATGCTCAGATTACATCGGATCAGACCGAGAGCACCAACAAAGACGATGGCCATGGTTTAGTCCAGGGCACGGATCTATATATCATCGGTATATCATACACTGAAAACTTGCCGATATATATATTTTCCCCGGCGGGCCGACCTATGTCATTCACGTGCGGTTAGGGGACAGACCGTCGGCAAAATCGGGTTTTTCTTTCTTCCGAACAGATATGGATAACATTCACAATCCTTTCCTGATCCTGTCAATAGAAATGCAGTTTGAATTGAATACCCGTAGGTACACATCTAAACACGGTTATTCATCGCCAGTTGCTTTGAAATCAATATTCACAATTTACACCTATTGAAACATCCGACATGACGGCCTCAAAAACCGAGGGAATAAAAGCTTAAACAAATAGAAAGGAAAGGATACAAAAAAGAAACCACCGAAGAAGACATATCTCAGAATATATAACAAACACCCCTTTTTCTTTTAATTCACTAGCCCCTTAATGAGCGGCCATCAACTTCTTGATCTCCGCAATAGCCCGGGCGGGGTTCAGACCCTTGGGGCAAGTCCGCGAGCAGTTGAGAATGGTGTGGCAACGGTAGACGCTCATGCTGTTGTCTAGGGCGTGCTTGCGCTCGGCAGTCTTCTCATCACGGGAATCGGCCAACCAACGGTAGGATTGGAGGAGGATAGCAGGTCCGAGGTACTCCTCGCTGTTCCACCAGTACGAGGGGCAGGAGGTGGAGCAGCAGGCACACAGAATGCACTCGTAGAGACCGTCAAGCTTCTTGCGGTCTTCAGGACTTTGACGGAATTCAAGGCCCTAAGTGTATGTTAGAATTTGCCGTTAAAACCGAGTGAAGTCAAGGATATGGTGCAAGACTCACATCTTCGGTCTTGGTATCACGCTGCAGGTAAGGCTTGATCGACTTGTATTGCTTGTAGAACTGGGTCAGATCGGGAACCAGATCCTTGACAACGTAGGTATGAGGAAGAGGGTAGATGCGAGAATCCTTGGCGGTGTCGGTAGGAATGCGGCCTATATAGCACAGTCAATACCTCAATTCCCGCCTTGTCGTACCTAAAACATTGCGAGTCACATACACAAGCAAGCAAGGGTGTTGACACCGTCGATGTTCATCGCACAACTTCCGCAGATACCTTCACGGCAACTTCTCCGGAAAGTCAGGGTAGGGTCCATCTCGTTCTTAATGCGGATCAGGGCGTCGAGCATCATAGGTCCGGTCTTGTTCAAATCCAGAGAGTAGGACTGCATCTTGGGCTTCTCGGTCGGCTGGTCGGGGTTCCAGCGGTAGACATGGAATGTCTTCACTCTCGGGGTCTCCGATGGGTTGGGATCCTGTGCAGTTGAGGTCTTAGATTCGGGAACAGTTTTAGAACTGGCGTAACCTGTCCCGCTCACCTGGGCAACCGGGTCGACAGTCGCATAGGAGCGAGCGAAGACGGCGGGGCGGAAGAGAGGCTTGGAGGATGCGACAAGGCGCGAAGTCGAGCGAAGAGCAGCCATGGTGGGCGAGAGGACACTTGCGGCTATGACGTGCAAAAGAAAAGAAAAAAAGTGAGAATGAAGGCGGATTGAAGCGGAGGAGACGTAATGAAAAAGGGTGACAATCGTCAATGGAGAGGAGAGAGGGCGGTCAAGTCAACCAAGTACACAGCCAGCCAGCGGCAACGACAGATGAAGTCGAAGGGAGTTTGGAGAGTGATGTTTTGTGAGCTTTACCCAAGAGGTAACCTCGGGTTTGACGGCCGGCCGGTTGCTGACTCAGCCCGCTGGCCAATCATGCAAAGGCTAATTGCAAGCGTCGGGGATACACGGCGAATCTGCTTTGGAGGAATCCGTCTCTCTCTCCTCGCACGTGAGAAGGATAGACCTTGCAGAATGATTTATCAAGAATGCATTCTAATTAGACTTGAGGGGCCACTATCTTGTACATAATCAAATCCGCGCCATGACCATCGCAATCCATCTTCTCTTGTTCCCAATTACATCACGAGTCAATTTGCGTTCACCATTTGCCGCTTGCCCAAAGGGGAAACGGAACCGAGTCCAGTTGCCGTCTCGACCCTGAGGCATGCACTGCCAAGACTCAAGCATATAGCCGCTGCCTGAGGCATAAAGGCTTCTCCCGGCCGTGCACTATTCCTATTCAGAACAAACACTGCTTCCACCTGGCCATGAGTACACCATAGAGCATACTGAACAACGCATGTTGTGGCCTGAAACGATTGCATACCGTTCTGTAAGATTAGCAAAGTACCCTTCGTAGCATAGCTAAACTATACAGGGTAAATGCTGGGATATTCAAGGTCGAATAGAGCTGGTGAAAGTGTGTAGAGGGTTAAAAATATATAAACAATAGGGTACAGAAACACTTATTGCTCTTAGACTTCTGGAGAGGAAACCACGCTAGTACCATGGAACAAGAATCAAAATATTAAAAAATGCTGGAGGGCCCATCTCTGACAGAATCTCCATCTCGGCGACTTTGATGACATTATTAATGTTCCACGATATCGTAAAGCCGAATGTCGCCTATACCAGTGCGGGCTTATTTCATACGTCCTATCTCCGACTGCATCCTTTGTACTATTGCTCGGGAGGTTATGCTATGAGAAGTCAGCCATAATAAGTAATTGCTTTCTTGTGCACGCTTGTATATTTGCTTTTTTGATAGCTCACTCGTGCCGAAGTCCCCAGTGTACCAGCCCGGACAAGCAAGTATTGCCCAATTGAAGAGATCTTCACGGACAAACAAAATGGCATGCACAGTCTCTGTGTTATATCCATCGAATACATCTTTCTTCGACCTCGACTACTACCTGAATACACATATACCACTAGTCAAACGCTACATGGAGATAGTACAGCCTGAAACATGGGACTGTTTGCGCGTACGACGCCGCAGAGTCGCCGTACATTGTTCAGACCATTCTGACATTCGAAGAAAAGGAAGGGTTTCTCAAAGCTTTTGAGGAGGATTCCAAGGGACTTGTAGAAGATATACTGAATTTCAGCAGTGAAGCGCCAGTGAGAATCATAGGAAAGATCGCTTGCTATGAGTTGATTCAATGATTCGAGGGATTGGTGTCGATGGTCAACGTTACGAGACTCCCAGCTCCGGATGAATAGGACACTACTGCTAGCAAACTCCATGGCGGCTGGATAAAGATATCAGACCGATAATGGAACAGAGGAAGTTACTGATTTAAGCATGTTGATCACGGACATATCAGGGATATGAAGGGCATCGCAGCGATGTAATAATACATAGCAACGCTATAAAATACCATGGCCCTGGACTACGAATATATAAGGATACGTATTCTACCATCATGTAACTACTTCTGCTTTAGTCTCTCGCATTCAACTTCTAGTCGGATACTAGTTACAGCTTGATACTAGCTCGACTCGTTCCCACTTGGCTTCCAACTATTGTACACGTACCTTAGTAGACAGCCTTTCTTGCCTAAGCCCCACCGTCTTGGATAGAGCCATGGTTAGTCTCTAACGAATGAACATATCGCCTAAGACACTGGGTGTCGTTAATCTGAAATATCCAACGGAACGATTTAGAGTGCGAGACCCAACTTGTGAGTATCATAATAGCCAGGTAGGTAGGTTGAGTCGCAGCTTTCGCCGTACTTTCGTGAGTAGCTCAAGCGATGGTGTATATGAAAGTCCATGGATTATTCCGTAGTCGAGTGTCATTTCATATTCTACCAACAAGGGGTTAAGCTAGTGGATATTCATATTTTACCTTAGGGCTATGGAACGTTCTTCATTTTTTTCGGCACATTCTCACCCATTCAACTGATTCGCCGTGGCTAAAGCAAATTGGAATCAGCTGATTGTGGCTACCAATCCACTTATGCCCTAGGTATATCGTCATTTCCGAATGAGTCCTCAAGAACCCCACCTGTCATTCGAGCTTATTACAAGCTTATGGGGTCCACTTTTGCATTCTACCTTGAAAGTGGTATTTTAAATTAGAATGAGTAACTTTCTTGGAAGTGTCTTCCTTTGGTCATTGAAAGCTAGTTCTTTATGGGGAAGAGTGTCTCATTCGAACACAGTGAGATTGCTAACCATGTGCACTTTCTACGAAGCTGTTGTTTTACTTTGAAAGCTCCTCGATGTGGTTTAGGAGTGAATGGCTCCGTATTATTTCTTTTTGATTAATTCCGCAAGTTCGTATTTGTAAGAATCTCGATAGGGTGGTACTCATTAGGAGAAGCTAAGACAGGCGACAACGAAGATAAATGATGAGTAATCTAAGTAGGCTCCAGTGCACCAACAGTGCATAATGTGGAAGACATGCCCACAGGAATGAAACTAGGATTAAGGAAACTGGTGCGCTGGAATGCATGATGTTCAAACAGACAAGTTTCACACGCTTTGCGAGGGATTACGTTTTTACTGAGTAGCCGTCGCTCAGGCTTTTGATGAGCATGAGTGATATTCAAGTGGCTTACGGATAGCTCAGAATTCAACTTTCGTATGACTGTTTCTAACAGTCTATCCCCACTGAGCTTTTCACAATGGAGAAGGTGTTCATGCGGATCTGATATCATCAGGAACCGAAAAGCTGAGAGGCCCACTGTGGATCGATTTCACACCGTTGCTGAGTTTGGATGTCCACAACGCTACAAAAGGAGATATTGCTCCGTATGCCTGCATACCATTCTATTTCGGGGCTCCCAAGCGATTGGAATGGGAGACCTTATGGAAAAATAAAAACATAATGCCCTTGGATGAACCGGAAATATAGAGTTTAAAAACTACGAAGGAAAAAACCAATGGAGGTCCCCTTAAAGTGTTGATCAACTGCACGGTGCAATGTTGTGTCTCCAACCCTAATCCAAAGATCCCGTGAGGAATGAACACCACATCCTAGCAAGTACGAATCCAATCCGTACAAAGACACCTGAAAACGTGGTGTCGGTAGATCTCCGGCTGCTTAAATTAAATGCCAAGCCGGAGAAACTGCTCCATTATTCTCATTTCGCATCATCCGAGACTAGACTTTTTAGACTACCGAACTAAAAAAACCCGAAGTGGCAATCGTGAAACATCGTTAATGAACCTTAGCCACATAGCTTCAAGGGTTATTACTGGCCCTGTCTTGGTCGGCACATCTCAGAAACTCCATTCAGGGGAACATGGGTAAGCATCAGATGTAGTTCTTGCCCTACCTCTCGACGGCCAGTGATCCGAATGGTTCCGGTTCAGTTTGTAACGGACTGCTGGAGAAGTGGAGCACCCATACCTCCATTAAAGAGAATGGATCTCTCGGTATAAAATTACTCAGGTATTTCTTGCCCCAGAAGACTGGGACTTGGTTTTACTCTACTGCACCCCCGGCGTTTGTCGGACGTTTCATGTTTAGCCTCCACTAACTTCCATTCTAGAACATGATATGATCAAAAGGGTGTCTGCCTTTTGCAGCTCCACCGGAGGATTGGATTCTTACATATAAAGCTAGCAACCATTACCTGCTGTTGAACCGGATTAACAACTCATTCTTTCTTTACACTTCACCCTTTAGTCCTTCCTTCCTTTCCATTTGTCTTTCTTTTCAACATGAAGTACGTGTCTGTCCTGGCCGCCGCTGCGGCCGCCTTTGCCAGCACCGTTGGCGCCGTCGGCGTTTCTGGTGCTGCTGAGGGTTTTGCCAAGGGCGTCACTGGTGGTGGCAGTGCTACTCCGGTTTACCCATCCACTACCGATGAGCTGGTCTCATATCTCGGTGACAGCCAGCCGCGTGTTATCGTCCTTACCAAGACCTTCGACTTTACCCACACTGAGGGCACTGAAACCACTTCTGGTTGTGCTCCTTGGGGTACTGGCTCCGGTTGCCAGCTCGCCATCAACAAGGATAACTGGTGCAACAACTACGAGCCCAACGCCCCTAAAGTGTCCCGCATCACCTACAACAAGGCCGGTGTTCTCGGTATCACCATCAACTCCAACAAGTCTCTTATTGGCCAGGGCAGTGCCGGTGTCATCAAGGGCCGTGGTGTCCGTATCGTCAGCGGCGCCAAGAACGTCATCATCCAGTGAGTATTTTCGCTTTTATAGCCTTCTACAATCCATACTAATATTGATGTACAGGAACATCGCTATCACTGACATCAACCCTCAGTATGTCTGGGGTGGTGATGCCATCACCCTGAACCAGGCTGACCTTGTCTGGATCGACCACGTTACCACTGCCCGTATCGCCCGTCAGCACATCGTCCTCGGTACCCAGGCCGACAACCGTGTCACTATCTCCAATTCCCTCATCGACGGCCGCTCCGACTATTCTGCTACCTGCAACGGCCACCACTACTGGGGTGTCTACCTTGATGGATCCAACGACATGGTCACCATGAAGGGTAACTACTTCTACAACACCTCCGGCCGTATGCCCAAGGTTCAGGGCAACACCCTCCTCCACGCTGTCAACAACTACTTCCACAACGTTGAGGGTCACGCCTTCGAGATCGGCTCTGGCGGCTACGTCCTTGCCGAGGGTAACGCTTTCCAGAATGTCGATGCCCCCGTGGAGTCCCCCATCAGCGGCCAACTCTTCAGCGCCCCTGATGCCACTACCAACGCTCAGTGCAAATCTGTCTTCGGCCGTACTTGCCAGATTAACGCCTTCGGCAGCTCTGGATCTTTCAGCCAGGCTGATACCGCTGTCATCTCCAAGTTCTCTGGCAAGAACATCGCTCCTGCTCACCTTGCCTCCAACATTCCCCGGTGGGTCATGGCTAATGCCGGCCAGGGCAAGCTCTAAATCATTGAATGAAGGTTCTTCACTTAGGGAATTTGTGGGAATGAGACTGTAGAAGGTTATAGGGGCGATAATTAAGCTTCGTGTATCTAATTCTATGTAATACTATTTTCTAAGCAAGCTACAAACAATGTTAACCTAGTTTGAAGCCTCTGTGTTTTGTGACCTTACCGGTAGGAATGTATGACATCTCTTATTATGCCAATACCCTGCAGGATATTGTATATCTCTAATTTTGTTGAACCTTCGATCGATCTAATTCAGGCATTGGACCGGAGTAAAATTTGCCCAAACATAGTTGTATAGGGAGCTATCAGCGACCTGATCGTACTAGGTAGTAGTAGTACGTAGAACCATAGCAGAGAATATTATATCCGCGAAAGGATTTATAGCAATCATAGCTGCATGGCATTATCCGAACATATCTAAATCAAATTTTATGAATCTTTTTTATATACTTCGCAATATAATCATGAACTACTAGTAGACCAGCTTGACAGGATCCACGATCGTCGGTGGAACTGTCAGGTTAATATAAGATCCGAAAGTATACCTCCAAGAGGCAAGGATGTACGAACACATCCACCAGCCCACCTACGATCTTCTCACGAACCGTGTGTACGTAATTCCGACGATCATTGTCGATCGATGTTTACATGAAACATTCAATACTCTAAATGCATTGTGTACTATCTATTGCCTTACAGCGTTCAATGGCAATAGTTACTCCCATGGGTAGCGAATAACTGGCGTTAATATGCATCCCTGGGGAGTTGAGGACACATACCTCTACCAAAACTACCAACAAAAAGCAATTACCAATAACCAAACCAGGCCCAAATAGCTTCTCCTGCATGACAGCGTTACCATTCGCAAACGGCTCACCGCTCCCAGTCACTGTAGCGATAGTCAACCCAGTTCATCAAATTCTCCTCATGCGGGAAAAGAGCTTTCGCAACGACCTTCCCACCACCTTCTTTGGCCTCGATCTTCAGCAGCTCTACAATAGGCTCAATAAAGTGATTCACATACGTAAACCAAAACTTATCTGTAGCAAGGTCATACTCCAACCCCCAGTTTACGATAATATCCTGCGTCTTCGGCTCGCGACGTACGGATCTTCAGCGTCCGGAATGTATGCAAGGCGATATCGTGCAAATTAGGTAAGGCCCAGGAACTTTAAACGCTTGAACAGCAGTGAAGACAAAACTTGCATCGCTGGTTGTTAAGGTAGGTAGTTCGCTTAGTATATTGCCCTGGTTAACTCTGAACCAACCCTGTTTTTCACTCCCCTTCGTTACCGATTGTCGCGGCCATAACTCGGGTAAGGTCGACATCATTGTTACCTGCAAGTCGCACGACTACGTCTTGTAATGTGCCCAGGAGGATGCCGGTGAATGTAGCGGCCAGAGCGATGGCTGCGTCAAAGTCGGCTATGGGGAACTGGTAGCGGCAGGGCTGGATTGGGTTTATGATGAAGTGTTTGAGGCAGTTACTCTCCTTGGGATGCGGATTCAACCGCAATGCCTTTTGCACAATCACTATGCACGTTACTATGATCACCCGGGACAACACGGAGGGATGTATTTCGGGTATCTGCCACCGGTTGGGTCTAGGTTAGGGCTAGGTTCCAGCAATCAGGTAAACTGGTAGGCTATGTCACTCTAATAGTTACCGGGTTATTATACAATAATATCTATCTAGCACAACAGTAGTTATATCTCTACACCAGGGTTGTCAACCTCTTCATCATTCATCAATATTTCTTCTACCCGTACAATAGCCTTAACATTGTTGGTGTAGTCTCTGTAGATGGCTCAAATACGGATATTGCCACCAGTCCTGTATACCCCATCCCATTTCCGCGCAAGGTGTTTGGGGCCCAGCTCCTCCCGGAGATACTCACGAGCGGCCTGGTTGGCTTTTTTGATAGTGGTCTTGGTTGCAATCAGAGCTGGATAGCACTCCGCCACCAGGGGTTCAACCGTGTAATTTTAGTGAATCTCCGCCTTTACCTGATACCGTCTTACCTGAACAACACGAGCAGGTTCTCCGTGACGGAGTTTAACCACTGTAGACATGGGACCCATGGTTTTGGACAGTCAACCATTGGACTAGGATCGATTGAATGTACCAGATACATGCTCTCCATGCAGGAGATGTGGCTTCCTGAAGCTCCTCAAAAATGTCAACTGGAGGGCGTTCCTCATCAAGATCAAGCCAGTCAAGGGACACTTCATCCAGTGCCTCAACAACCTGGCCCATGAACCAGCGGGGATCTATCAGTTCTGTTCCAGTGCATATTCCACGGACGGGACCGTTGCACTTGTGGAATTCAACTTCTACGGTGACAAGTACGCACCGGATATCCCACCTGCTTGTTGGTTGAAACAGTAACGCGCTCTTGTCGACGCTAGTTATAAACGCACCTCCGGGTATAGCCGATGACCTTCATGATACTGAGCCTTGTGCTTTTCACCAATGCATGTCTGACACCATTAATGTGATATTTGGACTTTCGCCGTTCTTTTTGTTTTACCACATTTTATTGCTACGTCTTTGTGGCTGGTCATTGTATAAGGCAGGACACTATATTTCTGCGCGGATAAGGTTATTCATTTTAGTCTGTTCATTAGGAATTAGATGCGTAAGCCTCTCATCGGCGATAAATGTTCCTTGGAAGATCATATTAGACCAGCGTACCATAATATTATAGGGTACAGCTCGTATGCTGACTGAGTGCTCCCTGTCTTTCACCCTAAATTGCACATGTAGCTTGGGCGTGTGTACTGCATGTGAGTATGTAGTATTTAGTATAGACTTTCGTTCTCTTCTCTTGCTCTATTGGCTGTTAATCTGATCCTACAATACAAGATTCCACAGTTTCTGTATAATAGAATTCTTCCTTTCTTTCTTTCTCTCTTCCTTCTCTACGTTTGATGTTTCGTTAGATCGCCACTTAGGTATAATTTATGCATATTATCAAGGTGTATAGAATCATTACACGTGAGATGGGAGGAACGAACCTGCATAGCCTCTTTGGAAATCAAATACCAGGATTATAAGCGCAGATACATTTTATTCGGACATACGTTGCAGCCTCACTACGGAAAATGAAGGGAATCAATTCATCTTTGCTTCTTCCGTTGCGGAAATCGATTTCCGGCAACACATTCAAATAGCATGTAAATCATAGGTGATGTCCCGTGTTGCCACTTTCACTTTCATATCCTACCCGCGAACATGTTCGGCAACAAATTAGCGATCAGCAGTTTGTCGTTGGGCCAGCACCCTTCTCACCTGCTTGACCACAAAATCATAGTCGCAGCTTCTCACGGTTTTGCGGGGATTGAAATTGTCTTCTCTGATCTGGAAGTGTACGCCCGGACAAAAGAACTATCCTTCTCCGAGGCAGCGGAGGATATTCGGAGGATATGTGAAACACATCAGGTAGAAATCCTATCGCTGGCTCCGTTCGAGAACTTTGAGGGTCACAACTCACCCCTCGAGGGAAGGCTGGAAACCGCCAAGAAGTGGATCAACATAGCGAGAATCCTTGAAGCGACGTACCTCCAAGTGCCTGCGCAATATAGCAGCGACAGCACGGGAGAGGAGGCAGTGGTCGTCTCGGAGCTACAGCAGCTGGCAGACATTGCCAGTGCCCAACAGCCGATTGTCGCCATTGCATATGAGCCTATGTCATGGTCGACCCATTGTTCGACATGGCAGAGCGCGTTACGCATCACGCAAGCTGTGGATCGACCGAACTTTGGGCTCTGCCTGGATAGCTTCCACGAGCTCACCAAACTATGGGCCAGTCCATTTGATCCGGATGGTAAACTACCTAACGCGGATCATAATCTACGAGTGTCACTGCGCGATCTTCAAGACCATTGTCCTCTGGATAATATCTTCTACGTGCAACTCTCAGACGGTGAACGATTTGATCCTCCCTTTTCAACATCCCATCCGTGGTATCTTGAAGGTGAAGCGCCGCAGTTTATCTGGTCACGGCATGCTCGACCATTTCCCCTGGAGACCCAGCTGGGTGCATATATGCCACTACAAGAAGTTGTAAAGTCCTGGATTGCAGATAAAGGTTTCAATGGCTGGGTCTCATTAGAAACTTTTGACCGGAGAATGCGGGTAGCTGAGTTTCAGTCAGTAACTGCTGCCCAGCGCGGCAGGCAGTCCTGGCGCAAGCTACAAGACGCACTGCTAGTAATTAATAGCAATATATAGAAGAATATCTTATAAGGTACTAGCTTAAATATAATTTAAGATAGTTCTTTTAAAATAGCTGCTCAATATATAAGCTAATCTAGTATATAAGATAGCAGTATCATCTTCTATACTTTCTTATTATAGCTATCTATTTTTGAGGCAATTATTGGATTACCTAAAGAATAACCTTGTTTGCCTTGGATACTTGTCTATTTATCTATCATTGATTTCTCTTACTTTTCCTTCGCAGAATCTGTAGTTACAAATACTGTAAGTAAGCTGGAGTAAACAAGGTATATAGACTTAAGTAATTAAACAGATAATCAAGACTCTATCAGACTGATAAAGCCCAACTACTGAATATTTAGCTATGCAGGCATCTCACCAGTGAGACAGAATCTAAACTGCATATCATGTAGGTCCTCAGTCCTAATTAGTAGACATATGAGATCAGCATATTACCACAACGAAAAAGCATAAAATCAACTAAAATACCTGCCACAGTGCTGTCCTGCTGCCTCACTATTAGGTATACGCGTGGCCTCCATTCTGGCTCCTTATCTGCTTCGTTTCTTCTGCATGCCTGCCACACCTGATGACCCCAGGCGTACTGTGTGACTATTTAAACAGCGTCTTTTGGTAAGGACGTCTACAATACAGGGTTGAAGACCTGTTAACTAACTTTAATTAAGGATACAATAAGAATGCTAAGAATCAAGCAGTAGATGGCTATTAAAATGAAGCTGATTTGTACTTCTTTTCTACTATTAACACTTTACTAATTTATAGCTAAGAGCTTTTGACCGAAACATTACAGATTCCGTTTAAAAAGATAGCCGGTATATAGTCTGATGTTCCGCATCGGTGGCTAAATTGTGTCTGCACCGGGGACAGGGTATTTGTTCAAACACCGGCGGTTATTGGCGGTCAAGGCGTGTACTTTTTGCTGGTGTATTGATTAGAGAATATTATTTAAGATCTAGCTGGGACGTAGGCTTAAGGTGAGAATTGCTGGTAGGGCTTCAATGATGGCCTTTCGAGTCTGGGGGTTCAGGAACTGATAACTATCTACTTTTTTGGCGATGTTTAAGAGTAATTCATTCAAGGCTACTAGTTGGAGATTGGTGATTCCATCGTTACTAATTTGGGGGGGAAAAGGGGTGTTGGGGAGTGTACCATGTGCTTTTAATTGGATTGTCTTCAGCTGCTCTTCGCGGGGATTAGGCAAGCCATCGGGAAGGGGGATGTCGCGAGGATTCCATATGCTTGGAGCCGCGAGAAGACAGGGTATCGTGGTGGCCAAAAGAATGAGTCCCACTTTGGCCTAAGGCAAAGGAATCATGAAAGCAAATGGGTGAGTTGAATAATGGGATGATATCAGATATAAGGCTAGAAAATGTTTAGTGCTACTCGTGATTGTATAATCTAACGGAGATATAATGAGACTCTGAGTCACACAGTACATCCCAGTTTACTTGGATGTCGTCGTAGAGAATTATATAGATCTTCTAGAGTTTCGACTTTAGAGCATACGCCCCTATGTGCTCATCATGGAGTAAATTTGCACAACGAGTAGTTTAAGCTTTTCTCGCTACCCGAGTTGCTTCTGAGGACTATCTGACTAAATCAGACATACTATAAAACCTCCATCATGCGTTTTCACTAGTCTCTTACAACTCCTTGACCCCAAACCCACCCCCACACATTGACTCTCACTCTCTCTCTCTCACACACACACACACACACACACACACACACACTCTCTCTCTCTCTCTCTCTCTCTCTTATTTACTCGTACATTGTACACTCAAGACAATAAGCTCTGCCATGGCGGTCGGACACATACTCCACGCTTGGCTCTCCAAGCTTAGGCATCACAGAAGAACGTCCAAGAAGATCGAGCAGGTCGATCCTCGCAAGTCTGTGGATTTTCCTCCCTCTGAGGCTCCTGCCCCTCTTGCGACTAAGTCTTCAATTTTGGAGTCTGAGACTGTTTCGGAGTCCGAGACTGAGCAGTTTGGAAGTCCCTTGAGGAGAGTACCGACACCTTATCCTTTCTTTGGCACTGCTCCATCAAACTCAGGTGCATTCACTGAATTAAGTGATATTGCAAAAGAGAAGGCCTTTTATCCCATCTGATCTACTATATTTCTTTCATTCTGTTGTCTGCTCATCATATTATTGAAGGTTCATTGAGCAAATGGTGCTTGTGGTTAATAATTTTGTATGAGTGGGAAGGGCGTGGGACTGGCATATGGACACACATCTTCTCATTAGGAGAAGTTTAATATTCAACAAGTCTCATGTACCTTTTGCTTTGGGGGGAATGGATAATCCAACGTGATACTATCATAATTGAGAGGCAAGAGCGGCTCATTTTTGCGTAGTGTACCTGCTCATGCTCTACTGCCAATCCCACACTCGGGGGTTCTGCTTTAAGCGGTTAATTTCATCACACTATATTACTTTGTAGAGCGCATTTTATTGAATAATTAAGAAAAACCACCTATTCTGCTCTGAAAAGCTTCCGAAGAAAGTTGTACACACAAGTGTCTAAGAACGAAAATTGTATAACAACACGCTAGTCGCTAATGCAATTAAAAAAAGTGAAACGCTCAACGGTAGGAGGAAGACAATCAATAGAAAGTAAAATGAAGCAGTATCGGCGCCTTTTTTTCGCTTTTTTTTTTTCTTGTGTCACAGAATCCCGCGAATGTCAAAAATTGTTCCGACCACCCTCGACGGTATCTGCTGCTTCTAGCTTCCGGTGATTCCGTCCCCCCTCCTCAACTCGCGGATGCATAGTTATAGCTGCTGTAGTAAGGACTCGGAGTGTAACAACTGTAAGACGAATTTCCATAAGCTGAAGTATTCCCATACGAGGAAGTATTCGCGTAAGAAGACGTATTCGCATAGGTCGATGAATTGGTATAGGAGGGTGAATTCCCATAAGAGGAAGTAGTGGCATAGGTATACCCATAGGAAGGGCTCTGGGCGTAATCATCATAAGATGGGGTTGAGCTCTGCGTACTTCTCCCCATGGAGCTAAAGATGCTCGGCTGGGAGTAAGCAGACAAGGGAGAGCTAGTACTTGACGATGACAAAATCCCAATGGAGCTGTATGCAAGCGGCGTGGAGGATTGAGGACGAGTTGTTGTCGGGACGGAATACTGATAATGGCTTTTCGCACTGGTCTTAAATTCCGTTGGCTGGAAGGTAGTCGCTCGTGGATCAAGTACTTTTTTGGAGCTGCTCCAGCGTGATTGAGATAGCCCGCCGGGTTTTGACTCGACTGGTTTTGGCTCACGCTTTTCGACCTCCTTCTCGAGCTCGGGCTGCTGAAGGCTTTCAGCAACTTTGGGTGTGTCTTCTTGGACGGCGCTCTTCTCCTCAGCAGGATTCTCCTGTTTTTCTCGCTTCTCGTCCTCCACCTCCTCCCATGCCTCGGTGACTTGCTTTTCTTCTTCCCGTGTGTTGCTTTCCGTCTTCTGTTCTTCCTCACGGGCGTCATCCTGCTTGGCCTGGGGCACTTCTGCAATCTCCTGCGCCTTCTGATCCTGAATCCCCTGCTTCTCCTCTTGGTGCTCAGTGATATCATCAATCCATTGTGCGGAAGTCACCTCTACCTTCTCCTCAACGACATCAGCCTCCAGCTTCTCCTCGAACGCATCTTGCTCAACAGGATCCTCATGAAAGTCAGCCACCCCGACCTCCTCCTCAACCTCCTCATCCCACCACTCTCCTAGAACCTCCTTCTCCCCCTCCAACTCCTCCACCTCTCCAACTTTCACAGACTCCTCGTCCCCCTGTTCGTGAACCAGATCCTCACAAACCTCCACCCCAACAACCACACCCCCATCAATCTCTCCAAAAGCCACCTCACTCTCACCCTCAACCTCGCCCTCACCAACCTCATGCATAATCCCATTAACCTTAACCTCATCCTTCACGCCATTAACCATCTTCGCCATTTCACTCCCAACCTCCTCCTTACCCACGGCCGAAACACCAGTGTCACTTCTCAGTAACTGCTCCACAATCGCCGCCGAGATAGTCCTCACCTCCTGTCTCCGGAGCTGGCGCTCTCGTTCCCGCCGAGTTGACCGCCGCTCCTCGACATACTCCTGGTAGAGGGTGAGTCTGGTCTTGAACCAAAAGGTGAATACGGAGGCGAGGAGGAGGGTTGTGATCCTTTTGCCGACGATGGACAGGATCAAGATAAGAGTGAGGAGCTGGAGGGTTGTGAAGAAAAGTGGTGGTGACGATGTTGATGATAGGGGAACTGTGTGTTTGAGGGACATTTTGTTGGTTTTTTTTTGGGGTGTTGGGTTTAGTTATGTATTTGGGTATAAATTAAACGGTTTAAGGTATCGATCAGTTGAGAAAAATCAAGAAGAGGAAGAAATAGTCGTAGAAAAAAAAAATACCCCAATATTAATACTACAAAGAGATGTAGAAAGAAAGAAAGAAAAACAAACAAACAGAAATCACGTCTCGTCAAGAACACAATAACAAGAAAAGATAAAAGGCAGAAACTAAAATCTAATATATCATAAACGGCCTTCTCAGGCAGAGACAAGAGAGAGAGATGTGCACACTAAATCAGGTCGGTGCCCAAAGGCGGCGCACGAGGCTGAAATCTCACCCAAAGTCAAAAGCAAGGCAAGCAAAAGGGGAAAGGCGCCATAAAGGGAGGACCAACTAGCTATTTTTGGGGGGAGCGCGCTGCAATATACAACACATCGTACGTCGTGGTTCTTGCGGTAAGGCAAGTTGAGCCACGCATGCTTTTGTGCCAAGGGTTTTGAGCAAATGGAGTTCGACGTTTCTTGTGGGGACGGGCGTTCATTAGTTTGAGGGAGGAGGTAATTGTGAATCGTTTCCTTTTTTCTTTTTTGGTCGCTTACTTTACCGAGAGTGTTTTTGACTTGCTGCATGGGTGGGTTATTTTTCTTTTATTGAAGATGCTACGGAGGAAGAAGTAGGGTATGGCAGGGCACGGGGTTGGGAAGGAAATAAGGTCGGTGGGCTATTCATAACCTTAATGAGACA
Organism: Aspergillus alliaceus; assembly: GCF_009176365.1. Lineage (NCBI taxonomy): Eukaryota > Fungi > Ascomycota > Eurotiomycetes > Eurotiales > Aspergillaceae > Aspergillus > Aspergillus alliaceus. The sequence continues at coordinate 563,980 of NW_022474694.1, forward strand.
GAGAGCGAAGAGCGCGCTCGGCGCGGACACATCCGAAATCCTTGATGCATCCTGCACGCTAACCTAAACGGTGCTCTGATTGGCTTTGCTCGCATCGAAGAAGAGCGAACAGTTGACGCAGTTCAGTTCGATCTTCTCTTATGAGTGGTTGCTTCGCGAGACGGTTACAGATATCGAGGCGTGAGATGTGTCGCCTGTATATTTGACCACATTTGAGGATGTCATTGGACTACTATTACACTATAAAGACAAGCAGGCATTTATGCTCCACTTGCAGACCGAATAAATAAAGACGATATTCCTCCCAAAGCGGCGATGCCCGTGTACCCTTGCCAGAGGGCTCGAAGTGCGCCGACGTAAGCGGCCTTTTGTTCCTGGGGTAGGTATCCCCAAGGGTGGCGAGCCGTATACCCGATCGATACATCAGGGATGTCTCTTGCATATAGGTAGTTGAATATGATAGTTCCGCTGATGGGTATGGCGATGCACATGCCCCATGTGCGTAGTATCGAGTAGATCAGGATGGACGAGGTGGAGACCTTCCCACTCTCACCGTTTTCTCGACTAGGGTAGACCTGCAGAGCATTTATATGGATGCAAACGTTATGTCCCAATAAAAGCAGAGCATAACCCAGTCCCGCAGTCAGGAAGATAACCAGCCAACCTATTGTCGGGATCGATGTGTTGAGCAAGATGGAACATCCCGTCGCGGTAATAGTAAACAACCAACCTATACGAGCAATCCAGGCAGAAAGGTGTGGCCGCCGAAACAGCTGCCCTGTGCCCGATATCATGAGGGTAGGTACAGCTAGACCCGTAAGAGCAACTAGACTCAGTCCTATCCATGTACTATTGAGGGACTTGACGAAGATGAGATACAGCGACAGGCAATGGAGGTGAGAAGAAACCTGAAGTTATCATTAGCTGTCATCCTCCTTCCAAGCAGGTCTAGCTAACTCAGGGTAGACTGACAATGAATCCATGCAGAAAACCGCCTGTCTGCAGCATTATTGACGGGAGGTCCCGAAACACCTTTGAGCTGAACATTGGCTGCGTGGCCCACATTGTCTCAAAAAGGGCCAAAATGACCATTAGGCTGCCACCAATGCAAATCGGTAACAATATCTGCCAGCTATCCCAGGCATACAGCGTCCCACCCCAGCTGATTCCTGTAAGTAGAGATCCAATACTAAGAAGGATCAACAGGGCCCCTATCCAGTCCATTGTACGGAAACTTCCCGTATGAGTCCCCTTGCTTTCCTGACCGTGCCCCTTTAGGTCAAGTGCAAATGGAATCACCAAGAGCCCAATCGCGCAGAACACAAAACTTGAATAGAAAGCCCAAATATAAGTAGTGTAGTCATGATACACCCCGCCAGCGATGGAGCCTATGATCATACCAATCACCTGTGCGCGAAATACGTAAGTAGAAAATTGGACGCAATGCGACTTCGGAATAAGGTCGGAGATAATCAAAAGCGAAACTCCCATCACCCCTCCTCCACCAATCCCTTGGACGAATCGACCCGCTACCAGCACAGATAGGTTCAACGAACCGCCGCATATGCCCGTACCACTTGTTGCGAGAACAGCAGACGAAAGTAAAACAGATCCGTGTCCAAGTACTTCGGCTAACATGGCAAAAACAGCTTGGCCAGAAGCATTGCCAATAAGGTAGGAAGTATTTACCCAAAGGGTGTTTTCAAGAGGTTGTCGGAAGACGTCCGAGAAACCCTACGCAACGTCCAGGTCAGAATCTGGGACCTTCCCGCTCCGCCCCTTTTGTGTAGACATAACATACTGGTATTAGGGGAATGACCACAGTCATGTTAAACGCATCCATCATTACTAAGATTGAGATACATATCGTGACGAGCCACTCTCTCACGCCTGGTGTCCATTCAGGTCCTCTCGTGGTATCTTCTCGGTGTGTATATTGAGTCGCCTCGGCAAAGTCCGAAGCATGCGAAGTAACCAAACATTGCTGGCTGGTTTCAGGGTAGGTATTCGGTCCCGGCACATTATCCGTATGGTAAACATCAATGGACTCCACGCCCATTGGTTATGTAAATTCGCAATGAGAATACTATCTGACACAAGAAGTTTAGAAAGCGTACTGCCTATACACAGTATCAGTCAGTCCAGTTGACAGGAAATGAAATATTGACAACAAAAGAAAGAATCTTTGGGGCAGAACGGAATATCGCGATATATGACTTTATAGAACTTATTTAAGGAGCGGGGATAGCATCCATGCAAGGGGTGTCGATATCGGAACATTTACTATATTGCAAAGTCCTGGGCGCATTGACACAAGTGATACGTACTCTCGGGGCTTCTAGAGAGGATAAAAGCTGATGATCTGCGCCGATCATTGGTGTCCTACATTCCAGTCGAGAGAAGATTTACCGCTACTGCTCACATTTGGGACCATGATTCGCTTAATAGTCGGTTGGTATGTGGAATATCACAGGGGGGACTGGACAGGTTCTAGCAACTTCACAACAGCGAGAAAGCTATTGGGGTGATTTGTGAGCTCTCGCGTCTCTGTAATTGTGGTCGAGTCAGTCGACATGTGGTTGGAATGAACCCTTCCGGGCGCTTGACCCCCGGCCAAGCGCTCTTGTAGTTGTACAACTCATCGTTGGGATATTTTTTTGCGAGCTACTCTGCAAGAGACGTCACTATACTGAGGTGAGGTACGTTTAGAGAGAAAGCTGTGATGTAAGACAACAGTTAGCCCCGCCTCACTATCCCCACTGATCGTTCAAGAATGTCCCAAAATGGAAACTTGTTGAAACACGAGTGGACAGAAATAGGTGTAACCCTACATCCCGGATTTTCCTCAATAATCAACCTAATTTTCCTTTAATGAGGTATTGACACTGTAGTAAGACCATCTAAGGACTTGTGAAGGAATTCATATTAGGCTACAGCTTGGTAAGTGCTTCAATTGCAGTTGGTAGCCTATTAAGTAGCTATTCTGAGCCTTAATTGTTCCTTAGTCATTGAAGATTGCAGCATAATTACCTGCTACTCGCACCGACCTTAACATTCCTTCCATAATTCGAATATTCTCCAGCTTTAATTGGGTGATTCGCGTTGGGACCAACCGGACAGTATACATAGTTTTGACTACCCGGCAGGATAAGTAACAATTAATTTGCTCTGATTTAAATGCTACTGACCAATGCATCCTGAGTAATGACCGAAGCTCTCCGTAAACGTAATGAAGCTCAAGTGGCACCTGTTCTAGTCTTGCAGCATCGACTTTGTTGTTCGCAACTCAACATCTCTTTGCTAGCCAATCGTAGCTCTGAATAGGCGTTTACTACCGCATGAAATAGGGAACACAGGAAATGTAGCAGGAGGGATGTCATATGCCAAACCTTTTAATTTTCTCTCCCAAAATACTGCTCCTGCTACAAGTGGAGCCAACAGTGAGTTTTTTACACGAACGGAGGCATAGAGCATCATTGCTCACCTCCTAAGGACTAGTGGCAGATAAACCTACTCCTCGGCGCTCTAGGTCTCCGGGGAGCTGGAAACAGCACTTTAATGTGTGGCGACCATGTAGCAAAAAAAAAAAAAAAAAGGGCTGGTCAGGTTTCGCTAATGATGATGTTATACTCGATGCGACGCGCTGGTTCATAGATTTCCAACTTGTTCCGTCTAGTAGATTATTGATAAGCTACATTTTCCATACAGTAGGCCACTTCTGTTCGTGCTACTTCCTACCGAGGTATTTAACGATGTTAAAACCCTTGTGGTTGCCGTAGCAGCTGGACGTGATTTACCCAAGCATGTAGAGATTACCATAGGGCTAGACGCATAACTGCCCGAGACGAGCGAGCCAATGGGCATCTGATCGCATACGAGACGTCTCAATGATCAACGCTCCATCTCAGGTAAATGATCGTCCTAACTGCTTGTCATTTATTTATGCCCCTGCATATGCGAACTAAATCTGACAGAAGTCGGTTGATTGGCCAAAATTGATTGGAAAGATTTCTCGAGAGCCTAATCTTTGTCTAGCCCAGAAAGAGTGCGCTTTGTGGTTCTCCATATGTTTCTCGATTGAACAAACTTGAAGTACTTTCTCATATACTGTGTCCCTTCGAAGCCAAAAAGCAGAAATATCTAAATGAATCATGCGGCAGAAACAGATGTAATCTCCAGCTCATCCAGCAGGTAGCAGTATGACGTTACGGCGTCCTGGAACTGCGCAGGAAAGTAGCTCTACGGGGCACTTGCCAGGCAGTAGTCGGGGCAGAAGACCTTTGCACCGTCGAAGTATTTGTTTATGGTGCGTGAGAGGACTCCGTAGGACATCTCTCGAGCGTCAAAGACGACGAAGCCACCACCTTGGAAATGTGGGATTACTTTTTTTGCTGTTGTCTGAGTGGTCTGAATATTTGGTTGACGCCGCCTATTGCTGCTGGTTTTACTCGACCGTCGTTGAGTGTACCTGCATAGAGGGCCTCTTCTCCGGCTGGATAATGGTGAAGCGGTCGCCATCTTTTTCTGGTTTAAGAGATAACATAAGTTTCGTCTCTACCTAGGCGTCGTATCGGAGTTTGATCTTGAATAGATATACGAAGATGGATGCTCCATATCGCCAACGGGATTTACGTCGCAGCTGTGGAAAGATGTAGTGTATGAGTAGCAAGGATAACTTCACGAGGTTCCAGAAATATAAGTATATGAAGACTGCTATATAGATGGGTCGTAGAGTAATCGCCCATCGGACCCGGTAATGTTGCCTCTGTGATTTGAGCTGCACTGCCAGCAATCTTTCGCTTCACAAAGCTGCCAATCAGAAGTTTCCTTTATGTTTATTCGGGTTGCTTGTTACAAAAAGTGAAGCCAGGGCTGGCATCTAAGTGTTTCGTCGCCCCTATACCAAGCCTAACATCTCAGACTGACCCTTGGGGTTGCTGCAGGCTTGAACCCCGAATGCCTCGAATGGTTTTCATGCCTTTGCTTTTTGTCATTAGTCCAGTTTTAAGAGAAATGGATATCATTGTACTGTTGTATTGTCCGACACGCATGCACAAAGGTAGACCGAGTCATTAAGGCGGCAGGCTGGATTCTGTGCTCTCTAGCGGTAGATACGTCTATCAGGTATTTAGTTTTATTGTAGTCAATGCTGATCTCGATCAACTTTCCCCGAGCAGCTCCAGCTTTTGACTTAGTTCAATGCCACGTACGCTCAACAAGCACCCAAGGCTAGGCAGCATCCTTACATATATACAATTAGCAATTCATTACTCCTTATATGCCTGTGGATCTTATATTGCGCTCGGTTACCGAGCATAATGAGCTATCTTGGCTTGAGATACCAAGGTTGACGCTCTGCCAGGGAAAGCTAAAAATATCTTAGGTTCAGCCTACAGGATATATTTCGCAACTTTGATTTGAATTATTTCGTTCTTGGCCAAGTTTATAAAACCCTCTAATATGTATCCCATTTATTTTCTCCCCTATGTTTGTAACATTCTGGGAACTGCGACTGTTGAATAGGTCGTCGCTAACAAAATCTCCACCCACGTACCGCCTCACTTAACCTCACCATCGGCTTGATTCCATGAACTCCTATCCCAGTTTTAAAAACAAGGGGAGAAAAGGTACAAGATAACGATACCTCTAAGACCGTCCAACATCCCAGCCCAGACAAAATTCAACCTAAAGAATTTTCGGCAACACATACCCCCCAATATCAACAAAAAACCGCATCGCCCTCCCCATAAACTCCTCCACATCCTCCCCGACCCACCTCGGAATCAACCCCGTAATCGTCTCTTCCATTTCCCTTAAATACTTCCCCGCCACCTAAACACATTAGCAAAACCACCCACAAACGATGAAAGTGGGTTAAGAAGGGGGTGGGGGGTAGGGGGAAACGCACAAGAACACACGACCCCGTCCTCCCCCCATCCATCGCAACATAGGCAATCGTCTCCGCCACACGCTGGGGCGTATTCGCCTCCAGCCCAGCCTCCTCCCACTCCTGCGCGAACCCCGCGGTAAGGCGCGTCGGCGTGAAGAAAGGCGCAACGGCATTAACCCGGATCCCGTGTTGGGCGGCGACATCCTGCGAGGAGCGTAGCATACCCAAGACGCCGTGCTTGGAGGTCACGTAGGCGGTTACACCGGTGCCGCCGAAGTAACTGGACGTAGAGGCCATTAGGACAATGGATTTGGATCCTGATGCCGAGGGGTTGGATTTCATGTGGTGGAGAGCGAGTCTCAGGGCTTAAGATATTGTTAACGTGGTGTAAGGGGTTGTCAGTAGATTAGGGGGAGTGTACTGACTGTTCATTGTCCCCTTTATATTGATATCAAGTACCTTGAATCCTTCTGTCGATTCCTTGAGAATACCCTCCTCGTCTACATCTGTTAGGTCCAGGACAGGCTGCGTTTCCATCGTCCCTGCGTTGGCGATGACGATGTCGACGGGCCCGAAATGTACCGCCGCGCGCTTAAAGAGCGCGGTCATCTGGTCCCAATTGAGGATGTCGGCTGCGATGAAGAGGGCATTTTCTGGGCTTTGGAATGTGGATATGAGGTTTTTAGCGGTGTTCTGGCATGTTTCTAGGTCGCATATCACTACTTTGGCGCCGTGGGCGTTGAAGAGCGAGGCTGTTGCTGCGCCGATGCCATTGGCGGCGCCGGTGATTAGGACGACCTTTCCAGACGCCTGTGTGACGAGGGTTTGATCGAGATTGATTTGTAGCATTGTGGGCTGGTGTACAGGGGCCTGGGGGAAAACAATACTTGGTAGTGTAGTGAGATTGCGGGGGGAATGAATTGACGTGGTTCAATTAACTCCGAGGTTCAGTTGTCGGGGAATTTTTACCGACGATGTTTCCTTTCTTATATCCTATTCACAACGGACGCCTTACAAACTAGATTAGAATTGGACAGCATTATACTGAGGCTAGTGGCTTGGAAATATCGAATAGCCACGATTCAACGGCAAATTGTGCCCCGAAACTGTTATCTAATATATATCGTTCCCGAATTAGGAATGTTGACGTAGATCTTCACGATTGTTAGCTTTACAATAATAGCCCCATAGGTTCCACACTGATCGAGCAATCGGTATCTAACTGGCGAAGTATAGCAAATAAAGTGTAGAGTACAGCCTAAATCGACTAAGAGACTCCACAATAATGTGGTTGTTGTTCCTACTTGTATAACTTTCACATGAGCGAGTGTACGCGTCCGTACCGCAGCCCGGTAGGTGTCACTGCAGATACATAGGGCAGTGAGGAAGATACTCGACTCTGATGTGCGCTTTTTCATGAGTTTAAAAGGTAGTACCAGTGTAGGACAGCGTAAAAGGGCCGGTTCTCAGCTTCCACGGGCCTTTACAACACGCATGCATTAAGGCGAGCAGAGCTCCCAATATGCCAGCAAAAGCACTATACCCATATTCAGTAGTATATATAGTTCCGCGACAATGGAACCTCCGCAAGAGATAGGGCTTGCTGGTCTTCTAGCGCGACAATTTGAACGCTTTGCATCCTCGCTAGCTGTAAAGGACGATGGGAGTCAATTTACATACGCACAAGTCCATGCGAAAGCGCTCAATCTTGCATATCAGATCCAGTGTCAACAGATAGGAGCTGAACGGCCCATTGGTATCCTCTCACCTCGAGGTATAAACCATATTGTTTCACAAATTGCTGTCATATATGCTGGAGGAACATGCGTCCCGTTAGATGTGAACCAGCCTGATCGGCACCTGGTCGATCTCCTAAAGAACATCAATATCACTCTTTTGTTGACGGATCAGGGCAATTCAGACCGGCTGAAAGGCTATGAATTTCAACAAATAATGGTGGATCACAGGTTGTTACCTACTCAAGTATGCGAGAAGGTCAAGGAGGGGGCAATTGACCGGCCCCAGGTACAATATCGCTCCCATATATTTCATACGTCTGGCTCGACTGGTCGTCCAAAGCCGGTCCAGGTACTTGCCAGCGGAATTATCAATTACTGTCTCAACGAAACGTTTGTTCCGATCCAGCAAGGCCAGCGATTCGGCCACTTGAGCAATGTCACGTTTGATGTGTCTATTATGGAGACTCTTGGATCATTTCTTCGCGGTGCCACAGTGGTAGTATTAGACCGTGACACAGTACTTAATCCCGCCCAGCTGGCAAAATGTATTCGAGACGATATGATTGATGTGCTTTGGCAAACGCCGGCGCTGTTGGCGGCAACGATTAATGCTTATCCGCAAGCATATACGACAGTGGACACGCTTCTGACTGGGGGCGAGGTAGTGACTGCGCAGCTGGCCCGGAAAATCCTGGAACATGGCCCACCAAAGCGATTGCTGAATCTTTATGGGCCGACAGAGTGTACCATGTTCTCGACATTCCACAGTATCTCCATTGAAGATGTGGAGAGGGGTAGCATCCCCATTGGGCAGCCGATGGATGGATACAATGTCATAGTAGTGGACGAAGGTCTTAGCGCCTTGCCCTGTGGAGAAGTAGGAGAATTGTTAATCGGTGGCAAAGGAGTCGCAGGGGGTTATTTTGGTGAGTTGGAGAAGACCAGTAGTACATTTATTGAGCTACCGCACCTTTGGTCCGGTGGGCGGGTATATCGAACGGGGGACCTCGGTCGGTGGAGTCTTGCCGGCCTGCTCGAATTCGTAGGTCGACGAGACAATCAAGTCAAGATCCGAGGTCAGCGTATAGAGCTCGAAGCAATCGAGTCCATCCTGGTGGCAACAGGGTTGGTTACTGCGGCAGCAGCCGTGAAGATCGCGGCTAGTAGTACTAGCCAGAGAGATTCGCTCTTGCTGGCATGCGTGGTACCAATCTCTGACGATGTGACTGCATCGACTATCACGCAGACATATGTCAAGCTTGCGACCCATCTCATGGTCCCACATCTGGAAATAGTAGATCGTCTACCTTTGACAAATACCCACAAGATCGATCGTGAGACGTTGGTTGAGCGATACTCTCAGCAGATAGTGCCGAAGATGGCACTGAACTCGCATGAGCGGTTATCGCCAATTCAAGAAATTCTTCTAGATGTCTTTGGCTTCCACATCGGCGCAGATGACAATTTCTTTTTAATGGGTGGCTCTTCATTACACGCTGCCCGCCTGGTAACCCGCGTCAAGGATGTCCTTGGCGTTCAACTTCGAATTGCCATGATATACGAGCGTCCAACTTTACGAGAGCTCAATGAACTTATTGGATCACTGCGGAAAGGTGAAAGATGGACTGAGAATACTGCAGCTTCTTGGGGGCAGGACCTAGATCTCGGGAAAGACTTACAACCTATGCCTGGCACCATACCAGACTGGACGATCGAAAGTGAAGGTCGCGTTTTTCTTACCGGTGGAACTGGGTTTATCGGTATCTTCCTGCTGGAGGAGCTACTTCTTCGGCCTAATGTTCAGCGAGTGGCATGCTTAGTGCGTGCAACAGATGAGCTGGAGGCCATGAAGCGCATCATCGCGGCCTTCGAACGGTATGCGCTTCGACCGCACCACATAGAAAAGCTCTGGGCTATCCCAGGAGACCTTTCCGAGCGACATCTAGGCTTATCTAACGAACGATTTATGTATTTTGCGGAATGGACAAGCGTAATCTTTCATCTGGGAGCTCGTGTGAATTGGATCGAGCCGTACGAGCCTCACCGACAGGCAAATGTGCTAGGATTATTGAACATGGTCCGTTTCGCGAACACAAAACGGCCTAAAGCTATCCATCACTTATCAAGTACTTCTGTATACGGCCCCGTAGGGTATGTGTCCGGGGCCACTTACATTGCAGAAGATAAAACCCCTAAAGCCTATCTTGAGGCTTTGAAATATGACACCGGATATTCACAAAGCAAATCTGTTGCCGAGGTTATTGCGTGGAATGCTATCGCGAACGGTCTAGCCGTGACCATTCATCGTCCAGGCTTTGTCCTCGGCCACAGCCAGACAGGGGTGGGGAATTCCGATGATTTCTTCAGTCGCTTGATTCCAAGCTGCGTGCGCCTGGGCCAATATCCTGAGCTCTCAGAGCACCGCGATGCCTTTGTGTCGGTAGATTTTGTCGTAATGGCACTTCTACAAATCGCGTCGTCCCAAGGTTCCGCTGGCCGTGCATACAATCTTATTGAGCCCCATGGAGACGCGATGATTCCTGTTTCCGAGATCTTCCAGAGCGTAAACGAAGCTCTTCCACGAGGCTCCTTGACTGAAGTTCCATACGGAGAGTGGGTAAAAAATTGCCAACTACAGTCACATACAGACGCCCAACACCTGTTGAGACCACTTCTGCCAATGTTAGAGGAGACTGTGTTGGATAACAAGACACGTTGGGAGCTACAGTCTAGAATGCCAATCCTTGGTACAGACAATTCGTGGAATGCGCTGAGAGAGAATCCTGACCTCATGTGTTTCCCTACGATACGGTCTCTCTTGCCTAAATATGTTCGGCAATGGCTTGTAAATATATCCACGGACCTTACCTAGAACCGAATATATCTGTCTTCCAAAAGTTTGGTTGGCGTGATATCAAAGGACGACTCGAGAGCTTGATAGGTAAGGAGTTGTCGCTGTCTAAAGCAAGGGGGAAAAGAACCAAGCCCTCATGAGCAGCCCATAGTTGCGCTAAGGGCCATGAAGATGCCACAGATCAAGGTCTAGACAAATTAGCGAATTCGATAAATTCTATCAAAGGACGCGTCACTTGATATCTCAGAATCTCACATGCTCGAATTCCTTTCTCAAACGTAAATGCGGATAAGCATCCAGGGTTCAAAACACGTAGAACTTGACAGCAAAAACAAATACCAGAGGGCGAAAAGCATCTGGCCATCGGTGGATCATGGAGCCAGATTAAAGGAATGTAAATTGTTTGTCTGGAAGCTCTGAAGACAATCAAGGGAGAGGAAACAAGGATCTTAAGCTTAAAAGAGTAATTGCCTGTTCGGGGAAAATGGGACAGATGCTGGGAAGGGGGGTGTGTTTTCGAATCTCTACCACAACAAAAGATTTGTCAGTTAGCGGGAATAAAACATCTCTAAAGAGACAATCCAGGACAGGTATTAAAGACCTCCTGTCGTACCATCGCCTCACAAATAAAGTGAAAGAGATTTCGACGTTATCGGGTGAGTCTTTCTGACACATCGAAAACAACCCACATAGCAATTTACAGAGAGAAATGTCTCATCCTACAGGCGCTAATGTACATCTGGCAATTTTATGCGCACAACATAGACGCACCTTTTGAGTCAAATATATTGAACACTGTTAGTTCCAAACGGCTTTTTCGGAATATGCGTGCCCCTTCCCGCTAATGTCCTGCCACCAGTAAACCGATCTATCAGTCCCAATTGCGCCCGCGGGTTAGGAACAGATATCCACGATTCTTCATTGGGCCTCGGAGGCCGGACAACCCAGGGCGATCGGCTGAACTTTGTCTTGGAAGTCTAGCACGAGCCCATACTCTTATGGTCTGGCTAGAATAATAGAGCCTTGGTCCAGTAGTGCCCCAAAGATTCCAGAGTAAGAATCGTAGAAGAAAGGAAGGGGTATTACAATTCACCTGGCATGAGGAATCCTCATGAAAGCCACAAAGGTTATAATGCTAGCGAAATAAGAGGTAGTTTCGGCCATGAAGTCATCATCCGTTAGGCGATGGCGGTGATGGTCTGATAGACAAGTTCTAGAACCGGCGAAACCAAAGATCCAGGAGCCGATTTGACCCTTGCTATGGACAATATTAATATAGACTTCAAGGGTCCATTGGGTGCTCGATGGGCTTTCCATTCCAAGGGTCTGGGGCTTGGCCAATCATGTGCCCGTGGCTGCGGCGAATCACCGGAATCTCTGGAGAAACGTCAAGCCTCTTCCTCATCATTTCCCATTCTCTTCTGAGTCTAGCCTCAATGGCCCTTTTTCCCTGCGGGGGAAATCTAGGGTTAAAGAATCCGAGTCGCATTAATCCAATCATTTCTGCTTTCTCTGTGAGATTCGCTGTTTTGGCCGTCGAGGCGAACCTTCGTTGGGGGGAGACCCTTCCCATGGTATCCCTTGTCCTTACAACGTCTGGCCTCAAGAGGCAAATTACACTACCTTCTTTCACCATGAATTGTGTTGTATGGCTACTGCTAGATTGATCCATCTGCCATCTGTTTCTTGCGGTATTTTATGTTAAAGCTCGTTCCATTTCATGGTCATAGAGCAGCATATCTTGATTCTTACAAAGTTTCTCCTATACTTTGCTCAAGTAAACTGCAAGTTACACGTCCACCCTGTCTGATCACTACTCTGCCAATATAGCTTCACCTCGACCATGAATTGGCGGGGAACCTATTCTTGACACATAGAAACTGTCAATAGCCGTGTGTACAACAATCGATGACCATGGCAGCGGTTGAGAAGGCCTTCTGGACTGCTGCAGCCGGTTTGGAAGCTGCCTTACCACCTAAGGTTGATACTGCCCGCTCTGTGCAGCCGTTGATTTCGCCGACGGAGGAGATGTACCACATCCTTTTTCAGCTACCAGGAGAGCCAAGCGACGCAAAGGTAGCTTTTGAGAAACAGCTTGAGGCCTTCGTTGGTCATATTGGATTTCTCGAAAATAGTGCACTGCAGCAGGGCGACATATCGCCTCCGCATTCAGAAACAGAAAATGATTATTCACCGCGGTCTACACAGTCCCTGGAGTGCACCAGGAGGGTCAAAAGTCCCTCACCTCGTAAGCGGAAGTTTGAATGGTACGTGCACACCGATCCCTAGCAAGCTGCCATATTGCAGCCCTAATCTAGAGGATAGGCTAGATGACATACAAATCAGTCGCCCTGTGAATACTAGCTCTGAGAATGAGTTTGCAAGTGAGGATCATTATTCTCTCGTGAAAAGGGCACTTGATGAGCAGAGGGAAGAAATCAGACTTCCGAGGGAAGTCGTCTCTAGCCTTTTCTGTGAATTGCTTCGTCACCGTGCAGCAAATAAACACCCAGATCATGAGGTAGACCTCCGGAAACACCAACAGATGAATAAAGCATTTCAGACGGCATTACAGGAGATCGCAAAGGTCATCACTAAAGTTGCCAATGGGGACCTCTCCACGAAAGTTCCAATCCACCCATTAGAAATGGACTCAGACATCATCACGTTCAAAGTCACGATGAACGCCATGCTTGACCAGCTCCGGGTTTTCGCCAGTGAGGTGTCCAGAGTAGCGTGGGAGGTGGGAACCGAGGGCATTCTCGGTGGCCAGGCCCAAGTGTCTGGGATGCACGGCGTTTGGCGAGAAGTCACTGACAATGTTAACACCATGGCTTTGAACCTTACCAATCAGGTCCGGGAAATTGCAGTGGTCACTACTGCGGTGGCGCATGGGGATTTAAGCAAGAAGATCGAACGTCCTGCCAAAGGCGAAATCTTCCTGTTGCAGAATACGTTCAACACCATGGTAGACCAGCTCCGTACTTTTGCCACTGAGGTTATCCGTGTCGCCCGTGACGTGGGTATCGAAGGCGTCCTTGGCGGGCAAGCACGCGTATACGGTACTCAAGGGATGTGGAACGAGCTTACAACCAATGTCAACGCAATGGCCAATAACCTGACAATGCAGGTACGGGACATTGCAACCGTGACTACTGCCGTTGCAAATGGTGACCTCACTCAGAAGGTCCGGGCAGACTGCAAGGGAGAGATACTGGCTCTGAAAAATATTATCAACTCAATGGTTGACCAGCTCCGCCAATTCGCCCAGGAGGTGACGAAGATTGCCCGAGAAGTCGGTACGGACGGTGTTTTAGGAGGTCAGGCGACCGTTCACGGGGTTGAAGGGGTCTGGAAGGACCTAACAGAGAGTGTTAACAGGATGGCGATGAACCTTACAAATCAAGTTCGAGAGATTGCGGACGTGACAACCGCTGTTGCTCGGGGCGACCTGAGCAAGCGTATCACTGCTAATGTAAACGGAGAAATCCTGAGTCTCAAGGACACTATCAATGGGATGGTTGGTCAACTGAATCAGTTTGCCTCCGAGGTATGTAAAGTGGCTCGTGAGGTTGGTGTTGATGGAACCCTAGGGGGCCAGGCCGTTGTCGCCAATGTTGAGGGAGAGTGGAAAGCCTTGACAGACAATGTCAATATGATGGCCGACAATCTTACCTCGCAGGTTCGAGCGTTTGGACAAATCACCAATGCCGCCACTGATGGCGACTTCAGTAAACTGATTACCGTCAGTGCGTCAGGCGAAATGGACGAACTGAAGCAAAAGATCAATAAAATGATCTCCAACCTACGCGACAGCATCCAGAGGAATACTGCAGCCCGAGAGGCAGCTGAATTAGCCAACCAGAGTAAATCAGAGTTCTTGGCAAATATGAGCCATGAGATTCGGACGCCCATGAACGGTATTATTGGCATGACTCAACTGGCACTTGACACCGACGATCTCCCTCCCCCTACCCGAGAGATGTTAAACGTGGTCCATAATCTAGGAAATAGCCTCCTTGTGATTATTGATGATATTCTTGATATCTCAAAGATCGAAGCCAACCACATGAAGATTGAGGCTGTTCCTTTCAGTCTGGGGCAAACGGTTTTCAAGGCCCTAAAAATTCTTGCTGTCGAGGCGAGTGAAAGAAGCCTCCATCTTACATACCATATCAACAATTCTGTCCGGGACTATGTGATTGGGGATGCTTTCCGGTTGAGGCAGATCATTTTAAATCTGATCGGGAACGCCATTAAATTCACCGAGACGGGTCAGATTCAGCTTACCATCAAGGAGGCAACGCCAATATGTCCTACCGGCAAGTATATGCTCGAGTTTTCTGTCTCAGATACTGGGATTGGCATCGACAAAAGCAAGTTGGATCTGATATTCGACAAGTTTCAACAGGCCGATGGCTCCATGACAAGGAAGTTTGGCGGTACTGGTCTTGGCTTGTCAATTTCGAAGAAGTTGGTCAACCTAATGGGAGGAGATATATGGGTTACCTCGGCTGTGGGTGTCGGAAGCACTTTCCATTTCACCTGCGCGTTTACATCCTTAGATCCTCCTGTCAAGGACATTGCCAAGTATGTTATACCATATAAATGCTGTCGCGTATTATTCGTTGAAGAAGTCCATGGCCACTGCAATGAGGACCCGCGGACAATTCAACAGATGTTACAAGAGATGGGCCTCGACGTGGATGTCGTGAAGCTTGAGGATGGTACTCCGCCAGAAACTGTGATTCAACACGGCAAAGAGCTCCGCCGGCAATCACAATACGATGTCTTGATTGCCCAGACGATAGACTCTGTCTCTCATCTGAGAGATTTCGACCAATTCAAGACCCTTCCTGCTGTACTGGTGTGTCCAGTGGTTTCAGTGCCCATGAAGTCCGCTTTAGATCTGGGCATCACATCCTACGTAACAACACCTTGTCGTCCGATCGAATTAGCCAATGGCATCCTTCCGGCTTTGGAAGGTCGGCCTTCACGCAGTTCCTCAGAAAAGACACACCCCTTGGTCATTTTGCTTGCCGAGGACAACGAGGTGAATCAAAAGGTAGCTCTTAAAGTAATGCAAAAGTATCACCATAACGTGACAGTTGTGTCTAACGGGCAAGAAGCTCTAGATGAGTTTCGCCATAAACAGTACGATGTGATCTTGATGGATGTACAGATGCCGGTTATGGGTGGATTCGAGTCAACTATTAGAATCCGGGAGTACGAAAGGCTCCATACACTTCCACACACACCAATTATTGCCCTGACGGCTCATGCAATGTTCGGTGATCGTGAAAAATGCATTGCAGCGGGAATGGATGACTACCTTCCCAAGCCGCTCAACCAGACACAAATGATGGAAATGATTCACAAACATGCTGCGCTTCGAGATGCTCTATGCTAATTTTGGCTACTATCCCACTTTTTTCCCATGGCCCATCATCTCTTCATCAGTATGTCCCAAACTTACTTGTCATTGTTCCCCTTTAAGCCAATAATTCTTACGTGCCATGACTGAATAGTGGCTGTTTGATGATCCTATTCTAGTTCACGTTTCTCGCTCGTTTGAAAGCCTTGCACTTCCTTTTTCGCTTTACTAAGATCGAATTTCTTACAACTCCAGAGCTGTATATAGTCCTTTGTCGTCACACAATTTGGTAGGGGGAGGACACTCTTCACCCGGCCCTCTTGTATCCCACCTAGTGACTTTGGGATTGTAGCAGTACTGTCAAACCCTAATAAAATGACCTGCATCTCAGGAAATATGCCTTCACGAGATCTACATTCATTGAAATTCTATCTAGGAGCTGTCATGAGTTAACAGCATACAGGCCGTGATGCATTTACCTGATTCTCCGTATTTGGCGAAGTCAATGATAATGGTATCGTTAAGGTCCTTGAAGCCCAGCTTCTTATACAATACATATCCATCTTCAGATGACTCTAGCCAGATCGGAAGGTTATGGGTCGCTGCTTTCTCAAGCCCCCTTTCCATGAGCTTTGTGCCAATTCCCTTCCCTTGGTATTCTGGGATGACAACAAGGACTTGGAGGTCTGGGCCAACTATTAGTTCCAGTATAAGACACTTCAAGAGCAAAATGGAACCAGAAGCTAGAGTATGGGTTAAAAAAAAGAAAAAGCATAACTTACACGCGGCAGGCTTTCCGCCAACCCACTTCTCTCGTCTCGAGATCACCGCTTGGAAGTATTCCATGAAGGTCTCGGGGTTAATGGCTGACTCAGGCGGCGAGCTATGTTCCTTCGCGAAAGCCTTAGCCCCTGCTAAATGAGACTCAGGATCGAGGTAGAAGTTCCACCAAGACCAGCCCACAATCTGATTAGTGCTGTTGTCGACGGCTTTCACAAATAGTCCTGTTTTGTCACTAGCGATAAGTTCCGAGAGATAGCTCGTAAATCCCTTCATGTTCTCCTCTGTCGGAAGGCCAAACATGAGATCAAAGAGCGTGTTGTTGGGGAAGGCGTCGGAGTGAACGCGAGATAGTATTGGCGCATCTTCTGGCAATGCGGGAAGGAGAGAGATTGTTGATAGACTGGGCATTTTTGTTTATGGTGGTTGAAGTCCTTGGTCGAACAATGAAGGTCAATCTTGGGGTAAAGAATAGCGAGTTCTCTTACTAGTCTCCTTGATACAATTTATGTTATATGGTTCATGGTCCCACGCCAAGGGAGGGTTACATGCAATAATTTCCTAATTGGGACGCCGACGGGATTGTCGGCGATAGCCTACCACTCATTCTCCCTACTCCACTTGATATTATGATTCACATAGTCGCGAGGCGAATACGAGCCTGCTTGGGTTCCCTTTGGCGTATCAAGAGACTAGAAAACTAATCACTCCACATCCTCTTCAACACACTCCTTGTCAAAATCCTCCCCTACCACGGCCCTCAGTTCGGCGTTAATCTTCAGGAGGAATTCAACTTCTGCTTTGAGCGACGCTATATCAATTAGCTCCAGCTCATGGACCTAGCCAGTTAGGATGGATACTTCTACTCTAATCGATCGTACTTAACTTCTTCCTGTCTTGTCATGTCTGCGATGCGCTTTCTTTGCTTCTTCAGCTTCGCGTCCTTAGAGATCTTGGCTTTGTCGTCGCGATAGCGTGTGAGTATAACACATTGACTGGCCATATTGTTGTCGGTCTAGAGGCTATTGAGCTGGGGTTATTCTCATCGATTGTGAGGCCGGGCTTACCGGGATGGTAATTGGTTTTGCTAAAAGGGATTATTTAGTCCAGATGGTGAGATGGTCGGGACTAGGTCTGCACATTTGTGTGCAAATGTTTGTGGCAAGCTTGTAATGAGTGTCTCTGGGGTTGAACTTGAGAGGTTTAAGGCTCATGAGAGTGTAAGGTCGTAGTCAAGGAAAAGAAAAAAAGCTGTTAGACCTGGGGTGTTTGACAATACCCACAGGACAACACGATAGATCACGAACAATTATTTGATAGCTCTACCCTTCTATCTAATATCTATCAGCTTGGAGCCTTCTTAATCTTTCTATAGGCTTCAATCCTAACTTGTAGTTAACAACCTTTCGTACATCCCACAGGTTCTTGAATATACTTTACGATCGCCTTCACCCGATGCCAAAATGACTTCAAATGATTATATTACTGGTAGAATCCAGGTATATACACATTACATATACATCCAATGTACATAGATTCTACCAAATCAAGTAAGCCCGAGTTACAGTAGCCCTCTCTTCCTAAATATACCTCAAATTGCTATACAAGTCATCGTAGTTCCAGAAGCGTTCCATTTCCACTGGAGCTTATCAACCTTAAAAGGTTTTCTGCGAGAGAAATTCTCTTGAAGAACTACCGGACCCCATCAGACGAACCGATTACTATCAAAGCAACTCCAAAACCCTCACTGAAAAGCTCACCAGAAGAAGAAAATCCCATAAATGCACAGTACCAACCACAAATATGGACCCCCTACCCAAAATCTCCATCCTGCTCCCCTAGTCCTCCCCATAACCGCCATCGAAACCCCCAATCCTACCCGGCTGGAACCCCGATCCCTTCATCCTCCGCGTGAACAACGTATCCTACCTCGCAACATCCTCCTCCGAATACATCCCCGGAATCCCAATCTACAAATCCGCAGACCGAAGCACTTGGTCCCTCCACTTCCATGCCCTATCCCGGCCCGACCAACTAATGCTCTACGGAACACCAAATGACGCCGGTAAGTCCGGACCCCCATCTTTAAAGTTACCATCCTCCAAACCAAGCAAGATCCTAGCCCCAAATCCAAAAACCCTGGGCCCCATCGCTCACCCACACAAACAATACCTTCCTACCTAACAACCATGACCCCCTGGACATACGATCCGGTCTCTAAAGCCTAGCTACGCCTCATATGGGTCTCATCTCCTGATCTGATTACCCGGTGCGAACCCATCTGGGCAGAGCCATGAGGTGTAGATCCGTCCCTATTTTAGGATCCTGTGTCTGGAAATGTATATTTGAACTTGATGGCACCGCCTAGCAAGTAGACCGGGCTTTGGGGTATCTACCAGTTCCAGGTTGATCTGGGGACGGTGAAATGTGTAGAGTACCGGAAGTTGTGGAATAGAATGACGAAGCGCGATACGCGGGCTAGACCGGAGGATCCGAAGATGTTTAATAGAGGGGAGTGGTATCATTCGGTTATTGTGGAGGGTATGGTTTGCTTTCCCCCTTTTTCCTTTATAGATGTACATGGAAGGGAGGGGTTTATGAACTAAACTGGAATATTGCAGTGGGGGCTGATGATATGCACCGGGCGAATATCGCCCGCTCACGATCGCTGGAGGGTCTATGGACGCTTGCGCCGGGAAATCCGGTTCTATTTAATGGTGCGTATGGGTTTGATAATCTGACTGTGTAGTCGACGGGGACATGCGAGTATTTTTGAGGCTCCGCAGGGCGAGTGGTATGCTGTTTATTTAGCTAGGATGAAGGTTAATGGGTCGTCGCAGTTGAGGGGGGAGACCTTTCTTTCCCCTATGGTGTGGGAAGATGGGTGACCTGCTGTTAACGGGAGGAGGCGGTTCTACTGAGTGAGTCGTTTGGTGATGTGCCTGATCAACGGGGTCCCGTGTCTTGAGTTGATTCGCTTGAGGGGCTAGTGCTTGGTGATGGGCGGTATCATATTCGTACGCCCTATACGGAGAACTTTGTTGTTCTTGGGAATGAGAACGGGGGTAGTCTTCTGACCGAATTGGTATTCGCTAAGTGATAGAGATGTTCCGGTGGCTGTTTCGCGCAGGCAGAAGTCGCTGAATATGACCTTTAGTACGGATTTGCTTCCCATTGCTGGTGGGCTTCGGCAGACTGAAACGGTGGGAATAAGTGTCTATTTGAATGAGTTTCAACATCAGGATATTGGGGTTCGGGGATATGTGAACGCTACCGGGACTTGTGTTTATACTGAGTTGTTGAAGAATGGGACGAATGACGTATGGCATGGCGCTTTGATCTTTGATAGAAGTGCGCTGTTGACACCGACAGTATAGCCAAGTGAGGCTCGATATGTCGACTATAGATGGCCTTGTTCTACATATTCGAACTGAGCCACTGTATTACTATTTTGGATATCATGGGCCCAACGCGCCAGTGCACTAAGTGATGTCTATTGAGTCCAAGTAGCTAGCTCTTGCACCACCAGGCTAGCTTGTGTTTGCAGGGGCCAATTTCGCCCTCTTTGCTAGTGGAAATGGGTGGCCGTGGTCTATTCGAGGACCTGAAGTTGGCTTTGGAAATGTCTGAGAGACGTACTACGAGAAGGACATTCCTGATTACGATCGATGGGAGTATGTAGGGGCGTGCCTCCAGGCTGTTGCTTGCACTCTACGCAGTACTAAATATTTAAACTGTCTATCTTACTTCGATTGGCTGATGCAGCCAAAGGCCCATTAAAAGCCCAAGCCATTAGGTAAGACACCTGGGCCAATGCAGTTTATCAAACCTATTCAAACTGGATAAAAAGCATAAGCGTTCGGTATATGAACATAACGAACTACCAGAGTACATGTTCATGTCACCCCAACCTATCAACTAGGAACGAACTATATACAACATCTGCCAATCAGCAGAGTACGTGCGGTATCATATCACATTTAGCACTTCAACTCGATGGCTATTACAAGTTAGCAAATGCATGGTACATATTCATTCGTATTTGGAATGCTTACCATTGGCGTACAGAGCATACGAGTCAGCGTTGTTCAAAGCGTCCTTAGCACTGAGCTGTGTGGCGGCATCATAGCCGTAGCCCAAGTCCTCGGTGCCAGGCTGATAAACACCAGGGGCGTGGGTGAACTCATGAAGAGAGGTGGTAGCCTGATCCTGGGCGTGGCACTTCTGAGCCAAGGGGGGAAGCTCGGAGTAGTAGATGTCGCAGTTAGCGATCTCATTCTTCGATGGCAGAGTGTAGGCGAGAACGTTCGGCTCGCAGTACCCATAGGGGTCGTTGCAGTGATAGGTTGTAGAGCCACCGGAGGTGGAACTAGCCTCCTTAGCGACCGCACGCAGGCGCTCAGCAACGGTCGTCCGGGTCTCCTTGTCCGTAGTCTTGAAGTACTCCTTGAACTTAGATTCGTCACCAGACTCGGCAGCCTCGGCAGCCTGGTTGGCTAGCTTGGCAGCGTTAGAAAGAGCCGTGGTTAACGCAGACTCCGAGTCACCCTTGCAGTCAGCAACCTTAGTGCGACGAGTAAGCTGCGACAGCGCTTTGGTCACCTTGGCTGCCTTGACGCCGTCAACGTTGACGGTCAAGTCGTTAGACTTGTAGGGGATGTAGCCGGTGACCTTTCCGTCCACAACAATGGGAACAAATCCGTGGCTGCGGATGGACACGGGGCCGCCATTGGCGAGATCACTGGTTGAGGCGATATCAAACTCATCCTCTAGGGTCTCTCCGGCACCGAGAGAGGTGATGGCCTCCTTGGTGATGCCACTGGACCTAAGACGGCGCTTGATTCCTTCAAACTGAACTTCATCGTCTGTATAATTGTCAATAAGAGCCATTGGTAGTTCCTAGCGTATAGAAGGGGAGCCTACCTCCACGGAAGACGGAAACCTTCTTGACAGGGCCGGCGTCCTTGAAGAAGTTCAGATGAACGAAGGACACTTCCTCACTGCCAGTGTTCTTGACGACTGCCTTCACACGAGTGTTGTCAATCTGGGTCAGCTTGACCTCAAGAGAAGGCGACGAGTTCTCAACAACCGGCGCCGACACAGCGGTCGAAGCCAACGCAAAGATAGCAGTTGAAAGAGCAGTAACACGCATTCTGGCGGTTTTGTGAAGGAAGGGCTAGGTTGTGAGGAAAGATTTGAAGTGAGTTTGATACTGAAGAAGCTGAGTTGCCTGGAATTCAAGGTGAAAAGCCGATGGACAACAAGGCCTTTTATAGTCCTGCCTCCCTCTTCCTTGGTGGCCGTTATTATCGCCATTATGCACCTCTTGAAACCTCACCACGGGTACGGCCCCGATATCCCTCGCTGTAAAGAGAAGGTAGTACCCGAAGCTGTAATCACTAATATCAGGGATCTCTTGGCAAATGTGAAATTCGACCTCATGTCTCTCAAGTTAGAGGATCGCGATCATGAGAGAAGCCTTTTTCCCCAACCCTAAACTTATTTCGAGACTTGGCCCGGCGGAGCCCGGGAGTATATGTGTTGTCCATTTCAGTATATGATCTACTGTCTCTCCACCGATAAGGATGGGGCCGTTGGATCTGGCCACAAAAGACCACCTTTTAGCGACTATGCCGCCGGTCTCCCGAGTCTTGGCTGTAGTCTCGTTCTTTGGACATGTTCCCGTCACGGTCAAGATCTTCAGGCAACGATAATCGGAAGCCATGGACATACGGAGTATATACGGAGTCAAAAGACCTATGATCGTGGTGTTAGTCAAAGGCGCCCTAGTCTCGGAATAAGCAACGCCAAAATGCTTAGCGCACGGCCACCACGGGATGATTCATCGAGAAATGCTACCCAAGGGTTTCTAGCTAATTGCAATTAAATTGCTAGGCAGAAGCCCTGCATATTTCGGATGTAGGGATTCCCTTGCCCATAAATCAATAATCATGGGAATACCCCTCATAGCGACACCACGCCACGCAGACTTGGCCGGACATTTCTCCTGCGATCATTGGTGCGGATATAAAATGACACGCCGATCATTTGTCTTGGGTTTCATCGGGACTGCCGTGATGACATTTAATTGAAACGTGTGCTGGGCTTGCCTTGCGTAGGTGGCGAATCGATGGCTGAGATATATCTGACCAACTGAGAAGTGCCGCTCCTTCTCTCATGCACCCCATATGATACCTTGTACTTTCTCCACGTCGCCCACTTTCTGCTCCTCTAATTTGCTTCTTGCGAGTCTTCAGTTCCGACAACAATGATGGGTGCGGCTGTAGCGCTTCAAGTCCTTCTCGCGCCGCAGTTGGTTTCCATAGAACAATCACCATCCCAGCAGGCGGCTATCTCCGTCAAAGCGTCAATCGAAAACCCTTCAAATGTGCCGGTAACTATGCTCAAGTGGGGCACCCCGTTCGATCCTAAAGCCGGCATTCTCGGAGTTTTCAATGTTCAGGATGAGACAGATGGTCAGGCTGTGCCCCTCGACACTATCAAGATCTCCCGCAAGCTGCCTCCTGCTGCGGACGACCTCCTTGAGATCTCCCCACAGAGTACAGTGGACACTGTCGTCACCCTGCCGCCCATGCCTCTCATGGCAGAACATAATTTCTCGATTCGTGCCCAGGGAAGATGGCATGCAGTGTGGGAATCACCTGTGAGCGATGTCGATGGTGCCAAGCTTGAACAGCTATCAGACGCGAAACGGGGGGACTTCGAGTCAAACACCGTTCAGTTCCAAGTCAAATGAGTGCTATCAGGCATTTGCTCTTGCTGTGAAATGAACTATATGTACTGCTCGTTACGCCTTTCTCGTTATTCGATGCTCAGTCAAACACAGGTTAAATGAATCATTATTCTTGTATTATATCCAAAATACATAGTCAAACGTTAGACAGATCTTAAGCCATGCTGGATAGTGAGACCCCTAACCCTTGCGCTCGCATTTGCGCTCCTCTCCGATGATATATATCGAGACCATCATTAAATCGCTCAATGATTAAGAAATCCCATGTTTTTGTTTTCTATGTTCACTCTATCGTGCATTATATATCGGCTACTCAAGCTTATTCCGCTCAGTCACTCTAGAAAAGCGTGATACCTCGGAGGACGACTTGACACTATGTGCGGTGCTTACAGCATGAAACGAGAAGTCAAGTTCGCCAACCAACTTCTTCACGTCCCTATTACCTTGATCAGTGATTGTAGCTCTATAATGTTGACTTCTTCACTTACTTCATAAGTCTTTCCACATCACCACCAATACACCTAGTGGAGATTTGTAGTACCGCAAAGGTGGCGAACCCCGGCTCTGCAATATGCTTTACATTCAGAATATCCTTATCCATCGCTTCCAGTCTTTTAGAAAAGCTGTACGGTCTTGGTGTCTTGAGATATGGGGGAAGAGGTCTGCGATCTGTGATGCTAGCCGAGAGAAGACACAGCACAGTTGTGATCTCGTGGGTTGTAACACCCGCACTGGCAACAAGTCGCTTGAAGTCATGGAGCCAGGCAGAGTTGGATTCCTCATCGTCACCAATTTGTAATAATGTGTCAGAGGCATACCCCAGAAGACTAAGGTAGCTCACGATACTAGTCAAACAGTTAGTTGGCTGAACATGAGGAGGCAATGAAGTACCCACTTTTCGATGCATGCTATTATAGAATCATACTGCTTTTTTGGGAACCGACCTCCGATCGGTACCTCCCACTTGAGGAATTCGGAGTACGTGCGAAGACCATTCAGCATCAGCATCTGCTTCGAAAACACTTGGTTCCGTGACTTCAAAAGTCTGCGCCCGGCTGAGGTCTTCAGTGCCATATCACCAGCCTCACCACGCACCCTTGCCGAAACAGTCTCGTGGATAATTGAATAGTAATTAGCAAGGAGGTACAAAGAAGCACCTAGGCTTTGGCGCAGCACGGAGTGCTCCGATATAGGATAGGGAAAGAACGTCCAGAAAAACGACACTGCGATACCGCCCGTGACGGTTGCCAGTCGATATGGCGCAAGGAGATAGATAGGGTAAAACTGCTGTCCGTTCGATGTTGCGACTTGCTCACCAATTTTGCGAACCTGTAGTTCATAGCCGACTATCATAGATGTTGAGATGATGGTTATTATGCCAATAATACGGAAGCGAAACAGCTTGATTGGCACGTAGAAGACGCAGGTGAGAAATATAAAGAAGAAAACAATTATCCCAGGGGTCTCTTTGCCCGGAATATACCAGCTTAGGAAGCTGAGGACCATAGCTAATACAGTACCAAAGATACGGAGCACGAAGCCAAATATGCTCTGTCCTGATGTAGGGGACATACTGAGGTTGACCATGATCATGGCCCAGATAAAGCGTTGCTTTATGAAAAAGGTCTGGGTATCGCTAAGGAGACCAACAATGGCGATAGTCATGGTGGCACACGCGACCCGAAAGCCGTACGCGGACTCTTTTGTGCGGAACATCGCGGGGATAAGCCTGACCTTGTCGCCTATCTTTTGGAAGGTGGTCTCTGGCGGGAGGTGTTCTGGATCCTTCCTGTGTTTGTATGCTTCACCCAATTGGAGAACGTGGTTCTGCGTGTTGATGTCGCCCATATTGTCATCTT
This sequence comes from Aspergillus alliaceus, assembly GCF_009176365.1. Classification (NCBI taxonomy): domain Eukaryota; kingdom Fungi; phylum Ascomycota; class Eurotiomycetes; order Eurotiales; family Aspergillaceae; genus Aspergillus; species Aspergillus alliaceus. The sequence goes on from NW_022474694.1 coordinate 589,230, forward strand.
CGTGTGAGTCACCAGCCTTGAGCAAGCTTGTGGCCCATTTTCGCAAACGCTTCCAGCCTGGTATAATGAGATGGCGCCTCGAGAGCTTTCCACTGTCCCGTTTTTCGTCCGCAAACTTCACAAAATCTAAAACCATCTGACCGGTTGAGCTGAGCAACTGCTCCATCTATTGAATAGTCAATACCTGGTGCCAGACAGGAATCAAGGGCAAGATGCCTACATAGAGAAACAGGTACAATTGTCGCTGACTGCGCTCTCGGCCAATAAATGGATCACCATAGCTGATGTCCTCCATATCTTCTGTGGGGCGATCGAAGAAGTCTTTAGGCAGTTTGATTCCCTTCTCTTCACTCCAGGTTCGAAGGGCTATCCGCTTAGCAACCTTGAAATCACGAAGTCTCTGTTCAAGATTGGCCGCGAAATTCTGGTCGCCTGGAGATGGAACTGCTGAAGCCTCGATATCCTCGGCACCACTTGATGGCGTGGTACCATTTGCGGCAGTGGCTGTCTTCTTTGGTGGCTTTGCCAGCTTCAAGACAAATGACACATGCTGTAGGCCCTCGTCGATTGCCTGGATCATGGACTTGAACGGGTCATGTACTGCCCGCATGATATCGTTCCATTCTTGGACAACACGATGGCGTACCAGATCCGGTATATCAGTTGCGGTTGGATCGATCGGCGAGTTCCACTTGTTGTATTCTGATAGACGCTGGAATAGGTCTACAGTAAAGCTGAGGCCCACTACCGGGATCATGACTTGTCGGAGGTTTCGAAAGACCGCCTGGAGGTCATCAGGACCAAGGTTGCCAAATGCAATCTCACGCTTCGCGAAGGTCAAGTCTCCGTGAAGCTTACCATGGATCTCGGTAATCTTTTGCACCGCTGTCCGGATAGCCTGTGCTTCAGGACTGTATACCTTACCTTCCTTGGTGATTTTCTCCACCTTTGAATCATAGGTTTCCGCCCTACCAAACATGTCGTCTTCTTCCAGAGACTGGAAGTACTTAGTATGCGCCTGAAGAGCCCCGCGCAAGCATCCAATATAGCCAGTCATCTGTTTGAATACAACCTTTCGGGAAGTGACAGGATAGATGAATAAACATACGCCAGTGGACAGTGCCAAGCCAATCAGGCACGTCTCGAGCAATTTCGTTACCATGACTATAGCAGCCGTCATAGTCGTCATGCGCGCAGCATAACTGAAAGTTACGTTGGCGACAATCGAGTAAATAATAACCGGGAACTGGAACTGCTGGTACTTGGCCCGGAATGAGTGGACGACGTATATCTGAAAAAACAGCCAAACTCCGCTGATGGCAGAGGCAGAAGAGTTGTACGGTGCGGTTACGATGCTAGCGCCTGCACTAGACGTCACCTCAGTGTGCTGTCGTGCCTTTACACAGGAGTACATCATGAGCAGGGTAACTGCGGATGCAACACACACGGCCAATACGTCAAGGACCATCATCTGGATGAACTTGGCGCGGGGCATGATAGAAAAGCCCAGCACCGATATGATGGCCATGAGGTATCCAACTGTGTTGTATTCGGACGCCACAGTGTCTGCTTGAAAACTGGTCGATGTTAGCTCGCCCGCCAGGCTCAATCTCTTCTAGAACCGGTCTTACATCGCTAGGGCAATTGTCGGCGGAATGGCGCCTCTGTACATTCATTAGCGCAATGCATATAATAGCTATCAGGGGCCATACTTCATCATCAGGAGTAGGGTCGGCATATCAATTCCCAGGCTACTCCATCCTGCTTTTAATTTTGCCGGAAGGCTCTTTTTTTGCTTCTCAGGTTTTACCTCAGGCTCTTCTGGCAACGGCCATTGCGAGTCCTCCGAACTGGGTCGCGACGACATGTTGAGTCGCGGTGTCGTCGTGCTCTGCCGGGCGGCCTCTATTTTCTTTCCCAGTCACTCAACTTTTGCTCATGAAGGATGCCGATCAAAAACCCCTCCTCGACCGTCCGTCCTATGTCACGTGATCTAGGTGTGACAAAGAGTTGTGTTCTTTTCTTCGCGCCGGCTATGGACAACGTCTTCAGTCCAGGCAGGCAGGAATGAGTGGACAGTTTCGACACATGACAGGGGAAGTTAACGCGCCAGGGTGAAAGCCAAAAAATTCATGTTCTTCTATGTGGGGGGTGGAATGAGGACTTAAGCCAAGACGAGAAGGCAGAGGATCGGCGCCGAGAATATTCTCGTTCTGTGAACGGTGAAGATGTTGACCCCACATACAGCGACCTCGGGAAGTCTGGGGAAGGGAAGAGCAGGCTGGGGCTGCGTCATTGTACAGATCGAAGCTTTTTCGACTCCAATCCAATTGTTCCGGGCACGTGAGGAGCACCTCACAAACACCTGTTCTGTGTGGATTCTATTCTCGAATAGGATTATTAAGGGCCTTCAATGAGTCCCGTCTGTGTTACCTACAGGCCAAGTGATCTACTGCCAATACTCAAATAGGCAATAAGACTTTTCAAGTAATGATCCAGCACTCTTACAAGCATGACCAAAACTAGACCAAATATCAGTCGTCTATCTTGATTAACCAATCCCGTGACTCGAATTAAGTTGAATATAGGTTAGTTCTTCGCGATCACTTCAGCTTCTTCCCCTAACTTAATTGGGTATAACTTCCTGACAGGGATGAGCTCTCCCAAGAAAACCCCATCAAAAATCACCAGCCATGTGGGGATATCAACTGGATGAGTTGTTGTGCACAAATATGCTTCTCTAGCCACGGCAAGATCCAAACCTAGCCATTGAATCCTCACCAGGACCCAAAGTCATCAATAATGTTCCCAGAAGCTTCACCCCCAGTTATCGCTACACAAAGGGCCAACCATTAATAACACCCATGCATTAATCAAACAGTAGAGGCCGCCAAGAATCCCATCGCATTATTACCATTATTACCCCTGAACCACGACCAGATATCAAACAAACCACCTCACTTCAACCATTACCCAGCTACACAACTTTTAAAATCACTAACTAGTCTTCAAGAAATCAACTACAAAATGGAAAAGATGCCAGATCCAGAATCCCAACCCTACCCGCCAACTGGAATCCCCAAGCGGAAACCCGTCCCTACTGTCGCCACAGCACCACCTCCAGTGAACCCACTCCAGTCCCACTCCTGGACGCAATGGCCCAAATCCAAATGGTCCCAACTCTCCAAACGACAACGCATCATCTTCATTTCAGCAACCATCGGCATAATCCTCATCGCCCTCATAATCGGCCTCGCGGTCGGCCTCACCCGAGAATCGTAAGTGGTCTATCTTTTTCCGAACGATCTAACAAAGCACCTAACCGTGTGACCATGATTCGTAGACACGAGAACCTGCACCTCCCCACAGCGCACGGAGGCCCCTATACGGGTGATTTAACTTACTACGATCCCGCCGTGGGCTCATGCGGAATAACCAGTTCTAGTTCGGATTTGATCTGCGCGGTATCGCATGTTCTGTTTGATGCTGCGGCGACAGGGTCTAATCCGAATGCGAATCCGCTTTGTGGGTTGAAGGTTCGATTGAAGAGGGGGAGTAGTAGTGTTGATGTCAAGATTGTTGATCGGTGTATGTATTTTTTTTATATTTCTTTTATTTTTATTTTTTTGTTTTTCGTCCTGGGGGTTCAGCCGGTTAGGTCTATGTGATAATTAACGGGTACCTAGGTGTGGGATGTGCAATGAAAGATTTGGACGTGAGCCCAGCGGCTTTTAAAAAGTTGGCGGACATGGATTTAGGTCGAGTGAAGGTTGAGTGGGCGTGGTTGCAGGATACGCCTGTTTCCGTCTGATGTGATACGAGTTTTACGATTTTTTCATGAGTTGAGATGCTATTCTTGAAGCGATTGGTAAGGAAATGATGTTTGTGCGTTGCTTGATCTAAGTTGCTTCACCCGTGTATGTATGTGCATATATGTCTATGTTGTTAATACTCTGGCCACTCGGGGTCAACCTGTTCGCGCCAGGCGCGCAATCCGCCCCGAATATCCGCCACGACTCTCTTGCCTCCGCGATCCAGACCCAGTTCCTTCAGTCGTTTGACTGCAATCTGCGAATCATTTCCGAGCCGGCACACCACATAAATCGGATCAATGGAGTCCGGTGATGCGATATCCGCCGGAACCCACGAAGGCAGCGCGTCGCCTGAATACCCGTTGGGACTACTCGTCGTCGACGAGGACGACAAGATTGACGAGATTGGAATGTTGATGCTGTTTTCGAGGTTGCAGATATCGAATTGAACCTTCTCCCGAACATCAATGATCGTGGGCTCCTTGCTAGCACTTTCACTAGCCGGGCTAGAAGACGTTAATGGATACTTCATCCGATACTCAAGTGGTGAGATGCGCTCTTCCGGCAGCAACAGCTTCTCTGGGCTGACACTTCCACAGAAGAAAGCATAGTCGGTAGACCCTGACTTGACGGTCTCCAATGTCACGCTAGCCTCTGTAGAACATACGGCACAATTTGGCCGGCGCGAACGCAGCTTGATGGTTCGGAACAAAGGGGAAGAATAAGCCGAGAAAATATGCAGCGATGGGGTCTTAATATCTTCATCTGCACCGGTCATAATCTTAATCGCCTCCAAAGCCTGCAAAACACCCATTGTGCCGACAACCGGGCCAAGAATGCCACCATCCGCACAGCTAAGAATACTGTTTGCCGGAGGTGGTCTCGGGAAAACACATCGATAGCATGGACCGCCCGTCTTATCTCCTACCGGTCGCGGAGGGTTGTTCAACACCATCAGTTGACCTTCCGTCCGCAGGGCAGAAGCTGAAACCAATGGTTTTCCAAGAAGCACAGCGGTATCCGAGATCAAATAACGCGTCGCCGGGTTATCCGTACAGTCGAGAATGAGGTCATAACCCTTGAAAATATCAGCCGCATCTTGGGGTGCCAGATGCGCTCGGTGAGCAATGTACGTAGGGTGAGGGTTCAATCTATAGCAAGTCGGTTAGCAAACGTGTTTGGTATCCAGGGAGCGCAAACCAAACCAAACTCACTCCCGCAGAGATTCAATCGCACTATCCACCTTGAACCTCCCCACATTCTTGCTCCGGTGCAGCACCTGCCGATGAAGATTCGAAGACTCCACCGTATCCCCATCGACTAGGCCCAGTGTGCCTACTCCAGCTCCGGCGAGATACTGCGCGGCCGGACATCCCAAACCACCAGCTCCAACAAGTAAAACTCTTGCGGATCGAAGCTTCAGCTGACCTGTTGGGTTGAAGAGCAAATTTTAGTAACAAAATCGGTCAAGCAGCGTTTGTTCAGAGAATGTAAACCACTCACCCTGTAACCCCACCTGCGGTACGATCATCTGTCGTCCATATCGTTGATATTCCTCGTCCAGCAGCGGCCACCTCCTCTTTTCACCACCTTGGCTGTCAACTGTAAAGATAGCGTTTGGAGCGTCCTGCGCCCGGGCATTAACAGCCGCTTGCTCTGCACTCTCAAGATCTCGTTTCAGCCCCGCTAGGTGTGCCTCGGTGGCGGCGATTTGGGCGCGCAGGGAGGCACAGGTGTTTTCGATGTCTCCCATTGTCAGCCCGGCACGTATCAAACGGGTAAAGTAGCGCGTAGAGGCAGATGTGCCTTGGTTCTCGTGATACCAAGGGCGGCAGATGACCCCGCGTGAAGAAAGATTCTCAGTTGCTCTTATCGGGACGATGTATCTAAGGCTAAACCTATTCGGGTAGCAGTACCTTTTTGAGTTTTTCGGAGATTTCCGCTCGTATACCCACTCTCCTACCGTCCAGACGAAAGTACGTTGACAACTGTCTTATATAAAGTATTACCTACTTTACAGTCAAAAGGCTTGCTATTTATACTAGTCAGTTTCCTCATCTTCATATCGCCTCGACACTTCAACACGTTGCTCAATATAGCGCCTCAGCTTCTGCCTAGCTAGGGTCTGCTGCTCAAACGCATAAGCCATGCCTATCAGCGTCTCCTCGCTCCAGTGTGCACCCATGGAGCTAATACCGAAGGGAACATTCTCAGCAGTCTGCACCAAGTTACCGAATTCGTTGTACGCTATTTTTGTTCGCGCGGGGTGCGCGCCAAGCGGGACCGTAATCACCGGCGTACCTACGATCGATGGGACATAGGCAGCCAGAGGTGTAGGAAGAATGAGCGCATCAAGCTCGTGACGCGAGAGAGCCCCCAAAACACCACCCTCACGACCTATATAGTACATTGGTCAGAGTCCCGGAAAGGTATTGTTAAGTCCAAGAGCAAGCGCTGCATCCCATTCGGCTGTGTCCCGTCTATGATATTCCTCGCGTGGGTCGCTCTATGTGTAACTTCTAAGATCCTTCAGCGTGTGGATATTGTTCGGATTAGTCTCCAACTTGGAGAGTTAACTCTCGATGTTAGTGACGAAGTCGGCGTGAAGAACCTGTTTTACGCTTTGCTTGGGAAAGTCCAGCCAGGCCGTGAAGTTCACATCCTGAACGATGGTATAACTTTGGTACCATCAGGTCATCAAAGAGGTCCTCCCTCGTCGCGTTGATCAAGGGTGGGTACAGACATTTCACCAAAAGTATCCAGACACGAGAGATGTCCAATACCTGATATTTCGGTGTAACTCCGGGTTGACGGAAGTTTTCAAGATCAAAGAAGTCAAAGCACAGGTGATTAGCAGGGGTCCTTCGTCGTGTTATATTCATGCTGCTTAGGGGGCAAAGAAATGCCTAGCTTCACCCAATTGGAAATTCTGAAGCTATTCATCGAACTCAGGGCAACAGTGTACAATAGGAAGCTGCGATAGCGTCAACTACTCCAGGTTCTGTGGAACCGAGTTACATTCACAGGCCTTTGATATTGGAAGATCGACTTGGCCCCTTGCCAATAATACTATCCACATGCTCTGAGATGCACAGCGGCTAGCCCCCTTTTCTCGAATATCGTTGTCGGCAATGGTTCGTTGTTACTGTGAGGGTCACATAGGGAGATTGCAATGTTTTAGATTACATCAGTGCCAAGTAGGAAAGAAATATGACAGACTGTCGCAATTGCTTTACGACGACAAAATGGTGATTCACGGACGAGTGAGTTTTCCTTCACTTGACCCCGGCTCATGGTGATCATAATGAATGATATTAATTAACTCGGCTGTTGGAAGGACTGCCAACGGTCTACCATCTTTGTCTATCCAGCCGTTGTTGGCTGACCCTTGAGCAATCCTAATTTCAAATTCCCTACCGGTTGTCACACGATCCAAGAAAACAATGAAAAAGGAATTAGGGAGAAAAGAAAAAGAAAACGCAGCCCGAACGTCTATTTCTGTCCAAACTCTATTCCGGGATTCATCCGTTCTATACTCTGTACAAAATTTCGATCGTCGCTTCGTAGTCTCGTCTAGACTTTGTCATCCTCGGTCCGCTCGATGTGAGTAGCCACGCCCTTGTTCAATTTATGTTCCACTGCAGCGCGTCGCTCATTTTCATCGACTGCCCCAAAGAGAACGTCCATCTCCTCCAAGGAGCGGCCTTTGGTTTCCTTGGCGAAGAACAAGACAAAGACACCCATGGCCACGCAGAAGATGCCGAACATCAGGAACGTCCGCCAGCCCAGGTTGTGCACCGCGTGGGGTGTAAATTCGGTGACAACGAAGTTGAACAGCCATTGGCTGCTTGCTCCAAGGCCAACGCCATATGCACGTAGGCGAGTTGGGAAAATCTAAGAAAGTTAGTCAGCGTATGTCTCAGACGATATGTTAGTTAAGAGCTAGTCTTACCTCACTCAGATAGACCCAAGGGGTTGGCCCCCATGAGGCACTGTAGCCGATGACATAAAGATAGATCATGACGACCATGGCAATAGAGGCCGAGGAAACTCCTGACGCGGATGTGTCAGGCGGGTGTGTGGCCAAGACGGCACCGATGATAAACATCATGGAAGCCATCCAGATCGAGCCACCTATAAGACTCTTCTTCCGTCCCCAACGATCAATACCAATGTACAAGAAGACTGCCGTCGCGACGACCTTGACGGTTCCGTACACGCCGGTGGCAAAAAGAGAGGAGTTGGTCGCGCTGAGACCGATGGTCTGGAAGATCTGCGGCGCATAATATCCGATACTATTCGTGCCTGAGAACTGCTGACAAAGCATGAGTACAAACGCAAATACGAAGCGGTTTCGGTTGCTCTGCTGAAGGAACTCCTTCCATGTCAGCCCTTCTGTTGCGGCTCTTTCCTCTTCGATGGAGGCACGGATCTCAGCCAGTTCTGTCTGCACGGCCTCATTGCCGATAGGCTCGTTTCGAATATACGCCAAAGAGTGAAGCGCCTCTTCATGACGGCCTTTACTAGTCAGCCAGCGAGGGGACTCTTTGAGAAAGAAGAGTCCAATCAACATAAGCCCGCCCGGGATGAGCTGGATGGCGACGGGAATCCGCCATTGCTTTGTGCTAGGCTCGATGCGCAGTGCCACTCCATAATCCAGCCAGTACGCGAATGTGCTTCCGATGACTAGAAATTCTTGGAACAGACCCGCAATCCGTCCTCGGATCTCCGGGGGACAGCTCTCACCCACAAACACTGGTGTAATACTGGACATTCCACCGATGCCCAACCCAGCCACGACACGGCCAGCATAAATCATGCCAATAGCATGACTTGCGCCAACCTGAAGGGCAGCTCCAATCAGGAACACCACAGTAAGGATCATGAGGGAGTAGCGACGTCCGAGGTGGTCATTGAGGAAAGCAGCGAAGATAGCACCAAAAAAACAGCCGGCTGTTAACAGAGACACCACGTTGGAGGAGACCTGGGCATTCTGTGAGTCTGCAAAACCATCGGATCCCGTTGGGAGCCCGAAATCATTCTTGAAACTGGACATGGCTAGGACACTGCCCATTACTCCGGTATCAAACCCTAAAGAGCGAGATTAGACCATGCAGGTGAGTCATTTTATGTCTACATAAAGACATACCAAAGAGCAGGGACCCGGAGTAGGCCACTGTCGTCAAGACATAAACTCGATAATTCTTGAACAATCCCATTTTGGCGGAATTGGTCAGGACCTATGGGTGGCAGACAGCTCAACCGAGGGCCTTCTCGAGGAGAACAAAAAGGTTCAGCACGACCTCTGGGGAGATCCTCAATATATTCCCCAGTCCTTCCCCAGCTCGTCTCCATCAATTGGTAGACTGGGGGCTCCATAGCTCTACTTCATTAGAAGGACAGATCGGCACTGCGATAGGTTGTTGCCGAAGCATGCTAAGCACCATAGGCGGCGCCGCCCGCAAAACCTCTCTTTTCCCCGCGCACGATGCTCCATAGAGCAGTCCGGGGGAATCGATGTGACTCGGCAATGCTTCTTTTCGACATCCGCATTGTGGATCTGGACGGAGAAATTCTGCCCTGTTGGCCGGATGTCATTTTTCCGTCCACTGAGCACGGTCGCCAAGAGCCCGCTAGACTCCATTTTCAATCTACTGTGGTTGCAGTGCCAAAGGCAAGAATCGTTGATCAATGATACTACCTTGCTCGATATGTCTCATCTGGATGATCCCCCTATAAAAGAGGGTCTTCCCCCAAACCAGTGCATGGCATGACCTACACTCACCCAAATAGAAGCCACTCAGCCACCAATGATTGTCTTTCTAAAGCCCTGAATAGCATCTCAAGCCATATAACATGGACAAATCCTCTTCAAAGGTTCAACATTGTCGTCATCGTCATCGTCACCGGTGAAGCCACAACTGACTCGGCCGAAGTCAAAAGCCGCCCTAGGTTACATGCAGACAGCCCCATGCATGAACATCTCTCACCGACTGGCACGATAACTCTGCGGTTAATTTGTGGCTTGGAACGATATCTCCTTGGCTTGCCTTATCAGTGAGAGTCAGCTTTTTGCGAACTCATCCGCTGAACTGACGAGTACATAAAACACGCTTGTATTAATCCCATCCTGACCACACCCCGTCTGCACAGTATATTCATAGCACCTAGAGACTTGTCCCGGAACAGGAATTATCCGGTTGTACTGATTTATGTAGACTATCTTGGCCACATAGCACAGGGCCCACCCAAACACGTATTCCAAGACGAGATAGTCTTGACCAGCTAGCTTGAGGCGCAACTAGGGGTGATTCGTGAAAATGGCACGCTATATGCAGATATCAGCCTACACGACTGTAGGCAGATCTGTCTTTGTTTTAGCCTGTTTCATTTTTGTTTAGAGAATGAGACGGCGTATACAGGAAGACGCGCGCTGATACCTCGTTCTTGTTGACGCAGATACTCGCAAAACATCCCAATGCATCTGCCATTCGAACAACCTCTTCAATTAGTGGTTGCTTAACTTTGCTTTAATAGATTCAGAATTCTATACATAGGCGATGTAGTTATATGTTTTTATACGACGCGTAAATATGCATGTCATCCGCCAGAAGGTGTGTTACTAGATGAACTATTGCCTAACTAGTATTCCTACAGGAACCCTCAGCTATCTTTTTTCTTTCTCTTTTTCAGTTCGAACCTCCATAATTTCAGACTGATTCCGTGTTACCTAGTCAGTGTCCTCTCCCTTTAACGTTTCCAAACATCCTCGGGGTTCCTTATTGATATCTGCCATATCTTATCCTACTGATTAGCTAAAAGCAAGGCAGTACTATATAAAACTAAATAGCAGGATTCAAGGTTTTTAGCAGCATACTTGTAGTGACAATTAACAAAGGTCTGGAATCGTTCTATTCCCGGTGCAAGATTATCTATCGTACAAGACCATTTTGGTGTAT